>NC_143560.1:104042500-104712500 GCF_054136105.1 Typopeltis vanoorti
CTAAGAAATCTATGATTGAGAAATTCGCGCACGCGCACGCATACGCGCGCGCACACACACACACACACACACACACACACACACACACACACACACACACACACACACACACACACACACACACACACACACACACACACACACACACAATAACTTGGAATGTATTGATTCGCTGAACTGGAAGTCTGAACGAATATATTGTGTTTCATTAGGTTTGTATGGTATTTTGGGTGCGTGTTTCTTGTTCATAGTATGTCCTTTGAGCTCTTTTCAGGCTATTGTAGTTTGTAAGGTTTCTGTATTCAAAAGGTAATTTGTTTATCATGTCTGGGAGGTAGAAGTTTCGCGTGGCCTTTCCGTAGTGATTATTGTATTTTTTTATATGTGATATAATTAGTTGTCTGTGGTCTTGTTATACGTATGTATTTCTGACTGTCCTGTAGTTGGCATCGAAATAATGTTTTAGCAAAGCTGCATAGTGATATAAATGTTTTGCTGTCAATATTTTGTGTTCTGATATTGCAATGTTTATAAGGTCGTGATTTTCTCTTTGTTCCCAAAAGATCAGTTTTGTCATTTTGTACTGTAGCGACATTAATCTATTTTATTTGTAGGGCGCACAGATAGCATACGTTGTTATAGCGTATCTTAGTATATTTTGGCATAGTGCTTTGTATATTAGTGTTTTTAGGCGTGTGGGAACTATGTCTTTTAACCTGTAGAGTTTGCCACTTATTGTTCGGAGTTTGTTGTGTAGATGATTTATATGGCTATTCCAGTTCATATCTGCATCGAAGTAAATTCCAAGGTATCGTATTGTTTCAACCTGGGTGATTGTAGTTGTTTTGCTGTTCTGTGTGTTTTTTAGGTTGGAAAGTGGATGTTGGATGGTTATATATTTGTTATCAACTGGTCGAGTCAGTGGATTTCTGAATATCATTGATTTTGTCTTATGTATGGAGTTTTTCGTGAGCCAGTCTATGATCAGATTTATGTCATGTTGCATATTTGTTTGGGCTATGCTTGCGTTATTATGGATGGATATTATTGCTGTATCGTCTGCGTATTGGAATATCTTATCTTTGAGTGGTAACTGATTAATATCGTGCGTGTAAATGTTGAATAGAGTTGGGGAGAGTACAGCTCCCTGTGGTACTCCACAGGTTACTAGTAGCTCTCTGCTTCGGTTTGACCCGATATGAGTGATATGTTTCTATTTTGGAGGTAGTTTGTAAACCACCTGTGAAGAAGCCCGTCTATTCCAACATGCCTCAGCTTTTCTAACAAGGTTTGATGTGTGAGTGTATCGAATACTTTAGTTAGATCAATAAATACTACCATGGCAATTTTGTTTTTGTCTAAGGCGGTATTAATTACGTCTGCAAAGTCTTCCAAGAGAGATGTTGTTCCCTTATTTTTCTGAAAACCATATTGTGTTTTGGGGATAATATGAAAGGTCTCTGTGTATGCTGTGAGTTTCTTCAGTATGATCCGCTCCATAATTTGATTGATAATTGGTAATGTTGCTATGAGTCTGTAATTGCTGATTAAATTTCTTTTTCCATGTTTGTATATGGGTGTGATTATGGCGGTCTTTAGCATACTTGGTATCTGTCCTGTTTTAAAAATTTTATTTATTAATTTTAGTAGGATAGGACTTAAGCTAGCTGCATGTTGCTGGATGTCCTTAGGTCTTATAACACCAATTCCTGGGCAATTTCTTATTTGGTTTTACCAAATAAGAAACTCAAAGATTGAATCAATGTGGGATCAATGTGGAATAAAACAATGTGGGATCTAATATCCCCTTAATTTAATTAATGTTTATATCGCCGAAATGAAGCCTGTTGGCTCTTTATATTTAAGTAACCATAATGTCTGTTTTGATTGTGGTCCAAGTGGAGGGTCTCGTTTTGTGATTGGGGGAATATTTCTGTGAAGTTCTTGGATGGAGTCTGCAAAGTATTGGTTAAAGTCATTTGCTAGTTGTTGGATAGGTTTTGCGTCTTTCATGAAGCTGTGTTTTATGATTTCGGGGGCGGTGGTGTTGGGAACAAAATCTAGCATCTCATTGATCAGATGCCAGGTTTGTTTCATGTTGTTTTGTGCGGAGGTTAGTTTGTCTCTGTAGTAGCTTCTTTTTGCATTTCTGATTTGTGTTGTAAGGCGATTCCTTGTTATCTTATATTCAGTTTTTAAAGTTGTGTTATTTGGATATCGCTTTAATTCTTTCCATAAAGAATTAAAATTAAAAGGTTCGTGTTATCCAAGGATTTTGTGTTGTTTTTGAACAAATTCTGACTTTCTTTGTAGCTTTCTTATATATTTCCTCCAGTGTGAGTTTAATGTTGTTGTATAAGATATTTGCTGAATCCGATGCCAGGTGTTCCCAGTCTGTTTTTCATATTTCCTGGTTGATTATTTCTTCGTCTATTATTGTTTTCTGTCGCTGTTCTTCCGTGGGACATTGCATGGATATTGTCTTGGTGTGCAGGTTTAGAGCGGTGAAGTAATGGTCTGCTACTTTGCACTTTATGACTGATGCAGTGTAACTGTTTGGTGGTGCTCGGACGTTTATATGGTCTAGACAGGAGGCAGTGATAGTATTTCCGAATATTTATTCTCTAGTACATGATGTTATTGTTGGTATTAGATTATATATGGATAGCGTGTCTAGGTATTGTAGTGTTGTTCTAGTTTTCGTTTGCAATATTTATGTTTATGTCGCCAATTATCATTAGGTGTTCGGTTGAGCATATTTCTTGGCGTGAAAGCCAGCAATTGAGTTCGTGCAAGAATTTTATCATGTTTAGGTTTGGCGGCATGATCTATGCTGTTGGAAGCCTGGAATTTGGAAAGCAGTCGCTTCGTCATTAGTTATGGATACTTCTGTAAGAATCAATATATCAATAATATCAGTGTAATTCCTCAGATAAGCCTGTAATAATAACCAATGTTTTCGGATGCTTCTGATATTAATATGCAAGATTGAGAGACCTCTCGCTTGTACTGTGTGTTGTTTCCATGCATCAAGAGATTCGAAAGTACAATTACTGATGTATTCTGGTGTACTTACATCTATCTGATGGTTCACATTCATTTTTGTTGTGTTGAGATCTTCTTATTGAACTACGTTTGAGTCTTTTGTTTCTCTGGCAACCTATCTACATCTTCCGAGCTTTTTATTTGTATAGACTTTGAAGTCTGTGACTTTCTCAAGAATATTTTGCTGTCTTTGATCCATAAAAATTGATACTTTTTTTCTGTTTTTTTTCTTTTCTTGCTTGGTTTAAAAGATTCTGATTGAAAGGTGTTAAATACTCAGATAGAAAGATTGGCGTATTGTCTTGCGATGCATTTAAATCCTTGATTTAAATGCATCGCGACTGTTTTTTTCATGTCTGCTGGCTTTTATGAGATTGTCTCTTGTAGCCTTGCTTGTCAGACGGATTATTACTGGTGCGGGTCGTGGCGAGCCTTCTTTTCTGTTCCTCCTGGGAAACCGATTTATGGTCTGAATATCATTATTCTGTAAGGGGATGTCAGTTGCATGGCCTCACTTTAAAACTACGTCTCTGAGATTTTCTGTGGATTCGGTTTCTGGAAGACCGTTTATGACAAGGTCTTCTTTATGTTGTTGTTGTTGGTTTAAAACTTCGTATTGTAGTTTCAGGGAATTAATTTCTTGACGGAGTTCCGATGTGTCTTTTATCAATTTGTGCTGCCTGTCAGTTAGTGCGTTAATGCTGGTTTTAATGTCTTTTACCGTTTGTAAGACTTCTTCGACTTTTGAATTATTAAATTTAACAAACTCTTCATATTCGCTATTTTTTTTTTATTTGTTTGTTCTGTTTATCAAATAGTTCTTGGACAAGATCTACCAAGCTGGCTTTTATATTTTCTAAACCTTTTTCTAGTAATAAATTTACGGAACTCAAAGTATAAGACTCACCAGTATTTTTTTTTTTTTGTCTGTTCAGTTCATCGTCCTATTCTACCTCCGGCGTAATCAGTTGCGTCGTGGGTGGCGGCGTTTCTTTGTTCTCTCTACAGTTTAGGCATTTCCATTCCTCTCGCTTAGCATTGGATTTGCGTTGCCCTGTTGTTTCTGAGATTCCGGAACATGTAAAGTGAAGAATCCTAACGCATTTCCTGCAGGTTATATGACTTCCGTCGGACGATAATTCCTTCAGGCACTTGTTGCACTTCATGGCTCACCTTTCTTCCCTTGGACAACTGTAAAGATGGCGACATTTTTTTTTCTATGCACGTTAGTGACCACGGTGAACTCTGCGTTAATAATATTATTAATAATAATAATATATTATATATCACTTGGTATATTGAGTTACTGTTTTCTTTTTTAATTCTCCCCGAAGATGTTCTTGTAAAAATGATGAAATATCGGAGGAAATAAATCTGTTTTACATATTTTTGGAGTCTAATTTAATCATAAAGCTTCTAATAGGATTAGAAGAAAATCAAGTATTTGAATACCTTCAGAATTACTTCATTCAAATAATGTATTTGAGTCCATTACATGGGTATCACCAGGCATTGAATACCAAGAGAACATTTCTGGACTCCACACTAGTTAGGCTCTTCAAATAGCGATCAAGATCTATTAAAAATCGCTGTTTGCAAGTTGGACTCCCATATCTACGTAGCGCATCAAAAATAAGGAAGAATAACGAAATCAACAAAAAAGATCTCACTGAGGAAGATGCCATCAAAAAAACTAAAAAAAAAAAACGGCTGAAAGTACAGGGTGGCCATAAAATAACTTTCCCTCTTTGGAGGCATCTGTAGTTAAAACCAATAAACGGAATCAGACCAAATTTTATATATTGAGACTTTTGAAGGCATGGGGAGATGATTTCCGCGAAAAAAAAAAAAAAAAGATTTAGTACCAAAAGTCACCGATAGGTGAAATTTTGGCTGGTGGAGTCAAAAACAAGCGAATGATTACATTAAAGGCAGATAAAATGGAATAATAACATTTCGACGGTGTAAGCGACAGCAGCGTCACTCATTCCAGCTGGATATGTGGCGCTTTACAATGATAATAATAATAATAATAATTAAACTAAAACAACTTGCGAGAGACACAGAAATTAATGTAGTGATTGAACTCACAGAAAATAATGTTTTATTCATCAGAATCGGGGTCACATACACGATTTTCAATGTGCTGACCTTTCTTGTGTACAACAAATTGCATCCGCTGTGCGACATGCCCTACAGCTGAGCGTAAGGAGTCGGATTGGATGTTCATAACAGCCCGTTTTATGTTTTCTTTGAAGATATGCAAGTTGGGAACGCCACCAACATACACTACAGATTTCAAATACCCCCACAACCAAAAGTCACATGGAGTGATGTCCGGGGATCGAGGCGGCCATGCCGTCGGAAAGAACTGACAGATAACCCTCTCATTTTCTTCCAGTTTCTTCAAACTTCTTAATCATAGCTCTCAGTGCTACAGCTGACATAAGACCTGTACGCAGGTTATGAAACCCTTTAAATTCCCGAAGGGTCGCTACGGCGTTGCACTGTTTAAGATAAAAATCTTAACAAGTAAAGCACGCTGAGGCAAGGTAGGACGCACATTGAGCACAATTCGTCAGCCATTCGAATAACTGCCTGAACGTTCCCAATCCCTTTTAAGTGGAATTGGCGGCGCTGCTGTCGCGTGCGCATAATAAAATTTGCATAATCCTTTTTACCTACGTTTACTGCAAATATTTGACTGCTTTCGGCTGCCTCAGCGCCTAAATTTCCCCTATCGGCGACTTATGGTACTTTTTTTTTTTTTCCGGGGAAATCATCTCCCCATGCCTTCAGAAGTCTCAGTATAAAATATGGTCTCATTCCGTTTATTGGTTTTAGCTGCAGATGCCTCCAAAGAGGGAAAGTTATTTTATGGCCACCCTGTACTAAACTTTACTTTGTTTTATTGTAGTGCAAGAACATCGTTTATTGACACGGATGGAGTTGAATAAACATTCAAATGTGAATTCTTTATTTCAGTTCTTCAAGGAAGACGGTAAACTTTAAGTTTTGATCCAAAAATAAATAAATAAAAATAGTTAACAGAGTTATATTTAATGACAACAATCGACATCAATCATTGTCGACTGCCGTTATTCTCGGGTCTTTTGTCCTAAAGAAAACCGTCTCACATGATTCATCATTGGACCACTTATGATGGAATATTAGCTTAAGAAAGATTTGTGATTAAAGTTATTTAAGAGGGTCGGTAAGAGAAAGGAAATTTTGATGTTATCTACGTATTTCTCTTGCTGAGAGAACGCAGAAGAGAAAATGAACGCAAGTGGTAAAAAAAACGATACAAATAATTGTAATAGCCATTTACGAATATCGAAACAAATGAATCCTTCCAGTGATCGATGGTGAAGTGACAAAATCACGGCGCACCTTCATTTTCTCCGATGCAAATTCTCTGTGGCAGAATCTTACTTCCGACATAATCAATGAAGAACAAACTAATCAACTAAATGGAGGGTCATTTGACTTCAATTAAATGTAGCGTTTTTTCTGCAATGGCAACATCGAAATGCGCAGGCGTGATAGTTCGAGTCATTAATTCATTGTCAGTTTAAGCTTCAATGTTACCATGCAAAAATGTTGAGTTCAATGCCGTATTTTTTAAACACTGAATTTGGAATAAATCTATCGGGAATAGTGAGGGTTAAGGTCACGAGGAAACCTACTTCTCTTTTATAATTTTGTGACATCACTGAAATTTTAAATATATTTGGCCAGTGGGTGAATCTTACTAACGAATCAATAATCTGGATTTTATTTCGAGGGAAACTCCTTACAATACAAAAATGGGTACAAAATATTAAAAAACAACACCTTTGGAATGAAATAGGCGATGCATATCGTCTACAGATTAATCATGTTACAAAAGACATTATTTTTGTGCTCAATACTGGCAACAGTATTGACTAAAATGAGTATGTTCTGCGCAGTGTCCGGTTTTAAGAATGAGTGCCATTTCACACGGGAGGCATCCGATGCCTTAAGACATTGTAACTGAATAGCATCGTGCTTTTGTTGCAGTCAATATTATACACTGCCATTCAGGGACTTTTACGATAATCTTAATTAATAATATGAAAATGTAATAAGTTAATTTGTATAAATTACTATGAGACTTTATTTATAGCCATCTCTACGCCATTGTGTTTAAGAAAATATCTCAGTGGAGTAGTGGGAAGACAGCTAGTTTTAAAAAAAATAAATAAATAAAAAATCTGAAATGTGCATCCTGTATGATTCTAGTAACAAATAGAATGAATCCACGAAATCCATTATATTTGTTGGATCCAAATGGATCGGTGACATCTCAGAACATTCCTACTAATTATAGCAATGATGCTTAACATTGAGGTAATGAAAGCTGTTTTATGAGAGTTCCAACATTTTAAACGTTAATTCCACACACCAAAGGCTTTAGAATCTTTGACACATTAGAGTCTTTGGAAGCAACGAGTCGAAAAAAAAAAAGAGCCCACTTACTTCAATAGAACTAATTCGTTGTCCGATCTTCTATTATTTTATTTTTGTGTACGAATTAATGGAAGTCGTTTCTAAACCACAAATCCTCCAGAAATATCAATTAAAAAGCATGAGGCAGAAACAGAGCGTCTAGGAGAAAGTGAAGGAAGAAAATCCGTAAAAGAAAGAGAAAGGTGATCATTCCTTAATCGGATTATCTCTTCTAGATAGCGTCAAGCATTTTTAGAAATGCTTTTTGGTACTCTTTAACCCTCAAATGCGTGCGCAATCTTGGGAGGGTTTGAATTTCTACTGTTGGGAGTCGTGTCAATGCCTTGAACGAAAGAGGATTTTGGAGGCAGAGGATGCTGTGAATATGAGGCGTTTATGTTAATATTAGATTTCCTAGTAGGAGAAATTTGAATGGAGATCTTAATATGATAAAAAGAAGGGAGAATGCAGCGACATCTGTCTTATGAGATAAAAAGTAAGAATTGGTAATGTTGTACTGATTAAGTACCTTCAATGGTCATCCAGATAGTGAAGTCGTTCACGATATTCTCCATCGTTTTTGAGATGATTGAACGATAATTTGGTGGCTACTTTCATCTTACTTTCTGGAGATCGATTGAGTATAGAGATAGGGAAATTCTTTATTTTAATATGTCTATTTTCGCATTAGATCATTTGCATTTATTTAGTTCTGTATTTTAAAGTAGATGATTCGGAAAGGCATCGTGCAGCTGTTAACAGATTTCCATAACACCACTTCAAGTGCACAGTCACGTGATGTGGTAATAATGCATACTTCCTTTTCCATACGTTATCTCGTTACATGCAGCGAGTAAGAGCAGACGTTAATTGTTCAAATGTCAGCTTAGCCATTATTAGAAGCACTTGTTCGGCTTCAGCATCAACAAATCCGAGATCATTCACAACAGACACGAGCAATCCTCCTCAAGCAGTCAGACAGGCGTGTTTCCGTGTGTACAATCATTCTCTTTCTCACTTTATTTAAAACTAATGAGAGAATGAAGTATTTCCGGTTTAGTTACTCGTGCTACTGTAATTGCAGGATCGTTTGCTCTGATTTCAAACACACAAAAAACAAATAAGAAATAAACAATAAAAACCTCCCAAAAGAATAAAAAATGCGCGGTTGAGAAATATTATATCTTAGAAAACCTTGTTGCTTCCACCTTCACCATCAACTCAGCTTCCAAGTCATGAATGCGTTTTCTTAGATTCTTCTGCACTCTTGAAATTCCTTCGTCATGTGTGCGTGTGCGCGCGCGCGAGTGCATTTTTTCCTTACAGTAATATGTTCCAAAGAAAGCGAGGAACAGAAGGGTTTTTCCTTACTCTTCTTCCTCTCTACGGTTCGTTCATCCAATTCGCAGACATTTTTGGGAAATTTTTGTCGCCATCTTATTCTGCGTACTCCGCCAATTACTTTTAGAGGCGTGCTACAGTGCACGTGAACAAGCATTGCGTGAATTGTTAAAAATATGCGACTTGGCGTGTTTTGAATTTTAAAGGCTTTTCTAAGATCTTTTTTTTTTTTTTTTGGTTTGTTTGTTTCTGTTTATTATTTCCTTGTTTGCACTCTTCAGTCAGTACGAAGAAATGGTGGAAGAGGTTATTCTCTCTCTCTCTCTCTCTCTCTCTCTCTCTCACTCTTTCACACTCTTTTTACCTTAGAAAAATATTCCGTTATAAATAAGTAAACATTCCCACTTTTTGTGACTATGAGAGAATGCGGTGTTCCCACTGAAGGTTTTGAGATTCAAAATTCACATTTGAATAACTAATCACAAATAAACTGCTCATGTTATCGCTAATCATATATATATATATTATTATTATTATTAGAATTAGAACAAACAATTAAATTTATTAAACACGCAACATTTTTCATCGGAGTGGCCTACCTCTTCAGGCATGAGAGAACATAGAAAGCCAAAAAAAAAAAAAAAACACTATAAAGAAACATTGAGTCACTATAAAACTGTAAATTATAAAACTATAAATTCGACTATAAAACGCAGTTAACTTTGAACTGGAGCTACAGTCCGTGTTAAAGTTCTATTGTTAGACACCTGTGCGCGTGTGGCTTCATGAGTGCGCCAATAGCTGAATGAGTCCGGCAAATTGTAGCTGAGGTTACTGTTTATATGAAGAGGGTCCATGACAATTTCTTTAGACTCGACTATGCAGCGTTCTACCTCGTCGTGGCATATGTGAAGGTTTGAAGTTGTTGTCCAGTTTATCTCATGTTGGCGGCCTTCATTATTTGTGTTAACCGAAAACAGTACTTGGCTTGACAGGGCACTTGCTCTAGTTCTTTTGTAGGCAATGTCCCTCTGGTGTTCTTCCAGACGTAGGAGGATGGATTTTTCAGTTTGGCCATAGTATTGCTTCCCGCAGTCACATGTGATTTTGTATACTCCTGGGAATTGTAGATGGTTGTGATTATTATGTTTATTATGTTTGTAATTTTTTTTTTCAAATTCAAAGTAGCCAGAGTTAACCCAATGAAATAGCAGAAAAACATCTTCTTTGAAATCTTGTTGCTTAAAATATGGAGAACGTCTTGTGTTGGAATGTTTGTGAGGAGAGCTACTACGTCAAAGCTCACCATGATGCCATAAAACTTGAGTTTTATATTCTTAATTTTAGAGACAAAGTCTGTTGAGTTTTTTACATAAGAAGGAGATTTTTGTGCAAAACCTTTTAAGGATGATGCCAGATATTTTGATAACCGGTAGGTGGGTGAGACAATACTATCTTCTATAGGTCTCAGTGGGCAGTTTTCTTTGTGTACCTTCGGGAGACCGTATAACCTTGGAATGAATGGATGTAAAGAACATCCACTAATCTATCTCGAGAAACTGTGACACGACGTGTGCGACAAATAAGTCTGTACACACGAAGCCTACACCAATAGGCTAATGTACTCTTTAAGATGAGAGGCGTTTTAGTCTTTCCTTTGATTCTAGACGACATGATTTGGCCTGAAATTGTACTGCTTACCATCGCGAGAATGTTCTTGATAGGAATACATACAGTACATACATACATACACTAGAAGTGGAGATACTTCTGGAGACCGAGAATATTAATCGAATCGAGTGGTCAGCACGCTGCTGAGAACCCAACCCCATAGGACACATTTGGGACGCAATACAGAGACGCATTGTAGCTCGAAATTCCCCTCCAGAAAACAAACAAGGCCTCATCCTTGCTCTGAAGGAGGAATGCGCCAATTTGCCTCAAGAACGCCTCAATCACTTACTGCTAAACACGGTATGGCGTTGTGAGAGCTGCATCAGTTTGGGATGGACATATTCCATACTGAAATGTCTCTCCGCATAGTTTTCTGTAAGCACTGTACATTAATTCCTTAACTATGTCCTTAGGAAATTGAAAATTTTACCAAAAACGTATTGCAATTTAATTTGTACCAAATTTATAACACATTTTTTGTGTAGTATTATTAGTATTTATTAGTATGCTGACAATACATTTATGTCCGCATTTGGCTATGGTAATGAAAATGTTTTCATATACAAGTAAAAATATAGTTCGTCCTGGCTTTTGGACACCAGTGTATCACCACATTATTATATCAGCGCATGGTAGAAAAAGTTCCTGCAGATAACCCTTGCAGTATTCTGAATTGTTTACCTATTACACACACACTTTGCTGTTTAAGTAAGCTATCATACTACTAATGACATACGCAGTATTCAATCCGGGTTCTCTGTGAATGAGATTCTGATTGCTTTAACGAAAGCTTAAAATGCACAAGAAAATGGAAATCTGTGAGGATGTGGTTAAATAAGATTATGTTAAGGAAATACCATTCCTTTTGCTTATTTAGATTATAAAATAAATAAAAAAAATAATAAACTAGCCTCTTCGCATTACATAAAGGAATCACGAGGCTCTTTTATATGTCTAACTTTTTTTGTAAATCAATAGTCAGCTACTTCTCGCCATCGCAAAAGCTGAGGGTATTCCTGCGGCGTGCTAGATGGGAGTAGATGTTCTAAAACATAACTGGTATTTATTTGTACCAAAGCATATGTTTCCTTTGATAGGTTTTGTTGATTTTTGAGATTAAAAATCCAGTTTCTTCCAGGAATAAAAAAAAAAATTCTACTTCCTACACAGATTAGCTAACTTATTTATTATAAAAGCACTTAAAAAAAGTTCTTGTAATCTGCAATCAGAGTAGAAGTCCTGCTACTGAGATCTAGGATCATAGACGTTATTAGCAGTCTAAGTGGACCTCTTAATCTAGGTTATTTGATGCGCAAATATTTAATGAATAAAGGCAATTGGAAGCGACCATCAACGACACGCAAGTGACTTTGTAGAGATTTGCCTAATGATGCCAAGTGCTGATCTCCACATTAAATCCAGGAAAGACATTGCTGGTGTGTTCTCATTAAATGATGGGCCATCATAGTTAGAATATTAACTAAACAGCAGGTGACCTATCAGGTGGGGCTAAGTAAGCTGCCTCGTGTCAGTTCTGTTGAATAATTACTACCATCGGAAGTTCTGCGGCATTCGCTCTACTTCCGTTACGGTTTTAGTTCGATCAAAGCGGAATATTCAAATTTATTTCATTACTCGTAAAAGATCGTATTTTTCATGATGTAAAAATAACTAATGATTTACTAACAATCAATTACTCGATCAGGCTTTGAAGCAAAGTAGTTTTGAACTAAAATAGAAATTATCTCACACTACCATAAATACAGAAAAAATATTTCCGCTTTTTCTTAGTAATAACGTTTCTAAATACAGCTTTTTATACAAGCTTGAACACTTAGAAGATACGCTTTGTGAACTCTGGGAAATTAGAAGGAAACATATGAAAATATAACAGCATTATTGGTAACAAATGCATATGATGAAATAAAAGTGTATTCTTTTATTAATGTTAAAAAGAAATTACAAGTTACTATATAATGTTAATTAATATATCAAATTCCAAAAATATTTATTACTTATAGAAAATAAATAAAATTTAATTATATAATATTTATGCACATTTGAACTGCTTGAAGATTCGTTAAAATGTTTTCTATTTATTTAAAATTCTCTAAGTACATTAAATTAATATACAAACACCATAATTTAAAAAGAATAATATTCATATATGTAGTCAGCATCACATTGCTTGGGTGTGAGATGATTCATTCATTACCCTTGGAGGGTAATGGATGGCAATGCTGTAGCCAAAGAAGTTCTAACTGAGGCTCGGCTATTGCTGTTACCCTCCTGCCATGATCAGAGCTTTAATTGCTCAATAACACCTTATCCTACACTGTCCTCTACAGATAACGGGGAATATGAAAAGCATTCTTGCTTCGCCCCTTTAAGCCAGTCCTTATAAGGACTATAAGGACTTGGGTGTGAGGACTGAGGGGGACAGATCAATCAATAGTGAGATGCGGTGATTGATTCATTAATGCCCTTCGGGGTAACGGATGGCTGCAATGCTGTACCAATGAAGTTTAACTGAGGTTCGGCTGTTGCTGTTACCCCCTTGGGCGATGAGTTTTTGAGTTCGCTCTCTTAAGGTTTTTGCCTTAAGAGAGCACTTTGAGTCTCCGGGGAAAGTGTTCTCCGGCACGGCCCGCTGAGGGGCATTGTCGGTGAATTATTTTCCGCGGAATTTGAGCGGTTCTGCTCAGTGGTCGGGGAGCCCGTCACTGAGTGGAACCAACGCTGAGATTAGGACGGTCTTTCGCCCACTATCGAGTGGCCTAGAGATCGTCCGTATTTTTGAGATTTCACCTTTACTTACATAGTCGGTGATTAACTCTTGGAGGGTAATGGATGGCATGCTGTACCAATGAAGTTTAACTCAGGTTCGGCTGTTGCTGTTACCCCCTTGGACGATGAGATTTGAGAGATTTTGAGTTCGCTCTCTTAAGGTTTTTGCCTTAAGGGAGCAATTTGAGTCTCCGGGGAAGATGTTCTCCGGCAACGCCCGCTGAGGGGCTTTGTCGGTGAATTATTTTCTTCGGAATTTGAGCGGTTCTGCTCGGTGGTGGGGGAGCCCGTCACTGAGTGGAACCAACGCTGAGATATGGACGGTCTTTCGCCCACTATGGAGTGGCCTAGAGATCGTCTGATTTTTTGAGAGTTCACCTTTACTTAAACAGTCGGTGATTAAATACCCTTGGAGGATAATGGATTGCAATGCTGTAGCCAATGAAGTTTTAACTGAGGCTCGGCTATTGCTGTTATCCTCCTGCCATGATCAGAGATTTAATAGCTCAATAACACCTTATCCCTACACTGTCCTCTACAGATAACGGAGAAGATAAAAAAACATTCTGGCTTCGCCCCTTTAAGCCAGTCCTTATAAGGATTGGATGTAAAGTTGGGTGATTAATATCCTTGGAGGGTAATGAATGGCAATGCCGTACCAATGGAGTTTAACTGAGGTTCGACTGTTGCTGTTACCTCCCCCCCCCCCCCCAGAGGCGCTGAGATTCGAGAGTTTTGAGTTCGCTCTCTTAAGGTTTTTGCCCGCTGAGGGGCTTTGTCGGTGAATGCTTTTCTTCGGAATTTGAGCGGTTCTGCTCGGTGATGGCGTGTGGGTGGAAGGCCATCACTGAGTGGAGCCAACGCTGAGATGGACGGTCTTTCGCCCACGAATGAGTGGCCTAAGGATCGTCCGAATTTTTAGAGAACGGCTTTACCTTTAAATATGGCAGTGCTGTAGTCAATGAAGTCCTAACTGAGGCTCGGTTATTGCTGTTACCCTCCAGCCATGATCAGAGCTTTAATAGCTCAATAATACCTTATCCCTACATTGTCCTCTACAGATAACGGGGAAGATGAAAAGCATTCTTGTTTCGCCCTTTAAGCCAGTCCTTATAAGGACATAATAATCTGAATGTCGTATGGAGTCCTTTTTAGGACTTCCAGGGTAACAAATGGCAACGCTGTAGCCAAGGAAGTTTTAACTGAGGCTTGGCTATTGCCGTTACCCAGCCATGACTAGAACGTTTAGCTCGATAGCACCCCATCCACACTGATTTTCTTCATTGAGATGACGGGATAAAGAGTCAAGGACTCAGTCCATCTCCCAGTTCTTTTAAGAACATAATAATCTGTTAATACAATATATAATAAATAAATACAGTATAACAAATATCTATAGCGACATTGCGTTTTTTATGTGGAGAAATCGGTGTTTATTTTCATGTAGTAGGAATCCACACCCTAAATGATTCGATAGAGCAAGTAACCCTAATAAACAAAATTCGGCATTGCACCATTATTTTTCAAACTTTTTATACTCAATACCCAGTGTTCTTTTTCGTGAGAAAACGGGGCATATATATATATACTGAACATTTAAGTTGGCAATACTAAGGACATTCGCACATGCGCAGTTTTTGTTAAGTTCTTTGAGAGTTCGCTTTGAGGTCTTTTGACGTGTAACAGACGGTTTGTTTATTTTACTTTTTTTCAATAAAATTTTTAAATGAATTAAAAATGATTATATTTAATTTATTAAACTTAAAAAGATGAATGGGGACTCGGATTTTTGCACCAAAAATCTTATTATAAAGCACTAAACGTTTTATATTTGCTTTATGTCCAATCATAGTTCATCACCTGTTGTTAATTTAATATTAATAATAAATTAATACAGATTAGTTAGTATAAAAGACTTTTTCAACTCTGTCGAACTTTTATCAGCATATTTTCCAATGTAATTATATCTCAGGTACTTGTTTTAGCAACGCATTTCATTATAGTATATGGTGGCGCCATCTGTCTTCATTATTTGGTAAATCGGTTATTAATATGGTATTTTACGAACTAAGTTTATGTGCCTGTTTTGTACGTTCACTACGTTTTATATGCATACTGTTTGAAAGTGATTGACCCGAAATAATTTAAAATCGTCTTTAATATATTCTGTCATAAACAGATCGAAATTATATTATTCAATAATGAAATTTTAAAAAGCTAAAATAAGGAAAATGCAGAAAGAATATTTATATGGAGCATAATAAAAATATTTCTAAATAAAAAGTAACTTAAAAAATAAAAAGTAATATCATTGTTAAGCACGCGCTTAACAATGATATTAAAAAAAAAACATATTTAACAATAAGCTTAATCTCTTTGTTAAGAACATGCTTATAACAATACAGTGTGTTGGGGGGGGGGGGATTCTACAATTTTCAAATTCTCAACGCTCTTTAATAGTTTAGCAACTATTACTTCTTTTCCTTGTTATTCCGTATTATGTCTGTTTTAATCGTACTCACTCCAATTATATTATTATACGGAACACACTACATTATATGACAATGCAATAGTAGAGAAAAATTGAAGACTTTTAAAATGAGAGTAAAACCATGACTTATCTAGACATGCAGAATTTTTCAACTTTTAGAAATATTTAAAAAAAAAATGTTTAAAAGCTTACGATTACGTTAAAATAAGTTGCAGTAAAGATATTAGGAAGGATTTCTTCAAAAATGCAATAAAACGAAGTAAAAATAATTCTTTACTTGCTTAATCCTTTCAGAATGTAACTAGTCTTTTTTTTTTTTGGCATTTTAGTATAAAACCATGAAGGTTAGGATAAAAACGTTATGAAGATATTTATTTTTATTCTTGTCTATTTGGGCTTAACTGGATAACTGGATTTTGTTGTTTTATAAAGAAAGAAATTAAGCAAACCTTAATTATTCATAAATCTTGTCATATAATTAAAAGTTATTTGTTTTAAATAAAGGTGTAGGAATATACTTGAGGATATGCTAAAGATATTTTAAATACTTCTATTGTAATAGCAGTATTATAAGTATAATAATAAATTTTACATTTTTTATTATAAATATAAAAATAATTAAAGATATCTTAATGTACATAAAGTTAGTAAGAGAATGCTGTACTGGTGCCGAGGCTTTCCGATGAAAATCACAATTTCAAATAAAAATAAACTAGAGGAATATAATAATCACGTTGTTAGGATATGTTTCGTTATTTCTTTATCATAAACTTTCTCTTATTAGAAAAGGAAACGCAACCAAGCATTGGCATATAATACTGTAATATTTTGTTCATGAAGTAAACTCAAAAGAATATCTCATTTCTATTGTGGCGAAACTTTTCCAGTAACAGAAAAATGACGTACTTTTCAAAGAACAGCCCAAGCGTGCTTTGCCTTCTGTAGGTAACGGTACGTCAAGAATCTTTGTGAGTCCCGTGATTCGGCGATTCGATCCAGGAAGCCGACGGCACATAGTAAAATGGCCGCTGCCAAACGTAAAAATGATCGACCGCGAAAGGAAGCGCTCACACCAGTTAGGCCTAGGTGCGAGAACATCAGCCGATTGCATCTGGCTCCTGCTTGGGGTGGCTTTTCTTTCTTGATGTTGTCTGAGACGCTGTACGTCATTGCTTTAATCTCGAACTCGATGAAGCGTACAATAATCTGGAAAAATGAAGCCTTCAAGCCTCTTTTAGGGTAAGAAAAACTTCGTTAATTAATACCTTAATTAAAACGTGAAGAGATGAAAGATTTATATCAGTTGCATCGATATTTTCTTGTCGTTTTTGTTATGTTTACAAAAGAATGTATTGTTATTGTATTGTGTGCTGAAATTATGTGTTGGTATGGCAGAAACGAAAACATAGAATCTCATTAAATCCAGCTTTAATTTTACAATAGTCCATTATTAAAAATAACTTAAAAATCACAGCATGTCAGTAGGAAAAAAATAAATAGAGTGGAAGATATGCTTATAATCTGAGCGAATGTTCCAACCCAATATTTTTAAACTGATGATAAAAAGAATTGTAATTTGCTCATATTCGAAAGCAGTGCTATAATAAATATCGATTAAAATTCTTTTCTTGTTTTGTCTGCCAAAAAAAATCTCGTGAGACATTGTTGGCACAACGAGCCAACCAAAAGTGCATAAGGAAAGGATCAAAAAAAAAAAAAAAAAAAAAAAAAAAGATCACGTGGAGAATTGGAGGAAGTGTATTTTTTTACACGCTATGGTTCGTGTGTCTCGCGACAAATGACACGCTCCACATTACAGTTATTACTAGGCGCGAGATCAAATAAGTAAACACACGAGAACGTGCAAGTAGAATCAGAACTGAAATTTTTATTTTGGGTTACTTTTTTTTTTGTCAGGAGAATACTCTGACGTCACATAAAGAGAAATACATGCCAACCGTAATGATAAATAAAGAAAGGTGTTGAATATGAATTTATATATTTATATTATTTAAAGGCAAATTCGTATTTGGACCGACGTATTTTAATGAATCTGACTCTGATGCGAGCCTTTTATCGATTTCATCCATCACAGAGAAGGAACGGTGAAATTCTCCAGAGAATAATCCTAATGAGACAGCAAAGAAATATTTTTTCTGCTTGCCTTTCTCTATTGATTTTCAATTAGCTATTTTGTTTTAAGCATCATAAAAGGTGATCGTCTATAAGTTCTGGTAACATTTCAGGGCATATCATAATGTTTTTTTTTTCCCTTCAGCGTACTACTTTATAGTTAGAATGATTACGTCAGATTTCATTTATTGCCTGAGCTTTATTTTCTTGACTTATTAAGCTTTCAGAACTGGGCAAAGGGATTACATAAGTCGTATTATGGATGCTAACATTAGGACGGATATATTCGATTGATTTTTTCATATCTTTGTGTCCGGAAAATGAAATCCTCGTTACTTAGAGAAATCGTACTAAATAAGGGATATAGGGTATCTGCATCGTAGTATTATGTGCTCAGTTTTATACTCATAAAATTGACACATCATTTATTAACAGATAGCGGCTGTTACTGAATAAATTATCAATTGAACAAGCTCCTATTCTGTGTTTTCAAGCAAAATACCACTAAAGAAAAAATTATGCTTCCTAAACGTCATCCTCAAACTAGTATAATAACAAATAAAAAGAAATAAGAACAATAACTTTCTCTATTGAGTGTAATTTGTCGTGTCATTGGCAGTACGTAAATATAATTTCTATGAATCGAAACATATGTATCGCATTCAATATTTTTTTTTACAATAGGATTATAAAATTCATTATAATAGGAGTATTTTTTAAAACACGATAACAAAAGAACCGACAGAGGTCGCATTGTAGAGGCAGACATGATGCGATTGTTACGTATTCGACATTTTTACTCTGATATAATTGAATTCGTTTGGCACAACGTTCATGTTAAATTCAGTACAAAATTGTTGGTATAAATTTGGAAAGAAAAAGATTATACTGCTTAAGGTAATTGTTTCATACAAAGAACCTGGAGGCTATTCAAACACGTTCGATGTATATTTAATATAAACTTAAATTTAAATTGCTGCGTATGTTTATTTTACCGGCACTTCTTTAGGAGTCACTGAAACCATTAATAGTTTAAAATAAAGTGTCATTAGTAGTGCATCTTAAATCACCACTAACGCGAATAAGAAGAGTAATATTAAGGTAGGTAAATAATAAAAAAAAGGAACCGCTACTAGTCTATTGCTTTATATTACCAAAGTGCCATCTAATCTGAAAAATACGCGAGTTCTGTAACATTCCCTAATTTAGTAATTCAGCTGCTGAAATTACTATGATCCCAATGGGTATATCCGGGTTTTTTCTTTCTTAAACTCCGGCCGTATTCTTTAGCTTCAGTAAACCCTGAAGCCTCGCAACAAATAAAGTAGTTTTAGTGGCGCAGGAAGATGGCATTGAAGAGCTTTTCAGTTTATCGCAATAGGTGTATGTGGTTTTGGAGCGTGAGTTTAATCCTGCTTCGCTGTCTTCTGTTAGACAAGGACATTCGTTTTTATTGGTTGGTCTCATTATCAAGGACCGATCGATATTTCGGGTATCACACAGGGATTACCGCGGTATTCTAGAAATTGTGAACTTACCTATTTTTTGACAAGCTGTGTCAAATTGCCCAATTAAATTGTACTTAGAATTTTGTACGAGTATTGTTTTCTTCGGACCCCATCAAATTTGTCACTGATGTCAAGAGATCCGTACGTTTTAGGGTTTTCTGTAAGCTCTGCTTAATGGAACTGGAAATTGAAAGCATTGACCGCGGTGTATCGTGCTAAATACATCGTAATTAACTGATAAATTATAAATGATGATATTAAGAATTGTTTAAATATTAATCATGTTGATTTCGATTCTTTCAATTATAATCTATGGCATACTAATTGAAAAAGCCAATTCTACCGCTTGTTTTTAATCATTTCAATGGGATTTTTTTTCTTCCGATCCTGTTGGTAAATATATAAACTGAAAGCCTAATCTTTCTCTGATTGTCATTTATAGATTCAGGTGACTAACTAGTTTTTTTTTCTTTCTCTGAAGAGAGAAATCTTAAACCCAACTAGATGACAGTCCTATGATTCCACGTACATGTAGTAGATAAGTATACATGTAGGTGTTATAGTATGTTTTTTTAGGTTAGTTCTTGAAATAAACCAAAGCCTCCGTAACACTTCGGAACTAACCTGTAGTTCTGATTTATAAAATACCTATACGTAATTTTTTTTTTTTTTTTTGTAAACACTTATTCTCCAGTGAGATTCAAACCCATAACCAGTTGTTGGACAAAACAAAGGTTTTGCCTACTCGACTGTTGAGTGAGACAGCTGTTTGAATCATCTGGCATTATAGACAACTTATAATTAATTTTAAAAAACTCTAATTAGAATTAAGAGGTTTATGAGCTCGTTATATCATTTAAACTAACTGGGAAATATCGTTGATTATTTTAGCTGAAATATTACTACGAAGGAATGTTATGGCAATGAAAAGATGTTTGTATAAGGGAGTGAGGTGGATTTTCAATTCATTCATTCATGTGTCGATGCACTGAAGTGTGTGGGAAGGATGATATTCGTACGAAACAGAGTTAAAATAGACGGGGGTCATGTACTACGGAAAAACAGCGGTAATCACGGAGCGACATCATTAATACAAAATTGGGGCGATGTAAGGTAACTATTTCGGAGATCTTTAATGCGTTGCTTTTCGGTTTCTCTTAATCAAATCCCAGATGAGGAAACCACAGCGGAATTGCCGCCCACACGCGCGCACTTCTTGTTCATTTGTAGTCTCGGAGACTCCCTCTTTGCAGCGGCAAAAATCGACTAAGTGGAAACCTCACGTTTGTTAACCCGTGCATCTGGGACATCCGCGTGGAAAGGAGGGGATAGGAAGGGAGGGACAGGCATCGCCTGTCCATTACGGACGAACCCGGTACGAACAACCTCCTTTTCACACCCTCAACCTGTGACTCACGCTCCTCTTCTCGGAAAAGCAGCGGAGATTATTGACGGCCTCGACCGAGGGTTGAAAGCCCTGTCGCGTGCAACGTTTTGTTGTACGAATATACGCCAGAGCCTTGCGGTGGTGGTGTGTGTGTGTGTACGGCGCGTAAAAAAGTCGTCTGGCTTACGAAGCCATATGACGGTGTCCGTGAGTAGTGGAGGTAGCCCAAAGGCTCGTGGCGATAGGGACCCCAACGTCAGTATTGTGTGAAGAAATAAGCTTAGCGTGTTTGGAAGAGGATGATAGAGGGAGAGAAACAAAGATAAAGTAGTGAGAGTTAGATGAGAAAAGAGAGGACGAAAATGCTGAAGAGCAGACCAGAGAAGTTGAAGAAACAAAAGAGGCCAAAAATGATGACGAAAATGACCGATAGGAGATGTGAAAGAAAATGAAGGCTTCAGTGGAGGAAAAAACGGGTTGTTGTGAATGGTCTGGTAACACAATTGAACTCAGAGATGCAACTCATCGCAAAGGCAATTCAAATACTAAATCGTGATAAGATGATGGCTTACGCAATCAGATACCCATCATGAAAAAACTGAAAGGTGGAAGAATTCCTTATTTAGTGAGGTAAGAAAAAGTCATCATTCACTTGTGCCTTGAAAAACTATTTCATGTTCAGGGAATTATTCTGAGAATGCACCTACCATCGCCTGCGAATAAATTTATTCTTCTGAAAGTATGCACCGTTTCTTTTATTGCACTACAGTATGTTTAAGAAAACGTTATTTCCAAACATTCACACGCCTCCAAGAAATTCACTTTCCCGTATCGGTGATAGATGGAATAACCTTTAGTCTAACACCGATACGGGATCCTCTGATACTGGTTGTTGCAGGCAACGGAACAATTCATTAGTGTCCAATATCTGAAGAGCTATTAGAACTCTGCTGTAGCTTTTAATGAACCCTATTACGAAAGCGCATCTTTCTCTCTCTCTCTCTCTCTCTCTCTCTCTCTCCAAACATCGCTTGTTATCTTCCAAACCATTATATTCCCGATAGCGTACAAAAGACTTGATTTCTCACAGCACGTATGTGTGTGTTTGTTCGTGCGCAATTTTTTTTTTAAACCGAAACGTAAAAGATAAAAGTTGAATAAATCTTAGATTTCCTGTTTCTTACTCTCTCGACGAAATTCTACGTGTACGAAAGCACTGCCGAATAAAACAACGCCCAAGAGAATCACCAAGAGAAGAATAAGTATTACGTATTCGGCGATCATCAAAGAAACAAATCAAACACCGAAATGTTTGGCTCGTAATGAACAAACTGGGATTTGTCTATGACGTGCCGTCTTTATTTACCCCCCCCCCTCCCATTTCCTTTTTTTTCTGCTGTGAACATGCAAGAACAAAAAGAGCCTAAACAGATTAAAGAAGCCTTGTGTGCTGATGGTGCCACAGATTTATCAGAGAACTCATAAAAGCACCAAATTTCTGCCAATTGACAGTTCTGGAAGTCGAATGTTTATCTCCGTACTAATGGTTGCCCGCCTTCTTCGCTGCCGTTATCATAATTTATGGCCCACGTCGGAAAGTTATATCCACTGACTTGATGTGCTATCAAGAGAATCCTAGTAGTGAAATGCAAATTTTCTGAAATGATATTGCAGAGAGCTTTTTTTATTTGAAAGTTGCCACTAAATTACACCACTTTTTAAACACGTGCTTCCAAAAGGGGCATTTTTTTTGTCCTCGGATATTTCACGAATGAAAAGTACTGACAGCTACGATGACCTGATTGCAATATTTGATAAGTGCGATGCTAAATTCCAAATGGATACGTAAATATTGAGGAATCGAAGGTATTAGTTGAAGGATTTATTTTCTTGGATGCGTAAAACAAGTTAAAATGGAAACTGCCAGCCTTTGATGGGTTTCATAGTGCGACTGGATTAGCAAGAGAAAAACTTAGCGAGGATGCGTACTACGACTAAAGATTTGCAGTCAAAATATTTAATGTTCCATTGATGTGAAAGGTGTACAATAATCCGATACACATTTAGAGGATGTCTTCTTTGAACAAAAGAAGCAGTATTATCATTGAGAGAATAAATTAGAAACTTGGGGTCAGAAAAAAAGACGTAAATTCAAAAATACGCGATGTGGTTATTAAACCAGTGCAGCTGATGGTAAACCCAGCAATGGAGGGAAGATAAAAATCCATCGTTCTTTATGAACATCAAAGCAGTTTGCTCGTAACATTCTATTGAAATTCTGCGAGAGAATTCTACGTTAAGAGCTGCTTTTCCTGGCGATGTTATTGAAGCATCAACGGCCTACTGTCCATCTCACTTATTCGGACAGTTTGAACATCGCCAGTTTACCAGCTATTAACAACGAATTTTATCCATGGGTAGTGAAAGCAACATTGGCCATCCCTCGGGAGCAACGATGCCTCAAAACTATCCCCAGAGTGAACTTTATCTCCAGCCGCAGACTGTTATATCGGTGAAAAAGGAATGAAACTACCCCTTAGCTGTTATTAAAAAAAAAAGGGGGGGGGGGAAACTCGTCCTTTCTAGCATCCCTAGCGCTGAGCCCACGAGTCAAAATTACTCCTCCGCCATTTTTTCTCTTTTTTTTTTGTCGGCAATAACAGCAGAGGACACCAATATAGAGCGGTGGAGAATCGACCAATCCAAAACAAGCGCGTCTAGGCGAGTGCTAGCTCTTCAGCCGTATCGATCGGAGAGGAAAGCTTTGGCATGTGCCCTGCTAGTGAATAAAGTGGCGTCCCCGTTACAAGCGTCGCTCCTTCTCCCTCCATCCCTCTGTTTCCCTCCCCCCCTTTTCACCAAGGCGTAGTTAGCAATGTATGTAAACAGTAGAATTTGACCTTCACAGACAAGAGTTCATAGCATCCGGATGCTTGGGAGGACATCAGAACAAAGAACGATGGACAACAGGGAAGATTCCAACTGCGCATGCTCTATCCTAGATATTGACTTCCTTTAAAAACATCAAGTTCAGTGACATTGCATGGCTGCCTATAAATTCGTCCCTCTTTCGTGGCGTCTCCATATTCTGTGTTCTGTATTCGGTGTGTTGAAGTTTTCATATGATTCGTTTTGATGTGGAACTGCAGTCAGTTTTGTTTGGATTTCATTTTGCTGTTGATTATTTTCTTCTATGGAAGCTGTAACAGATCATTTATTCAAGAAGTCTGTCTTCTTTATTTTTCTCCTTTATACAATCAGTAAGATATTATATGTGAATTAATGATACGTGACTATCATATCCATTACTTTTTCAACTACTAGGAAAATATTGTTCAAATATCTGTTGGTCATGGACAGACTGGCTGTTACAACAATGGAGTACACGTACACAGACAAACACACACACACACACATGAACAAAGTAGTCAAAATAGCCAACTGATTCTGCTGATGTATGTGCTGAGAACTGCAGAAAGAGGTGTTAGGGAATTCTGAAACTTCAAATTACATATCTTTCGCTTGAGTTCTCGGAATTGCAGTCGTGGTATACTGTGCACTCTTCCACGCTTAGATAGATCGATACGGAAAGGCCAGGTCTCCTTCACAGCGAGCTACGTATGGATCGAGAAACGACGGGGACAAACATGCGACCCAGACTTTGGAAGATGGGGGGGGGAAGGAGGTGCAAGGTGAAGGAATGGCGTGTTGGATGAGGTTTGTAAATGGTTCGATACGAGTATAGGGTGGGGGGTCATCTGTGAATCTAATTCAAATATCGTCTTGTGCTACACAATGAACAATTTATTGACTGTTAACAGCAGTTCCTTTACCATTCTGTTTTTTTTTTAATAAATCCAATTACAGTTTTTTTTAATCTCTTCTTTAACTCTGTTTGATTTCATGAGTCTGGAATCCTCTTTGGATGCTTGCGACTCGTTTTTTCCCTCCAGTATCCAATGTCGGAGTTAAGCAAAAATATCTTGTAACTTATCAGGGTCATCCATCTTGAACATTAGCACAGTAGCGGTTGGGGATGGACGGAAGAAGTAGCAAGTAAAAGAGCCACATAATCAAGACAGAACTTGGACGTAACTCAGTACGTAGAAACACTTGGTAATGACAACGACTTAAGATATTAAAGGTCATAAATGCGAAGATAATTAAAGGACGTTTAGGGTGATCTAGGACAGAATATTTTTTGATAATTAAGAAACGTTGGAAGAAAAATTTTATCTTCCTAAACTCATTAGAGTAAAGAGTGGATGGATAAAATTGGGCTCATTGACGAGAAAGCGTTTGGAAGCACAGGCGATCATAGTAATTAAGTTAGTGGTACAATAGAAATGAGATAGAGAGAGAGAGAGAAAAGCATTTTATTTTTTCCTAACGAGTGAAGACTTATAGCGAAAAAAAATCTGAATATGGTGAACCACGTTAAAAGACTATCAAATATTTTTATTAAAAGTATATGGAAGTGTCTTTCTCCACAATGTCTTGATAATCCCTTTGCATATAAGGAAAAAAACACTTTCCTCCTTGTTAAATTATCCTCAGAGAATATTTATAAGAAATTCAAAGGAAGATAAGTTTTGCAGTCAAAATTAGGAAAAGGAAAACTTTGGGAGGCCGCATTTACTCCAGACAAACTTAAGATTTTATCTTCATAGTATAAAAAAACAGCCGGAGAATACACAGAATTAACATACATAATAAGCTGGCCTGGATTCGATTGCTTCTGTGTATCGTTAAAACAACTAAAGTCTTATTTTAGACAAAGTGGTCATATCTTAGAGTGATAATGGTAGTAATCATTATTCAGAATTAGCATCTTTTGTACTTTGAAGATGCTAATTGTGCATAGTGATTTAAATCAGCACAGGGATCGGTGACCAAATCTATCGGAAATTCAAAAAGCGTTTAGATCAGTCGGGCGAATAATATTTCTACCGTTAGTTAACCAAATCTCAAACGTGGATCAATATAAAAGCTCATTGAGTGACTCTTTTCAACCTACAAGTTGCATCAATCTATTTTTTCCTCTGTACGTCTCTATATTATTAATTTTGCTTAAAATAGAACGCAACAAATCTCTGCTAACACAAGTTAGATCAGACTGGACATGCACATCCCTAATATTTAACTGTGTGGTTAAATTTGTGCACGCCGGAGAGTTCACTGAAATTATGATCTGGAAAACCAACTACGTAAGCATAATTATAAAGGGAATTTGGTATTCTAGCAACCCAAAGAATTTTCTATCCTTTCAGAAACTTATGAAAGGTTATTCAATATCACGCACTGACTATAATCGTTTTGATTGATTCACTATACCGAGTCTGACTGCCTGTGACGCTAATCTCCACTTCCTACTCGCTATTGGCTGGTCCTTGCACGTAACCACACCCATGTTATATGAAGAGAGGATATCTATCGACGAGCACTTCCAGTGACGTCACTGTGACGTGCGGTTCTTTAGGAAATGCATTTCATCGCGATGTTTCAGGGCCATTTCACAATTCTAAAATATATTCGCAATATTCCTTAGCTGTGCTCGCATTTGTCACTACGGCCCAACTTTGTTGCTTTATCCTGCGATAAACACGTAGAATATAATCAGAGCATTCATTGCCAACAGTGATTTGCGGTGCAATTTGATTTTGTGCTAAGCTCTAATTTTAAAAAACTCTGTTTGCATAACACTGACAAAGGACTGAATTTAAGTAAAATTTCCGAACAGCTAGAATGAACATGTGTTCTTAAATGAGTAATCTATCACGTGATCTCTCCTTTCACTGGTCTGTTTTAGATGCGGTGTGAATTTACAGGAAACATTGACTAAGTATAAAGAAATAACGACAAAATAATAATAATAATAAATTTAAAGCAGCAAATATTACTTGCGGCATATTTTAACAATTTTATAAAGCAATTTTAAAACAGTTGTGAGGAGATCTATGTCCACTTTTCACTTGAAGTTGAGTTAGTCGAATATGTACGTTTTACTGAAGAAATCACATCGTTGTGGTAAACATGTTATGGGAAGATGAAATATGATGAACCGTACTTATAGAGTGCAAGCCAAATCAGATTACATGTCATTTGGCCTAATAAGAAATAGGTGACGAAAAAAACGGAAATTGTCACATCCGATTGACATAATTCTTTATCCATTGTGGATTGATCGCACACAGTAAGAAGCGGTGTTTTATATAAGCATTGGTAGCACAAAATGGCTTCAATCAGAATCATGAAGATGGAAAAAAGTTGAGTCAATTACATTCAACGACCATCCCAATGTTTTGCTTTGTTAACCCGTGTCAAAACCGATTACATTTAGTATTAATGTACAAGGTTGCTTCAAAAAAGAACAGTACATTGCACGTGAAAACTCATCAGGATATCTCACTGGAAGGATTTCGTTAAATATTGATAAAAGTGCACAGGATAACATCGTATCACGCAGATTTAGATTTCAAATAAAAGCTTTGTAATGGAAAATTCTAGACTACTGTACAATCCGTGTCGTGCATCTAATAATTCGCATCCCTTTGGACCACTCAGGGAGCATCTGACAGGCAAGCAATTCGCAGCAGATGGAGTAGTGAAACTAACAGTTTTCTGGTTTAAGATATTATTTTTCCATATTGGAACAGATTCCTTGGTGCGACGGCGGAACAAATGCATGAATGTCTTTCAATGACTCTCCGGATATATGCTGAAGTGTGTTCGACTTTGTGTTCTCATATATGCATCTGTATTGGAATGAAGACCTTCATAACATTCTTATTAGTTACTGTTTATAAGTATGTATTTTGCTAGTGGAACAAACACTGAGATACCACTTTATCAACATTTAGTAGAAAATCTATAAAGGGGGGGGGACTTCAGCAATCGCATCCAAATACGCATTTCGATCACATCCGCACAAATCAATTTAATGTCTCAAACCTGAATTTGAGAAAGACTGAGGTGCGTATACTTTTAATTTCACCATCTATTTGCTGCTTTTGCTGCTCTAGCTTGCTAAATTGCATATTTTTAAAAAAAACCAGTGACGTTCTAAAAAAAAAAAATTATCTGGGAAGACATGATCGGGTGCCCTAAAGTTGCCAATCTAAAATATTTTCTTGTTGTACTGTTTTACCTCAACCCTAACCATGTAGAAAGATATTGAACAAGACTTCGTTTTTTTTTTTACATTAATGCGAAGTATGCAGAGAATTCGAAATATTAGGTGGAAGAGTTAAAATGGTTAACCGGTAGAGACAACTTGGCGGTTCACTAGTTGAAATCTTCAGTTTAATATTTCTGATTCACTGCATACGGTAGAGACAGTTATACCTTTGATATCTGCTGCTAATCGTCTACAGGTAGCTCTGCTTTTATGGGAAGGGGGTAGAATGCGGTAAAGAGTTCCATTTTCCGAGAGATAGGTAGGTAGAGAGAGAGAGAGAGAGAGAGAGAGCGACAGAAATGAGAAATAACATTACGAAAAAATTAGTTCAGATAACACTTTTTGTTCAGACAACTTACATGTTTATCACGAATAATCTTTACACTGGAATCTTTATGTACTGTGATCGAAGTTTGTGGTGTGTGTGTGTGTGTGTGTGTGTGTGTGTGTGTGTGTGTGTGTGTGTGTGTGTGTGTGTGTGTGTGTGTGTGTGTGTGTGTGTGTGTGTGTGTGTGTGTGTGTGTGTGTGTGTGTGTGTGTGTGTGTGTGTGTGTGTGTGTGTGTGTGTGTGTGTGTGTGTGTGTGTGTGTGTGTGTGTGTGTGTGTGTGTGTGTGTGTGTGTGTGTGTGTGTGTGAACTAAGCAAAGGTGTTCACTTCTCATTTATTCATCTATTCCTCACAAAAGCTGTACACAAAGGCAGGATGGTTGCCCTTTAGCGACCGAAACAACTGCACGGAGTTAATTCATGTATTAAGAAACAGAGGTTTAAAGAGCACGCAGTCGACAATAATCGACAGAAAGAGATCAACTCTTAGATGAGGTGAGGTATGAAACATTCTGTTGATATTATGTGATATTTTTTTCCTTAATAAAGCTACCGTTTTTCTGGAATTTTTCGTTGGCGTAAATGCCAATATCTTTTGCTTTGAAGTTATAAAATAAACTTCGTGCGTTGTTCGTAACCAAATGCAGAATTATCATCACACGCAGATGTTCATTAGATATAATTAGTAGCACAAAACGAAGTTCATCTACACAAGAGGGGCTTATCCATAATACTACTGCTGTAGGATAGACCGATGAAGCAACCTCACCTTTCCCTGGCCTCATCCCATGAGATTTTATTTCTGTTCCTCAGATGGCAATGATCTTGATCAACGAAAAAAAAATAATCACACTGTTTTACTTGATGTATCTTTTGCAGTGAACAAAAAGAAATCATTACTGCTCCACCGAGTCAGTAATAAAGCACTTATAAATTAAAACGTTGGGGTTTGGGCTCCTTAAAGACGTCTCCATAGCACAGAAAGGACAACACACCTATCCTTTGCCTTTAGCTGGAAAGATCGGGCTCACATCCTGTCTAGGGCCAGAGCAAACCTTATATGGACTTTTCAACTTAAGATGAAGTTATTGATTTAATATGCAGTTTTTCGGGATTTACCCTAAGTAGGGTTTTAGATTCCATAAAACAGATAAACCATTCTGAGAACTCATGTATTAAGTTGAATTCAATTCTTAATTATTTGGACTTAATCTTCAATCAAACGACAGCACCCGACTCTTCTCGATATTTTGAGAAGGAATTAGTTATGGAAGTAGATATGAGTGGTTTTTAGGGATCGTTACTATGGTTATTAAATTTTTTTTCATTTCTTAATAAATAAATTCCTAATTTATTACGTTAACCATTTTCACAGTGCTTACATTTTAAGTTATCATATCAATAATCTTTCCTCAATGCAATTTTAGGTTGATGAGTGACGGCATTCATGCAGAATTCATAATATTGGATGAATTAAATTTTACCCAAATTTCTTTGATATAACAACTTTCTAAACAGTTTATTTCAACATGTGACAATGCTACACGACAAAAAATGTATTTCAAAAGTCAGTTATTTTGTGAAAGAAGACGGTTTTAAAATAATTCATTTGTTATTTTTATTCATATGTACGTATTTATGCTGATTACAGACAAATCAGACCTACTGTATGATTAAACGCGCACGCACGCACACTCACGACCACCAAAACTGCCACTGGGTGAAATTGCAATTTTTGCATTTGCCTGATCGATACTCTTACTAAAATAGAACGATGAAACTGTTACAACATACTATACCCTGACAGTTCATGCTAACAATGTAACTTGCGTGTAATATAAACTGAGGTTTACGAAACATCCTTCTACGAAATCACAGGTTAGTAAATAATATTTTACTACTCAGAAATCTAATTACATTCTTAAAATCTCCTCATCCATATCATCGTGGAAACTTCGGGGGATATATCCCGATCCTCTGAGGACAGACATCTCTGCCTCTTCCTGCACGATGAAGCGCAGTTCATTGTTGCTGACTGTGTCCAATATGGCTGTAGTGCGAGATGAAATCGATAATGAAACTGGTTGTATTCGCCGTCTTCACGCTTTGCTGAGTCGGCAGGATTAAGGTAGCTGCCAGAGAAGCAGGCAAACGTAGGGATTAGGAGAGAAATTTTGTGGCCAATTTTGGAGACCTCTCGGAGATCTGTTTGGAGGGAGGAGCTTCGTAACCTGCATCCGGAGGAATAAAAAGAGTGGTTTAGAATTGTTTCTGGCTCTTAGCTTTTACTCTATACGAGATGCATTGTGAAGTGGGTCGTCATTATGAAGGCATTTCAAATTACCCAAGCAACTGGAGAAAGAATACAATACATATCGATATCTATGTCTGTATTACATTCTCTCTGTTTCTTTATCAACGACATTGTTTTTTTTTCGGATTTACCAAATGAAAATATCGATTAAAGATTACAGAAACTTGTACATTATTTTAGCTTTCTTTTTAGTAGCAACATTACTTGCTCCGAAGTTGGTAATTAAACCCTTTGAAATTTTAAATGACTCGCTTTAAGCATTAAAAGTCACTCAATGTTTTAAAAATACAGTCTCCTCAATGGGCACACTCCCAGTTAAATAAAAAGTACTATCAAAGACTCTTGAGTAGTTTAATCACCAAAGTAGAAAACAGAAATGCTTATCTATGCAAGCTTTTGTTGTATACATTCCAAAACTTTTATTAAATTTAAAAAAATGTCAATGAAAAAATGCGATGCATGTATATTTAAATGTTAGATAACAAACAGAAAGAATACAAGTAAAAAATAAAATAAACAATATACTGAGTCAAACCACCATTAAAAATCGCATTGGATAACATAAAAATTCTAATAGCTTACAAATTAATAAAATTACATAATTAGAAACACTGTCACCATTTGCTTATCATTAGAAATGCTAAAATGTCGACACTAACCTTTTTATTTTTCACCAACAGCAAAATTAATACAATAATTGCATCATGTTCTTTCATTCGAGGTATAAATCTTTCTACAATCAATTCTTAATTACAACTTTAATCACTACTGGTGTGCCAATCTATACCTGTTGCCAACCTTGGCATGCAACAAGAGTAGGTTGGCAACGTAGCTATTCTTCTAATTCTTAATTCAGAAAAAGCGTTGTTCATGCGCTAATGTGCTGAGAAACTGACTACCACAATAAAATATAAATCTATATTTGAGTAACGGCTGTTCAAGTAGATTTCAATGTAGACTTAAAATCAAGCTTGAAAAATTGTGGATACATTTTACATGTATAATATGAGATCGGAAATGTTAATTTATTAACATTTTCCACAATAAAGTTGCAATATTTTTTTCAGATGCTAGCAATATAAGGATCGCTTCTCTGCATTACATCAAATCATGCTAGGAAGCGACGTATACAGGATAATAGTGTTTTCTAAGTGTGTGAATATATTCATCACTAGTTTAGCAGTTTATATTTTTCTTTATGTACAAAGTTGTAAATCACGCATTCTTGTGACACCAAGGTTTGAAATAACTAGTGAATGCGAAACGAATCACCCAGAGGTAAAACCATGTAAACATACAAATAAAAATTTAGTGCAACTAAATAGAAATTATGCCAAAAAAAAAAGAAAGATTAACTGAGAAAGACGAAGTTTTCTGTTCATCGCGTTAATTGCATAATTAGCTTAATTACTAATGTAATTATTGAGGTTTCATTAAGTTCAGTGTGGCGACGTTGAAATTCACTAACAGAAGATAAATTTTATGGGAGCGTTGAAACAACTAAAGCAAATAAATATAAGACTGCACTTCTAAAGAAATTACGACCAAGTAACAAAAGTTTGCTTACATTGTTTCTTATTGCGAATTATGGATAACCAGTAAACCTGAATGCGATGTCTGGCTCTGATCCTATCTACGAACAGAAGACATTAAGTTAGTTCCAAGTTTCCATCAGATAACAAGACCTGAAAGCTCTTTATTATTTTGATCCCGAAAGGTAATGAACAAGATAGTAAAGATTGTTGATGCTGTTCGAAATCCAGTTCGCAGTCCAGTGGATTTCTAAACATGTTTTCTTGTCCAGTAGTTTACTGATGATTTCAATAAGCTGTGTGGACGTCTTGGGTTGCAGAGAAACCTTTCATTATCGGTCACGCTGAATGCGTGGAGAGATTACAAGTTTGGTGAATGCTGTCTACAGTGGTTCTGTTTACTGTTCTAGTCACGTTCTTAGAATAAAGCCGTGGCTGGTAGCTCTTAAAACTCATCAGAGAAGCACCACAGGATAATACATAAGGTGCGTTTATAGTGATAAATAAGCTACCGTAAGCTTGGCACTTTTGGCTACCAGGAGCGTTAAATCTAAAAATAACCGATGTGGAATTCGACCACTTTAGCTACAGAACCAGTCTTGAAGGAGGGTCCAAGTGAAAAATCTTCGACCTGAGAAATCATCAATGGGAGTGCTATGATATGGGATTTTAAAAAAGTAAAATAAAAACTCCACAAATTGGTATCACATAATTTTGTTCTCCAGGATATTTTAAGAACACGATTTAGAAAGTCACCTTTTTTTATTCCGAAGAACAGGATAACCAACTGGAGAACACATGCTGTTAACAAACATAAAGTTCGGCTTAGCTAGCTGTAGTTACTTGGTTGAGTAATTATAACTAAACCAAGCTTCCAACAATTGTCATCCATAAAAAATGTTCCGTGGAGAGCTCTTCTCTGCATGACACAAAGTCATGCTAGGAAGCGACATATACAGGGTAAAGTAATTCGGCTGTTATTAAAACTTGCGACAACGGATTTGATATTTGATATATACATGTAACCTTCGTATAACGCGGATGTTAGGTTCCATAGAAATGCCCCGTTATATAAATCGCGTTATGGAAACCCAGCTCACATAGAAAATGTAGGGGGATGTTTAGAAATCGTTTTTTTTTTAATTATATAAACAACAATGACATATTCAACAAAAAATATATATATATATTTAATTTAATTCGGGTAATTCATATAAGTTAAGAAAACATGTAAACTATGAAACAAATATAAACTTATGCAAATACAAATTGTATGTAAACTTCATTGCACATAATGCATAAATGTTTTAGGCAAAATAAAACAGTGCATATTTTAATCGTCATCACTCTCTTCAAAAAGAACAAAAAGAACCAGGGGAATTTATATTCCCCTAATATAAATTCGTTACTTATAACTACATGCGCCATACGGGCAGATGCAGATTTAAAAAAGATAACATTTAATTTTTAATTCGCGAGGTGAAAAATATATGAAAATATAAAGGTTACTAGAATTTGTAGACCGGGTCTTTATCCAAACCGCGTTATATAAGTACCGCTTTATTAGGAGAGTTATCTGTATATATATATACAGATAACTATATATATATATAGTAATATATATATATATATATATACATTCTAAAGTGAAGGAAAGAAGCAAAACACTAAAGAGAAGATTTTTAAAAATTGCAAAATTGAAAGAAAGCAAACAGTGCATTAGATTCTAATAGTCATTTATCACTACTTCATTCCTATAATGAGATAAATAGTAGGATCGGTGTCGTGATTTTATATAAATATCAAATGCATTTTCCCACCACGAGTTGATTTATATATATATATATATATATGTATATATATATATATATATATATATATATATATACATACACCAACGCCATCTACAGGCGACCACCACCGCTAGTATTTTCACAGACACAAACATCCATGCCCACAGCGGGATTCGAACCTGCAGCCTTTTGCCTGGAGAGCAGATACGCTATCACTCGACCAACCAGGCCGGCAAATATATACATATTTGCCGACATAATACACACCGTCGCCAATAACCTTATCTGGCATTTATCTTTTTATAGTCCTATTAGCCATTGTAGGAGATAGTTTAATAAATATTCTGATAGATATTGTAACTTGAATAAAACCGTAAAAATAAAGGATATATTGCAAATGACGCTAGATTAAATACATTTTGTATTTTTCTCATTTAATAACAATTATTGATCATATTTATCATATCATATAACAACTAATTATCATATTCTCGGAGTGAAGTACAACATTTAAATTCAGAATCAACTCGTGGTGGGAAAATGCATTTGATATTTATATAAAATCACGACACCGATCCTACTATTTATCTCATTATAGGAATGAAGTAGTGATAAACGACTATTAGAATCTAATGCACTGTTTGCTTTCTTTCAATTTTGCAATTTTTAAAAATCTTCTCTTAAGTGTTTTGCTTCTTTCCTTCACTTTAGAATCAATTTCTCGATGCTTTTTTTTGCGTAATTTTATTCTAGAGTTGAGATAAGATCTGACTTCCGCAACTTTTCCCACTGCTAATATAGGTGCATATCTTCAGTAGTTACACTCAATAGCAAAATGCTTTCTTATTTTTATGTACAATCATCCAAAGTTAAAATCATGAACTTAAGTAGACTCGTGAATTTATTATCCAATTTCCCTGGAATTAAAAGGACATCATAAGATGCTCTAGGTGCAGGGTTGTAGAGAACTACTAGGAATCCCCATCTCCTTCTACGAATAAATGCATTAGAATGTTGACAAGTAGTGAAGGTATTACTATTTAGTACCTCTTTAAGCAGACTTCATTAATGTCAGTATGGGTGTTCTTCCGGAGCAAGATCGGTGCCTGTGTCACACGTTCGTTATAGTGCTATTACTCCTTAACCTCATTTACGGCGGCTCATAAACTGAGCCTTGCTTCAAAAGGCGGAACGCGCAACATCATTTCCGAGCTAATTAAAGTTCTTCTGGAGAGACAAAATAGAGCTTCTGCAGAGGCTGGTTGAGAAAAGAGGATGAAAATAAGAATGACTTCGATCACAACCAAATTTCCTACCTTCGAGTGAGAAAAAAGATGGTGAGAGAAGATGAAAGAACAAACGGATTTTCTGCTGCTTTTTTTTCTTTGTTGCCTTCATTATCTCTTTCTCTTTCCTGATGCATATTCCCATGCTTTACATCGTTTTTTTTCGTGTCTTCGTTCATCAGGCTGATTTGTTTTCATTTTTTCATCTGTTTTTCATTTCGTTATTATTGTACTATTTCTGTATTTTGAGTTATTTTTGTTCTATTGGTAATCTTTTTTCTGTCGGAGTTTAAAATTGCTGATTTAAAATCTTTCTAGCCATGGTGATAAACTAAAACAGTGTGAATTTACTTGATAGCATTTACCAACCTGGTAGTTTTGATTCGATTCAGTACATCCATCCATTCCACCGATATCTTCATCCTCTATGGATGTCGCTAATTTTTCTTTCAGGGTAGTCTTCTCTTCGCTTAATTTTCTTGAAATGAACCAAATGACTGCAAATATCATTCCTTCATTCCTTAACTTATTATACAGGGTGTCCACAAATGTTTATCCTGATTTCACTGGTTATAATATTTTAACAATGAAACTAACTGAATAAACTTTAATTGCAGGTAAACTTCGGCACTCATAAACTTTCCATACTGGTATCGTCAGTATACTGCTTTTCCACCAGGAGCGCTGCTGCTGATTTCCTTTAAAAATGGCTTCAATACAGGAAAAAGCCCAATGTGTTCTGTGGATAACAGAAACAAAATCTCCAGTTACAGTGCAGCGAATTTTCAGGGCACAGTATGGAAAGAACCCACCTGATGTCAAGGTTTCCGAGGAGACAGTTGAGGCAGTTCAAACTGCCTTCACTTGGTCACCACAGAAGTCAATCAGAAGAGTTTCACTAGAACTTCAAATGTCAAGGAGTACAGTTCACAAAGTGGTACGCAAACATTTGAAATTGTTTGCGTACAAAGTCCAAATTGTCCAGGAAATAAAGCCAGGTGATTGTCCAAAGCGTGAAGAATTTGCTAACCTCATTTTGAACCGCATCGATGAGGATAATGATTTTTTGCAGCGTGTTTGTTTCTCTGATGAGGCAACATTTTACGTGAGTGGAGTAGTCAACAGACACAATGTAAGGATCTGGGGATCTGAAAACCCACATGCCATAAGAGAACACATTTGAACTAGTTCAAAACTCAATGTGTGGTGTGGACTAATGCATGATCGAGTGATTGGCCTTTCTTCTTTCTTGAAAAAGAAATTAATGGAAATGTGTACTTAGACATGCTCAATAATTATGCCATTCCCCAGCTACAAGAGATGCAACCAAAGGATGGAGCTCCCCTTATTGGTCTCGTGACTTTTTTTTTCTATATGTTATGCATTGAAGTCTAACTTTATGTTCCATTTCAAGTATCCACTGAAGAGTTAGAATGTATTATAATCAGGGTAAACATTTGTGGACACCTAGTATTATTTTGCAATTTTCTAATCACGTACTAAATGATATTCATCATCAGTCAATCATAAACGAGTATGTTATTATTTTCTTCCAAAATTTGGTTGAGTCCAGATATGGCCAATTAGACTGATATGTGACTCCAAAGCCTTCCTCAAAAGGTGACAGGTTGACAGGTATCCAGAAATATCTTCCTTATACGTGTTGAAAGTTTTTTTGTCACGTGGTTAGATATAAGTCGAACGAATAATATAATTTCTTCGCATCTTTATTTCATTCTCCTGTACGATCTGACACTCTTTCTTATTATTATCTTCTGGGTTTCTGTGGCATACTGCACAGCTTCGAAATACAGAGATTCTCTACACACTTCCTTTCTTCATTATGTGCAGTATAGAGTCAAAGCCTCCCGCTTATCTATGTCGATATTAAATTTCGCATTGAGAGTATCCTTAAAGAGCGTTTGTTGTCCTAATTTTAATGCTTGTGGAGGATCTGATTTGGTATTGCAAATACCAAATCCGATACCAAATCTGATTGTAGCTTATCGGTCTTTCCATGGAATTTTGAGGATTCTCAAAAAAAAATTTTGGTTCCATTTTTCTCGATTTGCGATTTTTTCAGATGGATTTTCCTATCAATTTCATTAGCTACTGTAGATGTTTTCTTTCTTAGACCAGTTCAAGTCGTCTTTATTTGGACGTACGGCACATATGCGCGTCAGTTCTTGCCAACACTTGGTGTGCTCGATGGGTAATTTGTCGTTCTTGAGATAGTTTTAGTATTGATCGCTTTTTGCAGTCTTTCAGAATGTTGTCTCTATCTGTGGCGTGTTCATCTCACTCCCTTCTTAATTCCAACAATCGTCAGCATCGGACATACATCTTGTGAGAGATAAGGACACCATCATGACAACGAACCTAGACAGTAACATGTAATGAAATGCTGGTGACCTTAAACGAGGGGGATTTCTGCGATATTTGTCCATTTGAAAAAAGAAATATTCTTGATGACAGCATTGTGTCAGCACATTTCGCCAATAGTAGGATTTCAGTCGGGATTGGTTTTCCAAAACCTTCCGCCAAAGTTCCAAGTCGCGTCCAACTCTGGCATTGAAGTCTCCAAGAAAAGTAGGCTTGTGTTGTCTTCAAACATTACAAGAGATGATGTCTCCTTTCAAAAAAATCTTACGAGTCCTCCTCCTCTTCATCATCATCCAGGGGTTTGAGCATAGATGAAGATAACTTACCTTTCTTATTCTTGTTTATCTTCATGAGTATGGTCATGATACCCGAAGTGATTTAATCCGGTATTTCACACAGATACTGAAAAGTTCATTTTTAATAGCAAACCTAACTCCGTGTTTTTTTTTCTTATTATTTGCTCTTCCTTTTCAAAAGATGTATCCTCTTCCTCCGCCATACTTATGACAGGTTACATCAATGCGAAGGTTCTGCACTCACTGGCAACAACAGCAAGTTCGTCTTTTAGGTTGGTCAGCAGTATGGTTATCCATAAAGTCCAAACATCCCAATTTGCAAAGTAATGTGCTGTTTTCTACCGATAGTGGTGATTCCACTGAACGAGTTTATCCATCAGGAATTAACAGACTATTTTAAAGATCATTTTTATCCTCTTTTCCCACGTGGAGGAGACAGGAGTGAAGTCTGAAAAAGGCTTCTTAGTGACGGATATAGCTGTATAAATCTCGAGTGTCTCGAATATCAAATTTGACGATTCGAGAAATGGGACTTCCAGATTCACTGTCTTTCCCCATGTCAACTTACCAATCTCGGGATGAACGGTATAGATATGGTGCGGAGATTATGGTAGTCCCTATTTAAAAGATGCTTGTTCTCGACTTCTCATAAGGTGATTGTACTTCAACACACACCATTCTTGAGGGCTCAGAGAGGTCTCATTCCAATGGCATAGTGAACAAGACAACTGTGCATCAGATACCTATTCTTCTGCAGCCCACTCTTACAATTGAAGCTATTCCGTTGTCTCTGCAAGACCCGACCCTTGACCTTTTCTACTAGTGTATTACTCGTCAGCATCTCTTAGGATGATCGTCAATCAAGGCTCTCCACCACGACAAAGTTGCAATCCATAGAAAAGCCACACGATATATTTTTCATACGTGTCTAAACAGTTATACGCAGAAGCTGTGAAACAATGAGCAGATATAAAAATAACATTTGTATGTATATGTGTATTTCCCTTCACTTAAAAACACAAATGATCACAGAAGATAAATCAGTTTAATTGTGTTTCAGTGCTGCACTATCGATGCCGTCTCGGATTTAATAGTCTTATTTGATAAACCGTTCTTCCTTTCGCATTTAACTGCCTTCTTTTCTAATTAAGATATAACCTAGTTTTCGAAATTAAGTTGGAGAAAGGTCCGTGATTAATTAATGTGGCGAATGGACAGCTACAATCACTTCGTTTAATTCCCATGAATATTTCTGTTTCGACTTTGTTGAGATTCTTTTCGGGAGGTGGCTTTTCTGCTCCATTTCACGCTTAGCGAATACCCGGCTGTCTTTGCTAATATTTTCTCTAATACTAATTATTACGTACTTGGACGTTTCACCTTGAAAACTAACACGGTCTGTCTCAATTGAGTTGCGCAACTAATAGTGTAGAATTCGGATCAGCAAACGTTAATGACGTCTATCAAGCCTTATGGTGTTCTAAACGTTTGTTTCATGGTTGATTTCTGATCTTAGTCATGTGCAGTACAAAAGAAATTTAGTTTTTTCTATTGCTTGTTCGTGAACATAAGACAGATGCTTCTAAATATTCGTTCTTGGTGAGATTATTCATCTAAAAATAAATACCACTGAATGCGTTAACTGATGGGTTTTCCGAACCTTGAAGTAATCATGGCCACTTCAGATTTCTTCATTCCCTAAATACAACTGCATCGAACCTTTCTTTTAGGTCAATAAAGAAAGAGAACTTTGCTGTCTATTACTTCTACTGCCTCGTGAGCCATACGGATCCTCTCATAATTAATTCACTTCGTCCCTTACTCACCATGCGGCGCAATCCATGTTCAGAATGACACAACAGCGTCGAAAGATGTGTTATACCCATTATCAGTACGTGTTCTCTCATCACTCAGTCCTCAATTCATTATCGTCTCGTGGTTCTTCCCTACGAATCGCACTTTGATCTGTTAATCTTACAACAACACCCAGACTCTATGGCAACGGCAGTCAGACCTCGTACGCGAGAAAAACCGAAGACTTCCACACCATCCAATATCCTACTTACGTAGAAATTTCTCTTTTGCTTGAGTTACGATTATAATATAAAGGAGAATGTCGATTTTATTATTTAATTTGCATATTAGTGTTCCTTCCCGATGTCTAATTAGTGTGTTTGAATTAAATTACAACTTGTTTATTGACAATGAGTTTTTCGCTTTTATTGAAAACACACACATTCCGGTTGCTTCTCCAGGATAATCACGTACAGATTATCTGTTTATTTTCTCCATCTTTTGATACTGGCAAGGAAGAGATAAAAAATGCTAAAACGAAAGAAAGATCTGGTCTTTGATATCCAGCCACGACATTCCATTATGAGCTATATATTAAGAAGTAAAAAAAGAACTGCATCTTGTGTGATACTCCGAAAATTTTCGATCCATTTCCTTTTCTTTCAAATATTGAACAAATTGCCTCAAAGAGCTACTTTAGATTTATGCTGTGGTTTTGGATATTCCACATCATAAAGTATACAGCAAAACTTTGCTGTTTCTTCGCCATTTCCTTCTCATTTTTTTAAGAAGAAAGGTAGGAACAAGAGTTATGAGATGCTGGTGAAGTTTCGGTGCGTACTTCTTCGACGGTAAGAACTACACAAATATTTACTACGGCACAAGCTGTGTGAAACACGTGCTCGGAATCTGTGCTCTCTGCCACGCTGCAGTTTGCAGTCAAATCATGTTATCTTTACTGATGCTCCTCTCCCTTCTCTAACACTTCGTACGACATGTCTCGGAATTATTCCTAAGGCAGTTTTGAAGTTTACAGTACGCATTTTGATTTTTAGACATCTTGAATGAATCTTTGTGATGACTATCGACTTTTTTCCATCTTCGCTTACGTTTCATAAATCTTTGCAATCATTATCTTTTGATGTGCTTTCAAGTGAATACATAGTGAAGGAATGAAAGTATTATTCCACGCCATTCAATTTCTTTTCTTGGATTCTTGATTGATTTACTAGCACCTATATTCGTTCATTTGCCTTTTCTGTCCCCTTAAGATTCAGCTCTCTTTCGATCGAAACTTCGTAACATGCTGAGATTCTACAGCTGTGATTTCGTATTTTGTTCTGAATACTTTTTCATAGATTTAAATATTTCTGTATTGTTATTAAGTGCAATAAAATAATAACAATAAACCTTTTCCCAGTTTAAGAACAACATATTAATAGTTGGATGGTAAATCAACAATAATTGAGATGGAGTTATTTAAAACGATGGTTCAGTGAATCGATGGCAGCATTGGTGATCAACAGATTTTAATACAGATAATCAAAGCAGTGCTGAGGACATATTGAGCTGTTAATTGAAAAATGTAACTGGAGCATGTTTTATATTAGATTTCTCCAATGATCTAACTCTACAAACACATAGGAACATTGGCGAACACGTCAGTATGGGTGTGTGTATAAATATATATGAAAAAATAATAAATAAAAAAGAAGTGAGTGAATAGAAAAACTTAGTGAATTTGCACAAAATCATCATACTTTGGTACGCATATCGGCTTGACCGCAGTGCTGATTATTCAGTATATTATTCATTTTTCACATCATTGAGCTGTCAGTCTGAGATTATGGAGTTGCTTCTCCTCCGGGTGCTCAGGTTTATACGTCTACAAGGCTAATATGCTGAAGATATTAGACATTTCAGTGTTGCGATAGGTTTTGTGAATTCCAGCTTAGAATTCCGTGTTGTAAAGTACTTGTATGCATAAAAAATAAAATATTTTTGAATATTTAAAAAAACTTTATAAGTAACAAACAGACCTTGTTACTTCAGAATGTGTGTCTAGTATTAGGTTCCATATTGCGACAGTTAACAGACTGTCTAGCCTTAATCGAAGATGGAATAAGTTCACTTGCGTTAACATCTGGTCACTTTGGGCATTTATCTGCCAATTCTTTTGACGCATGTTGTGTTTAATAAAAAGTATAAATACTAAACAACTGCTTATAAAATTTTATGGACGCATAAGAAAAACTGATGAATTACTAAGGAGAAAAATAGAACTTGTGGTCATTAAGAGAACTTTGAGTCTCTGAATAGTGCAAAAAACCTTCTCTAAGAGTAAACTGTAATATCTTTTGTCCCTGAGGCGCACATCCTGATGACACAACAAGGACAAACTTGACGACATACACAAAAAGGTGAAATTTATCGTCGGCAAAAATTATTCATTAAAAAAAACTTATAGAAGAATTCCGTCTCGTATATGTAAGAATTATAACGATGTACAGATAAATAAAGACATCTTTATTTGTCTGTCTTTGCATTTATTTTCCTCGGCTTGTGTATGCCGATGATCATTATTTTTTGGGACCAAATAGGGGTTTGATTCTTGACAGACGAACTGGCATTATTTGTATGGAGGCTTTTGTTGTAGCGGGCGATAAACAAAGCAGTCCCATTCGAAGACACAATTCCCTAAATAAAGACCCTTATGTTTGATGCGGTACGCATAATATGTTCTGTTTAACAAACTCAAGTCTCTACCAAAAGCAATTTAACTGAGTAAAGGCACACGAGACGATACCTGTAGCTAAGCTGTAATGCTTCATTTGACTTATGGAGCAATCTTTTGGCTCCGTGTTCTTCGTCTTGCTGCCAAGATAATTCGGACGCTGTAATAGCTTTTTACATCTGCTTGCTGCACCAGCCCATGTTTCGTATTCAAGTTGTCTACGTATAGGAGATAAGTTTCGCCTTTTTGATTTCTTCTTCTTCTTCTGCTACCAACCTATCTCATTTTTACTCTCTCTCTCTCTCTCTCTCTTCGAAAAATTGCACGAGTTTTTTACTTTCAAAACTCAAACTTTTCCACGCAAAATAGACATCTGAGGCAAACGTGCATGAATTTTATGACGTAATAATAAGACTCATTGTTGCAGATGATTTATGTTATTCTGCAGAACAAAAGCAACAACAATGATTCTTCATTGTTAATGCAATGTGCTGTATCAGATAGTAACAATCATCTATTAAATCAATAAATACGAATTGTTATTAAACCCAGCCTACAAATATTTTAGTGGTTGAATAAACTTTACTCTAATACACGATATATTTAATTAGCATTTGGTGTTTAGATGCTTAGTAAGTATAAAAGTAGTCAATCTTGGACAGTTGAGTAGAACCAAACTTAATGTACGATATTCGAGGCTTTTGCACCAGAGCCGTTTTAAATGTTTGCTTTTGTCCATTCTATATAAAAATTTCTGTTTTCTCCATTCTGTTTAAAGTGTTTGGTTTTATCTGTTTTTGTGCTTTCTGTGTAAAATGTCTAATTGGTTCGTTCTATATTTATAATTTTGTCCACTCTTTTTAAATGTTTGGTATGATCTGTTTGTTGTTTGTTTGATACAAATTCCTGATTAAAAAACAAATCTAGTTTGGTCCATCGTATATATAATTCTATTTTATCCATTCGATGTACAAATGTCTCTTTTCTGTTCACGTTTGACAATTCAGAGAACTTTGATTATGCAATTTTCTGTTATTAAAGCAAGTACTGTCAGAACTAGACGCATATAAAGTAAAAAAAAAAGTAAAAGAATTAAATCGGAACTGTTGTCAAGCATAAACTCGTATCCGAAAAGGAGAAAAATCGGTGAAAGAGAAAACTTAGATAAACACCGGCAGTGACGTGCTCAACAAAATTTCCCAATTCTAACAATGCAAGCCACGATATTCGCGTGTGGCACCTCACATGACTTTCGCGTGCAAGCAAGCTCGTGTGCCAAGAAATTTATTACATTCGCTAGCTTTCGAGAAGACATGCGGAAACAATGCAACAAATAGGAAGCCATTGTGGCATGAAGACGCAATCTGATTACGGAAACAAGCAGGAGAACAAAAAAAAAAAAAAAAAAGTGATGAATCAGCCTGATTGCAGTGCACAGATATTTGTTGGGTGAGTGACTGGACTGGCGTAGAAATTGTTACATTCAACAAAATCCCGAGGAGAAATAAAATATTCTTTCGAAGTTTTTGTTTAATTTTCGATGAGCAAATTATTGTCAAACCTCAAAACTAGTTAAAATCTATTTACGTGCATATTTGCCTACGTTTGTGGGATTCACTGTAGCAGCAAAACTTTAATTTTGTTCTGATTGCACCCGACGAAAACTTTAATTAGTTTGTTTAATGTTCGGAGACAAAAAAATACTTTGGCAAGTCAATTAGGATTATGAACTACGTCAGGATGGGAAGATTACTGACACGTGAAGAGCCTCGCGATTTGAAAGAAACAAATAGAGGCCAAAGACTGAATAATAGAGGTCTTATTCTATCGAGGAAATGTCTGCAATGCAATTCGTTTCAGAAAGACTTTAATAGAAAAAAAAAAACATTCGGATTTCTTCTAAGGGTCGAACGAAATGAATTGGAAACTATAGACAATTAAAGATTAATTCTTTTTGCAAAGACTTTTAAGTTCGGTAAGAATTATTCAATCTTCCAAGACAATCACGATGAATGTGAACTCATAACCACATCGAGCAGTAATGGAGTCAAACGTGCAGGCAAGGACAGTGTTCTCATTACCTTCCGTATTAGATTGAGAAGCGAAGAGGACAAGGAAGAACTTTATTCATTCTTATTAAAGAAATATGACAGTCGGAATGCTCGTTTATCTTCTGCGTGTCTGCAAACAAGAACTTTGACGTCACAAGTACAGCGTTTCATCTGTCTTCGCCAGCCAGGATGGATGACATTCGATGGAAGTTCGCAGCATGGCAACAGAACTTATTCTGGCGATGGGTTAGAAATGTGTTTTTGTTTCTGCAACGAGTGGTCACGAGGTCGCGAAGTTGGCAAATGCATCTTTGTTGTCAAGCCCTTTGCTGTATTGTAAACAGGAATCTTTACTTATAGTTCTCTACTTTTCCTTCTCTCTGTTTTGTTTTCCTTAATTATATCTCTCCTCCCTTTTAATTTATCTCTCTCTATCTGTCTATCTATCTATCTATCTCTATATGAAATTTATTTGGTGTTGAAATCGTGTTATGTGACTGAAAGGTTTTTTTTTTTCATTTTTTCAAATATTTTCAATGAAGACCGTTTTCTTGATAGCTTTTGAATGTCGACTTTATTATTAAGACTTCCAAGATAGCTTTGTAGAAAATACAGATTTTGAGCAAGAAATCGAAGCTGAATAAGTTATTTATATTCTTCCACTCTGAGAAAAGGGATTTTTTTTTGGTTTAGGCAAATTAGTCATTTGGAAAAGTGATTTTTTACGAGTTCCTTCTTCGTACCATCGTAACTGGTCAGAAGCGCTTTTAGTCTCGTGGGTTTTTGTTTCTCGAGAGGTGAGTCACTTATAAAACAGCACTCAAAGAATACGCTGCAAACTTTTCCAGAATTGAATTCTTCAGGTGTATCACGATATGGCTTCACTCCTTAAGCACTGCTCAAAATGAAATAACAGCAAAAGAAAATCAACTTCGTCGGATATGATATCAGTTATTTAATGAACATGAGATTCCATGAAGAATGATTTATTTAGAAAGGGACAATACAATTAAAAACGGAAAGATTACTAAATATATTAACTTATTAAAATCTACTAATTGTTTGAGGAATAGAAGATAAGAATAAAAATAGCAATTATTAAGAAAACTACAACTCACACTTGATATTTCGTTTATCTTAGATAATAATTATCTGAGGGTTGACCGAATGGGTTCCTAGTCCGCTGATCAACCAACTGGCTGCGGGTTCGAATCCAATCTGGACGTGGAAATCGGTGTTTGTGATTGCTTTAGATGGGAGATGAATTTCAATCCCCCGTGTAAGACCCAACGTATCTCCCTACTTATTTGAAGGTGGCTTGTAAAAGTTCTTTATTTTGGTTTCTCGTATAAAAAAGATCGACTGACTGACAAATAACACAATTAACAAACATAATCTACCTTCCATGAAACATTTTGCTTCGACCACAATTCTGACCGAGGAAAACCAAGTTGTTTCAGTTATTCTTTACCACTGAAGCCCACAGTAACAGAATTGTTTATTGCATGCACAAAATGTGCTGTGGTTTCTTCGTTAAATGGTTTAATGTCTGATAACTTTTGAGCAGCAATTCTTACTGGGGTGCAAAGTCCACCTCTACCTCCCCGTGGTGCACCCTGAGGTGTTGGAAATCCTAACCACTATCGGACCTGGACCCAACATCACTAACAGAGCTCTGGCAAACACTTCAGAACCCTGGTCAGGAGAAGTGTATATGTGACCACAGCAAAGATGCCACTACAACAACAGAAACGGCCCTGAGTCCTGCGCGGCCCACACTCACCTTTCTACAGCGGCGGTAAGGCGCCGAGTGTGGCCAGGGGTGCTAATAATCTTAGATGAAAACAGGCCGCCTCTTAAATCTATGAAAATGGCAGTCGGTACCCTCAATACTCGAACTTTGGCAAGAGACTACAGAATAGATTTATTAATCAAAGAACTAACCAATATCAATTTGGATATCCTGATAGTGAATGAATGAAAAAGATTGAAAGGACTGACAGCAAGATGGTACAATGGCTCACAGATACTCCTCGGAGCATCCTCAAACAAGGCAGAGTGGGCTTCATTGTTAATTCTAAGCTCACCAAGTCAACCCTTTCTTGTAACATCATATCTAAAGAATAGGTGTACTCGTAATTGGAATAGAGAACAATCTAACAATAAAATTAATATCCTGCTATGCTCCAACATCTGTAGCTGATAATCAAGAAATAGAAAATTTTTACATGAATCTTGAACATGCATTAAATTACAAGTCAACATACACATTCGTTGGTGATGAGTTTAATGCCAAAATAGGATGTGGAAAAAAAGATGAAAAATGTATACGTTTATAGGAACACGTGGCCTAGGAGAAAGAAATAGAAGAGGAGAGAGAGAAAGATTAGCTGAATTTGCTGCAGCTTAACAACTCTTTATCATGAACATTTTTTTCAACAAATGCCTAGGAAGAAGATGGACTTGGCAATCACCGAATGGAGACACAAAAAATGAAATTGACTACATTTTGACAGACTGTAAAAGACTGGTACAAAATGTTGGTACAATAGGAGAAACATACTTCAACATAGATTCTGACCACAGACTGCTCAGAGCCATTATAAGAGTAGACCACAAAAAAGAACAACATATCAGGGCAACATCAAAACCATAAAAGACAACCCAAGCAAATAGACTACCACAAGTTCAGGACGTACATAGAAGAGATCGAATGGACTATTACAAAAATATTACATAAATGATGACTACATTGACTTTATTAATAAATTCAACGAGTGCAAGAAAAAATCAGAAATTCCTGTGAAACAAAAGAAAAGAGAACAACTCTCACCTCAAACTATAGAACTACTGAAAAAGAGAAAAGAACCGAAGAAATCTGAAGAACCTTTTCCTGAATACAAAATTATCTGTAAATTACTACGGAAAAGAATTCCACCAGAAGACTACAAAGCTTTCAGGATACAAAAACTAAGAGAAGCAGTGGAGGCAAAAACCATCCTGAAAAAACAGAGAAAGACTTAAATTTTAAACAGTCAATTCCATCTGCTTTACAGGATCAAAATGGAGAAAAACATACTAACAGAAAAAGGATAGAAGAAATTGTGCAGAATTTTTATAAAGATCTCTATGAAACTAAGTGCTAAGTTTCAGAACCTATCATTCCAAAACCAAACAATATACCAGATATACTTCTAAAAGAAATAGAACATACCCTTAAGAAAATGAGTAAAGGTAAAGCCTCAGAACTTGATCATGTTAAGGCTGAAGAAATCCAACAACGTGGACCAATTATTTTCAAAGCCTTGGCTGCCAGATTCACGTGGTACTTCAAAGAAAGAAAGTTTCCAGAGGAATGAAAGACCTCAAAAATTATACTTCTATTCAAAAAAGGGAACAAGGAAGACATAAAAAACTATCGTCCAATCTGTCTACTCTCTCACATATATAAGATCATGAACAGAGTAACACTGAACAGAATCCAAAACACTCTCGAAGACAACTCCAGTAGAGAGCAGGCAGGATTGAGAAGAGGCTTCTCCACAATAGATCATATCCAGGTCATTTCACAACTAACAGAAAAATGCAGAGAATACCGAGTCCCTCTGTGTTTCCTCTTTATTGATTCTATGGTATCAAATGCTTAAAAAAGCATTTGATACCATAGAATGCCGTCATCAGTGCCTTACTAGAAATAAATGAGGACCCTACTTATATCCACATGATAAAAGAAATTAACAAAAATCAGACCACACAAATAACCCTATTTGATCATCCTATAAATATAGATATAAAGAGAGGGGTCCGTCAAAGTGATGTGATCTCCCCACATCTATTTACCAGCACTTCAGAATACATTCTGAAAAAAATAGACCTAAACGGAAGAATAAGCATAGATGGTGAAAAGCTACAAATTCTTATGTTTTTCGATGATCTAGTACTGATATCCCACAACCCAAAAGACTTATAACAAAGGGGTGAGAACGTATACCCAAGCAGCAGTAAGGTAGGCTTAGAAATGAATCTAGAAAAAACAAAATGGATTAAAAACATCTACACAAGTGGCAGTCACCTATGCATTGATAACATCCCTATAGAACAAGTTGACTCATACAGTTACTTAGGGCAAACAATAAAAATGAATAGCGATTTATCTGAAGAACTAGTAAAAAGAAAGAAAGCTGCATGGCTATCATTCAACAGACTAAACGAAACACTTACTGATCCAAATCTTGACATCCCTGCGAAGGCAAAACTATTTAATAGTGACATTCTTCTATCACTCACATATGGATCAGAAACATGGAACACGACAAGAAAAGAAGAAGAGACTCTCAGAATAACTCAGCGTGCAATACAACGCAGGATTTGTAACATCCGAAGAATGGAACATGTTAGAAACACGGAACTAAGAAAGAGATCAGGCATAAAAGACGTGGTTACTGCAGTATATGATAGCAAGATGAGATGGGCAGGTCACATGGCCAGGCTCAGGGATAACAGATGGACATATAAAATACTCAACTGGCAACCAAGAATAAAGAGAAAAGCAGGAAGACCACCTACAAGATGGGAAGATCCACTAGTGAAATCTATGGGTAAACATGGAAGAGAGAGGTTCAAGATCGAGATCGTTGGAGGCATCTTTGTGACCTGCACTCATGGAGAAATCCTGAGTGAAACACGGGTCCATCAAGGTAATTCTTACGAAAATGTCTACAGTTCTTAATAATGGTCTGCATTGAAATACATTTGTGACATTTTCTATTTTAGAATGAAACACACTGATGTGTATATTTTTGTCGTCACATATAGTTGCCCCTTTGCTGTATAAGGCTAAAAGATACGCCATCTACCAATAATTGTTCAGACACTTTAGCAATTTACAACTGATACCAACAGGCGAACCCTAATATCAGGTATGTCCACTTTTGGCTTTGATCACTCCTGCATCCTTTGAGGGAGGATTTCTACCAATGTGTGGCAGACATCAGGGGGAATTTGTCTCCATTCCTCCATCAAAGCCAGACTGAGTTCAGCGACAGATCGAGGACCTGCTGCTCTGGACCTCAATTGCAACTTGAATTCGTCCCACAGGCGTTCGATGTGGTTGAAGTCAGGACTCTGCGCAGGCCGAGTAAGTCGTTAACACCTAAATCTTGATACCATTCCATAACAGCTGCAGCTTTGTGGCATACAATGTCGTCTCGATAGTAACACTGGTCTGTTCCATAAAAACTCCACAGTGTGGGCTGCACCTAATTATCCAAAATATCAAGGTAGTACTGATCTGCCTTCATGGAGCCACGGAAAGCGGCCAGTGACCCTACTCCAAACCACCTGAATGTACCCCACACCATTACTCCCTCACCACCTAATTTTACTGTGGGTACAACACACTGTGGTAACAAGCGTTCATTAGGCTGCCTCCCCACCCAGCCATCAGATGTGAAACAGGTGAACCTTGATTCATCCCTCCAGAGTACGGTTTTCCACTGGTCAATTGTCCAGCTCACACGCGTTTTGCATGAAGCCAGACAACCCGCCTTGTTCGTTTTTGTGATGTTCGGCTTGTGTGCCTCTGCTGCTCTTCCGCGGAAACCTGGTAAATGGAGTTCTTTTCGTACAGTATTAATGCTCACCTTGGTGTTACCGGCGTTCTGGAACTCATCACGGATGGTCTGTGCCACTTGTAACCGGTTTTTGCGTGCCACCCGTTTTAACACCCTCCTGTCACTATCAGTCATTTTTGGCAGCCGCCCTGGGAGTTTTCCTCTGCACTAGTGATGCCAGAACGTCTCCATTTGTTTATCACATTGCCAACCGTTCATTTTGGATGCTCGAGTTGAGCGGCAATGGGTCGTGTGAACATGCCACCAATGTAACAGCCCACGATGACACCTCTCTCGAAGTCACTGAGTTCACGTCGTGTTGCCATACCACCTGTATGGCAGACTGCTACGATGAAATACTTCTACTATCTGTACATCGGTTTTTATGTTATTAACAAACTTGGAATGTTCCATAACTTCAAATAACAGGATATCGGACAATTATTGATAGATAGTGTATATCCGCAGAATGTTATCGTATGTACGTCTGATACTGCTATTGGCGCGTGGAGAAGAATTAATCGGTATATTGGGGGATGCAAAAGTTTAATAAGTGATGTAACAGCGAATTTCAGATAGACACACTGATAGAGATTAATTAAGATGATTTTATTAAGATTATTGTTCATCACCTTAATTAAATAAGATAAAGAAACAAGCCCTGATTTCAGAATCTGTAGTATTAAACGAGATTTAAGATCAACTTCAGAATGAGGACTGTCTTAAGTCGTGTCACGAGATATTCCGAATTTCGTATATTTTTCTCGTCAAAGCAGTTGCCTAATACCGTTTACTGACCTATTTTTTTTATCGAAGCTGAACGTACGTTTTGTGTCGCGCGCTTAAAGTTCAACTTTTATCTCCGATGTAATCAGAATAGGTCATTGATCGTATATTGTAAGTTTCGTTTGCCAAAATTAGTTTAATCTCTTGACTGATTAAGAAAAGATCAGCTGCTGATTAAACTGTTCTGTATTGAGTGGTGCTCCCTGTTTTTAGCGAATTAGACATTGTCTACAAGAAGCATTTTAATCTCAATAATTGTATAAGATACTCACTTTATGTTAAAGCATTGACTCAAGAACCAACTCGAGTTTCGAAGCTTTCCACATCAGCAGTTTTTAATCACTCAACATTCTCTCTTTGAAGTTTAGTTTTCTCTCAAAAATGATTGGATACATTCTCATCAAAGACTCAAAGCAATGAAGATATATCTCCATTATTGTGGTCTCCACAGAATCCAAGCAAGTGCTCATTTTTTATTTATAATAATGCCTCTCTTCGTATATACATAGTATTCCCAGTTCTACAATTAGTAACCTGCTGAAGAAATGGAAATACATAACGCCAAAGATATTTTCACAGTGGTAACAAAAACCCGATATGTTCTCACAAAGTGACCCAGAAACCAAAGATATTATCACAGAATGACACAGAGCCCAAGGTATTACCACAGATCCAAAGATATTACTATATACACCTAAAATAATAGCCATTAGCAGCTGATACTTGACAGGACTTGCGACCTACGCTAGAGCAAGATGAGGCCACCAGACCCTAAAGAATCTGTCTTCAGTTCCATGTAGCCAAGAGCAATCGCATATTCTTCCATATGAGAGCTAAATTCCCAGGGAAGATGAAATAGGTCCTGTGAATTGAATGTCCTGTTTGATTGTCATGTCCGGGTGTAGAGAATGCTTTTTATCTGAGTGTATTGTTTAAATGATCAAGTTCTAAGAACAAAAGAATGGATTGACTCCACTGGTCTTAGTACATGGAATCCTGATTGTTGTTCAGAACCTACACTGATGTTCTGAACAACTCTCGATGCCTTAAATTATGTCAATGTTATGAACTAATGTGGTGAACGCCCATCTCACGAAGCAATAATGCAATTGTAAAAACTCAGTTTGAAAAGAAAATTAGACCAGCATACCTTGAATCTGATAAAGCATCAGTATGATGTAGAAGTAAGCATGGCCAACATTACTGTCTTTTTTCATCAGGGGAACTTACCAGTGCTTTAGAGGACTAGTGGAATACGTTATCACTGATTTTCTACCAAAAAGCCTTCTGAGATTTATTGAAGTAAGTATTATTGCCAAAAGTGAAATATCCGGTCTAATATCCGCCCTGTGTGTATCTATATCAGGCATTTGTATTGCTTAGAAGTTCGATACACGGAATGTTTGCTCTTCCATTTACAATATCCAGTGGAAGAAGTTCACATCTGTAAATTAAAAATAATTTAAATACGTTCTATAAGATGGAGCGGCTTCTCGGTGTTGGCACTGGGTGCACGGACATTATCCCGATATTCGCTACTGTAGGTACTGTCAATGGTTCTCTTATCGTATCGTTCATGTGATTCGTACAATTAATAACGTGGGTTGACTTCGATAATCCAAAAACTCTGCTCTGCTCTGTTGCCATTCACTTAATTGCACTGTTAAGAGCAGAGTGGTGGTCTCGCATCGGATGTCAAAAATTGTCTTCAATCTGTAAGGCGCGGTATAAGTTGTCTTTGAGAAGCAGGGAATAATTATTTTTCAATATTTTAGAAATATTAAAATCAAAGTCGAATTGCTTTTAAAAATGTTAAATCAAAATCAAAACGAATTTATTTAAAATATTAATCATTTTAATTATTTTAACAATATATTTAAATTAATTTTAAAATCATCGATAAAAACAACATTAAACATTCCTTTTGGAAATATTTAACACTTTCAAATTGTAAAGTTAGTTTTTAAGCAGCCTGTTGGTTAGTGCAGCCAATTGTGCTTCCCGCGCTGAAGCCAAATAAAAAGTTTAAAACGATCAAATTAAAATCCCATGTGTGTGTGTTCATAGGGGAAATGCAGAATTATATTCTCTTCCCAAATGTACGGATCATTTCGATGTATAACATCTTTAAGCACAGGAAACCATTCACTATACTGTGAAAATGAAATATGAAAGATCGGAGTTTTCTTTTTCCTTGTAAATTGCAGGAGATTTGCAGTCGTATTAGAAATTGTAATGCTTTTCGATTGCGTATGATTGCGTATTAATTCTTATTAATACATCACGTGTTTTTACTTTAGTTGGCTAGTCTTTCTTCTCCACTATTAAGCCAAGTTGCTTGTAATGCCGCTGTTTGAAAGACCATCTTCTTCTCATCCTTCCTCCGCTTCTCTCTCCCCATTCAGTATTGAGTTCATCACTTTCTCTGCCCATCTTTTATCCCACATTTTTCTATGTATGTTTTTCATTCCTCCTTTCGTTTTCGGATCCAACGTTTGCTAATTTCTCCATACGAATATAAGTAGTTCATTCCGTGTCTATTCCTGTAGATGTTTGGTTTTTACTTCTTCAAGAGTTCAATATCTTGTTCTGTTATTTGAAAAATTGCATTATCCTCTTCATAAACATCATTATCCTTGATTATGTGATCTTTATTATTTTCTGTGTATAGATTTCGAAAATAATTTTTTCATTTATCCAATCCAATGTTAGTACTTTTCCTGGAGTAATTCTATCTTATATTTTGTTCTTCTCTGAAGATCGTCCCTTGTTTTATTCTTTGATGTATTTGTTAGTTTCATTTTTACGAGAACTAACTGATGATCTTTTAAAGTTTGGTTTCTTTGAGCTTTGAGAGTTTAGCGTTTTGTAGCCAGCTCCTTACTACCAGAGAACGCTTCCTATGTTAGCTGGGTTTATTAGTGCACCCTTCATACCTAGGGTGGCCCTTCTAGAAACATACACTTCAGTATGTTTCACCTACACTCGTTTACTTCTACACCACGATGAGGTACAGAACAGCTGATCAATCTGAAATGGAGAAGAATGCAGACGAATCGCTTGAGTAGCTAACCGAGTGGTTAACGTACTCTTCTGCAACCAACAGGCTGCAGGTTCGAATCCTACTTTAGATATCGGTCTATGCGAGTTGTTTCTTTAAGCGCGAGATGAATTTCATTGCTCAGAGTGAGATCACTTAATACGATTATAGGCCTGAAATGGATTGCAAAAGTCCCAGACTTTAAGATTTCCAAACTATGTAAAAAATAAATGTTTTACTTAAAAATTATTTAAAACACCCTTAGCCACCTAGGTACTAAATATTTAAACCCTTTCGTAATGGGGAGTGGAGTCATATAAAAAATCATAACTTCCAGCAGCTATCTTACAGTTGGTCAAATGCATGCGCAGGACAACCATTGATTGTAAGTGCATAAGAAGGCTATAGAGGCTAACCACCTCTGTCCAGCCAGAACAAAGATGAGAGATTGTAACGACAACAATGGATACAAGAAGAATCTAAGAAGTTCGCACGGGAGGACGATTTAGAATCAGTGTACATGGTGATAACGATGTGGGGCCATGGACATGGTCTAAATAATGCAAGTAGAATAGAGTGATGGTCCCTTATTCTTTTGGTTAACTTAAAAAACCTTGATGTCCACATCGTCATATTGATACTGTTCTGAAAAGGAATGGGCTATTTTGGGAGAAGAAAAACCCGAATTTCTGGGAGGGGAAACTCCAACACATCAGTATGAGATGAGCTAACTCACCTTTAGTTGAAAAGTCCTTTTTAAAAGATTTTTGCGTCAATAAAAAACTTGGAATTTAGAATTTAACAACCATTGATATGGTCGATACTGACTGAACTTTAAAAACATAGAATGGAAGAAAGATATTATATCTCTGATCAGATGTCTTTTGTTTCTGTATGGGATGCCTCATATGTGCAAGATATACAATGCACTATGGTCGGAGAACGTAGCACTCGTGACCGATATGTCTACTTGTAGCAAGCAGGTGGCGATGTTCATATCCGATTATAACATATGACATTCCATGTAATTCACTGTGACGTGTATTCTTCTCTTTATTGTAATTGCATGATAAATTCGGCATTAAGAGGTAGAAAACTGTTCTGAGAACATCGTCAATGAACTGGAATTTTCTATTTCAAGGTTATCCTTTTTTTTTCTTTAGGTTTGAAATGCTAATATCTTCGTCACTCTTATACCAGTATATTAACATCATCATCTACATATAGTTCGACAAGAAGACTAAAATTGGACACTGTAACAATAAATAATAAATATTTTTCGTTGAAATATTAATTTTATTTTATTTCCTCTATTTATTTTCTCAATTTCCTCTTTTTTCTTATCCTATTTTTCACGTTTAGCTGAAAATAACACAATCCAGACCTTTTGGTATCTGTTCATCATTCTGCGATAATAATTGCTAATTTTATGACTGTGATAAAAAAAATAAAAATAAAAAAGCCTCTAATGTGAGTCAGTAACAAATTACTTGATGCTGTCCGACCAAACATCATTCGAGTGAAATCCCAATGTTACCATACAGTGCTTAATGAAGTTCTTTAATACTTGTAATAATTGCTTATCATCAATTTTCAATTCAAATAGAGATAACAGCTCCCAATTCATCTAGATAAACGCAGCAAAAAAAAAGAGTCATAGAATTAATAGAAATGTGAAGATTCGTTGTGTCTGCCATATCCATGGAAACTGAGAATTTCTGCATCGATATAAATGCAGACATTCTCCGTTTTAAATACTATCACTTGAATTCCTTGCATCTTGTAAATATATTGAAGTAGAGATGAGAATACCCTTCCAGCAGTGCTGTCCTGTAGAGAAACGGTCCGACTCATTTGCAAAGAATTAATGAGACAGGTTCTAAAGAGAATGTAGCACCGACATCTTGAAAAGATATAATTAGGCAAATCTAGTGCGAATTATGATACTCTTACAGTTACCAGATTATGTAAAATGAAAAAAGTAACCATGGAAACAGTGAAATCTCGTGATGCGCCCATAATTGTAGCTACATTTATAATGTTGTAATGGGAGCGCAAATCCCTTGATATACCTATAATTATCGCATCGGAGTATAAAATACACCCTCATGCAGAAGCATATAATCAACAGAGTTAGAGAGGGGAGGAATTAGCATTATTAGTGATGGAAGGACTCGGAATAGCAGTTCTGGGACTAAAAGAATGCCGAACATCTAAATATTCCCCTCATACGTCTACAGAGGAAACACCATCGCACACATGGAAGGTCGCATTGCAGTGAGTGGCGAAGTTGGACAGCGTCAAATAAAGAGAAAACAATCAATAAAATCACAGTCATGTTTGAAGACTTTTGTCCTGTTTGAAAAGGCGGTTACCACTTAGATGTCTGATTTCGAAGAACGATGAGCGATGTGATGGGAATAAATATAATTTCATGACAACCGTTCCTTAAAAACAAATATGCAATTGGAGAAGCCCTTAGAAGACAATAAATCACGCAACATTGGCAGTATTTATTAACGTGTTTAATATGCGCTGCGAGTCGAAGAAGCATGGCATTTAACGCGGTTAGAGTTTATGGTTTAATTTTAAACATAGTAAAACACCAGGAAACATTTCAGAAAACTACAGAATGCATGAATCAAAAGAATGACTGTGATTACGTGATGTAGTACACAATGTCTTTTTTTTTTTTTTTTTTTTGGCTAGATGGGCGAAGCAAGATTGCTTATCATATTCCCCGTTATCTGTAGAAGAAAATCTATGGATGGGTAATATAGGGCTATAAGCTCTGATCATGGCAGGAGGGTAACAGCAATGGCCGAGCCTCAGTTAAAACTTCATTGGCTACAGCATTGCCATCCATTACCCTCCCTGGGTACCCATTTTAGTCACCTCGTACGACATGCATGGGCTACACTGGAGCTGGTATGTGAGTAAAGCCCGCTCTAAAAATTAGGACGATCCCCAGACCACTTCCTACGAGTGGCCGAAAGATCATTCAACTCAACGTTGGTTCCACTCAGTGACGCCCCCCCCCCCACCACCACCACTGAGCAGAACCGTTCATATTCCAGGGAAAAACATCCACCGACAAGGTCCCTCATGGGCCACGCGGGAGAACACTCTCCCCAGAGACTCAAAATGCTCTCTCAGGGCAACCCCAATCTGAGTCTCCCCCCCCCCCCTTCACCGAGAGCAAAATTCCGGAAGAAACCTAAGAAAGCAAGACTCTGCGTCCCATTTTAGTCACCTCTTACGATATGCATGGGTTACAGTGACTCTATTCTTATCCCGGCCACCATACGAGGTTACACAATATCTTTTTAACGATTAATATTTCTGACATAAAGAGTATGAAAAGAAAATGCTTTTCATATTCCCCGCTATCTGATAAGGAAACAGTGAGGGGGAAAATTTATGAGCCAATTGCTCGCCCTGAGCGGGCTTGAAGATTAAACATCAGAATTTTAGAAGTTTAAGATGGTTTTTGGTCTTTTATGTTTGAAGTAATCCGTTGCTTCGTAATTTGCAGCTAGTTGAACCAGTTTGTTGGGTGTACAGATGCTTTTGAAAAGAACTTTATTGCTATAGTTTGCAGGAAAGTGTAAATGAAGGGGACATCTGTGTCCCGATGGAGTTGCACATTTCTTACGAACCATGGGGCGTTTAGGATCATTCGTAGACATTTATTTTGCACACGTTATAACTTACGAATATTAGAATCAGCGGTATGGATCCAAGTCGGAGAAGCGTAAGTGAGTACAGGACGAACCATCAGTTTGTAGATAAGTAATTTGATTCTGGTGTTTAGCTTACTGTTGATTAGAGGATAGAGCTGGGCTATGGCCTTTGATGTCTTTACACAGACAGCCTTGAGATGGCAGCTGAAAGTTAACCTTTTGTCCAGTAGTACACCAAGGTATTTGACTTCTGTTTGCCACGGGATTTTGGTGTTAAACAGGAAGATGTCGCCTTTAGGAAGCATCGATCTTCTAGTGAATAGCCTATCTATACTCTTCTGGGGATTCACTTGCAGTCTCCATTTGGCGAACCGTTTTTCAATCAGTAGTAGGTTTTCTTGCAGTTTTTTGATGACAAGATGTGGCTGTAGAGATCTGGCTAATATTGCCTAATATTGCTGTATCATCCGCGTAAAGGGCCATGATAGATGACAATAGATTTTGCAGGATATCACACATGTATATGGAAAATAGAATCAGTGCTAATAACGATCCTTGTGGGACTTCAGCCAAGATATGTTCGTGTGCTGATACGGCACCGTTGATCTTGATTTGCATACGCCTGTCAAAAGGATATGGTTTAATTAAGTGAACCATTTCCAATGGTATTCCAGTTGAAATCAGTTTATGCAGTAATCCGAAATGTCAAATTTTATCAAATGTACTGGCTATGTCAAGGAAAACAGCTCCAGTGCATTGATGCCAATTGTATCCCATGGAGATGTATTTGACTTGTCTATGTATCTGTTGTGTGGTACTATGGAATGGACGGAACCCAAACTGCTCTTTAGGAAGAATGTTTAACTTGTGTACGAAGGCTTGGATTCTGATAAGAATAACGTTCTCTGCAATTTTACCCAAATTTGTGATGAGGCTGATTGGCCGATACTTTAGAGGGCAGGTGTGGGTCTTTTTCGGTCTTGTGGATTGGAATTATATCGGCCACCTTCCAGCAGGAGGGGAAATGTTTGAAACAGAGGATGGAATTAATTATGTTGGTCAGATGTACAATAACTATATGAGGCAGTAGCTTTATCACCTTGTTGGTGATGCCGTCAGGACCAGGACCCTTTTTGTTTTTTAATTTCTTGATTATATCATATATTTCTGCTGGTGATGTGGGTGCAATTTGATTGGAGGAGGTTACAGAAGATTTTAATGAACATCTGACACGTCGATGGATCTTGTAGATGTGATTGAAATCTAGATGTTCATATGAGGGTTTACATTGCTTGCCTAAATTTTCTGCAATTGCTTCGGCTTTATCTGCATCAGTATGGATGAGGCCTAGATCTGTTTGGAGAGGGGGAAGAGATTTGTTTTTGTTCTTGATCTTTCTGATTAGATTCCAAATGGAGTGATAGAAGTAAATAGATAGGAGAGATAGAAGTCAATCTTTCTTCCCAAAGTTGACTTCTATGTGCTTTAAGGGCATCTCGTACTGAAGAATTGAGTCTATTCAGGATTCATTTGTCTTGTGGTGTGCGAGTATTGTGAAACCTTTTCCTAGCCTTATTTTTCTTCTTGGTCAGGTTCATGATATCTTCTGGCAAGTGGTTGGGCCTGAGGGTAGTTGTGGAAGTAGTGACTGCTGTAAAGGCTGTGTTAATTTGTTAGGTCAGGTCTTTAACAGATGTTTCAATTTCTTCTTTGGATATTATAAGCGGATCAGGACCAATATATTTCGGAGTACTTTGTTCATCCTTTCCCATGATATGAATGAGTGTGGGGGGAGACAGTTTTCCTTGGTTTCCCAACTGTAGTAGTAGTATTGGATTGTGATCAGGTGAAAGATCATTTAGTGTCATTAAACTGTACTGGAGTCTCACATTCTGCATTATGACTGTGTCCAAGACATCAGCCGTACCATACGTATTGTGATGGGTAGGTTCAGTGGGACCTGACACAACTGCGTTGTTGGATCCTGTATAGTTAGCAAGTATGTGTCCGTTTTTATTGGTAGTTCGACTGTTCCAGGCGGGATGCTTGGCGTTTAAGTCACCAGCAATGATGACAGGCTCTCTGATGCCCAAGATGGCGTCCAAATCCAAGGACAGTAATGATTTTAATGGAGGTTTGTATGTCATCTGATCATAGATTTTTAGTCTACCAGCCGAGCTCGTGAGAACCTCTACACCTGTAACCTCTTGATTAGTAGTAGGTGGGATATTTACAGACTTATGACTAATGTAATTCTTGATTAAAATGGCAGTGCAGCCGCCTCTGTGGGTCAGCCTGTCAGTTCTGTACAGATGATGTCATCTGATTTTGGGGTTATCCGATGATTTCCTATGCGTTTCACTTATCAAAACTACATCCGGTTGATGTCTTTGGGTGAACTCTTGGAGCACCAAGACCTTATTTCTAAGGCCGTTCGCGTTCCACGCGATAATCTGCAGTGAGTCTGGATTTAGTTTATTCCTGTTCATGACTCCTCTGAGCACTACTTTCAGATTTCTCCTGTGAGTTTTCTGTAGTCTATCACTGTAGTGGGCTGAATCTTGATGCCGTTAGTGACATTTTTTGTGTAGTCATAAGAGATCTGCAGATTTGACATGGTAGCCTTTAGAGACATCCATCTTTGTTTTTTGCGCAGTATAATCGGAGGTATCTTTTCTTCTAGTGGAGGCAGAGGAGTCCGAAACGGGATCGTCTTCTTCCATGCCATCCTCTTTTGGTGGTTCTGAGGCGTGGATTTGCGCTTCTTGCGCGCGCGGACCTTCGTGAAGTCTGAGGGGGTGGAGATCATCAAGTCCCGCCTCTCGTCTGCTGGAGCATTGTCGTCGTCATCCCCCGACATAGATTATAAATTAAGTTTAAATTTTTTGATAATCTCTTTCAGTATATTTTATGGCTTGTCCTCTGTCCAGTGACTCTATTGGGGCGTCAACGTCAATTCCACTCATACCGAGAGAATGATGTGCAAAATCACTGTTTAACATCGTGGGTTCTTAATCCATGTAGATGTCCCGTAGACTCAATCAGTGGTTTGCCCGCAAAGAGAATCCCGCAGCCTCAAAAGACTGCCAGCAAAACCAAGCGTTGGAAAAACGAGTGAAGTAACAGCAATTTTTAGTTTTATAGTACCCTTATAAAATGGGAAAAGGAGTGTCAAGAACTGACTTGGCAACAGAGTGAAAACCTACCTCCCTAAAATACCATACATCCACCACTGGTCCTCATAGCGGGTGGAGCCTACACGGCCATCAGACCTAGCGTATTTTTCATGCGGAGAGGGAGACAGTAGGTTTCAAACTATGTTAACTCCAGTCAATGTGAGTTTCCAGAAAAACTTTATATCAAAATCAATCATCAATCATCAATTAGGTACAGCCTAAAATAATACGTCCGATCACAACAAAATTCAACCGTCAATCATTTTTCAACACGACTACCTACACGATTAGTGCATGAAAATTTACTTGTAATAATATGATATAAAAAATTTGAAGGCGTACAATTTTTTTTTTAATTTTAGGAAAGATTTTAAATTTATTTAAAATATAATTTTACATTAACATTCTTACATAAGTTTCATTATTATTTCAAAGAAAAATAAAAATTATTTGCAGGAATAAATCATGTAAAGTATAAAAACTATGGTTTTACGTCATATCCATTACAAACTTACAAGCAAAAATATCGAAAAATAAAATGTATAAAAAAGTACTTATAAAGTTCGAGTACTAATTAATCGTATAACTCATATAAATAGCAATGTTTTCGAGAGAGCTAAATAAACAAAATAATGACAAAAGTAAATAATATAGTTCTTATTTTCCTAATCATCTACTAATTGCGATTCATACATCAAAACTATTTATTTTTTTCGATCCGTTGCGCCCTCTTGCAACATCGTTAAGAACGATCAACTCGATGCAGTGAAATGAGTACTTTGTGGCAAAATCCCTCGTGAATTGATTACTTGTCCAAATCCTGCGACGAAGAAATGATAATGAAATGAGATGCGAGCTTTGAACGACATTACGAAATCTCGGATATTATATTTCAATGTTATTAATTAGAATATTTCTTCTTCGTTTATGCAATAGATGCGTGATGAGCATCTGCTGCGTGGTTTTTTGCAAGCTGCAACAAAAATAAAGAGACTGTGGCAAGTAGGAGGTTTTCGTTTTCTTTTATTGTTATTCTGTAGTTTTTTTAAGCGATATCATATTTAAGACACTGAGATCTTAGCTGTTAAACTTAGTGTTTGTATTTATATAAACTTAGTCTTGGTTTCAAGACTATCTTCCCCCTCGCCATCATCTCTTCGATCTTCCACAACATCTCTTTCCATGTGGTATTCGAGTCTTTACGTTTTTTGTTATCTGTTAACCTCTGCTGTTTTATGTGATGCTTTTGTTGTATTCATTAATTGTGTTTTACAAGTGGAACTCAAGTCCATGAGCAAATGTCCATCTGAAACGTTTGTATCATCTGCAACGTTTTTGTAATATCTCGCTCCGCATCCACTGAATACATCAAACATGATTTAGTAATTACTTTATACATTATGATTCAGAAACTTTACAAATATTACATAATCCAATATACCTTCAGCGCATCTTTGTCGGCGATTACAGACTCCATACTCCTGAGTAGAATGTCTCCGATGCTGGTAAATGACAATATTTTAACACATTTGTGTCGTAGTTAAGCCAGATATCTTTGTACTCCCCTCCCTCACACACACAATTCTTCTCAAATGTCATCAATTAAGTTCAAACTGGAAATCTGAGCGAGTGTGCTCAGTCTTTGCCCTTCGAATTCCTCAAACCATGTTCCCCCAGTCACTGAAATGTATAAGATTGTGCATCGCCATGATAATACTCGATCCAGTCGTCTCCATATGACATCTATTTTCCTCACTGTTAGTATCAGATTTTGCTGATCATAATTAGGGGTTTTAGTGAAGGCCAGGAAAGCATGCTGCCATAACACCACCCCACCACAGTTAACAAATGTAACTATACACTCTTGTAAATAATGTTCTTCTGGCAGTTCCATTAAAAAAAAAACATATCAATATATTCTGAAAAGAGTATGTCCAACCATAAACATTATTTGGGAGTGATATTTAACTCTTCTAGGGAAACATAGAATCAATAAGCAATGTTCCGACAGAAATCTCTGCACAAATGATATTGAGCTCTTTCTCGAGAAAATTCCAGTGGTTAAGGAATGCACACTGTTGTCAAAAATCTTTTCATCCCTTTCGATCACTTTATTTGCTTTATGACATGTTTTGATTGTACTGTAGTCCGTCAACCGACTGGCAGCATTTATGGCAACACTATTATAATGAATCCCATGGCATTCAGTTAACTTTAAACCATTTGGTATGTTCGATATTGTACACGACTACACTTGTCAAGTGCAAACTGCCTTGCATTCATAACTGCTGAGATGGACCACTGGTGTTCACCATTCGCTGGAAATGGAATTTTTACAGCAGAGTGTGCATCTGAGCTTTAATTCTCTGTTTTTTGAATTTGGAGAGAAGTTAACGCAAAACTTGTCGCTAGATTTCCGTCAGCTCTTCTTTATCGTCTTGTTTAGTTCCAATTTGCATTACTGATGTTAGAAAGATTATAAATGTTCTTCTACATACTGGTGATGATCACAAAAAATGCTTTTTATTATAAATGAGTATTTAAATAGGAATGATTTTGTTTAAATGTTTTGCTATATGTACAACGATCTTTATAAGTGGTTAACATTATCTTAATCCATCTAGATTTGTGTTCTTCCATTACATCTCCAGTTTTATTACATAAGAGTTGCTATATTTCATTATATGGAAAGTTTCCTTAATTCATTGTTTATTAAGTCGTCAATTGATATTTTGTTCCCATCCGTATTCTTTTCAATTCCATCTCTCAGCGTGTATACGATGCTGCGCTGCTGTTCGCCTTAAACGTTTTTACAAAGGCATAATATTTCTCCTACTTTTTACCCTTACATTTGCTTGAAATAAATTCTTCAATGCTCGTTATGTGCCCCTTTCCTTTTACTTCAGAAGTCTTAAAACCTTTCCTAAGCTACACACAGTTTTAATTTTATACGTAGTATGCAGTAACGCCAATGCTTACTGCTAGAGCAAAGATTGTGTTCGCACGCGCGCACGCGCACACACACACACACCACATGCCAACCAAGTTTACAGTAATGATATTAAATCCATGTCTTCGTATTTTAGTTGTTATGTGAACTAAAGCGTCACTAATATATTTATATTCCTTTATAAATATTTCTTTACATATTTTCTTGGATCATTATGAATTGTGTATATCTTCTAGGTGTTCTCTGATTATCTTTTAGTTTTTAAGCCGCTTATAATTCTTTACCCTTACCGGTCTACCATTCCTAGTGACTAGTTTAAAAATATATTTTGTTCATTTTCTCTCTTAAAAATCCATGTTCTGATCCACTTCCATTTACATTATTCTTTATGAGATTTTAGTGATTCGTAATGTAGTCATGTAACCATTCCATATATGCGAAAACTCAGCTACGTCACGTTGCACATTGGAAACATTGAAGTGTAACAATGCAGATCCATGAGAAATATCGTTCTTCACAGTCCAGATTCTTAATCCATTGTGGTAACTAATCGAAAGACTATAATGCTTTTTAGCGCTTCAGTTATCCGACTAAGAGACTGCGGGTTCGAATCAATTTAAAATGAAAGTAATACATTCGTATAGTTTTTTTTTTATTTTCGCTTCAAAATTCTTCAGCCTTCAGAGATGACAGAAGTTTTTTTTTGGCATAAATCCATTACGTGACCCTTGAGTTGGTTGATAGCTTGCCGAAAGCGGATATGTACATTGAAAGAAGTCTAGAAACCGGATTTACCAGACTAGCTCATCGGTATGAGTCAGTTGCTCCCATCACAGGCTTGTTAAGGATCTCCTAGAAAAATCAATGAAACAAGACAGTCAGAAGAATGCGCAACTGTTTGGAACATCCTAGTTAAAACGTTCGTGTTTAAAATGATGCAAACTTCATAAAGAATTATTCCTGAAAATGAGAATCAAATATTTGTGAGGGGAAAAGGGCAGGAATTTTCATTACACGTATCATCATTCATAATAATACAATCAAGAAGAAATGCACTTAAATATGTTGTTGATCCTTGGACTGACGGGAATGCTATGAGTAAGCTACAGTGTAACTTTTAGCACAGTTCTCTTTTTTAGCACAGTTCAAAGAAGAATAGATAACATTCGTGATATGGCAATCTCTGCGTTTGAGCTTTGAACTTAATTGGTTGATGGATTGAGTCCTTGACTCTTTATCCCTTCATCTGGATTTTAGATTGTGGGTGATGAGATTATTGTGGGAATTTACCCGCTCATTGTGAGCATTGAGGCTGTATCAGCTGTCTCTTACGATGGAGGATTTCGTTTTGTTTTATGTTTGAAACGATCTGAGGGCTTGTATTCCGCTGCTTGTCGAATTAGCTGATTTGGGTGATTATAATCACAATCACAGATAATTATCTGTGATCGTGAAGAATTTCTCCGCAATGCCTGTCATGTAGGTCTTAATATCTGGAAGATTGGCTTCTTGATGTAACTGGATGTTTCTGATGAACCATGGGGCATGCATTAAATGCCATTCTTAGGCATTTATTCTGTATTATCTGAAGTCTGTTGATGCTGCTTTCAGTTGTGTGACCCCAGGTTGGAGAGGCGTAAGTTAGTTGCTGTCTGATCACCGATTTGTAAAGGAGAACTTTGTTGCTTATGCTTAGGAAGCTGTTCCTATTCAAAAGTGGATATAGCTGTGCTATAGTCTGACTTGCCTTAGTGGCGACACTATCCATATATGACTTGAAGTTTAGACGTCTTTCAAGATGAACTCCCATATATTTGGTAGAATTGTGCCAAGGGATGATTTTACCAAACATTTGTATGCTTGTATTCGGTTCTGATTTACGTCAGGTGAAAAGTACTGCAGAGCTTTCGTTTGGATTGATTGCGATACGCCACTTGGTGTACCAATCCTCCAATTCATTGACTGCTCTCTGCAGCTTGATTGTGGCCAGGTGTGGACGGAGGGATCTGGCTATAATGATTGCGTCATCGGCATATAGAGCGGTGATAGCTGAGGACAGTTTGGGGAGATCTGCCATGTATATGGAGAAGAGTAGGGGAGATAGCAAAGAGCCTTGAGGGACTCCGGCCGTCATTCTCCTCTCGGTGGATCTGATACCGTTGAGTTTTATTTTAAATTTTCTGTTATTTAGATATGATTTGATAAGTAGAGCTAGTGGTAATGGAATACCAACTTCGTGTAGTTTAAAAATTAGTCCGTGATGCCACACTCTATCAAATGCCTGAGTGATGTCCAGGAAAACTGCACCAGAGTGTTGATGCCATTCATACCCTTGGGTTATATGTTCGACAACTCTGTAAATTTGTAGCGTTGTGGAGTGATATTTCCTAAAGCCGAATTGTTCATCTTAAATGACATGGTTGATATCTGTAGCCTCTTGAACACGTGTGAGAATAGCACGTTCGGCTATCTTACCTATGCATGAAAGAAGACTGATTGGTCTGTAATTTTCAGGAAACTGTGTATTTTTCTAGGTTTGGGAATTAGGAAAACGTCGGCAATTTTCCATCGCTCTAAGAAATAATTTAGCCGGAGGATGGCATTAATGATGGCTACCAGGTGCATAACCCCTTTGCGAGGAAGTAACTTGAGTACCTTGTTTGTTATTCCATCTGGACCCGGAGCCTTTTTGTTATTTAGTTTTCTTAAATTCTCATACATTTCTGTTGGTGACACGGATTTGTTATTGGATTGGATTGAGGCATTTTGAGTTATTTTACGCACTTGGGTGTGAATTTTACTCATGAAATTTATATCTGTATTGATATAATTTGGGCTGCATTGTTTTACTAAACTGTCAGCAAATGATTCAGCTTTTTCCTCGTCGTTGTAGACAACACTATATTCACCTTGGATTGGAGGAAATGTAAAACGCTTTGAACGGAGTGATTTCATCATTTTCCATATTGATTGATCCTCTGTGTTTAATTGGTGAATTTTGTTATTCCAGAGTTGGTTACGGTGGTCCTTTAGGGCATATCGAACCTGGTTTGTTGCTCTTTTGACTGCTTGTTTATCCGCTGGGTCCATTGTTCTCTGATATTTTCTTCTTAATCTGTTTTTCTCTTGGATAAGACGTTTTATATCCTCTTGATGATATAAAACGTCTCTTGATGGTGCACATTTGGTTATATTTGTTACCTATGTTATTGTGTCAGTAGTTGTTTTTCATGAGTTTTCACTGCTTTTTCTATATCTTCGGCAGATGTCATATGCGGTATTGGACCAAGGTTTTCCTGGAAGGCTGAGGGAAGTGGTTTCCAATTTATAAATGTGGTGGTGTTTTCCGTTAAATCTTGTATGGTGCCTAGTTGTAATATGATGGGGTTATGATCAGAACTTAAGTCGTTGATTGCTTGTATCTGATAGCTGTGCGCTATGTTTATTTAATATAGCTATATCTAGTACATCAGGACATCCGGTTGATCCGTAATGTGTGGGTTCAGTGGGTCCTATTACTGTTATGTTTCTTGAACTGGTGTAAGAGTTGAGTATTCTTCCGTTAATATTTGAGTTTCTGCTGTTCCAGACTGAATGTTTGGCATTAAAATCTCCGGCTATAATCACTGCTCTGCCTGTATTTAGTATCACATCTAAGTCAGATTCAGGGAGTTTTTTATTTGGGGGTTGTAGGCTGCATATATCTTAATGCTGCTTGTGTTTTCCATATGTATTTCTATTCCTGTAGGGGGTTCGGCTATTGAATTATGTTTTATGTTTCTTTTCACAAAGATGGCAGTTCCTCCACCTCAAGCAAAGCATCTGTCTGCACGGTAAGTGCTATAACCATTGATTCTGATTTTGTCATTTGGATGAAGATGTGTTTCATTTATGAGGATGATGTCTGCTTGAGTTTCTGCTGCAAACTCCTGCAGCTCCTGTAATTTGATAGATAAACCATTTGCGTTCCATGAAACAATTTGTAACGATTTCGGTTTTCTTTTAGACTTATCCATTAAGAATTTCAATAAGGAGTGATTGTTTGTGTCCTAAGATAATATCCTTGGCTTCTTGAGTTGGGTTGGTTTGTCGGAGTTCAGCAAGCATTTCACCTAAGTGGCTTGTTATGTTCAGTAGGATAGGTTTGTTGGTTTGCTGTGACTGATTTAGTTTTAGGTCTTTTTGGAAGGTTGATCTTGTAACTTCGGCATACGATCTTCCATCCGTTGTGGAGACTATGGTTTGATGGGAGGACGTGCGTTCTTGAAGAGGTCTACTGGTTTTCAGTTGTATCTTTTGGTTTTGGGAAAATGCTATACAGCCCCTATAGTTTGCAGGGTGTAGTCCTCCACAGTTTGCACACTTCGCTGGAAGTGTGCGGGGTTTATGGGATTCATTTGATGCGTGTTTGCCACCACATTTCACGCAACGAAATTTATCCTTGCAGCATCGTTGTGCGTGCCCAAATCTTCTGGCATCTATGACATTGGGTTGTAGTTGATTTATGTTTCAATGCCTCAACTTTTATGACTAGATCACAGATGGTTTCGAGATTGTATATATGTTTTTGTTCTTTACTTATTTCCACCAGAATTATGGGATAGGGTGTTTTATCAGCTCTCCACATTCGGCTGACTTTAACTGGACTAAATCCCTTAAACTGGAGGTCTGCAGTGAGGTCTTCTATTTGTAATGTTTCAGTTACTCCCCTTAATACTATTTTTAAATTTTTCTCACTGTTGAGTGCAAAAGTGTGATATGGCAGGTTGTTGTTGTCTAGAAGTTTGGTTATTTTTCTGTAGTCTGATGACGTTTTAGGTTGTATGCGAATCCCTTCTTCTGTGTTTGTGGCTTTAATGAAGGTGATATCTGAAGATTTCAGTGCGAATGCAACGGACGTCCAGTGCTCCTTGGCTCTTAAGATGACTGGGGGTACCCTTTCTTTAAGTTCATTATCTGGTTCTATCTCCGCGGTTTTGGGTGTATCTGCAGTAGAGGAGATTTTCCTTTTCTTTTTGACCGTTTGGAATTCTGTGTTGGTTTCCAAAAACTGCGGAGTATTATCCAGGGATGCAGCATCCTTTATATTCGTGGAGTGTCTTAATTCTGGTTCCGTCAACATTCTTCCATCATTTAAATCATCTCCATCCTATCCTCTGTGACTGCTGTAGTGGGGGGGGATATCTAACAGCTTTACTTTCCCTGACGAGTTTTCGCTCAATAGTTTCCTAATCTTAGAAATTCTCTGTAAACTTCTTCGAATATGCTTTCATTGAGAGGTTTTGACATGTCTGATAGGAGGTAATAACTCTGTTAGAATAAAGTTTGAGAAATAGGTTCTAGAGCCCAATGTAAATATCCTGTAGATCAAATCGATCTACCAGCCTAGTTAGTACAATTTTACTCTTAAAAGTTTTCTGAACAAAATTACTTACCGAATCTAAACCAAAACTCAACAGACATTATTCGTCACACTAAACGATATTACATTCACTAGGATACGACTCAGCTAATCCTAATCTTAACTCCTAATTCGCAATATCTACCTGGAATGAAAACTGAAATCGTCATATCGTAATCACAACACTAACAAGCGAGCCGCCATCTTTCTTCCGCCATCCATTCACTTTACTGCCCGATAACCTAGCACGCATTTTTATAGTTCTTATAAGAACTGGGCGATCCCCTTGACTCTTTATCTCGTCATCTGAATGAAGAAAATCTGTGTGGATGGGGTGTTTTTGAGCTAAAAAGCTCTAGTCATGGCTGAGTAACGGCAATAGCCGAGCCTCAGTTAAAACTTCATTGACTACAGCATAAATGCCCTAGCACACATTTGATTCTGGTTCTAAGACATAATTTATATTTATAAATTATGAAATTATGAAAATGGTGTAGAAGAATATCATTCCCTATTATGTTATATTTAGATCATTTCTCACAAATGTAATAGCTTTTAATCTCTACTTTAATAACGAATTCAACTCAAATACATTATTTCAATACTTACAGGAGTGGAACAAAAATTTACATCCATCTACATGTATCTAGATCCTCCTTATTTGTGGAGAATATCGACGAAGCAAGCGCATCACTAAAAAAGTACTGAACTACATAATTTGTTAACAATTGGATGTGGTGTGAACCGTTGTGAATAACTGGGATAAAACGAATCACAGATGATTGAAACCAGATATAGAGGATGGCCAAGATTTTTTTAATTACACCATTAAAAAGAATAAATTACTTTGATGTGTGATCTTGCGAGTAGGTATAATAAGGAATTACAACTTTTGCAGTCAGCTAGAGTTGGATCTAATTCTAATGCTAAGCTAAGAATAAGCAAGCGTTAACTGCTGGTGTCCATTAATAGTCCAACTGCTAATCTATGGAAAATATTTCTCGACTCCATCATTACATTTCTCCATAATATTTGATCCTGATGAAGTTTTCCCTAAAGACAACACTTCATCGTCATCTATTCAAACAAAAAATGAATAAATTCCTTCTCTCTATTAATCCCTGTCCACACACTGCGTTAATGTTTTACAGTGTCTGTAAGCCTACACGTACGTGCGATTAGTGTTTATATATAAAAAAATTCTTAACCAGTATTAATTTGTATACGATCGTGTTTGTCTGGAGTCGATTGAGCTGAATTGTTAGCATGGAAACTACAATATTCAAGGAATGAAATCCTACTTTGCTTACATTAAAGAGCGAAACCATTCTGTAATTGCCAAATACAGTTCTAGTTGGTGATGACTATTATTGAAAAAAAAATGAAAATTTTTTTTCAATTTATTGAAAAAAAATTTTTTCAATAAATTGAAACTGCCAAGTTTAGTAATGCGCTATTTTCCTGTGATAAAAACTATTGATGTATCATGTACTCCAATAGTATCAAGAAGTTATATGGAGAGTGGTAGCTTTTCATAATCTTTCTTTATACATATGAGATCTTCTTCTAAAAAGATCACTGATAACTGGAGACGCCATGAATCAATCATTACAAAGAATAACTTAAAGCGCATGTTTTCTAATGATTCTCTAGAAGATAAAATTCTGAGATTCAATCCAACCAGCCTAGATAAACGGGAGCATTCATATTTTGTGGTAGGAATGAAGCAACTGAAATTAATAAACAGGAGAAATTAATAAACCTATTTGCTGTTATTGAAAATCCCTTCTCGTTACTGTTGCAGGTTCAATGTCTTCTCATTGCTAAGAAACTTCTTTTCATAGAAACCTAATCAGTGTCATGACAGAGCAGTTAATCCCATCCGCATACTCTTCTGTTTGTAAATGACATGTATTCTTTGGCTGGTTTGTCCATCTTTCAGAATGAAAAAACAAAGTTTCTGAGATGGAAAAACCTTTTAACCTTCTGGATAAGACCTGCTAACTCAACTGCAGATGAAAAGCCGTTAGGAAGGTTTTTCGTATCCTTGATGAAATTTAAGGTAAAATACACCATCGATTCAGGCTTAGCCATATATATGTTTATGTGTTAGATGTTTCTTATTAGTGTAAATTACACAACTCAGTATATTAAACACAGGAAAAACTATTCAAACTGATTTTGAAATTAAGATGAGAAGTACTATAATCTATTATATTCTAATCATCTATCTATTCACCATTCTGATATCAAATGAATACTCTAGACCATATTACTAGTTCCGTTATTTAAATTTAAATGAGTTCACTTCCAGTGGACCACATAACATAACTAGAATACCAAGTCCCTCATACTTCTTTAATAGCTCAGCACGCATCCTAAGTTTATATAAACGTGATTAAATGGGCATTCTTAATTCACTGGAGTCTGGTTCTTTCAATGATGGTCACTTCTCTATGTTTGAGTGGTGTGGTTAGCGTGTACATCGAATCCTGTGTTTTTCTTTTTGGCTTCCATCGACTTTCGATGAAGCCTGGCCTGTCGAGATTTAAATTTCTGAGTGTTTTTAAAGACAAATATGATGGTCTTCTTGCAGCTTGAAAGAAATGTGGAATATTTGTGTGTGAAGGATCCATTTTATCTGTATGCTTGAAGATCCATCTTTGCAATGCATATTCATAAACGCAAACATCAAAATATTGTTTATTATAATTTTTTTATTTGTTTATTATAAGTTGTGCTTCATATAGAAGCACAAAGCAATACAATGTCTGCACATCTGTACATTCTAAGAGTACTTAGAATGTTAAGTTTTGATGCAACAATAAGTTGCATCAAAACTTAATCTATACAAATAATTGAACTGTTTATAATCTCGCTGTATTCATTGTACATTTTGGAATGTCTGCAAGAAGCATCAAATCATCTCATTAGACATGCTATTTTATAGTGCACGATTATCTGACATTTATTTCACCTGCAAAACGTTACCTTACAAAATTCATATTAGGAAGAGAATTAAAATGCAGATCCCTAACAAGCCTACACTTATTTCTTTTTACAAAATTTATATTAAAAAAAACCTGCTTTTAATTAGCTCTATATAGTTCGATTTATAAAACTGTTTATAAAATTGTTTTTATATTGATTATTGGAAAAACGGCATGCATTCTTCAATAACAAGTCAAAATTTCATTTTACCAATAAAATAATTCTATGCTAGTGTTAGTATTACATTCTGTCTGGGAAGCAAACCTCATTAGAACAAGTGTTACATTAATAATGTAGCTAAATCGTAAGTTTTAAAGGTATTCACTTCTCCTTATAAAAGTTGCTGCCTGTTCACCAAAATGTTAGACTTGGAGCCTCAATAACACACAAGGATGTCTGGAAAAGCTGGCCGAGCTGATGGTCTCTTGAATCTTGTGTGTGTGTGTGTGTGTGTGTGTGTGTGTGTGTGTGTGTGTGTGTGTGTGTGTGTGTGTGTGTGTGTGTGTGTGTGTGTGTGTGTGTGTGTGTGTGTGTGTGTGTGTGTGTGTGTGTGTGTGTGTGTGTGTGTGTGTAGAAGAAAACATATTGTGATTAACTGAATAATTTGGCTACTAGCCAAACATCAATTGCTGTTCAACCTCATTGAAGGCATTTGTTCTAATTTCGTCCACAAAGGAACCGAAGATATTTCTCGTGAGTTAGTGAAGTTTTCTTTGTGATATTTACTCTCACTAATTTCGAAACCTCTGCTGAATTTTACAGTATTATTAAAACTTTTTAAAATTTTAAATTTCCAGTGTGAAAAGTGAAAGAAATTCTCTATAACCATGTGCCTAAGCGATGACTGTCTTATCGTAACGTAATAGAAAGAAAAAAACAGAACCATTATCGCAAGCTCCGAGCTGGAAAGGACCACAACCAAGAAAAGTTAGAATAACTCTATAAAATATGCTTCGTATGTCTGTCGAATGTGAATCTAGTCTTTCTCATTCCTAGCAATTGAGCATAGCATGTTCTCTTGATTACCATACTTGTATTGCTACAGGTTTCTTTTGAGTTTTTGGAATAAAAAAAAAATAAAAGATTCATCTAATTTTATTTTATTAATTTGAATGGCATTGTTGTGATGTATTATATTATAGAAATTTATTATTCTAATTTAATATTCGATTGACGTTTAATCGGCGTAATTTTAACTGTTACTGATTTTGTTGTGTTCTTATCATTTTAAGGATTTCATTTGTTGCTTTTGCCAAAAAAAAAAAAATATTTAACAGTTTTATGAGTCTGTTAGATCACGTCTTTAATATCCAGTCTTTGGATTTCTAACATTCGCTTAGGATTAAATCTAAATACATTATGATGCGGTTAGTGGGCATTTATTTCACTTTTATTTCAATCAATATTTGTACAAATCGCATACTTCCAGGTTTCGTATTTGTGCTGTCTTCCTCTTATTCTCTGAATTATCCGAAATATTGTAGTTGACATTAACAAAGATAGACGAATGATTTCGAAACTTAGACTTGTGCTCTTCGGTAAATGGATCCATAGCATGCTATGTTCGTATAACCTTAGGTGTGTAATTATATTTTTACCATTGTTCGGTAGAAAATTTAAATTTTTCCGAAAAAAAAAATCATCAGTAAACAGACAAACATCTCAGAGTCCGTCATGGCAGTCGTTCCCTTTTCCCTTCACCAAGGACACGAGCCTCATTGTGATGCCGATCGATACAGCTACGCGATTGGCTGATCTTCCACCCTCCCAACAATTTTGCGTGCTCCCACTTGCTTTATCAACGCAAGCACGAGTGTCCGCGCGCCTGCTCGCAGGGCGGCTTTATACAGCGTCGGAGGCTGAATATGGTGATGCGCTCTTGTCTGTTGAGCGCGTGCCCCTGCAGTGCTAGAACACACACACACACACAGCTGATGCAGGCCTCTATAAGAACGGCAGAGTTCGATCACGATTGAACATTCGAGAAAACGCTTACTTCTGCATTATTTCCATGGTCCCCAACTTCTTCGTCGTATGCCGCTGGGAAGTGGTAAGTGTGCTCTGAAATCTTCTGTTTTTTAAGTAGAATTGAAAACCGGAACGAGAAAAATGGGATAATTTGGTTAAGGGAGATAAACGTTATGGAGATTAAGTGGACTAATGCCAGTCGCCATTTTCTATGGCCTGAAATCACAACAGGTCTACGCATTGAATACTTTAGCCATGTCGTGTGTTACCTCTCCTTTTCCCTCTATTTTTTCTAAGTATACGTTCCCTCAATATCGAGTTGTGTGCCTAGATTACGTACTACAAATTAGGGATTAAGTTTGGGTCTTAAAAATAAACCTCCTGTCGTGAGAACACTAAAGAGGATATTTTGATTGTGACTGACAAACGCGAACCTGTCCAGATGCTACTTTAAGTGATTGTCAAAAATGAAAAAAAAAATTGAATTTAAGAAGTTGGTGATTTTTGAAAAAAGCATTGTTTTTTTTTTACCAAAAAAGAAAATAATAATTTTGTTGTAGAAATGTTTTTATTTTTTTATCAACGGAAACTGTACTTTAAAAAAAGGTGCGATTTTGTTATGTAAATAAAATTAGTGATAAATGTAGTTTTCATGATGGATGAAATAGGTGGGGAAGATGGATAAAAATATCAACAGATGATCCGAATTAAATATCAGGTGAATATTCTTTTAATGCAAATATTTAGTTGTACTTCGTTAATCAGTATAGTCTCGTTATACATTTCTAGTGTCTTCCCCCCACTCCTCTCTGTATGGCGCTACTTCATGCTTTCGTTTTCCTCTATCGTGCATCACCAACCCCTCGCTCAACCTGAGAGCCAATCTCTTACTCTAGTTTCAACGAGTGGTCAGCTAGCCCGCTCATGAAGAATTTTCCGTGATACATATAACTGAACACCATTTCTATGGTGCCTTATATTTCTTTTTTAAAATATTCCGTAAGGGGAATTCATCGTTATTATGCAGTGCATTTAATAAAATTCGTAACAAATGAATGTGGTTATGTGAATCGGCTAATAAATCCAGGAATTTAGTGATAGTTTCGTGAACGGATACTTTATACGCGAAATCCTCCAGCTTTTCAGTGGAAATGATTATGGAATTGGATGACAGAAAACTATGTGATCGTGATAATACAATTATTAGCAGGGAGAGGCGGAGACTATTCCTTGATCGTGATTTAAATCAACGACGCTTTATCGAGCCTATCTGATGCTTCGTTGCACACTGAACATTGCATGTGTTTTCTAATGGTGAAAGTAGTGATACTGAAACTTGACTTCTCATATATTATCATCCATAGATCTTAATTTGTTCTGAGTGTATAGTAACAACCAGAACGTTGGAATCTATCCCCAGTTGTGCATTACAAAAAGTTTAGTTGGAAAGCGTATTTTGACATCGCTTGATCTTGGACCTTTAATAGATATCTCGAGATTCCGTGATTTTTTGTTGTTTATACATTACGTATCGTTAAAATGGAATATCAATGTGCGTAATACTTTACTTAAGATTCGAGCGTATCTACGGCAAAAAGTAAAGCATCTCTAAACGATTCGAAATGGCGCAAATATAATCGCGAACAATTCTCCTTTTTGAATAATAGATTGTATTTTATCATTATACAGAATTATCAGTTTTGGTTTTAACCATGCGCATGACTACTGAGTTCTATAGTTCTCTGCATTTCTGCACGCATATGAGATTTATCTGAAGTCGTTATTTAAAAAAAAGTCAACAGCAATATGTCCTGGATTTTCATTGCAATCTAATGCTAAATATATCTTCTCCGAAAGTAAAGATGTTTTGATATCTAGCACATATCATATGTATGAATTTCTGATTGGAATAATTTAATTAGTTTCAGCATCACTGAAACTAATTAAAATATGGTATACAATAGTGAATTTATCCAGCATGTTCATAGATCTATCAACAATATTCTTGACTAAATAGACAGACCTTCGTCTTGCAAATGTATGTGAAGTTTTCAGTTTGCATTTAGCCTGCATTTTCACTCGAAATTCCTGATTTTTTCAATTTGAAGTGATTAATAAATAAATCAATTGACTCTGAAGAATTCGGTTAAGAAATTTTCGTTCTGATAAGATTTTAACAGTTTACAAAATAATTATTTTAATTCTCTTTATAATTCATCCATTTTAATGAAAAAAATTACAGAAAGCGTTTCTATTAATCAAGACCCGAGTATGGGAGGAATGGAACAAAGTTATCACTCCCAGGAGATTCGTGGAGATGTAGTCAAATGTGTTCGTTGCTCCTCGAGGATTTCTTTTTTCCCGGGTGGTTATGCATGAGTGTAAAGCACTTTGAGTACATCAAAGCACTTACTTATAAGACAAAAAGCATTAGAGACGTCTCTTAAAGTGCTCAGAGAAGCTGTTATCCACGGATGTCTAAAGAGATGATTGGTGGGTAGCATCAAAGACGATATAGTCTGAAGTGAAGTAATACAGCTCACTAGTTTTTCACTAAAAACGTAAACAGTAAACGACTTAAGAGGATAAAACAACTTATCTCTAGAGTTTCTTAACATCATCTGGAGCATTTATTGTCGTATGAGCTTTCTAGTTTCGTATGTCATTTAGTAGATGTGGTATACTTTGAGTAATATGCCGGAAGAAAAATAGAGTGTATCATCTAACATTGAATTATTTGTTGAAGATGCTATGAATTTTGACCGTCTGAAATCTTTTTATAGACAGAGTGTAAACTAGAGATAACTACCTTATGCGGAGAAACCGTTTATACACATCCATGATCATTCGGATGTGTATAAAAGATTCGGACCCTGATCCATGATCAGGGTCCGAATCCGCTGCGTTATTTGGTGTATCATCAGTCTCTTTTTCGACTAAAAGAAATGCCCTTTTAGAACGGCAACTCATCATCTAGCTTTAGGATGCTATTGAGTTTCCACTCTTTTAAAATTGATACAAATCCATAAAGTTTGCTCCTTTAAGAGGCGAAATATTTCAAAATGTTTTTATAATAAAATACATATAACGCTTCACTGTCTTGAGGAATGTAGCCATATCATTTACTATGGTCTTCCCCGCACACTTGTCTTGATTCTTGTTATATTAGAGAATGATTACATTAGTTCGCAATCTTTAACTTTCCATGAACATATTTCCACATAACTTCTTGTTTCTTGATATTCTTGATATCCCCTAGTAGTAATGGAGATTTATTCTTGTTAGTCATCTAGAACGACATTCACTTAACAGAGGTTTTTTTCATACGAATGATGCTTTCAGTAAATTAAATCCATGAAACGTTTTTCCCAACTAAAGGAGAAATTTTATTATTTATTTTCTGATATTTATTAGCTGCACTTACTGGATTAAATAGCGACAATATTAATTGTGCCTCCACCTCAAGTTTCAATGTTTCCAGTCGAACATTAAACCATACAAAAGGCAAGTGCAGCTATTCTCGTGAATTCTTTCGCAAAACTTCCGAGCATCAATTTCAGATCTGTGAGATATCATTTCGTTATCGCCACAGTATTACGACGAATAAAATAAACAGTTGGGTATAACATATTAAGAAAACCACTGTTGGAAAATTCTGTCCAGATGAGGAAAACTTACAATGAATTTTAAGTGAATGAGAAACGATGCAATTTAGTAAACCAATTTCGAAGAGCCTTACTTCATTTTGAAAACAAATATCTATTGTAGAACTCATTGATTTTGGTCTATATGAATATATCGAGTATAACTACACAATTCCGTTAATTTAATTTTTATCAAATTCTGTTCTTGTGGGAAACATTCTATTTATACACTTTCCTGCGCTTCTTCGATGGGTGGATTATCTGGCGTCCGTACAGTTTTTTGTGTTTATTCTTTCTGATGTTGCGAGACGCATCCAACGTGCAGGGACAGAGAGAAAGAGAGAGTCCGCCACAAGGGGAGGGGAATAAAATCGGGGTAAAATTCTGGGAAAATTGGTCTGCACTGAACCCGGAACAACGTAATTTAAACAACGAGTCCACTTCCCCCCACCCCCCTCTCTGGTCCGGACTATATTCTGCCCTTTTTGTCTGCCAGACGTTTCAAAGAGTCGGTGCACGAGCAAACGATGAGTCACTGTAATCAGTGTTGGGTGATTGGTGCAAGTTCAGCCCTTGTTCACCGAGGGGTAGTCTTTTTTTTTTTTTATTCGTGGGATCTGCAGATTGAATGCCGTGATTCATCACTGTACGGAGGGTTAGAATCTAACTAGGCGAGTTGGAAGAGCGAAAGCAAACACAAAGCGGTTTAAATTCAGACTATCCCAATAAGAATTTCCTCTTGTCTTTCTGCCTGGCTTGCATTCTCTTTGGGTAATTCGGATTTTCAATTTTTCTCATTCGCATCTGTACTTTGTCTTCCGTAAAAGAGGAAGACAATATGTCCAAAGTTAATTAATTACTTAGACTTATTTTGTAAAGAGGAAACAGAGTTTAAAACCAGTGAGCTTACAAAAATTTTATTTTCATCACATCATTAAATAAAAAAGGAATTATATTATATTTGTATGGAAACATTCGAATTTCTTACGCTGATATAACATCTGCATTGATCACTAAATATTTTCTGTGCGTCTATCGTCCTTTGTTATTGATATTAAATTAGCGTTTTTAGTAACAAGTTAAATTGCAAATTATGCAAATGAGCGACTGCATCGAAGTAAGAATGCAATTAAAAGTAGTGTGTCTTAATTAACTATCTACACAAAGCAGCATTGAATAACACCCAGTCTGATGAGTTTGTCAACAATTAGAGCAGGTCCACAGAGAATTTGAACGAATAAACCTTTCAAATTGCAAATGAACCTCATTGCAACTAAGCATTCAATCAGAAAATACAAAAATGAACGGCAAAGTACAAAATACAAAAAAAAAAAAAAAAAAAAACGGCAGAGTGTAATTCGTTCTGGTTTATATGACATTGGAAAAACAATAGATATAACCTAAAAATAAAGCTATAGATTATCTGAAGTAGCAATGAATTAACATAAATTCGCTCATTGGCTATTGCTATAATTAAATTTTCAGCTAAAATTTGTATTCTAAATTCTAAAAGATTGAGTTGTTACAATTATTTAGTTAAAAACAATGAATTCGTATTAGGTTACCCCTGTAAAGGATGCTCTCCAGCAAGGTAGAATGGATAAAAGAAGAAGCCAACATTAAACTTTCCTAAAAATTTCTAAATAAATAAAAATATCATAATTACTGTACTTTATAATAAAAATTGATGTTAATGGATTATTCGAAACTATATTTAGTATTTATGAAGCGAATTTCTTATCACGTTTGATAGCATTATTTCATTAACATAGAAAACCATTTTATTTTTTCTATCACTTTAATAGAAATATTTTGTAAGTCTGTGGAAATATGCAATTTATACAGCGATAGGATCGATTCTGAAAAAAAAAATCAAATGTATGCTTTTACATTTGTTTTTAGCATAATCCTTCTCCACTCAAATATGTGCCATGGTCAAACAGTGAGCACTGTTTTTTTAAACGACTTTTTTGCGACGAAGACGAAATAATAGAAATATGAATCACATATCGGTCTATCAGTTTGATGGAAAATTGCATCAGGTCACGCACTGTATAACTACTGAAGTTTACGCTGACATAAATAGTTATTCATATGCACGCAACACTTTTTTCCAGGAAACTAAAGGGGAAAAAATGAGGGGTTTAAAGGTTATGTCGAATATTCAGCAAAATGTGTAGTTTGGTATTTAAATATAAAACACGTGCTTGTCATAAAAATGTAGTGTTTATTATTATACAACCTACATAAAATAATTACTTATGTTATAAATAACACTTAGGTAATGAACGTTTTAGATTCGCCTAGAGACTAAGCTAATATTTGTTTCGTATAATGTAACTCATATTTCATTTATTTACTGACGTTTACTGGTATTAAATAAGCCTCTCGTTATGATAAATGGTAGCAACAATAACATACCGACATGCTCAGATGAAGAGACACAACGATTTAGCCAAAAATGTCGGATTTCTGCGAACGAAGTGAAGCCGATTATGTCATAAAAATGTACATACTATACAATATTCAAAATTATTTCCTTCGTGCTGCTCTTATGTGGTTACATAAGAGCAGCACGAAGGAAATAATTTTGAATATTGTATAGTATATACAGCAGACGAATTTTATACCTATAAAATGAATCAGAGATGTCCTCTTAATCAAACATTAGTAGATTTTCGGAAGAAAATTAAAATCTTTGTGTTAAGTAGGGAACGTTTAGATTCCTATTCTATGACTGGCCACAGGAAAAATTGAGTCTAGGTGTTGTCCGAAGGATAAGGTTGAGAGATCATAGTATAATGAAATTGGGCGAGTTCTTAGGTATGGGTTGCGCCCACAAGTTATAATCTATGGAAGAGCAAATACTGCACCCTACATCGATGCACCAGCATTGATAGTGCAGTATACCCTTCAGTAGTATACCCGGGCCTTATACCCTTCAAAACAAATAATATTCCCTTTTAAATAGCTGTCATAGCAATGGTTTAAACGCTTAGCATACATTTTCAGTGGCCAACACAAAGCCTTCCGGCCTGAATTCACTAAGATTATTTTGTCTTCGTCATACTACCACGTTTATTACGGAAATTAGTTACCATTATTATTACTTTAATTAATTTAGGTCTACATTCTTCCTACCATTATAGTACGATGGCGTATATTTTAGCAAAGTGAGTTCTACACGAATAAGGCTGAGGACCTCCATGTCCACTAAGTTCTAATACGAGTGGGTCAAAATTTTAGTTTTGAGTGTGTCCAAGGAATTTGACACTTTGAGATCTCGCAGAGATTATAGAAGCAAAAATAGCCTTAATCCAATGCGTGATTGTACATTAATATGAAGATTTCAGAGACTAAGATATTTCACTCCTGCCATCTATTCAGAAGAGTGGGTCTTTAATCTGATCGTAGTATCTTCTACGTCTCGACTACCCTATCCGTTTGTAAACATCTCTGAAATCTTTTTACAAACTGTCCTCTGAAGTGAGTAGTTTTCCTTAGAGCACAACAATTACTTTTCTTGTCCCGTAGTCGCGTATACGTAATTCGCCACAAAGCATTTCGTGGGTTTTCTATGATTTGAATGGCTTCAGATTATTAGCTGTAGTAGTCAAAATTATTATTTAGACTATCATAACACAATATTTTTCCAACCGAAAGACAGGTATACGTAGTAGCTAGAAAACTACAATTCATTCTAAGATGTCATCATATCTAAAAGATAATGAGCGTTTTAAAAATACACCGTTGAATCCAGATCACTGCAAAAGTAACTTAAGTTGTTGTTTTCCAATGACGCAACCTTTTACACTGAGATAATATCTTTCATTGAGATTCTGTAAAGGAAACAGTTGGGTTGACATATTAATTTACTTTAGAAGAATTCGAGAATTAAGAGTAGTGGGTTGTTAGTTCTATGAGGGGGATGATGGTATGAGTGAATGGTATTTGGTTCCGTGTTCGTCATCAGAGGCTTTACACTCGTTATGACGCATTGTGGTAAATAGAAGAATAAATAGGAATACGCGATGCAGAAATGAGTGGCATACGTTACATAATAAGGATGAATTTTTGAAACAATTTAGGCAACTTTTAATGAACCCCAGAATAACGATTAGAATCGCAAAATCTCAAGAATATTGTCAAACAGCTAAAGAGAGAGAAATTGTACTTATCAGCATGGATTAGTTTGGAAGTTACCTGGAAAAGATCGCATCTCAGAAGCGAAACGGCAGAAAAAAGAACGAAACTATCTTCTACCCTTCCTTTAAGGCCAAATGACCAATGATTCATCCATCGTTGTATGAAAGAGGAGGCAAACTATGGACCGATATGCAAAACATAAACCACACCCAGAGCGAGATGGAATCTTAATTTAAAAAACCTTTAAGCCGAAGTATCGTCGGACGTTTACTGGAACAACGATGAGTGGCATATAATCGCTAATTCTCTGTGATTCTACAGAGAAATAATCAATAGTGGTGATCACTGAAAGGTTATCACGCAGTATACAAAAATTGGTTCATGGATTTCTACTTGAGAAAGGTAAGAGATTTACCTTGATCATCACTGAAGAAAAATTAACAAAAATAAAAAGAATGAAACAGATATTGGATGCCAATATCTGGTTCATGAATTTCTCATAGTTCAGTTTCTTTGCGACTGCTGTGAGTTTTCTGTAGCCAGAAAAGGAAACTGTATTAATCTGATGAAAGCCCAATTAAAATATTCTTCGATAATCTAAATGCATTGTAAAATTATATAAATAACAACAATTTAAGATGAAATTAGAAATAAAGTGCAGATTCAATGATAATATCAGAGGACATATTTCAATCAGAGAAATGCAATCAGTAATTCGTTCAATAAAATGATTAGAACATTTATTTAAGATAGCGAGAAATGTTTCCACGTGGTGGATAGCACGTTCTTTAAATAAATGTGCTAGTTTCACTCACTGACCAAGAAAGACGATATCGTTCATTTACATGAAATCAGAACAAACCTCGTGTTTCTGCAAAGGATTGACTCTGGTGGGATCAACAATTCAGAGAGGAGCAAAATATTTCACCAGTGCACGGATTACAAAATGCGTACGTGCGCACCCCAAAATTATAGAAATTGTGTTTAAAGTATCGAAATCGATAAATGATATCAAACGGAGCATTCCTAGACAAAATCTTCTCTTTAAGGTTGGATTCCTCGAGATATATCTGAGACAACAGCGGATTCCATGAATGAGAAACAACTAGGGCATCGCTGGCTTCCGAAAATCTCTAAACAGTCCTGCTGCTGATGAACGTTATGGCGACCATCTTGTGATATGCATTAAGCAATCTACTGGTGAACTTTCTTCTAAGAATTAAGGAATTCTGTCCAATCCGTTACGACAACATGTTGGATAAATTGAATGAAACTCTTCTTCGAAAAATTGTGATAGTGATGTGATTCTGCTACTTGATAGTGCAACACCATACATTTTCATAATCGAAGACTCAACAGTGAATTGATGGATGAGAATTGGTGCAGCATTCCATGTACAAAATCCATTTATGATATCTATGGATGCATATTTCTCTGAACCTCTCGAAAACACATTTAAGCAATGGTTGTAGTGTTGTTGTGAAAATGGTGAGCTGGCTATATTTCCTTCCAGCATTTCTTCGACGGACTTGAATGCTGCTAGTTTCTATGTTAGGACGAGTTCAAACGATTGCCTCAGCAGGTCCAGTGATTACACAGGAAATTAACGTTAAAATGTTTCATCTATGCGTGAAAATATTTGTGTTTGTGTTGTTAAATACATCGACAGTGACATTGTGTATGCCACTTTTGGAACAGTTCTCGTTGCAAAATGTCTTTGCAACGAGATGCATTTTCCCCTTGGGACAGAGAAGATGAGGAAAGAACAGGTTGTTCGAGGAGTGATTTAACCATGCAAATCTAACGTGCAGAATCACTGGATTCTTTGTAGGATTTGAACAGCCATGTAAATAAATCACTAATGAGAATTTAAGGGAATGAAATGGTGACTAGAAAACTAAAAATGCGTGTAGTGATGAATTCTTCGACACATACGCAGCTCCCATTCAAGTCCAGTTGAATGTAACTCCTTCTGGTCTTCTCTGGATGAGTATATAGGAGACGCAGAATAACTCCTTCTGGTCTTCCCTGGATGAGTATATAGGAGATGCAGTTCTTTGGAGTTCTCCAATTAATCTTGACATATGGATGCGTAATTAAACTGGGTTTCAGAATGTTCTATCTATTCTCTATTGGAATTCATCCCACTTGGTAAATCGCCTTCGAACTTTTTGAACTGTTAAACAATGAATACATTTTATTTGCAAAATATTTTGAAAATATCAATAGGCTTGATGTCAGACGTTTCATTTGTCTCATTTTTCATAATCTTTTTATTTATGAATACATGTAATTACGTTCCATGTATTCATAAATACATTTACGTTACATGTATTTATGAATACATGTAACGTAAATGGTGACCGAGTCGCAAAATATTTCTTATTTGTCAAAGGTAACAATCACAAAGAAATAAAAGTGGAAGCTAACACATCCAGTTAACAGACAGAATTGACTGTTAACTGGATGTGTTACTGGATGCGTTAACTGGAAGGCACAAGATAGAGCCTTCCAATTCGTGTGCGTCTTGTTTCATTATTTCTTTGAATTTTTATTTTCCAACTTTGTTTTCGAGAAAGAAAGATGATGATTTAAGTGCTTACAAAGAGATATCTTGTTATACTTGCATTAATGATATTAATATTGGAGCTTTTAGATACGAAAATGTAAAGTTCGGGTAACAATGCATTCTGGCAGGTTGGGTGTATGCAGTTTCTTAACCAGCGGTTTTTGGCTGCTGGTTAAAAAAATGCGCATTCTCCAATTGAATTAACTGTATAAGCGCATTCGTTTCACATTATTTATGAGTCGAGTTCCAAGCAACTGGAGTGATAATTTACATGCAGACTAATATATGGAAAATACAGGGTGTTCGGGATAAATTTGACAGTTTCGTAAGGAAAAAGAAAATCTTCTTTGTATCTATTAAATTTAATGAATTGACAAAAAAACATTACAGGCAGAGTTAATTACAATACTATCAACAAGATTTACTCAAAATAACCACCATTAGCATCGATCACAGCTTCAATTCTGCTTCGGAACCTCGAACAAGCTGATGCTACAGTCTCCCTGGGAAGGGCCGCAAAAACTGTTTTAATTTTATCCATTAACTGGGCTTTTGTATTACTGGAAGTGCGATTGGTGTCTTTTTCAACTGCGCCCCATACAAAATAATCCATGGGGTTAAGGTCTGGGGAGTTTGGAGGCCAAACATTTGGACTGGTGAAGTCGTAGAAATTTTCAGACAACCATTTTTGACTTTTCCCAGAGGTGTGGCAAGGGGCCGAATCCTGCTGCCATACATACGGCCTACCATTGGCTACCCTTGTTATCCAGGGCTTGACTACAGTTAGCAACTCCACGAACAAAGCCCGAATTCCAATGTCAGGGTTCTTCAACACCTGTTCCTGCAGATTTGCGAGGAATTCTGCTGTACGAACGCAATCAGATCGTCTGCTAGGGATCTTTCTTCTTGCTACATCCTCGTAGTCACCATTGCAAGTCTCTAGTTCACGCCTGATTGTTTTTACTGTATTCAGGGAGCATTGGGCAGCAGTCGTAATATCCTTATTTTGATGGCGGGCACGAATCATCATGATACAAGTTATTCTCTTCCATGATTCAGGTGGGTTCCAGCTATCCATCCTTTCTGACATCTTGTATATGAATGAAGAAGGGTCCAAACTTTTAAATGAAGAGAAGTGTGTGTTAATACATGTAACTTACGGAAAAATATAATTAATTATAAATATGTCAAATTTATCCCGAACTCCCTGTAAGTGTTACTATTTTCTCTAATTGAAAATGATTTACTAGGAACTGCTTTTGCAGCACCACAGTCCATTGATACATATCAATATATATGAAATAAAGTCATTTGTTTCGTTGAAATTCGAGGTAAGTTTAACTGCTCACGTAATAAAATGGATTCTCATCTTGAAATATGATGAAATAATTAAATAAAAATTAATTCACGCTTTTCTTTCTTATTTCCATTAGCACGAAACTCAACATGCAAAAAATATTTATCTTTGTCCAAGAAAACGTGGCACGCATCGTTGGTAAACAATTATATAAAGTGAACACCTCTTTGTCCTGGCAATGGGGGTTTCGTGCTTATACTTTAGTAGTTGCAGTCTACACGTGTACACGGCTTTGTTCTGTATATAAATGATATATAATGAATCGCCATCTCTTAAGCTCGGACCTATAAACACGTCTCATAATATAATCAACTGAAATGTGAAATTCGTTATAAACATTAATTTTATAGGTAATATAAATATTGAACTGTTGGTGAAAATGTAAATTTTGGGATTGCTTAGAAATTCACTATAAATGCGTTTATTCCGAATTTTGAAATACTGTAACTTCCACCAAACGTGCACACCAAACTATGAATTATTTTTATTTAACTCAGAGACCTGGGCACGCAAAAACAACTCTCTATCCTATTTATCTGCTGCATATATTTGTCTGTTTTGTAAGAGTAAACACTTCTATGTCCGTATGAGATCAGCTAACTCAGAATGAGATTAGAATAATATACCTAAATAATTTTCTGGGTTCGATAGTTCTACCGTATTTCAAATGCTCCCCTAATTTGTAGTCCACTAAACATTCCTTTCTTAAAAGCGTTGGTTCTGAAAGTTTTGGAAATCTTGTAGTTACGTTACTATAGAATATAATTCTAATTTTGTCCAATGTTTTAATTATTATCGAGACCAAATTTGATATGCAATGTATCAGAAATATTTTTGGATCGAACAGGAGTTTGCATCTTTTGTAAATCCTCCTTGCATACCGATAGTAATGCAGTTGCCACAGTTATGAAAATAAATATTCCAATGGCATCTTATTTACATCCATCAATTCGCACCTGTATTTTTAATCTCCATCATACGTATTGCATGTGTGACGAACATGAAAGGCTTCTCATTACCTTTATGCAACATTAATGTGATAATCTTTTAAGCTTATCACATTAATGCCACAAAAATTCACAGAGCTCTGAACTCAAGTAAGTACACTAACCGGCTAAGTTCTGTTAGAGTATTCTATAAGGTGAGACAAGTTCAGACATGTTCAAACATGCTCAGATTTGCATTCCTTTATTTTTAGCATACTGCTACGAAAGCGCAACTAAGCGATAAATTGTTGACCACTGTTCAGAGGAAAAAGAGGAGCAGGTTTGGTGTGTTTACAGTTGCACAGTAAAAGGATGCTGGGCAGCTGCTACTCTTGCATTAACAGGTATACAAAAGTGAAGGAATGATGGCTGCTAATTCACCGGAGCAGTGATCGTGGAAGTACCTGTAGAATATACACAAAGCCGAAACATTGCATCTGTGAGATAGAAGTGAAATGAATCTGTTAGAAAGGGGGAGGGATTGTCTATGAGCCAAATTCCTCTCTTTTGGACAGCGTCAAGAATTTCAGAGAAGGTTTAGGTGCACCACCAAACATGTGAGAAACATTCTAAGAATGGGCCGATTTGGGTTATGCAATATGTTTATGCTCGAAGAGACTGGGGGTAAGTGTGAGTCCAAGAGGAGAGGTCTGATCCTGTCTGGTGCTTTGTGCATTATTGGGGATAAGGGAAGGTAAGTTGTGATCTCCTTTGTGAAAGAAAAGGCAGCAGTATGTTTTGGTAGTATTGAACGTTACCTAATTGTCCTCGCCATTCATGGATAGTATGTTGTTCAGCGTTTAAAGCACTAGTCGCTTGATCTTGACGCTTGGAGGGTTTGTTCACTGCATGGTTTGTCAAATTAGTAGGATGAATGGAGAGTACTGTCGTACTCTCCATTTATGCAGAGCTGGAGAAATAGGGTAGGTGATCGGATACAACCTCGAGGCGCTCTTGCATTGGTGGTGAAGCTAGGATGCCATCCACTATGACAGACAGTGAACACACAGAGAGGAAGCTGGCAACCCAATTATAGAGGTAGACCAAAGGGTGGCAATTTGGTTAGCAGGTCTCGTCCAAGACACGGTCGAAAGCTCTCGAAATGTCAAGAGCGACAGCACTAGTCCCAACCTTGCATAACACGTGTCCAGTGGCTAGTGATATAAGCTAAGAGGTCAGTTGTTGTGGATCTTTAATGGCCGAATCCATAGTGGTGGTTACTGATTAATTGGCATGCTTCTAGTTATTGGAGAAGTTGGCTATTGATGACATTCTCCATAATTTTGGAGAGGACAGAGTGGCTGGCAGTTAGTCGATAGTTTGGCAGTAGCCTTCTCTCTCTCTCTCTCTCTCTCTCTCTCTGGAATAGGCTGAATATGTGATTGCCTCCACGCATTCTAATAAATACAGCTATGTATAATAGATTGTTTAGACGATACAGGACCGGTGTTAGCTCTGTAGCACAAAGTTTAAGAACAATTGGAGAGCTGCCATCTAGACCAGAAGACTTGCCCAAATTATTTCGTAATTTGCTGAAATTTTTTGTCAAAAAAAAAGCTATAGGAGTCATAAGGTATTCAGATTCCGGTAATAAAGAGACAGACAGCGAGAGAAGCGGAAGTACAAATGAGTAGGACTAGAAGGCATGGCTTCCATCTCGACAGGAAGCAAATTTTCTGTTGTTTTCTTCTGTTGGCCTTTATGAAATCAGATTTAGATCTGCTGATGATTGTTTTGCTTTCGTATAGGCAGAGTATGAAGCTGGGGTTCTTGATGCAAAAAACGTGCGATAAGCTGCATTTTTTTCTTTGACTGCTTTGATCCACTCCCTTTTGAAGCAGAGCATGGAAAGCGGACGAGGATTTGAAATAAAATGGAGGATGAAGGCCTTCATGCGAGTAAGGATAAGCGCTGTTACGCCTTCGGAGCAGCTGTTAGAGTCGGATGAGTTGAAGCAATAGTCAGGCTTAGAAAAGGGAAAGTAAACATTCCGGAACTCATCCCATTTGGCCTTTACCATAGAATGCGAGGTTGGGAGTTGTTTGAGGAAGAACATTCTATGAGAGAGAACTTGTACAAGATTGTGGTCTGAGTTGCCCATGAGTTCTTAAGCGTATCTGGAAGGAGAACTGGTTAAAAAGAAATCCAGATTTTTGTAAGAGCGAAGAGGATTATCGGAAATTCATAGGTAGATGTACAATTTGTTGGGTGATAGCTTATGGCAAAGATCCGGCTTGGTCGGTAATGTTGGTATAGGGAAGCCAAAAATATTAAGACTATTTTCAAGGTTTTCAACATAACTAATTATAAGTATGATGGCGATTAAGTAAACGTAACAAATTCTTTATTAATAATGTTACTTTTTATACAAAGGATTTAGCAACCGATAAGAGTACAAGAAAATACAACACTCTATCAATAAGTTTATAAAAAATTCCGAAAACATTGGCACGTGGCGCTCATCTGATAGTCATAAATATGGTTATCTACCATAGTTCCAAACATAATTTATATTATACTTTTAGATATATAGATATCTAAAAGTATTTATATATCTAATAGATATTTATATTATACTTTTAGATATATACATGGTACTCATGTATCTAATTTAAGAGAGCGATAAGATGATTGTTCATTACTGCATAAAAAAGCGTAAAAATTCAATATTATATAAATCAGTACTATAGGATGCTTTGTAAACGTACAGTTTAAACCTGTGACGTGCATCACTGGCTATCTTTGCAAACATTACCTCTTTAGCAGGAGCAAAGCATCTAAAGGTGTTTCGTATATATAGTTGCTGACCCCCTACAGGATATCAACTTCACCGAGCTGTTGTTCCTGCTCTATGCATGTTTCACTCAAACAGTGTGTATTCAAGCCTTGGGTCTGTTATTAGCGAATGCGTCTGTATTGAACGGTCGATATAAATAGTTCATTGTCCTAGAAATGGCACTAGCCTGTGCGCAAGGTAGTAAAGTCAAGAATAGACGCCATGCGGAGATCGATCTTCCATGAGGCTTCAGTACTGTCGTGTAGAGGAAGGTATCATTAAGTAGAGAAATGCATAGGGAATGAAACAGCAGATTTATAGTGAAAATTCGTTTACGGATCTTGTATTGTAGGAATGCGACCATTCATGTAAAATGCAAAGCAAGAATGCGTAGATGGTAAGAGAGCAGTTAAAAAATGTATAAAGTAATGGATATATATATGCGTCTCTCTCTCTCTCTCTCTCTCTCTCTCTCTCTCTCTCTCTCTCTCTCTCTCTCTCTCTATCCGGTTTTCTTTATTGCTTTTTATTTTTTCTCAGTATAATCCAAAATAGTCCAAAACGATGGCTAATTTGAAATAGAACTACTTCTTCTCTAAATGTGGAATTCTTATCGGAGTTCTTATTCATATTTTTGTATTAATCTCACCGCATGGGAGATTTCAAAACCTATAGCATATCATTGTCATATGTGGGCAAGTATTAAAGATAAAAAGAGGTATATTTTTGTGTTTTTAAGGCTCGGCTGAAAGGTGTACTCTTTCTAGACAACAGTACTTACTGTTGTCTACAAAGTACTGCAGACAACTATTCCAGAGGACGATACGTTAATGAAATGAAAGAGGAGGAATAGAAGTTAGCTTGGGGTGTATATGAGGCTGGACTGCGAACGGATGTTAACCAAAATCTTCATATGGTCTTATAGGCTTAAGGAAAATGATGATGGTCTGTTGAGCAAACTATTGTCCATCACAATGCTTATAGAAGAGGCACAAGGCAGGAATAAAACATCTCTGAAAAAAAACTGGATTGAGTTAGTGAGAGAGGGATCATCTAATAAGACGTCTGCACTTCTCTGAATATTTTTAAGCATTTTAGGGAGATTTTGGTGCACTTTCCCGTATTTTAAAGTTGGACCAATTTGGATTTGTTTATCGTGTGAAATTGTACGTTAATAGTAGTGTCTTGAATTGACGATAATACCAAGTTTTTTAGGCTTAGGAGATGTGATGCATTTTTGTTACATTCCAATTTGAGCTGACGTTCATCTCTAGCCTTTAAATCAGTCCAAATTGGAAGGCAAGCGTAAATGAAGGCAGATCGTTCTTGCAAAAAATAAAACAAGGCTGACGAGGTTGTATCTCCCAACCTTTTTGAGAATGGCAAGCAGATTAACAAGCAGAAATATGAAAAGATGACATCGTACAACCTCACACGCATAGAATGTCTAGAGAGGACATTAGCGACCAAATGGCAAGAGTTGGAAGGCAGATCATAAGATGATAATAAGTACGCCTCGATGCCAATCGGATCGCATGCCTTGAAAATGTCATGAGTTACCAAAGAGAATTTCTGTGAGTTTTTCGGACATTTCAGTGGTGTTTGTCCAAAAGCGCGTGATATTAACTAAGAGATATAACTGTGTATTGAAAATCACCCACAGTGTAGATTCTGGCAAGAATCGACATTGGGATTACTGAATAATTGCTTTGCTAAACAGCTAATGTAGAAGTTGACTGTTAATTGATGAACATCTCCAAAATGTTTGAGAGAAGGGATCAAGACAATGGAACCATTCTAAAGGCTGAATTTTTTGCGTTCCTATTTTATTTTATTTTTAGGATATGAGTTGAACGTTGACTTGTTTTCATGTTCTGGAAATTATTTAACATGAGCTATGGGCTGTGGTGCTAATTCTGGAGCACAAATTTCAGCCTGATAGGAGGGATATCATTAGATCCAGATGAGTTGTTGATGTCTAATCTATGCAGGATTCTTCTGATTTTTCTGAAGAGCGGTGGGAGGTGATTTGGGAGCCAATATATTGGAACATTCTTTAAGTAAACGTAATGAACAGTAATTACAGTAATTACAGAAAGAGTCATTGACATTTGATTTATTAAAAGTCAAATTCTTCCCATTTCGGTTAATATTATTTCTGTTATTAAATGAGTTAGAATTTTACTATACTTTACAAATAGGATCATTCGGGAACAAATGAAATAATTCATATTTCGTGTGGTGCATAAACAAACCAAACCACGTACACCTGACAGACAATTGCACTTTTGGTGTACATTCCACCCAAGAAAGACTGGAAAGCCGTTCTTATATGAAGTAAACATCTTGTGGTGGAAATTCGGGTTTGATGTAATGTCTCTGTTAACAGTAGGACTAATGTCTAGTAAGAGCAATGATTTCGTGGACTGTGCACGTCCACGAAGAAAGATTATGTCTGTCTCGCTGGTGTTTTAACCAGAGAAGACACAAATATCGAATCGAGTGACATTGTCCAAGAGCTTCCTCTTGCTGGGTAATTTGACCATAGAATTTTTTTCTCAATGAGTATCAAATCAACTGGTTGAAGTTCACAAAGTTCTTGAATGGGATTTTTGCCTCACTAAATGATCCGTCCATTTGGATTTGGAAGATCCCTTTAGATGATCGCTTGTCAGTAGGAGAATCGTCTGGCAAGAGATGGGCTAAGCAAATCTGATGGCAACGTATCTCGCGATGTCAGTTTCTGGTCCAATACACTTGATACTTATTTCTTTTATGCCGAAAGAGTACCTGGACAGGGGGGCTGGTAATGTTTGAAAAACAGACGGATGTTTGAACCGAAATATGGTACAGAAAGTTCTTGATATACTTAAATGTTTTTGGATTCGTTCATTAAGGGATATCTTAAAGAATACATGGAGAAACAACAGATTAAATTACAGCTATTGGTACTGGTATTCATGATTACACTAAGTGCGTTATGGCATTCAGTTCGTGGACGGAAAATGAAAGTTTCTAAGAGAAAACCCATCGCCTAATAACTGGTCTTGTCAGAGATGAGCTGATAACAAAACAGTGTGAATGAAGATTCACAAGCAAATGACAATGAATGTTTTTCATCTATCATACTATTATCTCATTGTAATATAATCTAGGAATAAACATTTCACAAACATATAATAATGACGATGGTATTTCCCCCCCCCCTTCTGCCAGGTAATAAGAATAAAGCTGGGTATAATGTCGTGAGGTCTATTTCTGTAATAAATAAATATAACACCAATTGAAAAAAAATATTACAGACCGTTCTATGTTTTTTTGTGTGGGGGTAGGGTGGGGGTGAATCTCTCGCTGCACTGCCCGAAAGCGACTAATTCAGTGCAACAAAAAATATCCATCAGCAGCAGTAGGTATGCCATCTAAATCACGTATTGTCGTCTTTGTGGTCACATGATAACCAAAATTATTATTCTTTTACAAACAAATCGCAATGAGTTTGCGTTATAGGGTAGCAGTGGCGTACGTCTTGCCTTCTTTCTTTATTATTTGGATTGGTATCAAAATATGAAAGTATGAAAGTCTTCTGCGAAGGCGCTGATTGATAGATCATTTAAAGAAACCGCAGAAGTGCTGATTGACTTTGCGTTCATCTTTGTTTGATTTGGCGATATATAACAGACGCTTCTTCATTAAACTTTCTGTCCCACCAAATGAATATGTTTCCGTGTGAATTCCTGTGTAGCGAGCAGTTCGGGTCACTCCAACTGACTCTGGGGGTTAAAGTTACTGTGACGACCATGGATATGTCATAAATTGCGTACGCTATTCATTCTACTTTATATATTACGTTGTTCTTTACATCATATAGACATAAGGATATGCAGATGAGCCTCTTAAGTTTTAATACCTCTCGTGCATACAGAAGCAACGCTCTTTGATTAGTTCCTCTCCTTTGCGATACTCGAAGCATGCAACAAAAAGATGACGTCCACTTGTGGTCTTCTATTAAAAATCTTCGCAGTTAAAAATAAAGAAAGCTCCACACACGAGCTATTCAAGTTCATGAGAAAATTCATGTGATAAATTATTGTGTTTGTCTAGTGATATCGATGCATTACTCAGTTTGCAACTACTTTTTATTGCAGGTGACTTGAAGAACCCACCCTTGTATTCAACTGAAACAGAATAAGATGAGTCAGATAAGAAGCACTTTAGTTCATACTGGTAAGATTTTAATAAGATTGACCTTTAACTCCATTTTGTATAATCACTTCTCTAAAGTGTTTACCTGTTTCAGTTCTTTTAAAAGAAGATCAGCGAGCTACTTATTTATTGAAGAAACCTAGAGTGACATAAAGTTCATACGGTCAGCAAAGAACCGTTTTTGAAATGCTTCCGTGTACACCGCTCGACAAAATAAACATAAAATATTCTTTTTTTGTAATTTTTATTTTTTAACAGCTTTTCGAAGACGAATATTTGATGTAACAGCCATTCTAACATACAAATTCAGAGTATCCAATAAAAAGTCATCCACTGCTCAGTAGATCTGCGCACAATCAAATTATGCAAGCTGATAAAAACACGGGTTGCGACCATGTTACTTTATTCCCATTTTTGGCTGGTTCAGTAGGATATCCGACTGGAGTAACTTCAGGATGGCGAGTCATCATCGTTTAGATGATTCTTTGAGAAAGTTGGAGTTTTGGACTTTGACTACTCTAAGCGGGAAGCTGCAGGCGAGGGTAGCATAGCGGCTAATGTTTAAAGGAGTGTCATCTCTGCACTATGAACTGAATTTCATTAGACACAAGAAGAACTGGCCAACGTTTCCCAAGGGCTAAGTCAATCAGAACAGACTATCTGGCTCTAACAGCAATATGGTACCCTACGATGACCTGCCACTAACTTTCTCTTGAGGATGATGCGGACACCCTTAAAAACATTTCAAATCGTACTTTGTTAAGAAGACGCGATTCAAGTGAACTCTACACACGAAATTATTATTATTAGTAGTAGTAGTAGTATCGCAAGTATCTATCATACTTTGCCTTGAACTCATTCACAGTCATCATGGCACCCCACAACAGACTCTGGCAGCTTATTCCACTCATTCACCCACTCTCCAAGTAAAAAACCTATTCTAACACCCTTGCTAACTACACTCTTGCTCAGTTTCCATGGATGGCCCCTAGTTCTCCCACCAGCAGACCTATTCTAAAAACTCTCCTCTGAATTAGTCTTGTAAAAACCCTAAGTAATTTGAATGTCTCAATCATATCACCCCTCTTCCGCCTATCGACCAATTTCTGTAACCCACAGATCTTCAAGGTTCATTTCATATACCAGCTACCATCTTGGTCACTCGCCTCTGGATCCTTTCTACCTCTTCCCAATCACCAAGAAACCCTGTCGCCAAGATCTGGGCACAGTAGTCAAGATGGGGGTCTTATCAAGGCTCGATAAAGAGGAATAATAACCTGATCTTCAAAGTATTCTTCAGTAACCAAGTGATCTGATGAGCTGATTTAGTCACTTTTCCTATCCATCTCACCAACCCTATATCCATCCCCATGTGTTGCAGTCTACTGATTAGAATCCCATGTGGTATCCTGTCAAAAGCCTTAGCGAAGTCAAGCAGTATAACTGTAAATCCATTACACTTATCCAATTCAGCCGTCACTGTATTATCAAATTGAGCAAGTTACTGAGTCATGATCTACCCTTCACAAAAACCATGCTGCCTCCCCCACATACAGTATCCCATTTCCATCTATCCATTCCTGTATTTGCTCGACTAACTTCTCCAATACTTTAACAACGACTCCTGATATGCTGATCGGTCGGTAATTTACAACAGCAGTCTTGTAGCCTCCTTCATGCAATGGAACTATTTTTTCCTCTTTCCACCCCCCTCACACTAACCCAGAGCTTAGACAAATTAAACAATATAGTAAAGGGCACTGACAATTCCTTTGCCTCTTCACGTAAGACTCCAGCTGATGTACCATCCAATCCCACAGTTAAGGTTCTGTAATATGCTATTCACCTCAGCTCTCATATAAGCCACTAGTTCCCTCATTCCTGCAATATCACTGCCTGGATGATATACTCTTGCAATGGAATAAAATCCAGAAGTTTTATTCCATCGCTGAGCTCATCGAAACTGCGCCATAAGCATGCGACCTAGAGTACTGACAACTGGGGATACACTTCTCTTCTGTAATGAGTCCGGTTTTATCCTACAAACGGAAAATGGAGATGTTAATTTATCTGGAGAGGACGAGGAATGCGGTACCATCCCTCCAACATCAGAGAAAGGGACACTTACGATAGAAGCAGTGTTCACTCTGCACCCCCTTTGATAGGGATACCATAACTGCGCAAAGATACTGAAAATAAATCCTCGAACCCAGCATACGACTTTAAAAGGTTACGGTTGTCTCAGATTTTTATGCCACTGACCGTAGAACTCAAGTGGCGGAGAAGTGTCTTGAAACTGAAGATATCCTACGCTTACGGTGACCCCCTACGATCACCACACTTGAATCCGATCGAACATGGGTAACCGTAGTGCACGACGACAGTCACCGGCTTGATGTAATCACTTGGTGAGCTAAAGTCCGTCCTGGTGGAAGAATGGCATTTTGTTTCCACAGAAGCTTATAGACACCCTTTTATCGATGGTGGTCTGTTTAGCCGTTAGAGGGGGGGGATCAGTACTAGTGCCATGTGACCATAACATTATACTTTATGTTCGAGCATAGTGTACTGACTTCCGTAATGTGATCTTTTTTTGGTAAATTTTATATACAGGTAGTCCTCGACTTCGACGACTCGTACTTACGACGGCCAAAAATCATTAAATATCCTTGTGTATATCCTTTGTAATGTTCCTTATATCTATTTCGACGTTACTCGTCTTCTGGTTTCATTGTTATTCTATCGGCACACGATCGTGCAGACTTTCTCCTGATTTATCGCAAGCTGCACAAGTTACTAATATAGAGTAACTTGTAACTATACAAGTTACTATACCATATTAGTGTTGTATTAATTTTTGGAGCAGAGTACTTACGAGTACCAGAATATAAAAGGCCATGGAGCCTAATGCTCGTGTGACAATTGTAAAGATTGTCAAACATATTTTGTTTAACTTAATGTGACAACATTTGATGAAATGCAGAAGTAAAATAAAGTTGAATTAGTTAGTAAAGATCCATTTTTTGAATTTTTCATGTACTCCATTTCAAACACAACAATCGTTATAACAGCAACGCTCTTGTTTCAACACGAAAGAAAAACTGTGGTTACTTTTAAATCTAAAATATTTCATTGATCATTTTAGTTGTATAACCTCTGAGTTCCTTTTGAATTCTGTTAAAAAATGCGATCAGTTCATTCAACAACCCATTTCTTCAACTTCTCTTTAAGAACATTTTTCAAGTGTTTTTTTTATCTTTTTCATTTCTTTTGTAATTCGTTACATGTGCGGAAAACATCCCTTGAATACCAAAAAAGCAAAGTAAACAGAAATTTTGTAGATCAAACAACATTAAAAAGACCGTCAAACAAATCTACTGAATTATTCTGTCTTCCTTTCGTGTAGACAAATCAGAATTTCTGCAAGGATTACAGCACTTGAAAGAAATTATAAAGCTCACCAAAGATAAGATTTTAAAAGTAAACAAAAATTCCAAACAAAAAAAGTTTGATCTTTAAATATTGAACAAAAAATCTTAAATGAGAGAAGTTTATTTCTTTGAAAGAAAGATTAAAGCACCATCTCAAAAACAATAAATTATGAATACGAACAACAAAGAGATGCTATAATATCTGCAATATAGTAATAAATCAAAAATCTGTAACACTCGTACATACGGGTATTCTGATTCACAGTTATGTTATCCTCTTGATGGTGTTTAATTGCATCTGCATGTGCAAATAGTTCTTTGAAAATATTCGCTATCATCGTTGATGTTTAATTAATGAACTAATCTTAACAAACATTTTAAAAAAATTAATTTATTCACCAGCAAGCTCCGTTAGAAAAGGCTAGCGGTAACTACAAAAAGAATTGCTGAACACTAAAGTCAGTTTCGGCATTGGTATACGACAAGAAGACCGAGAACATTCTCTATCTCCCTCGGTTTAGTATTATTATATTGCTCACCCTGTTCCTGTTCTTTTATTATCAGTTTTTTTCCTTCGTTTTAAAAGGGCATTAAATCCATGGATTTTGATTACAAATGAAGCATTGAGTTCCATACCCTTGGAAAATCTGATTAGAACCATCTCATAATTAGTAGCTTTTATTCTACATGGCCTGAAGAGCAGTTTAATTAAAGTGTGAATTATGGGTGCGAGAATAATTAGGAAAACGAAAGCTTCTACTCTCCCGTTGCCTTTCTTTATAGCGCAGCTGAATACGTTTAGAAATTAAGCACCACACGAGTAAAATGATGCACATTAAACGAGCGATCTTCAATGGAAAAGTCTCGCAATATTCTGGAACTAATATCTGTGCATCAAGGGATGCTACGCAGCAAAATGAAGTTTTCAAGAAGATCAACAAAAAAAAAGGTTCACTGTTGAAAATTATATGGGAGGCTTTATCTTCGCGTAACATTAAGTGATGTTAGTTGCGATCCGAAGAATTAGTCTGGCAACGGAAGGTCATAAAGATGGCTCGGAATAGATGGTAATAATGATAACGTAGATGTAAATGCGGCCCCGCTTTTGTTTTGTATTTTCTTTCTAATACTGGAGAATGGTTATGGCCCGTGATAGCAACTGAGTTAGTTGATTTTTATCACCTGCTTTTACAAAAATGGGTTTTGTCAGAAGAATTTAAATCTTATATAAATCTTATATCTTAACTCCTTTTGAACTCATTCCCGACTAGGTTTTTTGTTGCATTAGAACTAATCCAGAAGGTTATTGAATTAAGCCTACTTTCAATAGCTGATTGAAGTAGTTAAGAACGTCCAAACCATTCGTTTGTGTTTATATAGCAACGCCTGCTTTTCAGATTTCCTACCGATCGTTGTTGGGGTTCACAGTAAGTCCCCATCACCACTTGCATCCGTGTCATCAGAAACTGAACTTCACGAGTATGTTAAGCAATTTAACTTGTAAAATAAAACATGAGAAATGTGGAAATGCGGTTGTGGTTTGTTTTGAATTAAGGCGAAAGCAAACTGAGGTTTGAAGCCAGCGTATTAATGGGTTTGTTAATTATGTATGTGTTTTTTGTTTTTTCGGTATTCAGAGAATAAACACCTTTTTACCTACTTGTGGGACCCGCTAACTCACCTTCAGGCGAAAACGTTTCGATTATATCCTAGGCAGGATTGGTACTGTACAAGATAGAATTCGAACTCAGAACCTCCCGATTAAAACATAACTAACTCTGTAATCAAGCTAATTACGAACAATACTGCAGCTGAGGTTTAACATTAAGCTCTTTGGGCATGTCACACTCAATTTTTAATGTTCCTTACCTCTCTGATTTAAACAAAAAGTGTCATCTAATGGACGTTCGTTGAAGTCCAGGTGGTTATCTTTCACACGTCCTGCCTACACGCTTCTGCCAACTGGCGACGACTTTCTTCCGATTCAGTACCTTTATTCATTCAAGACTTGAATCACTCTGCTTGCCTCTGCCTCTGGTGCGACTGGGTGACTCTCGAGTGAATACCCTTGCGTGATCATTATGAGAAAGATTCAGTCCACTTCTTCACCTATTGAAATCTCCGAATAGGATGCATTTTGAAGACCCGCGTTTATGTGATGAAACACCTTTTGTTTATATGCTTTGGAACAGCAAGGTAAATGTTGTGAATCGTACTGTAGATGTAGCGTGCTTTAGGATAAACCGAATTATACGCAGATTTATCCTGGTTTGCAATTAGTATTAATCACTTTTGCCACGACAATTTCAGAACGCTTCACATCAACTGTGGCTGATGAGATTAAAAGATAGAAACTTGATGCTGAATAAGAGGGTCAATAAAACGAAATAAATAGACGGAAGTGGTGGGAGATTGCTTAAACGTGGTGGTTCATTTAACTTCCATGCATCAGTGAATTCTGTTAATTATGAAGTTGGGAAACCCACAGTTGGAGAAATTTGTACCAGAAATGAATTCCACTGCTGCCTCAGTTTTCATAGAACGACTACTGCGTACAAGCTAAATACTCGCTTGGTTTCCTGGAGGTGATCTCGCCATGAGTGGATAGTTGGTCGCGTTGAAAGTGGACACTGCGGAGTGTCGAATCACAGTGCGCTCTTCACTTCAAAGGGACATGTTTAGGTAGGGAGGTCGTCAGAAACGCATTATTTACAGAAGGGATGTTCCCGCTTGTTAAAGCAGATGGCGGTGGCATTAAGGTGTGCTGATTGTTTCCTTGTTTTGACTATGAAAGCTTTCAAGTGCGCGACAAAATGACCAAAAACATGATGTTGACATTCTGAATAATGCTTTATTGACCCTGCTTTTCAGATGTATAGAAGCGATCCAATCGTTTGTCAACATGATAACCCATAATGTGATACTTATTTAGAGATATATAGCCGGGGAATAAAAATATTATAACTGACCAACAAATCCTGCTCTAAACGTACAACGTTTTTCAGAGTACTGAGTGGAATTACTGCCATAGCAGCCGTATTATGTCTGATAAGTGAGTGTGTTCTATGGCTAGTTTGGCTGTACTGTCGGAGGAGAAGGAATACAAATTTCTGGGAGGGAAATCCCTTCAAATTTCTATATCTGCTAACGCATCTTCAGTGGAAAAGCCTCCATTATAAAGGTTTTCCGCATCATAGAGAAATGGGCAGGTTTCCCGTCCCCAGTTTATCAAGAAGGAAACACTAAATACGCATAATATACTAGCATTGTAGAGTAAACTGCTCAACAAAATTAACAAGATACCGAGAAAATATGATGTAACGCGTGCAGTTTGCGATGAATCAGGACAAGATTTGGTGTGGTGGAGGTACAATACAATTGCAATTAAATGAAGAAACAGTGAGTAATCGGACAGCTATAAGGGACATTATATGGAGGGGGTGCATATGATATAGACCACCGACTTATATGCGTAGAATTCACTTGAAATGAGCTTTCTTAACAAAGGTCCGTTGGAATTATTTTCACCTCTGGCCACAACAACCTCAAGAGAGCTTGTGACAGGACACGGTAGGATTCTGAGTTGCTATTATAGTCCGATACAGGTCTTTTTTTGGTTGACGTAGTTCGGGAGACCCTGGCCAGCTCTTCTTGTAATGGTTTCTATCTCATGAAATTGCGTACATAGTCGAGATGATACTTCGTAAAATATTAAAGCAGCGCGCCAACTTTGCGACCTCCCACCTTCAAGTCGTCCATCAGCCAGCCATCTCAAGGAATAGTCTACACGATGACTACTTGCTATCATCGGAGAGACTGGAGATGTGGCTAACCCACTAAGCGAAATAAAAAATAGCAATAAAGTGATTTGATCACAACCAGTGTTTTTATATGCATCAGTAATTTGCAATGTGTACGATTCGTTGAGTGGTAGATGAATTTCTATTAGATATCTAGAATTCCTATCGCAGTATGCCTATTATATTAAATATTCGCCTTGGAAGACACTAATTTAAACACAAAATATTCATGAAAAGCGCTCAGAGCCTTCGTAGCTACGGTAACGACGATGTCCTAACACACGTCTTCGAATTTCGTCTAGAATAAGACATTTTCGTGCTGCCGGTGAGGTAGCCAATTTCGTATAAAGTTAGTAGAGTTTCCCACTCCCGGAAATTCGAGTTTATCCTCCTGAAAAAAAAAAAAAAAAAAAAAAAAACAGAGACTACATGCAGATAGCTTATACTGTTCTATATGTATATATGTCTATATGCTTATATGTATTAATAATATATTTGATTATCCATTCGTTCTGGCGTAGTCTGCAATGCCATTTATGTTTAATTCCTTTGAGAAATATAAAGGATGTTTTAGCGATGAATATCTTCGACCTCTGCTGAATGTTCTTGTTCGCGAAAAATTAAAGTTTTCAGTTGAAAAAAATAAAATAAACCGAAATAAAAAAGGCTATTTTTATTTGAATCTTTTCCGCCCGAAAGGTGGTATAAACACAATACTACTAAAGGAATCAAATACTAACATTGGACCATCGGTTGATTGGATAGCAAGTTAACAGATTTCTACAAAAGCAAAGTGGTCTTACTTTGCAGTGATCGATACCCGTTCACATTGCAGACGAAGCAGTGAAACTACTTCGTCTGCAGTGTGAACGGGTATCGATTTCTTTATTCCATAATTAAAAAATTGGCTGACAGGAGAACTATGGCGCTATGAGCGAGAAAATGTGATGAATTCTGCATACTACGTGAGCCATAAGGCTTATAAAGGAAGGAGCGAAACTGACTCTACGGTCATCCGGCTTGTGCGATGAGTCTCACTTCGCCGGAACGTGCCATGCTTGTGAAATGTGTCTGTAGGAATGGGGAAAATGCTTCAGTAGCATTCTGCGAGTACAGATGCTTAAAGACTTTGTGAAAAGGTCCAATAACACTGAATGCAGTGCGATACACGGATCGTCGATTTGAAGACGGGCAGTTTGACAGTCCAACCAGAAGAAGGCCTAAATCGGAAATTCCGCAAATGACTGAACATGTTTCAACTTCAGTTGTTGAGCAGTCCAATGCTGTAGGTTTACGCAGTGCTCACGCCGTAGCAAGGCCATTAGATTTGCAATACACAACTGTATGGAGAACTTTGCATAAAACGTATAAACTCCGCCACATCCAAGAGTTTCAAACGGAAATGCTCGAGACCGAGAAGCGTTGACATTTCTGGTGTGGATGGAGGTGGACGAGGGTTAGTCTTGGAACATTGTTTGGAGTGATGAAGTTAATTTTCACGTTTGTAGAACAGCAAACGCTCAAAACTGCTGTTTGAGACAAAGAGAATCCTTGTGGATTTCAACAAGTTCCATTGCATTTGAAAAAGGCCAACACATTGAACGTCACTTCCATTGCTCATCCAGATCTCCTTGACAGCTCCTTGCAGCATGTCAGCTCTATGTGACAAGTTTTTCGTTTAACATTATTTTATGAAATAAGCGAAATAAACATCATCGAATAGCTTCACTTGTCAGTGACTTTGAATCGTTTCACAGTCGCACACCATCCGATGAATTAAAGTAATTTTCTCCGGTTCACAGCGCCATATTTCCCCTGTCAGTCATTTTTGAATTTTTCTTATTGCCAAAATCTCTTTCCCCGTGATCTGGTTAGGGTATCCATCAAGTGTAAGGGTATTTCATCTACTGGTTCTCTTTACATGTTACTCTGAATGGGTTACTTTCATTTGAAACCTCTGTATCTACTTAGCTCATCTGTCCCTAAACGTGTGTCATTTTGCCACTGCGTAAACCACTCGAACAGTGAAATCCGAAAAGATAAAATCAGATGTGTCAATGCCATTCATTTTACAACAGTAATTCTCATTTTTTACTAACAACTTTTGTTTTCCGTAGGACCTTATGAAATCCATATTAATAAACAAATTGAACAAAGGTATATTTCCAAATCATTATACAAATATCAATCCAAAGGTTAAACTTAAACACATGAAACTGCCTATTTTATTTTACGCAGTGATGAGCATAGATTTATGAATAATAGAGGAAATTATAACTAGTCTAACCTTTGGCTATTATAGAACTCTTTAATCTGCCATTAATATAATTAATAATTCGTTCGCTATGTCTTATATTCCTTTTACCATACAATTGTCAGTTTATGAAGAGGTTTTGTTCATTTTCATGTAAGCGCTTGCTAACTCATAGCGAGTTAGCAAGCGTTATGAATTTCACGGAATGGATTCTGGTTTGGCAAGGACTGTTGGTGTTACGGAAAGATTCTTATGGTGTTTTTTTTTTCCTTGTGTAAGATATTATATGCGTGATATTTAAGATTCAAAGCAAAGCCGGAGAATTTTATCAAGATATTTTAAGACTATTACAAAAAGACGCAAGTAAAGAGGCTGCAAAATGTCAAAGCTCCAGGAAGATTCCCCCCTCCCTCTCAAAACAATGCGCCTGCACACTATTACGTACAATAGATTCTTTGCAGAAAGTCGGACAAAAAATTTATCTTCCCCCCAAAATACACCCATACCAATCATCTGACTGAAACTTCAGAACCTGCTTCGTTTCTGGAAATGAAAATTGCTCAAAGACCGTTGATAGAGAAGTGATTCAACAAAACTGGGTTAATTAATGACTTCTAACGTTGTTAGACCTAGTATAGTACGAAGATATATTCTGGCACATTTCGACTTACACCAGTGAATGGTCTATTGCAGCAGATGACAGAACTACTCTGAAGGAATCCAATTGTACAAGTATTCGAGAAATGTTAATGTTCCACATCCAACGATTTCAAATTTTACTAATCAGTTCAATATTCTGAATAAACACTGCAAATTAAGTTACGCTGTAGTTTGAAAAAACACACTCTCTATGTACATAATAGAGAGTGTGTTTTTTCAAACCACCATCCATTGTGGGATGGTGATTTGCTTCATAACATACGCCCGGGGGGGGGACACGGAGATTAGTCATTGTTGCAAGTATTTAGGATGGCTTTGGCCTCTTGTATTTGAAGAGGTCAGTTTCGTCATAGTTTGCTGCCTGTTTAACTAGATCTTTGGGGTGTGTAGGGATCTTTGAGAAGACGTTTTCCGCTGTAGTTAGTAGGAAGGAGTAGATGTAAGGGATGTTTGTATCTCTATACAGTTGTACGTTCTTTACAAACCACGGTGCATCCAATATCATGCGCAAACACCTATTTTGCACTCTCTGTAGCCTGAGGATGTTGGTGTTGGATGTGTGGCTCCAGGCTGGAGATGCATATGTCACCATGGGGCGGATCGTCAGCAGGTAGAGGAGTACTTTGATTCTGGTATTTAGCTTGCTTTTTCTGTTTATTAGAGGGTAAAGTTGTGCGATGGATTTAGATGCTTTCGCGCATAAGGCTTTGATGTGTGGGTTGAACGTTAATCTTTTGTCTAGAATTACCCCAAGATATTTTGTTTCTGTTTGCCAGGGGATTTTGGTGTTGAATAGATAAAGGTTCCCCCTTGGGAGTTGCCAATCTTCTGGTGAAAAGTATCGCTGTACTCTTTTAGTGATTCACTTGTAATCTCCATTTGGAGTTTTAGTAGATTTTCTTGCAGTTTGTTAGTGACGAGATGTGGTTGTGGAGATCTGGCAAGTACTGCTGTGTCATCCGCATAGAGTGCTAAGATGGCTGACATTGGGTTGTGTGGGATGTCTGCCATATATATCAAGAATAAGATCGTTGCCAATAGGGAACCTTGGGGAACTCCAGCAGAGATCCGTCGCTGACTGGAAACTGTACCGTTTATTTTGACTTGTATGTGTCTGTCATGGAGGTAAGATTTAATTAGGTGGACGATTCTTGATGGTATGCCTGCTGAGATGAGCTTGTGTAGTAATCCGAAGTGCCATATCTTATCAAAAGCTTTCGCTATGTCGAGGAAAACTGCTCCGGTGTGCTGGTGCCAATTGTAGCCGGTGGTGATGTACTCAATTATCCTATGAATTTGTTGAGTAGTACCGTGATGTTGTCTAAAGCCAAAATGTTCCTTTGGAAGGATATTAAGTCGTTTACTGAGGCTTGAAGTTTGGAGAGGATGATTTTTTCAGAAATTTTGCCTAAGTTTGAGATTAGGTTGATGGGTCGATAGCTATCAGGCAGGTGTGGATTTTTACCTGGTTTATGCACTGGGACCACATCTGCGACTTTCCAATAACTGGGGAAATAGTTAAGTCGAAACGTGGCGTTGATTATGGTGGTGAGATGTACGACAGCTCTTCTGGGCAGCAGTTTAATTATTCTATTTGTTATGCCATCTGGGTCAGGGGCTTTTTTATTCTTTAGCTTCTTTAGAACTTCATAGATTTCCGCTGGTGAGGTGCTTGCAGGTTTGTTGTTGCAGGTGTCGGTGAGTTTTAGTGCATGTCTGAGATGGAGGCGGATTTTATAGACATGCTTGATGTCTAAGTTGTCGTATGTAGGGCTGCACTGTTTTTCTAGGTTCTTTGCTATCTCTTCAGCTTTTTCTGCGTCCGTGTGTACTAGGCCCCTGTCCGACTTGAGTGGGGGAAGAGATTTGTTTTTGTTTCTGAGGCTTCTTAATATGTTCCAGATGGAGTGTTCGCGGTGATATAGAGGCTAGTTTGGCTTCCCATGTTTCGCTCTTGTGAACTTTAAGCGCTTCTCTAACTTCATTGTTCAGTTTGTTGAGGATCTTTTTGTCATGAGGTGCACAGGTGTTGTGGTACCTTTTCCTTGCTTTGTTTTTTTGTCCCTAATTAAATCCATGATGTCTTCGGGTAGTCTGTTTGACTTAAGAGTGGTTTTGGTAGAGGTGACAACCTTTATGGCTGTGTTGATTTGCTCGGTCAGACTTTTGACAGCATTTTCAATTTCTGTTATGGATCTGATTTGAGGGACAGGTCCAATGTGTTCCAATAGTACTTCTGGTAGTTTTTTCCATGAGATGAAAGAGTGGGGGGGAGGCAGCAGTTGTTCTTGCTTCCCCAGCTGGAGCAGAATTGGATTGTGATGATTGGATTGTCGTTTAAAGAGTCTAGGCTATACTGTAGCATAATATTTTGTGGGATAGCAATGTCAAGTATGTCGGCAGTGCCATACGTACTATGATATGTTGGTTCTGTGGGGCCTGCCACCACTGCATAGTTTGAACTGAAGTAGCTGAAGAGTGTGTAGCCGTTTCTGTTGGTGGTTTTGCTGTTCCACGCAGGGTTTCGCATTTAGGTCACCGGCAATGATGACTTGTTCTTTATTGCCCAGGACGGCATCCAGATCTGAATGTAGTAGATTCTTTGATGGAGGGTTGTAAGCTGCATAAAGTGTTAGTTTCCCAGCTGAGGTAGTGGGTACTACTATTCCTGTGAGCTCTAGATTTCTGGTTGAGGGGCTGGTTACAGAGTGGTGATCGATGTGGCTTTTTATGAAAATGGCAGTGCCACCTCCTCTGTAGTTTATTCTGTCGTTTCTGTGGAGGAGATATCCTCTAATTTTGGGGTTGTCTGCTGGTTATAAGTGAGATTCATTTATTAGGATGATATCTGGGTTGTATCTCACTGCGAATTCTTGGAGTTCCAGAATCTTGTTTCTAAGTCCGTTCGAGTTTCAAGCGATGATCTGTAGGGAAACTGGGGTGGTTTTGTTTTTATGCATTTATGAGAGCTGCTAGGATGGATTGGATTTCTTGTAGAAATCTTTTCCTGGAGTCCGATGTGGGGTTAGATTTACTGAAGTTTTGCAGCATATTTGCGAGGGAGTTTATGATGAAGGCTGCTAAATTTGGGTGGTATGGTATTGTTCCTGAGTGGCCTTTGTTGAGCGGACTACATCTGCGTAGGTCTTCGTCTGCCGTTTGAGGTTTGCTTCGATCGGGGCTTCTGGTTGCGGCAGTTGGTTCTGTATCGTGTTTTGTCGACCCCTGGTGGGTTGAGGAGCTGGGACTACTGTTACTGATTTTTGTAGATTAGTAGAGGGAGCAGATCGTCTGTTTTTGGGGTGTTGTATACATCATTTGTAGTGTGCTGGATGCGGGCCCCCGCAGTTTGCACATTTAGCCGGGGAGGATTTTGGCTTGGCGCAGTTGTTTGTGGGGTGGCTCCCCCATTTTAAGCACTTGTATTCAGCTTGTGGCGCTGTTCTGATGAGGTCCTTTTTCTTATTGGTTCTGGACTGACTTTTAGCCCGCAAGTTGATGTTAGGTCATATATGTTTTTGTATGCCTGATGGATCTCTACTAAGACGAGGGCATCGGACTGTTGTCTGCTCTGGTCATTCTGCTGACCTTGATGGGTGGTAGGTCTTGGTAGCAGAGATCGGCGGCAAGTCTTATGTATGTATGTGCTCTGATAGTCCACGGAGAACTACCTTGAGGTTCCTCTCGGAGTCGAGGGTGAAGGTGTGGTATTGTACACCTTTATTGTCTAGCTCTTTTGTGAGTCTGCGGTAGTCCATTATAGTGGCAGATTGAATTTTGATGCCATCGTCTAAATTCTTTGCTGTTGTGTATGCTATCTGTAGACTAGTCATAGTGGCCCGTAGTTCCGTCCACCTGTTCTTTTCTCTTAAGATAATTGGAGGCAATTTCTCTTTAGTGGAGGCAGGAGGGTAAGAGTTGTGTCCGTCTTCCTCCATACTTTCATCTGTGGGTGGTTCTGTCGTCTGTGTTTTGCGTTTTTTTCCGCGGGTGGGTTTCTCCTTGTTCCTGGGGAGGGGGAGATTGGAGACCACCAAATCCAGTTTTTCATCTGTATTAGCAGTATCCTCGCTTTCCTCATCGTCCCTCGTTGTGGAGTACAGATTCAAGTAGCCTGGCCATTCCACTTCAAATTTTTTAGTAATTGTTCGAGTAGGCTTAGCGCCAGACCTTTGTCTAGTGTTTCTATCAGGGCGTCGGTGTCTGTTTCGGTCATAATTACGTCTAGTAGGTTTTGATAGGGGTTGGTCAATTACTAAAACTGAAAATTAATAGCGAAACCTTACCTTTCGCTGAGCGAATCTCAATCAAAATCCACTCCTTCTTATCGAATGTGCCTGGTAAAGGTTTCCACAAGTTTGCTTTCTGCGATAGCTACCATTAAAATCCAATGACGTATTTTCTTTTTCAGAATTCACTGCAATTCCTAAATTGCATCTAAATCAAAGTCTACCCCTTATCAAAATTTGTCAGTACACGATCACAAAAATCGTGAGTAGCAACCTTATTAAAGCTCTGATCATGGCAGGAGGGTAACAGCAATAGCCAAACCTCAGTTAGAACTTCGTTGGCTACAGCATTGTCATCCATTACCCTCCCAGGGTGGACCGACAACCTTCCTTTATGGGTAGCAACCTTATCCTTATATAAGGACTGACTTAAAGGGGCGAAGCAAGAATGCTTTTCATATTCCCGTTATCTGTAGAGGACAGTGTAGGGATAAGGTGTTATTGAGCAATTAAAGCTCTGATCATGGCAGGAGGATAACAGCAATAGCCGAGCCTCAGTTAGATCTTCATTGGCTACAGCATTGCCATCCATTACCCTCCAGGGTTATTGGATTGAATGAAGTCAATCAGACCATTCATCAGTAGCAACCACATTCAAAGAAAGATTAATAATATTGATATATTTATATTAAAAAATGGTGTTTAAATATAACTCTTAAAATATTTTAAAATTTTTTAAATATTTATATATTTTATAAACATTTTATTTAGTATATAACTTTCTATTTTATTTTATTTACAATAATTAATTTTATTATGTATCTATGGAATAATTTTCTCTTGTCACTTTTTCATCCTAATATAACGGAGCCAGAACATTTTTCGTATAAAGTGTATTTTGGTAGTGCCATACAAACGGTGTCTAGCTATCTTAATTAAATATAAGCCTACTGCCTACTTTTCGTTTTCAGTAGCGCGCTACTAAAGTTATCTTAATAGAAAAAAGGTGTATTTTCAAATAAATTATGTGAATGATGATCTGATGTAAATTTTACAGCAGTTACATTTCATATATTATTTCCTCTTGAATTTTATACGAAATATACAATTCTGATAATAGATTGCGCAGACATGATTTTTATTTCTAGTTTACACATTCATTAACATATTAGTATACTGCATGACACATTATAGATACTTACAGTCTTGCAACCGAAACACAAGAAAATTATAGCAGCAGACTGTTAAATTAGGAACGTGTAAATTGAATATGCAGTTTCCTTCCCTCTATTCTGTCACAGATATCTTCAGTGCCGTGTGTTCGCTCAAAGTGAATATGGCTTGTGTTTTGCGGTGTAAATAAATCAAAGCTTTCCTACACTGCGCTGCAATATTTATTCAGGAAAGAATAATTAATAATTACAAACAATTTAATATGATACGTATAAGCGTGAATGTGAAAGTAATGGGGAAGTGTTCTTATGTTTTATTTTTAAGTAAAAGTTGGTACTGTGTATACTTAAAGACACAGTAATTAATAACGCTCCAGTGTAATTCAATAATGTAGGAAATTACGAGTAATGAATAAAGATGATGTATGCAGTGTATATGAATACTGTAATAGGTCTCAAGGTTTTAGCGTCATCCATCAGTTGTCATGCGTATTAAAGCCGTTTGTAATATATTACACGCATGCGCCATTTGCACAAGTTGAAGAGGAGAGCTGCATACCGAGATATGTTTCTCGCATACGTGGTATTTTGAACAGAAGGATTGATATTTCTTTTTGTGTGTAATTGGGGAAGTTTGTAAAATAGATGGATGCAAAAGATTGCATCGATAAGGAATAAGTCATGTTATAAAGTTATCTGATCAACGCAAAAGAAAAAAGGCTTAAAGTCCAAATAAAAGCACTAGTAAATGTTGAATGGAATCGTCTATTAACTGGGACTCATAAAAACGTTGTAAACTTAAAAAATATAATTTATTCAAATAGATCTTTAAGACTATGATTAAAAAATATAAATTAATCCTTAATCAAAGAAGAATTACGATGTCTATACTCGAAAAATTTAAAGAAAGAACACTAGATTGCGAATTTAGAAATCTACCTTTATAAATTACAAATATTAGGGAAATATATTGGCTACGAAGCACCATAGTTACATCTTGGAGGAGGCCGGCGAGAAGTTGATAGCGGGAATGAACACCTGATTCCCGGAAAAGTCCCTTTTAGGACTTCCAGGGTGACAAATGGCAATGCTAAATGCTATATATAGCCAATGAAGTTTTTACTGAGGCTCGGCTATTGCCGTTACCCAGCCATGACTAGAGCTTTTTAGCTCAATAAAATAAAATAACACTCTATCCATACAGATTTATTTCATTCAGATGACGGGATAAAGAGTCAAGGACTCAGTCCATCGCCCAGTTCTTTTAAGAATAGTTACATCTTGAACCTTGGATCAGGATTACAATGGTACGTGAACGTGATGGCATATAAACACCAAGTGTTTATGTCAATTGATCAATGATTTTGATATCTTGGATCAGGATTACAACGGTACGTGATGGCATATAAACACCAAGTGTTTATGTTTATATATATATATATATATGATCAATGATTTTGATAGTTGTTATGAATAATACGGAGTGTTGATTCAGAATTTTGATATAAGCGGAAAGCGAAAGTAAACAATTAGCTGATGATTGTGTTGTTAATTAGTGATTGCGATCTCACGATAGTCCTTTAGTATGTTGTATTTTGTGTTTATACGCTATACGGAAGTCCTTGAGATCCAGCTCAGGTAAGCATATATTTGAATATTTTAAACATGAACAGTTTAAGTCCCGATGACTTTATCCAATCGTTGGATAAGAAGCTGGCGCTCGACCTCCTCAAAAAAACTGTTGAAGAAATTTGAGGTAGAGTGGCCAGGGTTTCTAAACCTATATTCAGCCACAGAAGGGGACAACTCAACATCAGGGGAAGAAGGGAAGATGAACCTGATAATCTCTGCTCCCACTCCAAAATATGATACAGAAACCCATGCTCGGAAAAAAACGTAAAACAGCTGACTCAGATAAATGAGGAGATGGAAGAAGATACCCCCAACACTGACCTCCCCACACCCAACAACGAAAAAGTTCCTCTAATTGGGAAAAACGAACGTTCTTTTTCTACGGGAAAAAGAACGTTGGACGGCCCTTAGGCGTATTATGCAAAATCACCAAATTGCCTATTCATGGGCAAAAAACGTAGACGACGGAGTCAAAATCCAGCCTGCCACAGTAGGCGACTACAGACTTCTCACAAAAACCATGGATGAGTCAAATATTAAGTATCATACTTACTCACTGAAGTCGGAGAAAAACCTAAAAGTTGTACTCAGGGGAGTAACAGAAAACATCTGCACAGATGAAATTACTGAAGACCTCTGCCTCCACGATCTCCCACCTGTCAAGGATAGCAGAATGCTACGGGTTGACAAGAGTCCAATGTCCCTAGTACTCGTTGAGATACCCAACACACACAAGAACATATACAACTTAACAACGATCTGTGGTCTGAAAATCACAACAGAACTACTAAGAAAAAGAGCCTCGTTAGGCCAGTGCTACAGGTGTCAGAAGTACGGACACCGCACAGAAACTCTGCAGAGCAGACTACAAATGCCTCAAATGTGGGCAAAACCATCCCCACAGCAACCTGCTCAAAACCCAGGACCTCACCAGCCAAATGCGCGAACTGCGGGAGCCCCCACCCGGCAAACTACAGAGGCTGCAGTCACTACCCTAAGAATAAAACAGACAACAAAAGGAAACAGATCTCTCAACCCTCCCCAGAAGCACCAGAGTTGACGGCTCCCCAGTTGCCTGACACTCAACAAAAGACAACAAAATACCAGCTCTCACAAATGGAAAATACCAACAGTCTGGAAAGCCACCGTCGAAGCAGGACATACACCGAAGTAGCCCGCTAATCCAAAGATATCCAGCAGGACCAAAATCTTCCAAACATGACAACAGCCATCACAGCCTCATTGGCAAACATGCTTCAAGACTTCAGTAAGTCAAACCCTTCACCAAACTCCACAAAAAAAGATTTCTAAAAGAAACTCAAACCATATTATCAATGCTTGTTAATGAATAAAACTAGATTACTCCCAGGCTCATTACAGATCGCCGCTTGGAACGCCAATGGCCTAAAAAACAAGACACTGGAGCTTCAAGAATTCTCTCACAGATACAACCCTGACGTCATCCTAATTAATGAAACTCATCTAAGACCTGCAGGCAATCTAAAACTGAGAAGCTACACACTATATAGAAATGACCGACTGGACTACAGAGGTGGTAGTACAGCCATATTTATCAGGAACTGCATCAGGCACAATGGAATACTCACCCCCCCAACCTCCAACCTAGAACTCACCGGTGTCGAAGTCCACACAAATTCAACTGGAAGACTTAAAATCTACGCCGCCTACAACTCCCCTGCTATTTTCTGACTTGGATGCTGTACTAGGCACAAATGAATCCATCATCGTCGCTGGGGAATTAAACTCCAAACATTCCCCCTGGAACAGCAGAACCACAAATAAAAATGGCCGTATTCTCTTCAGCTACACAGGATTAAACGGAACCAACCCACCACAGCCCAACTGGCACAGCCGACATCCTAGACATCGCCATTCTACACAACATCAAATACCAGCACAGCATTCAAGCACTGAACGAATTATCATCAGACCACAACCCAATCCTAGCTCACTTAGGGAACAAAGACCAGTCACCTTCCCCCCCAAACCTCCATCATCTGAGAGAAACTTAGGAAAGTGCTACCAGAACACATTGGTTCGGTTCCCCATATAAAAGCCAAGGAAGAAATAGACACGGCAATAAAGAACCTCACCGATCAAATCAATAAAGCCATAACAGCCACAGTATCCACGATTACCACAAACAAAATCGTCTCCCGGAAGAAATCATGGACTTAATAAGGGAAAAAAACAGACAAAGAAAAAGATATCACAACACTCGTGCTCCCCAGGACAAAACAGCCCTCAACAGATTAAACAAATCTGACCGAGAAGCTCTCCAGAGCCACAGGAACCAACAGGCTCACCTCCATCTCCACAGCAGATCATTCTATATGGAAATTCCTAAACAACCTCAGGAACAAGCGCAAATCCCTCCCTCCCCCTCTGCAAGCAGAACAGCACCTTGCATACACAGATGCTGACAAAGCCGAAGCCATAGCAAGAAACCTAGAGAAACAATGCAGTCCTGCATATGAGAACCTAAACATCAGCCATGTATACAAGATCCATCGTAAAGTCAGGCTCACAGTAAATCGTCCCGATGTCAATCCAAGTCCTATAATGCCTACCTCACCTACCAAAATAATCGGCATCATCAACCATCTCAAGATCAAAAAAGCCCCAGGTCCTGACGGCATCGCTAACCAAGTCATCAAGGCACTACCACGCAAAGCCATAGCACATATGGCAAATATCATAAACTCCATCCTCAAATGGCAGCACTTCTCCCAGTCATGAAAAATAGCTGACATCATCCCAATTCACAAACTAGGCAAAGACCCACACCTACCTGAAAATTACCGTCCCATCAGCCTGCTATGCAATTTAGGGAAAATAGCTGAGAAAATCATCCTCATCAGACTCCAAGATCATGTCAACCAACTAAATATCATTCCAGAAGAACAATTCGGCTTCCGTCAAAATCACAGCACCACCCATTAAATCCATAGACTGGTAAAATACATCACCACAGGATTTAATTGGAATCAACACACTGGAGCCGTCTTCCTAGACATCTCAAAGGCCTTCGATAAGATCTGGCACTAAGGCCTCCTCTACAAACTTATCATCGCTAACCTTCCACTAAACATGATACACCTGATCAAATCATACCTCTTCAACAGGAGGATGCAAGTCAAAATCAATGAAACAGTTTCAACCCAACGGAAAATCCTCGCTGGAGTTCCTCAAGGATCGCTGCTCGCCCCGATCCTGTTCAACATCTATATGGCAGAGATCCCTCAAAATCCTCTCACATCCACCATCGCCCTTTATGCAGATGACATGGCTATTCTAGCCAGATCTCGCCAACCACATCTCGTTACCAAAAAACTACAAGACACCATCCTGAATCTAGAAAAATGGTTTAAAGACTGGCGACTACAATTAAACTCCCAGAAAAGCAAAACGATACTCTTCACAAGAAGACGAGCATTCCCCAAAGGAGACATCACCCTGTTCAACTCTAAAATTCCCTGGAAAACTGAAGCAAAATACCTCGGAATACTTCTCGATAAGCGATTATCTTCAACAGCCACATCAAGAGCACATGCACCAAAGCTTCAAAAGTTATCGCCCAGACATATCCCTTGATCAACAGACACAGCAAACTAAGCTCAAGAAATAAAATTCTACTGTACAAGACAGTGATCCGTCCCACAGTTATATACGCCTCCCCAGCCTGGAGCCATACTTCCAAGACAAATGCCTGCGAATGATTCTAGACACCCCGTGGTTAATCAGGAACGCCCAGATCCACCGGGACATAAATATCTCCTACATCTCTCCACTACTACGCTCCCTAGCAGAGAAATTCTTTATGAAGACATCTACGCATCCAAACCAACTAATACAGCAAGCCGGAAACTATGACGGTAATGACCACTGGAAACATAAAAGACCGAAAGCCATCCTAACACTCAACGACGAATAACCACTTCTGTCCACTCAGGGCGAGCTAAAATAGCTCACAAATCTCTCCCATCACTGCTCCCGAAACAGACAACAGGGAATATGAAAAGCATCAAGCTTCACCCTCTGCGCCATATAGGTCCTGCGTCCTGCGTCCATAGCTACATCTTACCTCTAATGCTAACATTATCAAAATACAGCGAGTGCAGAACAAGTGCTTGAGAATGATTCTGAACGCCCCGTGGTATGTTAGAAACAATCAACTCCACAGAGACACAAATATTCCCTATATTTTCTCTTTTCTACAATTCTTAGCAACCAAGTTTTTCATAAAGACGTCCACACATCCCAACGATTTGGTTCAGCAAGCTGCAACATACGATCCAACGGACATATTCAAATGTAGAAGACCAAAAGCTATATTAGCATCCCATAGCGATGCATAATCTCCATGCCCATTCAGGGCGAGCAAACTGCTCATAAATTTTACCCTCACTGTAACCACAACAGATAGCGGGGAATATGAAAAGCATCTTGCTTCACCCCTAAAGATATAAATGTCAATAGCTACATCTTTGTTTGAACAATAAGTCCTTTTTAGTACTTCCAGGGTAACAAATGGCAATGCTGTAGCCAATGAAGTTTTAACTGAGGCTCGGCTATTGCCGTTACCCAGCCATGACTGAGGCTTTTAGCTCAATAACACCCCATCCACACAGATTTTCTTCATTCATATGACGGGATAAAGAGTCAAGGACTCAGTCCATCTCCCAGTTCTTTTAAGAACTTTAAGATAGCTACATCTTTACATTCACTGATGTCTCAAAAACTCAACCTGGCTTTAAATTTATATTTAATACAATAGTGTGTTAATCGTAAACGAACAAATCTTTTTTTGGTAGATTCATATACAACTGCTATTTCTTGGAACTGTGATTTTCCTACCGTTCTTTTGCAATATTTTCTGTGTCCAATTAGCAATTAGCTTTTCGTACAAAAGGCTCATTATTAATAATAAACAATAATTATTATAAAAGAGCCTTCGCAACTCAGAAACGACATGACCTTATGTCGGAAACATCCGCGTTCGAATCCCAGATTCGAACTCAGCTGTTTTGGAACTTTTATAAGGGCTTTTCGAGAAACGCTGAGTAAGTATTGTAATGTATTAGTCCACTGATATTTCGGAAAGCTTCAACAATTTTGAAATCCTGGGGAAATCCTGATGGCAACATTTAACATAAACTCAGTCACACGAGCCGAAAGTGGAATCTGAAAGTAATGAGTAACACATCAAGAGTTTCATATTTGTCACAGAATTCTTCTTTGGTATAACGTTTCGTAAAAACAGTTTCCACACCACCATCTTCATTCTTTCGTTGTTCATCTATATATAAATAAATTTCATTAATAATATGAATAACGGAATTTGTTCTTTCTAGGATAAGTCCGAAACTTCAGATGAGTTATGTTTTCAGGGATATGGCTTAACTGGTTGTAGTAGTGTATATACAACTTAGGATGCTTAGTAGCACTATCTCCGTGCTACTAACGAATTTCAATTTTCTCCTCGTATAAGTGAGGGAAAGGTCTACATCGAAAGCTAATATCACTAGTTTTTAGGTATAGTCCCTTAGGTTAACTTAATATGCACTCGTGATCGTTTGCTATTCGCCATGACACATGGATGGCTTCTCCATTTCGGTATCAACAAGCCATGAGTTCAAATCCCACCAAAGTGCGTAATCTCAATGTCTTCAGTTAACATGTGATTTCATCACTCTGTGTAAGACTAACTGGAGGATTGAAAGAGTTCCGTGTCTATGGTAAAGGGAAGTCAACAACTGGATGCTGGTCAAGAACAAGATACGTAACAGCACCTACTGCTTATTGTACGTGAAACACGAGATATCTTCCATCTTCAATACGCTGTATCGTGTTTTTGGATATTTATTACGTCAATCAGGATGTTTTCAGATTGAAAACGTGATCTCTTGATTGAGTTATTCAATCAGAAAGGTCATATTGGTGAAGACAACGTTCTATAATACCGCACAATAAGGGTGCAGTGTCTCATAATGAAGTGAGAGGGTTATTCCATCTTGAAATGCGTGTTTTAACTGTCCATAATTCAAGTGTGTCAATGAATGTCAATATTTACGTTGTAAAGATGACCATAAACTGATATTTGGAGAATCCAAAATCTAACAACGAAACTTATTTCCAGTTATCAAACATAACAACAAACATGGACGAGATTAGCAATCCGGAAGATTTCTTCATCTTAATTGAAAGTCTGTGCAAATTATATTAGACTCAGTTCATTAGGCCCTGATAAACTGTTAGACTCTGGGCTCTATTTTAATGAACTAATGTCGGGAAATGAATTCTTAAAATAATATCTATTTTCTACAGTGGAAAATGCTGGTTAGTTGCCAACCTAACGGTATTCATAATCAGGAACAAACCCATTAAGGATGTCTGCGTGCCACCAAATTGGATTTCATATGTCTCGCCTATGTTTGCACACGCGACCCAGGTGCCTAATTACAACCACGGACGCTACTCGGTAGGGTCCAACGTAGATGGGCATCAACTAAACAGGATAACAAAACAGTCTTTCAGAGTACGTAAGAAATTAGATTATAATAGGGGAGGGGGAAGCTCATTATCTCTAGAATTCTGTCAGTTCCTCTAATATCTAGGAGCTCAAGACGTAATAACCCACGTGCGCCTCTACTCTGCTTGGATGTCATTAATAAATGAAAAATCCTCTCTCTCAGGACACTGCATGAATTCACTTCTAAAAAGGCGACCACTAATTTCCCTACACCTCCTCCTCTCTGGTATGCGCAATGAAGTTTTTTCGTAATTGCGTGAAACAAAAAAGGCAACCAAAAAAGGAACAAAAAATACAATTTTCTTACCCAAACTTCTATATATGATACATTGTTGTGATCAATTCACATTCATTCAAAATATCGTGGGTGAAGTTCAGGTCGGAAAGGTCATTCAGTCTATACGCCGAGATTGCGGCAAGATTAACTAGCCGCAAATAAGACCGAGGTTCGTATTATCATATACGGGAAGCAAAGTGAGAAAATTCATTCTTCAATACTTTCCATAAAGAGTTTTCGATGGGCTTGACAACCTCGTTTGCTGGCAGCAGTTACATCCATTTTATCGCAGAACTACATCACCATTGTTCTAAACAAGCAATCGTAATAAACATCTTGTAATTGGTTTACGATTGTTGATATCTGTTTTTTTACACAGTTGGAAATATCCTGGTAATATCCACCAGAAGGTTGCTCAATCATTCGAACAAAGTATCGTCGACACTTTTACGCATTATCGTAAGTTACACCGACAGGGGCCCTCCTCGTTCTTTCGACTCTCATCATAGCATACTTAGTTATTTGCACTATTTCTCAATAATTCAAATCATGTTCCTTACTTTGCAAAACAATTTACGTACTTGACCTCGAAAGTGTGCTTCGAATCTCTCGTTGTCTTTTAATGAAGTGAATGAACAGATTGAATTGGAAAGAGTGAAACTTAAGGCGTCAGCGCATTTTGAATAAAGGCGGACGGTACTTCAATCAGGCACCATCGAAGTTGCTTGATTGAAGTACCGACATGGTCTAGTGCTATTCGAATAAGCATTATATTTTATTCAAACGGAACCAAAAACAAAAATCCGGTGAATAAAGCAGATGACGTCACTGGCGCAAGCAACTTTTACACATTGCGTGCAACTTCCAACTTCTAGAAGCGATTTCGTTGTTACTTTTGGGTTGAGATGAACTTCGTGTGACTCTCCACATTTGAGCTTTCATGTTTTGCTCTCAAAGAAAGATCGCTTACCCTAAGTGATCTTTCTGCGACAGACCTTAGGATAACCATCAGTATAGGACGCGAATTATACCGTTGCGTTGTCATAATCAATATTGTTATTATAGGAATTTGACTTTTAGGTTGGAGTTTTTGATTGCGAGAATTCAGTTCGACTGTTCCTTCGCTGTTAGCGATGCAGTTTCTTAGAAACCAAAATAAGACTCCAGTTTTTCATTAATTTCTATGGGTATATATGTCTTTTTTATAGATAATAAAGTGCGTATGTTGCCTACTGTTTTGTTCCATAATGGCATGCATCAAGAATGACCATCGTAAGTTCGCATTTACCATCCAGAGAAACGTTTTCTATGTCTTCCTTCAGCTGGTTCCCGAAGGTTGATCTTTGACACACGCAAGTAGAGTTTCCTCCCGGAAAAAAGCCTCCATTATCGATGTTGCTCAAAATGTTTGAACTGCATCCTTTGAGGATGCGTCAGCAGGTCTTGTATGGAGGTGATGGGTTTCTTCTTGGAAACTGTGAAGCCCTCAAAACAGACAAACTGGCAGAAGAACACACACACACGCGCAGAATTAACAGACATAATACGATGCTCTCATAATTTCAATTGCTTCGGCAGTACCTACCAAACAACAACGAGAACCTCTCAGGAACTGGTGTTTTTCACCTCGCAACTCAGAAAACAGCGTCAGTTCCACCGACCGTACAGCACACACTATTTCAGACAGCAGTACCAGTTAGAGTTTAGGATCACATGACAGCTACCATAGTCTGCTGTTCTCTAGCTCCGAAGTTTTAAACACACACTGATAGCCATAAACTCATCTATCTGGTCTGCCTACAGATTTTCCAAAGTTTGTTGGAGCTAAAAAAAGTTCCACCCTAATAATGATCCTCCTGCCGGTCTCCCTTGGAAGAATGAAAATAGCGTGACAGGTTTTATTTGTTAGTTTATTTCTTTTATTGTAAAGGTAAAAATTGCTGTCATAAATCTAGGTGATGAGATTAATGTTAAAATACGACATTTATTCTTTTCAGTTTGACAAGACATGCTTTGATGGCCTGCTATACATCTTAAAGTTTAAGCATTTGATGATGTATCGATCAAGGAGATTCCAGTTAGGTAAGTTGCGGTTCTTTTTTGGTAGACTGGAGTATTTATTGAAAACGTTAACCTATTCTCTCATACAATGAAAAACGCATTTTGAATAATATACGTAATTTGGATTTAATCTCAAAGCAACTGCTAACATTTAAATGATTCGATCGAGAGAACTCTTACAGGAGAAAAGACCTCAGTTGAATCCTATCAAGGAAGAGGGAACAACACATCCTATCAACTGAGACTGCGTTAAGCAGTGGCAGTTGATTTTTTTCTGGTATTAACAAAGTCATTTGAAAACATACACCCACAATTGAAAGAAACACCCATTCGTCACAATATTTGTTGCCTCAACGCTGTTCATAAACTATCAATGGAAGATGATTTTAATTTCATATAACAAGACTGGAATAGCGAAAAATTGTCTTCTTAGGGTGGAACTACGGAAGAAAGCTTACACTGTGAAACCGGAATATTATGGTTTAGTTCTTCTGCTTTGTGTGTTTTATTTTATTTTTGATGGGGTAGAAAACCGAGTTACCGGAGAGGAAAAACATCCAGCTGCTTCCATGTGGGAGCAGCGAAATCACCTTTAGCTCAAAATAGCATTATAAAACGTTCCCTTGGTCCCAGAGGGAAGTAGAACTCAGGTGCCGAAGACGCAAATGTCGGATACTCCTTGAGATTACGAGAAAATCTGACAACAAAGATAAATTTTCTTCCTCGTTATCAGTTTAGGGTCGAATTCTGTATCTCGAACGCCCCCATTTTCATTTTGAAAATAGAAGCTTCAGACTGAGACTCGATTCGACTATCTACAAAACATTCCTGTAATCAATTCGGATAACGATAATAACGGCAATCACTGAAATCTAAAATTAAGTTAGCCGGTCTCGTTCTGAAGATGACAAAGCATTTTTATTCCTGACAATCAGAGCCTCAATTGCAAAAGCAGAACTTTCAAAACTTTTCTTATAAAATATTCATTACGATAACTATCACATGCCTGTAAATCTTCCAATACTTCAGAATTGAGGGTATTCTTCAGTTGGAGTCACGGTATAATATGTCGATATTGTAACTGAAGTTACAATATCGACAGCTCTTCCCACAACCAACAGCTTGGATGATTAACATCCGATGACAGTACCGATTATGATTGCCGATAGGTTTTTCTAACACTGCGATCTCTAAATGTTGGACACAGAAGCGTACGCCTTCTGAGCTTAAAGAAAAATCGCCCTGACCTGAATTACAGACGCCTAATATTGAGTGAGAGTAGAATAATCCAGTCCGCGCTGTTAGCATAGTGGCTGTGCGCTTCGCAACCATATGCCTGGGGAAGGAGTGTCCTAGGTTCGATTCCCGTTGACGACGTGAAGAGCTGAATGATCTTCCTCAGCCATCGCCAAGTTAGTGGTCTTGGGAGTGAATAGTAGGGTTTTTTCCACCAGTTTATCCCGGGATTTTTCATCCCACAAACAGGCAAACCGGACCTCCGTGAACACATAAGCTACAATCATAGGACATAGTACGGCAAGGAAACAACCTTGCTCGTAATCATTTCCGTAGATGGCGACATGTGTATAGTTACCCCCTAAACAGCCGAAAGGCTATAACCTCAGATACTCTAGCTGGAATGAAGAGGTCACTTTCTTCCTTGAAGGAGGAAAGTAGCATAGGCCGATCGTGTTGTTTAAGAGGTCTATCTGAATGCCCTTCCTGGATAATGGCTCTCGGGGAAAACTCAGACAAGAAATCAACTTCATAGCACAATGGGTAATGTTTAGATATAACTGGGTTTAAACATGAGGGAATTTCAACTGAATGTAAGTTAGCAGATGTCAGATGGATATGCGACAGTTCCTGGAAAACAATAGACCAGTTAAAGAACAATTTATTATTACAAAAGTTGGGTTTAAAATAAACCAAGCGAGTGTAACGGGCCCCTATATCTAATATGTAAAGAAAGAGGAGGAAGTCAGAACAATGGCTATCTTTTTATATCAGTCGCACATTAGAGATGTTGCCAAACCTACAACACATCAGTGTGGTATTCGGTCGCTGTGTGATAAATGTAGACTTCTCAGATTTTTCTCTGTTGATGGACGGACCAGCATATGACAGAAGCGTGAAAAGTCTGAGGATCCATCCGTGTGTGGAATAGAAACTTTATCGGCCAAAACTGTAGTCCAATAATATCTCTTGTTGTCGTTGCTAATTTGCCTCGGAATGACTACTTTTAACACTGACCGAGTCTGATTTGAATCCTCCTCGCCATTTACGAACAGTCAAATATACGGAATATCTGATTTCACCATCCTGCTGTATTTTTCATACGCACTGTACGTCTGACGCAGTGTAGAGAGTGGATTGTGTTGGATTACGGCCGAAGCTACGATACCAGTTATTACGTGTGTTCTCCTGAGTGGTTTCTCTGATTCACGGAAGGGAAATCTTACAACCTCGGAATGGGAACAGCTAACTCAGCCTCATCTGAAAATGTTTTTCGCATCCAAGAAAGGATTTCACTCTAGGTCTCTGTGGGAAAGATACGGAGGGGATACGGAGGCTCGGAGAGCGTGAAAGAGGCTGCGATCATATGACGCGGGAGCGAGATGGAAATGCGCACGGTTGCTAGCGGCGATAGTCGGCAGTTGGGCTCCGAGTGATTTTCTTTTCTCGTTTCAGAGTTTTATTTTGGCCTTTTAGGATTTTGTTTTAATTATTACGACAAATTGTAGCGTTAGTTTTAAAGCAAAAATTGATTTTAATTATTGGAGAGGTTGTGGACGCAATACTTGCATCGTCTTTTCCGAATTTAGAAATCAAATCCAGTTTTTTTAATGATGATTTCGTATGTTACCAAGTCTACACTACTCTGGAGTCCTTCTTCAACGTTTTGCGTTAGTCATTTTCTTCATTTTATTTATCCAAGGCTGTAATGGCCTCAACATGTAAAACATTAGAAAAATTTCGGTTACAAACTATCATTGTGGCCCAAAGATACCTGGAACAGAATGAGGCCTAAAACGCTGGTTGCAGATTTTAGAGCCATTCGGACGATTTTATCCTGAGAATGTATGGGATGAATGCGAAAAGATTCTGCCGATACTATCACGTCCAGATTATTATTTTTTTTTTTTAAATTTCTATTGTTTCTTCTGTCTTTTGTGTATAAAACTCATAAATTACTATTTACAGAAACAAATTAATATTTCTATAATTGTGAGGAAAACAAGTGTCACTTGGGTTGATTTCATGAACCGTGTATCGCTGGTGCACTTGAGGAAGCAATCTCCTTCTGTACTACCACCCTGTGGATGGAAATCCATTGTTCGGCCCCTAGGACACGGTTTTGCTTTCGTTGCCCAAGTAAAATGGATTCATCTGTGGAAATTAATGTATGCTTAACCGATATCTCCAACCTGGATTTAGAACAAGGCATTAACGTGCAGATGGTCCATTTATGGACCTGAAACAGAACACTGTTTTTCCAACAGTGTTTTGTTGGAAACTCAACAAAACACTGTTGTACATAATAGCGATCATATTAGCTGAAATGTCCCAAGGAGGATACAGTCGAACAGCCATGTTGCATTAATGATTTCTTAGTGCAAACTAACACAACCTTGTTGGACTTATGCGATAATAGCAGATACGACTTTTTTGCAACAGATGTTAGCAGAGAAGAAAAAAGGCGCATCTTCAGTGGCCAAAGGAACATGGAAAAGCATACGAAAAACAGGGGATTCTAGTGTGACAATTCTGGATATCACTCGTGTCATATTTACGGAAGACTAAAAGAATCTAATAATTGGATAGAATGCTGAATATAGTGTGTTGTTTTTATAGAGACATTCATTTTTATTGTCCAAACTCTTCGGCTGCATATCAGGATAGATATATCCTTTGTTCTTCCTTGACGTCTAAGATCTAATGGCCTCTGACCAATTAACGTTTATTTTTATAAGTTTAAATTTGCCATTCAGAACACAACTAATATTGTAACATCTGCTCTGCCTCTGGATGCGTGCATTCTCTGTCCAGTTTATTTTGTAAGAGAAAAAAAAAACGGAATAACTTTTTAATGGAGTTCTATTTGAGTTGAATATATAGTCGGCCTCATACGTAAGTGGTAATGGGTTTTTTTTTCTCCGCAAAACGAAAAGAGCTGTCGAAGAATGCACACAGTTGACCGACATAATGCATGTATTCTCCAAGATCTTAGTTGCTGCTCATAATCCTAAAAGCTGAAGGACAAAGAAGTGGCACGGAAGCATGTGATATACGTCGAATGCTGGTTGTTGAACTAGCAGAACTCCGTTGCACAATTATCCAGGACGTTCGTTTCTCTCGAAAAATCAACACTGGCGTGTAACCTGAACGCAGCCCATCGTTAGTTTTTGTCAGAAAACTCTTGGAATTCAGACAGAACAAAACGACGCAAAACAGTTCTCGAATCAAATATCACTGCTGTTAGGTAATAACAGCTATTTTCCAACTTGGATTAGATTGCGGAATGGTGTAAACAACTTCATTTCTTTCGTCTGCTGTCTTTTGTATGACAGATGTAACAAAGAAATGATGGCACCGAATACGTACAACACTATACTGCAGCCCAAAAGACTCTTGCGAAATACATCATGTCGACGCATCTAATGAAATCAGGGACTCGAGACATCAGATAAGGGGGGAGGGGAGGGAATATATCCTAATGCTTGCATGTCGGCACTATTCTTCCATCATTCCATAGCGTCGCCTCTCTGATATAAACTTAAATAAGAAAAACTCGTACGACGATGGTTTGAACAAAATTAAGCGGCTCTAAGGATACCACTTTAAGAAAACCTCTAAGATTTTAACTACGGATGCTGGGGGTGATTTCTAACAGAAGCCCTCTTAGGTCTGCTCTATTCACGAAAAGACCTCAACCTCCCCCCTTAATCCACTTTTTTTTCACATGGTGAGGGATTAATCCCCGCATATGCTCATCAAAAAAACTTCCCAACACAGTTACGTGATAAACAGTACAGTCCACTTTATCTCACTCTGTTTCTTTCTGTCGTTCTCGTTGCAAAGAACTACAAGCAAGCCATTCCCATAACAATAACCCAAACTAAGTGCAACCTCGTGGCTTTTAAGCTCTAGAACGTGCTGTTAACAATCGCTATTTTTTTAAAGGAAGGATTTGGATACCCCCCCCTTTACTCTTTTGTGCTCCTTTGCACCTTTTGAGGTCTGGGGGAAAAAGAGAGACTTAACCCGGCTCTGTCGTCAACACAAGGCTCCTGACAAACGCTGGGGGTATCCTAACCTCGAGTCTGTAGACATATGAACAATAGTAGCCAGGCAGCTGGTGTGTTGGCACGTGGCTATTCTATGCGTTCGCGTGTGTTACCGGTTTCTAGTGGGCCGTCGCCGTCTGGCTGGTGCAGACCGAACTGAAAGCGTTCTCTCTCTCAATGCATTGTACTTCTAGCATAGCCCACCTGCAACGAGTCCCCACTTCCTTCTCCTCCCCTCTTTTCAACGCAGGGACGGTGGAAATACAACCAGTCAGCCGTAACAGTGAATGGCTCTTGTAAATGCATGATGGGTTTCTAAGGTAAGCTGGTCGCGCGGACCGACTAAATCCCCACCCATTATCCCGTTGCTGTTTGGGCATTACCTGTCAGCTGTGATCCCGTTAGAGACAGCATTCGGGATTTCTATATTGCCACAACTCCGTTGCATTAATTACTTTTATTATTAAATTAAATAGTAACGAACTTGGTACAGAATTTTTTTAACAATATTAAAATGAATGTGACTTCATTTTGGATGGTTTCGTTTTTAGGTGGCCAGAAGCAGTCTTGACGACTATGCCTTAGATGCATGTCTTAAAGGTAAGTTACTATAGTTTTGATAAAAGCAAAAAAGAAGGCAAAATTTGTCATATTTATTCGTACTATTTATAGTATTTTATAGGATTATTTTTCGACCATATAGTTATGCTTCACCAATTCATCTAAATGTCTTTGTTAACATCATCGACGCCAGTGGTGACAGCTGTTCTTTAAGCGAGATTGATTCAAGACCAGAAACAGAAAATAATAATTCTTTAAGATGTCTCGCTTTTAACAGAATATTGGCCAGCACTTATATAAATGCATATCACGATTCTACTTTCGATAATAGAAGGAGTCGAACCGCCAGGCCAATCCAACTGTCCCTTAGCGCCACCTGGTAGTTGATTAATTGCTATTATTCATCACCGCACTGTACGGAATCACCTCTCGCTCTTTCCAGTTAAAGATATGTTCAGTGAAACAAGTGCGAATTCTAAAATAGTACGAAGGAAGTACTCCCGTCAACGCCCAAAGATATATTTTTGTTCTCTCTCTCTGAAATGTATTCAGTCACTTCATACATTAAAACATATGAAGAAGTAACGTAATATTTTGAGTTTAATTGATTTAATACTTCAACGAAGTATTTTAGTACTTTAAATAGTCGTAAACTGACTTCTTTGTTTAGTTTTATCGACTAATATTTCGGCTGATAAGTGCAAAATACTTAAGGTTTATCTTTTCGCTTATAAAATATTAGCAAGGTCGCATATTGAAACGTAAACATCAGATGAGAAAAATAATTTTAAAAAAATCCGTTTGCTTGCAGTAGGATTGGAAAATGCTGAACGAAGGTATCTCATCTTACAGGTTGTCTTTTCCAAGAAGTTCGCTGTCTTTGGGGGGGAGGGGGGGAATGCATTGTCCACTTTCTGCTAGCACACCTACACCTGGTAGAATATATGCGCTTATATCCCCTGAGCCATTCTACTTTCCATTTCCGAGGCCATTAACCCAGGAAATATTCTGAGCTCCACCTATCTGAGCTAAAAATAATACCTACCATTTCGCTATTGACCGTCATTGAAAGTGATCTAAACACACCTTCCGCTGAGACAGATGTAACCACGAGAGTGGGACGTAAACAGAAGGCGTCCATACCTGAGGTGAAAGGGGAAAGACACAGCTGTTAACTCCGAAACATCTGCCTGAACGATGGGGGTAAAGGCAGCAGATGGTGGAACAGTTAAGGTAGATCATATAGTTGAAAACCGTATTGTTTAAAGGTCTGGAAAAAAGGATTCAGTTGTGCATTGGACTACCTCTTATCTGGGTTCACGGATTTCCAGTTCGAAATCGCAAGGGTTAATCCATTTGCTCATAAGAAAATGGACACAATCAGTTATCCTCGATTTTATTTCTTGATTGTATTTTTCCAAGAAATTTAATAGACATTTTTGTCCAATACGAACAAGCATGGAATAGAAAATAAAGTCTTACATTTAAAATAGTAGTTTCCTAAAAACATACATTTTCAGAGCAGCAGCCCAGAAATGCTTGGTTTCCTGCTCATCGCCGTTTATAAAAAAAAAACGGTTGTAATGGCAGTTCCTATTTCCCATTGTGAATCTTTCAGAGCAGGAAAACAGGAAAAAAAAAAAAAAAAAAAAAGAATCCCCAGCGGGCAGTTGCACAAAACTAACTCCAAGAGGCCGGTCTGCGTCGCGCGTGCCAGGCATGTGACCGTTCTTTCACGGCGGCCTCGAAGAAGTGTCTATTCATTGAATTCCCTCCTAGATATCCGCTACCCTACGGAGTCACCGTAACAAAACAAAGAGGACTCTCCTTCCTCCCCCCCCTCTCCAAAAAATCCTCCCCCTTTTCTCTATAATCAGATGTCTCAATCTCCACCGGGCCAACGTGTCTGGCACGCGACTCACTAGGGGGGGAAAAGAGGGGGATGCACCAATAGTCTCCAAGTAAAACTCGCCTGACGACCATAAGGCACTTTGCTTGTGTGTGTGAAACAGTTCCCAGACTATTTTGCGACCGTTCCTTTTTCATCCATGGCAATAGGATTTTTTTTTTTTTCTTTTTCTGTCTCTTCTCTCGTAGGTTATACTCTGCGCATGCGCAGTATCTGACGATTCGGAAGGCTTTGCGCTTTCATGATTTTTATTGTACAGTGTTTGCTTGCTATCAGCAGTGAAACCAACTCTCTGTGCTCTGTGGAATACGTCGCGCGCCGCTTTTCCTCCAGGTAAGGTGAAAGATCACCAGTATTTATTATTATTTTTTTTTTTTAGAAATATAAAATTTATTTATGTTTAAATTAGTTTTTAGTTCAATTTTCATGAGAAGGCTTAGACGGCAACTTGCTTCCTCAACTACTCCGATGAACACAGCTTCAACGCGTTTCTATGGAGACGAGACCACAGTCGCATCACTTGGATGAATGTCACAATTCTTAAAAGAAAAGATTGCGGCTATAAGTAGGAGACCGTATGGCGGCCATTTTTTTTTCGATTTTTTTTTTCTTACAGAATCTTGACCCTTCGAGAACCTTGACATAGCACTCGAGAATCCACACAATGCGTGGTACGAAGTGATGGGAGCATTTATGAAATCATGAGGCGACTTGGATGACTCCATTAAAACTTCTGTCGGTCGCCCACGTCTCTTTCTACTCCACGAGCGTCTCGTTTCTCGTGATTATTTTGCCGACGAAGTGCTTTGTGTTTATCACTGCGGCACCGTCGAAGTTCAAGGTGAACTGGAGGTCGACTTGCTTCATTGTCATTTAGCTAAAAGCCAAGAATCGTTTCCAGGACTTCGCGTACGGTTTTACTCGCGCGTGGAAGACACTCGACGACCGTTGTATTGACGGAAGACCATTAGATGTAAGCGCTTATTACTCACGAAATCATAACTTTCATTTGTAGTGTAAATATTTGTCGAAATTTATCGTATTCTGTAGACTTTGAGCAGTTCTGTCTTTTCCGGTTTAAGAATCTTGATCTTTTGTTTCCACATCCATTGCAGTTGTCGAGTTTCTTTCATGTATGACTCGTTGTTCTCAGAATAAAGAAACTAAACATTAAAAATAAAAGATATTTCCTTTGAAATTCTTTTAAATAAGTCGTGTTTTATTGCATAGAAACCACTGTAACTTTTAATGAAAAAAAAGAGACAAACACCAATCATTTAAGAACATAAACTTATTATAAGTAAAAGATACTTCCAGGTGCTTCAAGTAGTGCTGTTAGATAATAATATGCTTCTGGTAAACCAAAATGCATAGAAAATCTTGGTTAAATTTTTTTTAATATTTATTAATTATATATTTTTTTGTCTGCTTCAACATTTCTTCGTGTTGTCGGTTAGCAGCCGGTCTAAATCTGCTTATAACTGTTTAATCTCGACGCAACTGCCCGGGGAAAGTACAACAAAGGATAAGAGGGGGGGGGGGGGGTGCTGAAGGGTGGCAGATGGTGAGGTAACCTGCAGATAGGGGTGTAGCGAGAACACACACACACACACACACCTTTGAAATAGGACATGCGTTAAAAATTTGAAAGCTTAAATGGTAGCACGATTGATCACTCGGCGCTGTTAGTATCGGAAGGTGTGATGGATTAGCAGTGAAAAGGGAAAATTTTACATTTAAAAGGGTTGCGCACACCAACTACACTACGGGTTATAAAATCAATGTCGGAAGAAAATATAACGTATAAAGAGCTGAGAAATTATACTTTGTTATGTAGGATTCGCAAAGCTTGAAAATATCGCTTTATTCAAATGAACAATGCAGATTCCATCTTCAGTATTTTATATGAACTAATTGTGTATCATAAAAGATTCATTATCTTTCATAACAACTGATAGACAAAAATAAATTGATCTGTGTGTATTCTATTTTAATTTATTTATTTTAATTTTTTTTTTTTTTTTTTTTTTTTTTTTGCATTTTTATATTTATTTTTACAGAGTTCAGAAACCCAGCTCTAGCGACTAAACAAAGAACTTTTTCAAATCATTTCTGCCTCCAATAACCGCGCGGTGGTTTCCCACCGGGCCTCATCTCCCACCTAAAGGCAATCGCAATCATCCATGCCCACGACAGAATTCGAATCCACACCCTGTTTGGTTGGAGAGCGAGTTCTTTTCACATATTATACTATCAACTGTATATCCACAATAAAACCAAAAAATCTACTGAAATCTTTGAGGACGAAAATGTACTTTCGTGTATGTTTTCCTTGCATCATTTGTCTTAACTAAACTTTAGTCTTATCTACTTCTCCTCATCAATTTAATCCGAACATTACCAGTACCTTTGCTGCCCTTTTATCAGCTGACCAGCCATCGTGAGCCCAACACATACTCCGTGTTATTCTGAAGTCCGAGTTGAACTCTCCTTTTGGTAATTAAATTGTATGGCCCTCTAAACTTCTTTACAGATTCCCGGGTTTCTCTCCTTAAACCCAATTAAAATACTACGGATGTTTGTTCACGTTACCTAATTTAAAACGCAAACACAGCCTTTCACTACTTCCATTTTAATAAGGTCTTTACATTAGATACCACCGAAATCATTTCGGGTCATTATTACAGTATATGGTAAAGCAGCGATATCGATTGGGACTTCATTTACATTGGCAAGTGCATAAAAGTACCCAGAGGGAGATGCATTAAGTATCTTAACGACGTCTTCCAAGATAGTTATGAAATTAGGTTGTAAAATAGAGATGATGGTCTGATAGAGATACGAGAGTACAAGGCTACGTTAGATTAATACTTAAAGGGTTAATGAGATTTTCTTCGTAACGGTCCCAATGTATGCACGAAATGATCCGTACAGGGAGAGGTTACGGGAGATACCGAACGTACATTTAAATTTTTCTAGACAGATACACGCGCTTTTGAAGAACGTCAATTTATTTTAAATACCAAAATAGGTTTGCCGTTTGATGAGAGGATTTAATTGTAAGAACAGAAACAGCTTATCAAGTAAATTGAGTTAAGAAAAAGCTTTGTGTGTTTGTTCTCTGGTAACCACGCCCCTTTTTTGCAGGAAAAAAAACAAACTACCACCGTATGAGACTAACTCACCCGCAACGGAAAATCCCCTGTGAAGGTTCCTCACATTTCAGGCAGGATTCGAAGTCAGGTCTTTGCAACCTAAAGGCAAATGTTGCTTCCTACGTATGAGCTCATGTTCATTCAGTTATATCAACTGCGTGAAATAAAGATGACATTTTTATGGTGGTGTTAACCAAACAAGAGCTCAGACACGGTCGAATGACCATGTGAAGTAGAGTTTGTAGATTCTTTTAGTTTTTATAAACCCATTTTGGATTGCATGCGTCACTGACAAGAACAAGTAAGGCAAGGAAAGAATTTTCGCACTCATTTTTTTATTAAACTGTTGTGGGCCTCATTATCCAAGTAGTTAGAGTCTTCGCTCTCCAGTCAAGAGATCGTGGATTCTGATCACGCCATGGACATGAATATTTGCGAACTTACTCGTGCAGTTAAAATACTGAGCCTCTGGATATTCCAACCTCTTTAAGCATCTCGCACTCCGTTAATCAGCAATCATCTCGAGCTCAACTGTGTGAAAAATTATAGAATCGCGTTTACACCACCCAAGAATGAACAACACTACAGAGATCAATGGTTGGTTGACTTTCCTAAACCTGTTCGGTGTACAACAAGCATTCCTGTGAAGTTTAAAAATACATCCATTCCAAGTTCCTTCTGAGCTGTCCTTTCTTCATACACATGTTAAGTCTACCTAAATTTTTTTCCTTGCTCTTCAGGGGAGAACTATACGTAATAGAAAAATAAAATGTGTTTCAAATAACGTCTAGATTCGGACTAAAATTTAGTTCAAATACTGAGGCTATTCAAATAACGTATAGTCTACTTTATAGGTTGGCTTGCGTCACTGACTGGCTGTGCTTCTTGTGATTAGTACTTGCAAATCAAAGACACAATCCTTCACGATGTGCTTCCAGATTTTAGTCTTTCATTCAAGATGGACTAAAAGATCAAGAATCGGGGGAAAACCAATATCATTAAGATAGAACAACGGTAACGAGCTAAACTTCCAAAAAAAAAAAAAAAAAAAAAAAACTGGGGTAGATGACATCAAAAGAGAGTGCGATATTCGTCCAAGATTATGCGATCAACTCATTTGTTTATGATAGTTGAAGGGATTTAAAAAAAAAAAAGAGACACAAACACCTAAAAAAAACTCAAACTCCTTGTGTTTGTACCTCCTAAAATAAGTTGCCAAAAGGCTTCAGTTCGGCGATGCAAAATTATATAAATCAAGTGAATATTAAATCCAGCATTATTTCAAAGCCGAATGTAGAAACTATGAAAGTTTCGTACGAAATTTGACCAGACAGCTTACGGGAACACACTCGCAGGCATTTACGAGTTGCCGTGGCGCGGACCTTATAGAAGACACGGTCGCTTGCCCAAGCGTCACTGTCAGACCAGTGAAACCTTATCAAAATGGACGAATAGAAGGCTAATATATGGAAGCTTGGGCAAACGATCATGTCTTCTGTAAGGTTCGCGCTAAGGCAACTCGTAAATGCCTGTGGGCGTATTCCCGTAAGCTCTCTGGTGATCGATTTCGACAATGCCTTCGGCCTGGGTTCGGATCTCATGTAGGACGCAAAGAATCTTTATCATGCCACTGAGGGATGCAGTGGATTTTTTTTTCTCCCGAAACCCGAGTGTTTCATCCCACAAAGCATAAAAACCCACCCGAAGAATACACACGCAATATATAGACATAGGACACCACGGAAATAAAGATTAATCATCCTGTGCTGTAGGATTTGGTGTCGAATGCCTGCATGTACGTCTAGATAAGGTTTCTTTTTAAATATTGAGAAATTGGTGAATGACACTTATCCAATGCCTGGACAACAAATTTAAGGTTGCTAGGAAGGTGTTCAAGTAAGAAAGATCTCAACCCCCCCCCCCCCAACGAGCCTTTATAAGGGTTTTCAAATGAAGATGAGAAACGGTGTCCTACGAAGGTTTCATGTTTGTCCATCCCCAAAACCGACAAATCCGCCAGAGAATGCTAGTCTTACACTCTGAGGTTCTTAAGCCTCGATTACAACCAAAGCAGAATAGGGAAGTGGAGGTCCGTATAAACCAGAAATACCGAATATGCTAAGACTGCTGCTTATAATACTTCTTATGGAGTTAAGGAAGCAAAACTGTTCATTGGTCTTGTAAACGATCACTAGTGCCCATATGCTTTATTATTCTTATTTATAGAAAACACAAGTAACTGACTTATTACTAACATTCTACTACATTTTCCTTAGCGTTTTTCTATAGACTGATAGGTTTGAATACTGCATTAACTTAAGGAGAATACAGGATCAAAATAAATCCTCGATTGCTTTTTTTTAAACAGCTAGATTCAAGGAACATTGAAAACCTATTTTCTCAATCACTCTGTAAATTTATTATATTTATCTACGGATGTGATTGAGGAACGTTCAATATACCAAACGTTTGTCCGACATAAGATGTTTCCAGCTGATCGATTAATCTTATCGTCATGCAGATTGATTAGCTGGTCGGTTTTGCAATGTCACTCTAGTAATTTGATATACAGAAATTGATTCCCTCCATTGTAATGAGTTTGTTTCAAAGCAAGGAGAGATGCCCAATATCTGTTGATTGATAAACGATGTCCTATAAAAGAAGGTCCTTTTGACCGAAGCATAAAAATCAATGCTTTGTCAATTTGAAGCAGGATCTCTGATGAATGTATTGCAAGAATTATGACACGAATTTCTTGAGTTCATCCAAGAAACTTCTATAACATGCGCGCAAAGATTGAGAAAGGCTGCGTTGGCATTTGTCTTTTGACTTTATCTTTTGTTGATCGCCATGCTGTTGAGAAAAATTGACAACATCCGATCCAAAGTAGAATAACGTTTTTACAATTGAACTCTTTTGACCCAGGCATCTTTCGTTTTCGATAAACGACCATAAATGCAAGAAACGATAGCATTTATAGTGCTTGGATTGTAGCACCCAGACGAAACAGGATGCCCTTATCAACCAATGTTTGTAGTCTCCTTTGGTGTGTAGTTCCTTTAGGCTTGTATAACCTGGTTTCAGCTCCCTTTGCATCTCCAATTCACAGACAATGCTTGCCTCATACCGAATAGGCAGATCTCCTGCTACTGCTGTTGTAATCATGAGACCTCGTAGGCTTGAATTTTTTTTTTATCAGACACTGAAACTTTTCAGCCTATGATCACTTGCAACCATAGCTTCTCTATTTTTTTCCTTCTTAAAATGACAAAAAAAAAGCTTAGAGAATCCTCTCGATTCCATTTTCCATGTTTCGTACAAGATTTGATGCATATAAGTCGATCCTTTACACTTGATATGTGGAACTGCACATACAGAATACCAATAAGCAAAACATATGTAAGACACTTTGTAGCTCGTAATCCAGTCTCAGCATATTTCTGGATTATAGTACTGGTCTGAGAACTTCGACACGGGTTCAAATCCCGTATCTGTTTATGTGAGCTAAAAATCAAATGTCTGTAATCTGTTCTAAATAAATAGCTGTTCTACACGATCCCTAAATAAATGTTAAAAGCATGAAAAATATCGATTTTTTTTCATCTTTTTGCTGAACTCAAATAAAATAAAATGCAGGGTTATATTGATTATTACAATACTAGTAAAGTGGAATCGAAACAATTCTTAGCTTATAGTCCTCTGTAAATTACACTCCATTCCCGCAATTTTATTAACAATTGTGTATCGGCCAGCGCTTTCAGATCCGTTTGTTTGTTACACTTGATGACTTTTGATTATTTTAACTTCGCATTGTAATCGGTATTCTAATCATGAATGAGACATTTCACCTTTTTCTTATTTTATTATTAAAATTAAAATGTGATTATTAAAACATGACATTTCAACGTACTTTAAGTGGTAAAATGATAAGACCATATCTTAATTATATATCACGATTTATCAATTTTAGTCTTTAATATTATAACATATTATGAAATACTTAAAGGTGTATGCTATATTTTTATAATTTCAGAAAATATTTTAAATTATTTAAAAAATATAAATTCAAATTTAAAATTAAATATAAATTACATTATTATTCCTAAGAGAAATAAAATATTTTTCGATAAACAAAGTAATAGTGGTGTGCATAACGTCACACTCCTTTCAAATATCAAAAGTAACTTTATATAAAATATTAGAGATACAAGTGCTAATAAATTCAAGGAGCTATATTATCCGAAGTTTTTTTTTTTACAAATATTTATGCCTTGCCTGTGTGAAATGGCATTTTCGGTAGATAAACATCCTGCAGTGACTTTTACCATCGAGTAAAAGCCACTGCAGCTGTAACTTTGATGGTAAATGCATTTCTTCCTTAGGTATCAATGTTTTACTATTTCATTGCATTAACACATTTTATTTAATAATAAAAATAACGCCACTATGTTGCCTCCTAGTACGTATAATAATGTCTTTATAGTCCTCAATATTATGTTTAAAACTGGTCAGTTGGATGCGTGCTTTCTTAGTTTTATTGTTAGCCGAAGGATGGCGCCACCATACTAATCGATATAATTTTTGAATACAGTTTTACTAGTACAGATGTTGAAGAGATAGACAAAGGATACAGTCAACCTTAGTTTGTTTGTAAAATAGGAAAGAGATTGGATTGAAAAATTAAAAAACACATACTTAAGATATTACGATATAAATTAAGATATCAATGATTATGAAATTATATTTTATGTAGATAATGAGAAATTTATTAAAAATAATTCCGATCAGTAAATATTTTATCGTTTCCTTTTTAACTGTATTGTTTATTTTTTCTTTGATATTTATTATAGAAAACAGTAAGTTACGTGGAAGAATAGGTGATAACTATTATTAGTTCATAACTTAATTTGTGCGAAATAATAATAATAATAAGATCGTATATTACATCTGCTTTATCTCTGCGAGTGAATAATGCATCTCCATCAAATATAATTCCGTGCAACCCTAGATTCAACCAAGTGAGTGTCACATTATGCCGAATGCACTGGCAACAATAGCCATAACAACTGTTACCATGACAACGCCAAGCAGGAAGACTTGTCTGACTCTCCGTGTTCACTGTTTGCCTTGATGTAGATATTTTACCATAAGGCACGCGGTGAATGCCAAGAGGAAGACGCTAATAGCAGCATCAAGCTTCGCACATGATGATTTCAAAGAGGATTCCAAAATCTTAGTGTTGATAACCACCTCTCTTCAGCAAAATGAGGATGATTGGGATAATTGTCGTATCGGTTAACATTCAGAATAAAGGCAACATCAGATTTTGCTGTACGATAAATAATGAAAATAAAATGCCAAAAAATGGATATGAATGTGGCTGTAGTTATTTGCATTTATCTATTCTTAGTAAGTCCTTTATCCCTTTATGATTTTTCAATAATCATAGATGTACATTTATTCAAATAATGTCATAAAAATTCTGAAGTAAGCTAATTTAGTCAAAAGGCTAATGAATTAAAAAGAAAGGTAATTTTCATAAGATGTATAGCTTAGAATGTTTAATAAAAATTTAACTATTATCTCTCTCTCTCTATCTCTCTTCTATTCCCATAAAGAACTAATATAATATTGGTATGTAATAATTCTGTATTCGGATCAATATGAAATATTTTCCGCTATAGTTTTTATTATTAATCTGTTAAGTATTGGTAAGATATATTCCCATAAGTAACTTAGAAGTAAAATTAATTTTTATCTGTATATTATTTGTTCTGCATATCCAGCAAAAAATTAATTTTATATAATCCAACTGAAAAATACCAAGTTCTTAAAGATGGTATTAGCTGAAAATAGTTATTTAAATATAACTGCCGAGTGTTAGTACGTATTGGTTGCTATCCCGGATATAATTACTGTTTCTAACGATAGTTTGTCTGGCTGACTGATTCTAATTCTGCTGGTTTTGAATGGTGAATTAATCTTTACAGGAATACAAACACGAAGTAAATGCAATATGTTTTTAATATGTGTAATTTTAAAGAAATTTTACCATAAAAGAAATGGTAACTTTGAGAATCTTTTATAATGGATCCCGATGATCGCTAGAAAAGATTCCATTGTCACTAGAAGAAAAGCAAGTATTTTCTGGTGATGCATGTTAACAATTGCTTATTTTGTGTGGTATTGCACTCATATCTTAAACCGGAGAAAAAGAGAACAGTAAAGAAAGAATAAAGGAGATTTTTACGAAACCGAAAACCAAGTCATGGCACGCATAGTTGAGTTCTTTGAAATGTCTTGGGACTCCGTGGAACAAGTGAATCGGCAATTTTCTAGTACCAACGTTCTTAGTATATAAATTGTCTTTTAAACTCCGTGGAAGAAGGGGAAAGTAAGGTTGCCATTGAATGTTACCGGTGAGTGGGGAGATTTCGTACTTTAAATCATGCAGACGCAACACAACTCTAGAAGTTAAGGAAACCAAAAATGTTCACACGGATGCGATACTCCAGTACAGAGGATTTCAACTCATTGGGTCGCAAAGTATTGAACTAGATTAGTTGCATATTCGCACGCATGCAGGGAGTGCTAGTGAGTACGCCTGAAACAACTGGTCACGTCCCATTAGGTTCTACGACATTTTGAGTTGGTAACGGGGACTGTGTATGTTCCCCACAGCACGATTTGCAAATCCCCACTAACTTCCCTCGCGGGAGGCATTAGTTGAGATGTCTCTGATCCACTCTCGTGTGGCGATATTTTTCCTCTTTGAAGGAGTCTATACTTGAGATGACTTTCAGTTCTTTCTTTCAGATTGGAATATGGATAGCATAAATAACCTTGAGGAAAGCTCACCAAATGGAGCTGATATGCCGATGAATGGATTGCAGCTTAATTCATTATTGCAATACTACAGTCAATGTTATCTAGACGTAGCAGGCTGAATATAGTGATAGTCTATCCCCCCCCCCCTCTTCCACAGCATTGCAGATTTCAGCTTTGAAGAATGTGTAAATTAAAGCGCTCGCAACTGGTTCATACTTACAATTAAGATGCGCAAATGTTTTCCTATGTAAAGGACGTCGAATACCCTTCTTCACTAAAATAGCGAAAGGCCAGATCCTTGTTTTTTATATCCCATGATCTACTATAACAAAAAGTTACTTCTCTATTGAACTCCAATTTGAAATTGTCGCCAGCAGCATGGAGTCCGTTTAGAATGTAATGATCGCATATCATGATAGTCGTCCTATTTTAAAAAGTCTCTCATAAAAAGTTAGTATTTGTGGACGAACACAGACACAATTTCCAAATCTCGGTGTCAATGTTATTTTCTTATTCTCGCCAGAAAGGTTTTACGACTGCCAGAGATAAATGAGAATAAAGAAGACATTTGGAATGCAGAATGGCATAAATCAAGTTTAAACAGTTATTTCCACTTTAGAAGCTCACCAATATTAGATGCAAAAGTCGGTGATTAACGAGGATGGATACGAAGTGAAAAGATTGCCCCTTGAAACAGGTTAAATATGAGATACTACAGTCGCTTACCGATAACAAGCAGGAATATCCTTAATGATCACTGCATCCAGTTTCTCTATTCCTTTATCATTACGTTGGTTAAGAGAGAGGTGCATGAGAAGAAGATTCTAGAGCTGCTACATTACCTGGAGAATAATTCAGCAATATGGACAGATGGAATATCAGGTAAAGGGAATTGGGTAAAGAGAATGGGTACATTACGAAACTGTCGGAATTTTCTAAGGCATCTGGTAGCATATTACATGAATATGTTGAATAAATTTGAAGATAGGTATTGAAATATAGACTATTGACGTGAATAATCCGGCGGCTGACCTAAGAGTATTAAAAAAATGGTTTACGGAGAACGCGAATCTCCCAATGGGGTACCCAGGATCTATCCTTGGACAACTGTTATTCAGCCTATTTGGGAAAGACTTCACTGGAGATGTTCAATTGTCTGATGATGCAAAGATGAGAAAAGCAAGCAAGGGTTCTAACGATATTCAGCATAATGATTTGAACGCTGAAACTGTGGGTAAGTGATAATGACCATACGTGTAACCCAAGAATAATTCCAACGATATTATATACCAACGGCATATTACATTGGTGGGATTCCACTTGGAGAAGGTTAAGGATCGAGGAGTTGTGGTGGATAGGAATTTGAAGTTCAAAGGTCACACTGCAAAAGTTGCAAATATAACTCGGCTGATACCTGATGCTGAAACAAACATTGTCGTCTTTAGGATATCGCTTAAGAAAATCATTTTGCCTCTTTATAAGATCTTGATATGAGCGTAATTGGACTATTGTGCCTAAAATCGGTCTCCTGAGTTCCAAAAGGATAAATCAGAGTTACAAAAATGATATCGGGATTATGGAATGTGGATTATAAGGATGTATTGAGATGATATTGACTGCAGACACTGATAGACAGGAGAAAGAGTGAGTTAGGTGATAGAAGTCTAGGGACTTCTGAAAGAGTGGTATAGGATATTGGTTGCTGAAAGTTTGTGTCGTAACGAAATTAGGGAATATCAGCTGTTGGTTAAGAAAGTTGAAATTGATTAAGAAAGGGATGAAAGCAAGATTTTTCTCTCATATAGAAGTGAAAGAGTGAGTGGTTCAGTCTGCCTGTTTAAGTAATGAGTGCATCCAGTGGGAATGAGTTTAAGAAAGAATATGAGAACCTGTATGTTAACTTCCTCGATGAATCCTTCACTCTTTGAAGGCCTCTGATTATGATGATAATAATCACTCTGATCAGCTTTCTGTAAGCTAATGATAGGAATGAGAATGACAGGAGCACTGCATCTTGCTATTGGCAATGCAAGTATAGTCTTCTCAAAATTCATTTCTTGGTTTATTGATCACTGCTGAGCTGTGTCTTTTTTTTATGTTGAGCCCACTCACGAGAGGTTGGTTGAACAACCATAGCACATTGGTACCGTGTATAGACAGCGGGCTGGGAAAGGAGAAACTTGTTTACATTTGATTTGGTTTAAAAGCCTGTGTATTGTATTCCTTGGGAGACGCATGGATGTCTTCATCCCTGCTACTGCTGCTGTTCCACAGTACAGCAGTAGCAGGGATGAAGGAGATGGAAAATAAACTTGTTCTGTGGGTTTCGAGGTGTACTGTGAAAGGATGTTGGGTGGCAGCTGCACGTGTTCCAACGAGCTTAACACTAAGTGAGGGAATTAATGATGCTATTTCAGATGAACATTTTTCATGGAAATATTTGTAGATACACATTGTGCGGAAACGAAACGTCTTTGCGAAAGTGGGAGGAGTGAGTTGGTAAGAGATGGATCATTTATCAACCTAATTGCGCTCCCTGTATTGAGTCAAGCATTTTGAGGGAGCTTTTAGGGGCTCCATCCCATATGTGGGAGCAGTATTCGATGGTTAGGATGATTTGTGATTTGTATAAGGTTTACAGCTATTCAGGGGTGAAGTAAAGTCTTGAGCAAAGAGCGAAACAGAAATTCTAATTTCGTAGAAACTGAAGATGCAATGGTTGTGATGTGTTTATGCCAGGGAGAAGCTTGATGAGAGTGTGCTGTTCCAAGAAGAGAAATCTCATCTTGTCTGGAAATTTAAGCATTGTCAAAAATAACACCTGGAGAAAATGGTTCTCTTTTTGTGAGAGATAAGGCAGAACTAGGTTTTATTTTCATTGAAATTGATGAGGTTATCTGAGCCATTATTTTAACAAAAGTTTATATTTTAATGTGCATATCTTTTTTCGACTTCTTGTGATGTCACGGACATATTTGAAAGTAGATACGTCTAAGATTTCATTACTTCTTAGTGGGTTTTTCTCTTTTCTTTTTAAAAGCCATTATTTTTGTCTTTGCGTTTGATATTTGCATATTATGTTGTTCTGAATTTTCATTTAATAATTTCACTGATCTCTGTAGATCATCTTGTGATGTAGCTAATACAATTTGATCTTAAAAAAAATAGTGATTTTTTTTTCAACAAAAAAGCTCGTTCTCTGGAACCTTCACTGTTTTGATGAGGATTTTTGACAAAAAAAAAAAAAAAAAATTCAAGAATAGCGCAAATGCTAAATTTGCTATTTTAATTCGTAAGAGGGAAAAGTAGACATGCTGGCACTTATAAGAATCATATTTTGTTAATCTTTTTAATTCCTCTTTATTTGTAAAGATATTGTTTTGTGTGCTTATATGTTGTATATTCTTAGTTATTTACAACGTAGTGTTCCGAACTGTTCAAGAGTTAATGCCGAACCTTTCTTCATTAATAAGTACGTTCTGAAGGCCCTCCGGTTGTCAGGAAACCTAAGAAAAAATCATCAAAGCTCGCAGTAAAATTGAAAGGTAAGTAATGATTTGAATTTCAAATCAGTGTGTGTGTGGGGGGGGAGAGAGAGAGAGGGAGAGAGAGATGCTTTCTTATGAGTGTCATTTGGGCAGGTTTATTGTGATATTGCAGATCGGAGATCATTTGTTCCAGTTCAATGCCCGATTCATCCGATAAATCAGATTGTTTCCAACTGATTAATCGGTTGGAAATTTTTTTTTAATTTTTATGTGCAATATATTAGGAATACTTTCTTTTTTTTTACGTGACTTCCGCTCATGTAAGATTGTAAATCTATCGGATTAGTGCCATGGATGGGATAATACACAAACCAGAATCCCTGCTCTACCAATCCAACATGAAAATTTTTCAAGACACTTCGATCCTTCAGTAAGAAAGTTGTGGTAGTCTTACACTGACAATGAAATTCGTTTCTCACAAAAAGACATTCATAAAACATCCTTGGTGGAATTCGACCCAAGAGCCTTTGGTTGGAGAGTAGAGATACTATCCCCGTGGCAAACTAAGCTTGATTTTTAAATTATCGCTAATCCAAAAAAAAAAAAGGATTAGCTATAATGATCCAGGACATTCCAATCGATTCCTTTTATTGTTGCAAAAGCACTTAATACAACTTTGCAATATATTCCAGCTGTGCGATGTCGTGGACTAGTCGAAGGTTTTCTTGGTTTGCTCAACGCTGTCCTTCGATTTATAGATGGACCCGCATAAGAATCCACTTCGTTGGCTAGTATCCAAAACAGTTCAATAGACTATCAAACGCTGTACTGGTAGTCCCTTCAATTTCAATCTACGTTCACAAAATATTATCACGCTACTGGGTCTTCCCTTCATTGAAAATCAACTTTTGATTTCAAAACTAATCTTTTTTCATTCTCACATCACTTGAAGTAGGTCAAGTGGCGCTGTCATCATTATTTATGCAAAAATGACATTCACCAAATATTAATTACATATAATAGTGTTTAAATCCTTCGATTTTTAACTTGAATGAAAACAAATCATTTTATTGGATGTCACTAAAATGATATTCATCATTTTAATGGATGTCATCAATCATTATTAAGCGAATCTCTTATGTTTATCATTTTTTTTCGTTAAAGTTGAAAACAGTTCTTTTAACAAAGAAAGAATAATAGCAAATCATGTGGCGCCCTCTGCCAGAAAACATCAGCATTCAAAGCTTCGTAAAGTCCTTTTGATTATCCCAAAACTGGAGAATTTAAAAGCATGGAAACACTTGGATTAGTCCTTATTCATTTTCTTTCTTCCTAGTCACACTGTGGAGTCGCTGTTATGTAGAGGAAGAACACCTTGAAGAACATCATTCAGATGATTCCTAAGGTTGTGAAAAACCTGGATTCGAATATAATGCTCTGCTTATTCCGAAGGAGACCAACTAACTTGTCTTCAGCTGTAAAGGTTTTGTGAAGATTCTCAAGTCCCAAACGGGACTCGAACCCACGCCTTTCTATCCAAAGAACATCGTTATTAGCAATTGAAATGCTCTGCCATTACAATAAATAGGTTTCTATGGTATTTTTCATGTGAATATAACCAATGAAAAGCTGTAAACCTATATGCTGTATTTATTCTCGTTTGAAGACTCAGAAAGCCCGACTCCCGTTGGCTAATACCATTGAAATAACATAAAGAGGAATAAGAGGAGGTGACTGTTAAACGTTCTGATCAAACTCCCCGATCCAATCGGAATCACTTCATGCGAATTCATTCTCTGATCGTCTTGATGAGGTCCATTAAATGAGTTCTGTTTGTTATCGCAACCTCAGAACGACATGCGCTAAGGTTTATCCGTGAACAGGCAGGTCGCAGGACTGTAGTTTAATACCAGTCAGTCCGTGATATTAAAATCGAATTCATTTCCCTCAGTATTCTTTCTTTTCTGTTCACTATGGACACCTTTTGAACAATTTCCAACTAAGTTTTCATTACTCTTCTGTGGACTTCACAAACAAAAGTTTTCGACTGTTTCTATGCGAATGCAACCAACAATGCTACTCGGAAATGTTGGTGTAGTTTTGTTTAAAACTTAACACGTTTCTGATTTCTGCAATCAGTTTAGAACTTCTTTTGTATAATGCCATCTCAAATCTTAAATAGCTTAAAACAAGCTCGTAGCGTTACATTTTCTTTATAGTCATAAAACGTCCTCCCTTTTGGTACACTTCAAAGATACAAATGAACTCTTACCAGATCTTCTTTCATTGAAAGCCAAATTATTCGTTCTCAGTGGTAATTGACAAGTTTTTTCCCTCCGGGAAAATCAGAACACCGTGAATAAATTTGACGCTTCAAACAAACCGGCTTGAATATATACGTTACTCGTGTTCCTGTCTATAGATGCCACACTTGGAACGCGAATAACAGTGATAATCACTAGTCTTCAATATCCTTAGTTCGTTGGTCCGTAGTTGCAACAAAACCAAATGAGTATTTTATAAGCTGGGCTTATCTCGGATTAGATACACTTTTGGTCTTTGAAACCAAAGTGGCATATTAAAATCGAAGATCGAAATCTTGCATGCCAATCCACTCGTTTATTTTCAAGACTTGTCCATAGTGAATTTGTTCGGATCCCAGAAACAGTCAACTAAGCTATCGACTTTTAAGTATTGGATCTAATCTTTAGTCATATAAGTGAAGTGTTTGAACTTTTTTCATTATAACTGTTTATTTGTTTCGGATATAGCTTTTTTCCGATCATCAGTCAGGGTACAAGCACCACCGTGTTCTCACAACTTCGTGAGTTTATTTCCCTAATGAATGATTTCTGTATATTGGGAAATAATGAAACTGGGACTTATTGTCACATAAAATTTCTTAATGATAATGAAGAACAATCAGTGGAATGCACATTATCCTTCAACATGTATGGTGACACCAAAAGAACCACAGACTGTAATCTTCCATTAGTAAGAAAGCGGAGAATGTGGTCTTGCGAATAAAAAAATTGATATTGGGTGTGGCTTTTGTGGCCTTAATGCCTCGGCAGTTTCGCAGATACATTCATAATAACGTTGTGTGTGTGTGTGTAGACTTACGGATATTGTGTGTGATCTTTCCATCAAAGAAGAGGGTGGTAAATATTTGGTTGATCCGTAACTCTCTGGAAATCACTTTGTTACAGTGAAATCACAAATTGAAGAGCGCCTAAAGCAGAAGTTCTTGTAAATCGCAACCATCCACAATGCTTTGTCGTGAATATATTCAATTGCACCCATTAAATGCTTGAACTGTATAACGAATCTCCACAGCGCCCTCAGCTTTTGCTGAATGAGTCATTCGTGAAATGGAGATGACTAATGAAAGAAACTGCATGGCAATGTCATCTCATCTCAAGATATCCCGTCATTCTAATGATCTTATCACCAAGATGTCCCTATTTAGGTTGCCGTTCGATTACACATTTCAGCTGATAGCCGACTTTGCTTCTTATTCATTCTGATACTCAAAGATAGATCCGGTCATACTTGCATCTCAATCCAGTGAACATGATATCTGAAAGCCTGTTAGCACCTCTCCATACAGTTAGATTTTGTCAGCTAATTATCTTCCATTTCAAATAGATTTACCTTAAAACAGGTCGCTGATGGTATATTGTCGTATTACAGTCTTACTTTCCACGTTACAATCTTCGCTGGATTTATCTATTTTGCTTGTTCGCGTTTGAACTATATAGTGACATGTTGGGAGATGCTACAAGGCTTGATCAAACAATAAACGAATAAATAAATCCAATTGGACAGCCCACGTAGATGATCCATAGCTAGCGCTATTGCAAATCCTTCTTCCCACTGCGTGTACGTATTGATGTGATATTGGTAGCTTATTACGATGTTTTATCTTGCATTACTTAGAAGAATACCTTGTAAAATTAGAATTACGATTGGCGTAACACAGGCTATGAACGTAGTGTCTTCTGCCTGTTGACTGTGTGCTGTGTTGGTCAGTCGGTTTGACTATTTTGAGCTAACCTACCTCCATATGAAAATCCTTTTAAAAAAGCCTTTTTAAACCGCACAGAAAATGCTGCGACATCCTTGTAGTTGATAAGAATGTGTGATTGTGCGTTTTTAGACATTTAATGGAACGATGATTGCATAGCAATCTGAAAGTTGCGAATAGTAATAACAAACACATAAATCCGCTTCAGTATACCTGTGGAATTGAAACAAAATCTCCAAATCTTCGATGGTACATTTCAATGGAACGACTGCAGTGAAAGGCACACAAAAAAGAATATCATATCGTCCTCAAAGACTTCACGCTCTGACTGCCTATAATGCTCTATCACTACAAGGTTTAAAGAACAGCTCCGCCATTTTGAAAAGTTATATCAAAATGACTCAAATTTATACATCCAATTAGAACAGTTCTTCTATCCCAAAAGCTGCCACCTCCTTACTGTAGTTGAGTGTACGACGTCAGTCCATATTTCAGATTTTATCCAAGCAAAATAAGTTTTTATCTGTCTTGAAAGAAAGATTGTGTAGCGTATATTATACATTGAAGAAAAGGCTAAAATATCGTTATGCTATGGAAAAGTCAAAGCAGAATTGGGGCTGGAAATCTTCATTTTCACGATGAAGAAAACATGCCACAAAACGCTTAACACAACCCCATAAAACGCGAGATTTTAATAACAGCAACGAGTTAGAAATGATGGCTTTGAAACAAAATTGTATTCAAATATCTATTACAAATTAACTTAACTGAGTTTGAAAGTACTCATGAAGATAAAAAAACTGTCTTGATTATATTACAAGTAAACATAGTTCAGTTTCTTGTATATCCCTCATGAGCAGTCGAATATCGGGAGAAAAACATAACGTGAAATCCTTTGAGGATTTTGAGAGGGGAATGTTTTTTTATTTTTGGTTTGTAAAATCTTGTAAGTCTTGCAATTACAAAAAAAAAACTCTGTTTAAGGTATGATCTTGATCTCAAATTTCCACTGCGATTATTTTATGATAAATGACATCAAATAGATCATCAGCATAATTTCTCTCCTTTTTAACTTGTTTGGTGATTTTGCAGTTTTCAAATTGCTAACGCTTGCTCTGGTCCAGTCATTAAAGCAATTCACATAAAACGTAATTTATTATTCATTAAAATCCTTCAATCAAATCTATACTTTGTTTGAATAAAGAATGATATGGCTGGGGTGAAACAATATTCTGTTTTATTTTTTTGCCGGTAGGAGCTGCTCAGTAGCGTAGTCCCAAACATAACGTGACATTTCTCTTATTTGTTAGAAAGGGAAATGTCGGAGTTTTTCAAGGTTAACTCAACTCGGAAGGAAGTGGCGGGGTTTCTCGGAAACTCAAATTTTTCATTCCAGAAAGCAAACGAATCGAGCTAACACGTGCAGTTATGGTATGTTCGCCTCATAGTCTTGGATGACCCTATATATATATATATATATATATAGGGATTTTCATTCATCGGCCATAAACGAAATGCCTTGAAACGTGTGAGGAAACGATGTTGGATAAAGATGGCGATAATTGTTCCCAACTGTTGTCGACAAGTCCAGTGATCTTTCCAAACTCTCAGGCATGGATACTTCTCTTCATTTATTTCTTCCACTTGGTCTACAAATTTCTTTTGAATCCTTTATGGATGGATGAATTAAGAGAATGCAGTATTTTTGTTAGCACTTAAAAACGTCTTCGTTTTCAGCCATTTTTGTCGCTTAATTTTCAATAGCAATTGTTATTGCTATTGAAAAAAAATGGCAAACAGCGCGTTCTTCAAAAACCACGCAAGTAAACAGCAACCATGCGCCAATGAAAGACCATGAAATAATTCTGCGCAGGCGCAGAATTATTTCATGGTCTTTCATTAGCGCATATAAAAATTGAATAACACCTTAAAAAGTATGTTAGAAAATACAAGCTATTGACAGGGAAATACGATAATTACAACGCAAAGTTCGTTTTCTTTAAAGAATCAGTTACACCCCCCTAACAAAAAAAACCTAACGCCGCACTTTTCTAAGCTTATGTTTTTAGAATGAATGTTGAATATTTTCAACAGATTTCAAGAGCCTGTGTAGCTCAGTGGATGTGGCGTTTGCACACCACCGCACTTGGCCGCACGAAGGAAGACTTCATTTCGAGTCTAGTCGGCGACTAGAGGAAATTTTTCTAAGCCTTTTTTTCGACCGGTTCCCGAGTTAGTCGATCTCTGGCACGAGAAAGCAGGTTTTTCCTCCCGGAAACTCGGGTTTTTCGTCCTGTAAACTCAAGAAAATCGACCGTAGAACCCACATTATTTCAGACATTAAATATATTGTGTTAGGGTTAGGAACCACGAGATGGCGGCACATTTGAGCCGTCTCTCTTGACTGCATACCGCTTAATTAGTGATAGCTTTGGGCCATCTGTCTCTGATTGGGTACCAGTGGAGATTGAACTGCCCACTCAGTCTCCAAAAGTTAGATAGGGCTAAATGGCCTCGCCTACTCCCGTATACGGGAATAAAAAGGTGTTAGCTGATTTTTTTTTTCAAAGGAGCCACCAACAATGATGTGAGAATGGTTAGATAGTTTCCGATTTGTACGCGTATTTTTATATTAATCTCGCACACAAGATTGAGGAAATTATACAACACTATATGTAAGTTAGAAAGAGAGAAGAAATATGTTTATAAAAAAAATAAATAAATAAACAGTCCAGCAAGAATCCTTGAAACACTGCGATGAAGTCTATTCAGAATACAAGAGTAGGTGGATGAAGAAGGAAGAGGAAAAACTGCTTCAAAAAGTCTGTAGTTGGACTGCTGCTTGTTTAGAGGAATGCGAATAAAATGATGAATGCCACTTCAATAGAACAGTGTCCAATGCTGCAGGGACATCTGTCAACACTAGAACTGTCTGCAGAGAGCTGCATGCTTTAGGTTACCACGGCAGAACTTCTGCGAACAAGCCACACGTTATTTCCCTCCACCCTCGCGCGCGCCTCAAAGCCAAACGATGTTTGGACTGGTATCTTTCACACCGTTCCTGGACGTAGATGATTGGAAATGGATTCTCTGGAGCGACGAATCTCGCATCCAGATATTTCACTTTGATGGTCTTGTTTGGATCTGGAGATTACTTGGGGGTGTGGTTCCGGTCGGACTGCGTCGTTCCAAGTTTGGTGGAGTCTTGATAATGGTATGGGAATGTTTCAGTTGAATCGGGGCTGGTTCCATTGTGTTAAAATGTCGTTATGTTTTAAATATGTTATCAAATGTCTTCACAATTATATCTCGTCTTCTGCGCCTTTCTAAAAATTATAATTATCCCGTTTAAACCTTTCTGCTTAACCTTTGCTATACTTCTGACCGCAAATAATAAAGCTCGCGTGTGCAAAACTTACAGAACGAAGAAATCGTCTCTGGCTGGAGCCAATCTCTTTGTCTGACCTACTGGTGTTTATTCTCAACTGAATTTGGAAAATTCATTTAGTTTCTAGCTGCGCCACCAAATTCGTGGATGGGAAGTGATTCTCCCTCCAAAGAATAACACACCCACACGGAACTTTTCTCTCTCAATTCTAAGTAAATTTATGAACTTAAATTTTCTGTTATGCAGTCGTGACAATATCTATTTTTAAGGCTCACACAGATTCGAATGAATGAGTAGTGCATTGGAAATAGAAATCAGGCAAGTTATATAAACAAGAAAACAATTTATTTAGCATCGATGAATTGTACAATGGGTCAATTTTTAGTTCTAAGTAAATTAGCTTCTGTGCTTCAAATCACAACTAATGACTACGTTTACAATTTAGTTCCTCATCATAATCAATTCAATAAGACCACGTGTCTATAATTTTCTCTCGTTAAACTTAGTAAAATTCAGATCCATTTTTGCATAACATTCTGCAGGTTTAAGCAATAGTTATAACATTAAATACTGGCTGTTTCACCTTAAATTTTTAACCAGACCTTCTCTCACATATAACAAAATATTTTAACTATCAACTAAAAAAACAAGTCCCTTAATTAAATCCCCGTCACAATCTTTTTCTCTAGCTAAACAATGAAAAGATCTTACTTGAACAGAAGTCTGTACCTCTCTGAATGATCCTTGAAATCTCAAGTTTGACTTTAGTATTGAACTATATCTTTTTCTGGGGCTTGCGAGATCCTTCTTAATTATCAGCGGACATCAGGAACTTGGCGGCATGGAAAATCGGCATCTAATTTCTTCTAAAACAGCTAATCTTAGTCACATCGGTCCCTCGGCAATTTTCTGTCTGGACCACAGGTCTCCGATGGCGATTACAAATTATCTCCGACGATGCTAGCAAAACTCCGCTGCCGTAGCGTACATCGTAACTTCAGGTCAGAACCCCCACGTGACCTCGAAACTCCTCGCTGACCCGGGACCGGATAGACTCGAACTCGTACTCCAAGAAAAAAGGCAAGAACAAAACGAGTTTCGACATAGCGAACTGCTATTTATACGCTCCCGATGACCTTCGTTTTTGCTTATGTCATCATCCACTGGGTACCGTAATTTTCTGCACCCGACACCCACGTCTATCAGTGCAATTAGATGGGAGACCCCCGTGTAATATCGCGCTGCACGTGAACAATAGCCTCAGGTCATGACTTAGTCTTAATCCTGTCTGGAATTTTTTTGTTCACGATAGCACACTTAGACACAATACAATCTCCTTTGTTCTTATACAAAACTATTGATAACGCATTATTCATAACTCAAAAAAAAAACATTATTTCTATTACAATTACACCAAGTTTATTCAATGATATACAAGTATTTTAGCAGGATTTGGTATACTTGTAAAATCTGAATAAAAGATATTATTTTACTAAAATCCCTTTTATTCAAGATTCAACATTTGATAGACGTGCCCGAAATCATGACGTCTGATAGCGACCTGGACATCCTGGATAATTTCATGCTTCTGACTCCAGGGAAATACTTTGGCAGTGACCTCAGCACGGCAGTACTCTTTGCCATACTTCACTGCGTGTCCGAGATTGGTTTCCACAAAACAACGTGGACGTTTTAGGCTGGCCGACTCAGAGTCCATACCTCAACCCCGTCGAACATCTTTGAGACTAAATAGAATGAATGCCAAATTCTCTCCAGACCGCAGCGACCGTTATCTGTGTCAAGAAGACGATAGGTTTGTGTGATGAAGGGAAGAATATTCCTGTTAGGACTTATCAGAAATTGGTTGAAAGCATGGCTCGAAGGGTAGTTGCTGTCGTTCAGGCCAAAGGGGTCCCACTCGGTACAAGGAATGTAATTAAAACGCAGCTTTGACCATAGGTGGTCAAATGCTTTTGTCCGCATAGTGTACGTATAAGGATTTTTGGTTTATAGTAGAAACTTCTCAAATAACAAAGAGGCATAAGCTATGCACTCATAAGAAATGCATTGTATTTTTCGTCATCTTATTACAGTGCATATCAGTGTGGCGTTCATTCTTCTTTTTCCTTCTTACCATTTCTTCAATTCTCTCGCATCTCAACTGCTTCTTCTTATGTCACAGACATCACAGCAACCGGAAAGATTTCGTGTTCAAAGTTGCAGTGTTTGCAGGTGGAGATTCATTAAATTTAAATTAAAAAAAAAAAATGAAAGAACGAAGAAATGAGCAGAAGAATTTTGGAAGTTTTACGAAAGGAGTCGAGAGTGAGGGGCAGTCCGCCATTGCAGCTGCGTGGTGGATTTAACTCTGCATTCATTCATCGGCTGCCTCATTCGTTCCTTTCAAGTTTGTCAGAGTAAGAAAGTTATTTTTTTTACTAGAGAAAAATCTTATAATTCAGTTGGGGGGGAAACGTCCGTGAGCGCCTTGCTGATCCAAGACGGTTATTTTGTAAAAGATGTTTCCCAACTAAAAAAGGGATTATTTTTCTGTAATCGCACTTACGCAGCCAATAAGCAATGAAGCCACCGTCATCCGATGTACGTAATAGAGATTTTCATCATGGAATACACCCTCTTGTGATGGAAATGGACGATCGTGGATAATGCTCGATAGCTGCGACGTTCATGTGAATTTTAGCGATTGCTCGACATGTACAGTGCACCGCTTCATCTTGACAAAAGAATCGCATTATAGATGCCCATCTTTCAAACAGTCGGACTTTGAAAATGTCACATCCCCATTACCGACAATTTCCTGCTTCTTACAGTGATTGGCCATGGATTGACGGTTAGCAGCGCAGTATCCGTGTTTGCTGGTTGGATTCCGGTAAAATATTCTCAACATTTTTCTAATACACAGTTTAGAAAAATGTTGAGAATATTTTGTTTTTTTGTGCACCACTGTAAAAATAGATGTCCGACTCTGATTTCACAGCACAAAATGCAACCAACAGTAGAATTCTAAGCTTAGCAAAGTAGGTGTTTATAAATAAACACATTCTGTCCTTTTTCTATTAACTGTGTTTTAAAACTACTTGTGTTTCGAGCGGGAGATTTTGACTGGAGTTATATGCTTGGGAATAAAACCTTTTTTTTTTTATGATAATCTCACTCAAAAAACATTACAAACATACAGCATAATAACACCTTTGGACGGCCTACTTTTTGATTATATAAAAGCAAAAGAGGCTAAACGGTTTCCACGAAACAGTGTAGCAGTGTCGTCTATCACCGAAAGACATTCAACAAATATCCATTCCCAAGTTGGGATTCAAGTCTGTTGAATGAAAAGCAGATACGCTATCCACTCACAACAACTTCTTGGATTATTCTCGTGTAATGTTGAAAAGAATTTGGAGATGGACCATGTAGTCATGTTAGTGGAAGTAATTGATATGGGGGATAGAAATTTTAATGCATTATTTTTAACTAATCCTTATCAATTATTTGACGGTGATGATTCACAGACAAAAAATTAAAGACTGGGATTAATACACTTAGTATCGAGTCATTTTATTTATAAAAAACATACTTTGAATAGAGTTTGTATTGGAAGACAAATGTCTACACTCACACAATGCAAAACGAGTTAGTAAGTAATCTGGATGCATCTGTTTTCGTGAACAAGCCCCTTGATCTACATTACAATGGACTCGCCTTTCCGGTGTCTCAGCATCACTGACGTTAATCTACTTTTGAACTTAGAAATGCAAACAAATATTCGTATTTTGCTCTTCATACCCTCTCTGAAATCAAGTTTTAATATCTCGAAAGTTTTTCAGTGGAAGATTCTCCCAATTTTAATGATAAAGACGAAAGATACACACAAATCATTATTCTTTTAAATCTAGCATTTTAATGGAGAACTTATGGCCTACCTACAACTGTATTGCACTGTACTGGCTTACTTTACTGTATTAAGTGTCATCTGCTGGTCAATTTGTTAATTTTTTATCATATCCCGGATAATCTATTATTCCAGTGTGCGTTAATAAACTTACAACAATGATGACTGGCGTCTGAATGCGATTATAAATATCAGAATTCTAGGACAATGATTGACTCCGCGTGGTGGCGTGATGCTTGCATTAATTTTGAAAATGCAACATTTAAAAGTGCTCTATAATATACAAAAGAAATTAAATCTAAGTTTAAAAAATTATAAAACTATAGACAATTAAAAAATAATAATCCAACACAATGCGATTTAAACAAACAAATAAATATATTTATAAATATTGATCAAAACTTAGGAACATATGTGATCGATTGAAATCACCAAAGGCATCCGGAAATAGCTGAGTGTCGCAGTTCTGTCAGAATCCATTCTTTTAAAGCTAAATGGGGTGTTCACTTTGGTTCAAAAATTATTAACTTTCTGCATGAAAAAGTAAACTGAAAAAGGCATACAGTAGCTCTATTTTATTTTATTTTATGCTAGATTGAGTTAAATATATAAATAAAACATTTGCAGCAATTCTCTTGCGCTTCTTCCATTGGTCGAAGCATTCCGTTTCTTTTTTTGCCTCTGCAGAATCCGCTGACTTTGCAAAGTCTCCTCTGTAACTGTGCTTTTGCTAAAATTGCATTACTCGTTTCGTAAGGTTCCCATTGACAGCCTACTCTCTACTCGTTCTCTTGGGAATGGGCTCGCACTTCTTGGAAGATGTTAAGTATTTGTGACAGTGATGCTGTGTAGAATATTAGGTTCAGTAAGTCGCTTCGGAAAAAAAAAAGAAAACAAAAAAAATGGGTGACAGTAAAGTACGATGCTAACAGGGACGATAGTCCCTTAAATTAGCAGCTCCTTTGTACGTGGACGATACAATTTTCGAAAAGAAAAGATTTTTTAAGATGTCTGTGACTTTCTGCTGAGAATATTAGACTACCAACAACTGCTCATTTTCTTCAATACTTAAGTGTGATAAAGTATTGAAGCTTTTATCTATTCTTTTACAAAGTGAATATGGCGGAAAGAAGCCAAAGGATCATATCATAATATATAGTTCGTTTGAAAGAAAGAAAGAATGAGCAAGAGAGAGAGAGAGATATATATATAAAATTAAATGTTTGAATTTCATATCGGATTCTTCCCTTCCATGAGGAGTGCATACTACGTAATATGCACTCCTCATGGAGTGCATACTACGTAATATCATTCATTCTGTTTTTATTTTAATAAACTGCATTTAAAAATTTTGTTTCTTATTTGTGATTAGGTTATTCATTTGAGGGAAATTCTCTCTCTCTCTCTCTCTCTCTCTCTCTCTCTCTCTCTCACACACACTACTGCGCCAATGCGCAGTGGTGTGTGTGTGTGTGTGTGTGTGTGTGTGTGTGTGTGTGTGTGTCCTGCAGGAGCGGTTGCAGTTTCTGCAACCGCTCCTGCAGGACACACACACACACACACACACACACACACACACACACAAACCGAACCACGTGTAAGTAAGCATTTGTATTCATGTCAGTGTTTCCATTCTAAGCATAACGGTTCTCGCTATGCATCCAAAGAAACCATAAATACTCTTTATTAGTATATTTACACACAATATACTTACTCTGGATTATGGTAAAGTACAGTAGAAATAAATAAGGCTATGAGGTCCGGATATTATCCCTGTTAATTGCATACGTTCTACTAGCTGATATGCCTGTTTTGAGAAATCTTAAATGGGTGCAATTCTTCACCATTTTAATAACACATCAACGAAAAGTATGATTAATATTAATGATGTGATATGTACTCCTACGTCAAGCAATTTCATATTAATTTCATATTACAATGAATTATCAGTAGCACGTGGGTAGCGCTAATGAGTTTGATTATGAACTCATGAGTTTGAATCGCATCCAGGACACGATGATCATTTAAAAAGTCTTCTCAGCTGAAGAAAGTAAGTTATACATTTGATAATTATATTTATTTTTCAACATAATCTCCCTTAAGACTAATGCATTGATTCCAGCGATGCTCTAGCGCCATTATCCCGTTCCTGTAGTGGTTCTCAGTAAGATCTACAAAATACCCTGTACAGCTGCAATCACCTCTTGATTCGAAGAAAAATGCTCACCAGCTAAGAAGAGTTTTAGTTTTGGGAAGAGACAGAAGTCAGAGGGAGCCAAATCTGAGGAACAGGGTGGATGTTCGAACAATTCATACTACAGATCCCCTTAAGTTTCCCATTGCCAAAACACCTTTGTGGGCAGGTGCATTGTCCTGATGAAAGATGATTTTTTTCTTCTGCAAACCGGGTCTTTTCTCTCAAATGTTTTCGTCTAATCTGGTTAAAAGATCGGAATAATATTCCCCACTTATTGTTTTACCCTTTTCAAGATAATTAATAAACAAAATCCCTTTAGCATCCCAAAGCATCGATGCCATGACCTTTCCTGCTGATGAAACCGACTTTGTCTTCTTTGGCGATGAACAACCTGCTTCTGTCCACTGTTTTCACTGCTGTTTGGATTCCGGTGTGTAATGGTGAATCTAAGTCTCATCCATAGTAATAAATCGACGCACAAAATCAGTTTTATTCTTGTTAAAATGCTCCAAGCACTGTTCAGAGATTTTCACGGGAGTGCGTTTTTGATCTGCGTGGCACCCATCTTGCGCAAAGAGCTTTTTCATTTGCAATTCCTCATGCAAAATACATCCTACGCGTTATTTTGAAATGCCTATAATCTCAGCAGTTTCACGCATTTGACTCTCGCCGGTCATCCAATATCATATCGTGCACATAATCAATGATTTCTGGTGTTATTACACTTTTTGGGCCTCCTTCACGTGGATCATCTTCAAAACAGGTACGGCCATGTTTAAACTCAGCAGCCCATTTCTTAATTGTTGAAAACGAAGGAGAAGAGTTCCCATAACCTTTTATGAACTTCGAATGAATTTCTTTTGGCGTTAAACCTTTTACAAAGAATTTTATAACAGCACGATACTCAATTTTATTCATTTCAAGGGATACAAACAATACGTTTGCTTCAGACAGCTGTATAAAACAAACTGCCTGATAGAATGACTTGCAATTTCACATGGATGCTTATGACAGAAGTACAAACTTAGAAAAAAAAAAATCGTGCCGATAGTGTTGCCATTTATGGTCGAGGCCTAGATCTTTCCAGGTCACCCTCGTACAATGGAAACCCGAATGGATCGAGTGTCAGGGATTCTTCACAACTATAATGAAAGGTGGGTATGTATTTTACCTATAGATTCTTCACATATTGTTAGTATTAAATTTATCCAATTTTGCCGTCATAGTTTTAACTCATCCCACCGATTCTTCGTAATTTATCATTATTTTTATTGTTTGTAATGATGACCAAATCAGCTAGCATTATGAAGCAACATCTGCTCACCATGAGATGGAAATGCACTAATAAAGGTTAACGTCTAAGGAGAGATCTCTCTAGCTAAAGGGCATCGTTTACGTCCTCTCTCTCTCTCTCTATTTATTTATTTAAGTTAAATACGGTGCAAAAACCGAACCTCCGAATACAACAGAAATGAATGCTTAAATTATACTTGAAGGATTTACTACTTTAGTAGTCTTAAGTTCGTCTGTCTTCAAAGAGAATTCATCTTATTTATGACAGCAGTGTTTCTAGATTCCTGTCTTTATATATTTCCAGAATGTTAAAAGGATCTCTGATACCAAATATTTATTTAACTTACAGTCTGAAAATTCTGAATTTTTCAACTCATCGCATTTTCTTAAATCTTACTTGGAGAACGTTGTAGAACGCGTAGTTTTTCTATCCAACATAACCAAGAATCATCTTCAGTCAGGACAAGCGTTTATCACGTATTTTTGTATTTTCATTGTAACCACAATTCCTTCTTTTCCAAACACGAGTATTTTGCGTCTGTTTTGTGGTTTCTACTCTTTGTTTAAGATTCAATGTTTATCCTCCTTTTCACCAAAAAAAACTGATTTTTAATGCAAGCGAATATTTAGTTTTTTGAATGCAAGTGAAGTGGATTCCACCAAAATGAATGCTTTTGATCTTTTCTAAAAGCGATATAATCCTGCAGCCTTGACCATTGCAAAGAAAAAAATAAGAAGAATTTGAATTAAAACATTCAAACTAAATGCCATTCCATCTGCAAGCGAACTTCCGATGTTCTTTCTTTTGTGGGAATGTAGATGAATAGAAACACTAATTATACTACCAGCTTAATGGGAGCTCCGGAGTCCAGATTCTTGGATATCATTAATGTTGTGTTAATGGGATCCCATAAATAATTCAATAGAACAGACATATAAAAATCATCCGCTTTAGTTCCTAGTATTAATAGTAATTGATAAACATTACTTAATAACACATAACAAGAAACGCAAAATGGCTACTAAAGACAGTCGCTTTGAACCATGTTGAAAATATTTTCTCCATTGAGGTGGTAACCCTATAAATAGGGTAATGCTAACCCCTATATCTGAAGTCCACAGTGAGTTGAAAGAATATGAAAGGCTGTTCAACTACTCAGCCTCTTGAGGCCGAAGAGGTATCGTGAGGAAGTGGGGTTTCTTTCCACAGAGCTTAAATGAGCCCATGCACACACACACACACATGCAGTGAACAGAAAAATAGAAAATATGATTCTCATTTATCTTTACCAACCAATGGGAAACTCTAATTTCACAGAGGAAGTGCTATTTAATCTCCTACTTGAGCATCTTGCTTTATTTTCTAAATTCTTTTAATCACCAAGATGAAAATTTTCTCCTCAAAATAAATCTTTGCTAATATATTCGAAACATTAAACTTACGAGACTATGTAGAGAGGACAGTCATCATAATTGTATTTAAAATCTATTTTCATTTATTTTCAGCGAAACAAGAAAAAAAAATGGAAACGAAAGTTGACAGTCATAAGTTTGATTCTACATGTTTTAAAGTAGGTCGAAAACTCGACACTATACAATACATATTGCAAATGCTACTACTAATAATGATGACGATTGGTAATGATGATGACGATTGGAATAATCGTACACATTTAAATTCGGAATATAGAATACTAAAACTATGCTTTGCGACAATTTACTTACTATATTTATTACCGCTCACATTAACAGAACACCTCTGCAAATACAGAATAATACTAAAAAATCCCTCGCTGTTACCATCATTGGCTGATAGGTTGAAACAGAACACATTTGATGAGCTTCATCTGATCAAAACTCGTCGAACGAAGAGGTGCCCAATTTCTTGAGGGGAAAGTGCCTCATTAATTTTGCTGATTTGTGCAGAAACTAACCAACTTCCCGATTTATGAAAGCTACTGAAAAGTGGGAATGCTTCTCCCTCCCTCTCTCTCTCTCTCTCTGTAATTTGATTTCTGAAATTGTAACAAGCTGGTTGAATGCAGTTGAAGATAGTCAATAACAAAGTACTTCGAAAACTAATGCAGAATTATAATTGCAATATTGTGTATTTTAATTAAAACACTAATTGAATAAATTTGTATCCTTTCGAATGTTTTTTGCTATTTATTAATTGATTGTTTCGTTGTTTTAATTACATTTCATTCGTCATGCATATTACAATGAATAAATTCAGTTTATTTTTTGCTCGCAGTTCGAAATTCTTATTCCTCTGGCCACTTCCGAATTCTACCCAAGTGCGTTTTTTGCATCCTATAATCATATTAAACATAATTTTGAACTCTCTGTCTAATCCATTAGGTTAATTTTGAGCTGTCTACAATCCACTAAAATATAATTTTAGGTTATCTAATTTAATGAGCAGAATTTTGAGAGATTTAAGAATAACTTTGACCAGTTAAGGGGATAAAAATCCCTTATTGTTTTTCAGCCAGTAAGCGAAACTAAGATCGAAAAACTACGATCTGAACGTTTCATGCCGACGAACTGTCAGCGTATCCAAGCGTAAGTGACCACTTGGTAGTGCCACACCACGGCAACTCGTTGCAAAGGTGGAGCAAGATCCCTCACTGTTCTTGATATTTTCTCATAATGTAAAAACACACAGCTCTTAGGAGATGTAGTACTGTTTTACATTATGAGGAGAGGTCACTACCCAGACCGGTTTCAACCTTTTTTGAGGTCTCATCAGTGAGTAGCTAGACCTAGAATATCAGAGTTTAAGTTCAGAATATCAGAGTCTGATATTCTAGGTCTAGCTAGTAAAGGATTTTTATCCCCTTAACTGATCAACCTCGCCAGAAAAAAATAGCCGTTTGGCTTTTCATCTTAATAACTTTGACCGTTACACAATTCACTATGCATTATGAGTGATCTAAAGTAAAATTTTGAAATTTTAATCCACTAACTATAATTTGTGCTTTCTAAATCCTAGCGTGAAAATTTTTTAGCTTTTCTTTCAACCGGCTAAGTAATTTTTTGTCCTTTTTCGATGCGCTAAGCAAATTTGAAGGTGTTTTTTTTTTCGATAAACTGAGCAACCTTTTTGATTTTTTTCCGATCCACTGAGCAATTTTTTTGATAATTTTCAGTTCGTTTTAAAAATATCATTTTTAATTATTCAATCCTAATATAATTTTAGGCTTTTTACGATCTACTTTTCATAATTTTTTCGCTCCTTAATATCTACCTCGATTATACTAAAGAAATATGAACTACTTTTTGACGAACCGTGCCCAAACTCTGAAAAGTAAGGGGTGTCACTGTTTTGATTTCTGTTTTTTATTATACTGCATGGTGCAAGGTCTACATGGAAATATAATGTTCAACGAACTCCTGCCAAGGAAGAAAAGATAAAATCCCACTATGGATCACTCTACAGATAACAATTATCATTCAACCATAGCTTAGTCACTCAACCACTACTTTTGGCTTTCCTTATAAAGCTGATTCTCAGCTGAATCGTCAATCTATTTCGCTGATTAGTTTTTGCTTTCAAAAGTCAGATCAGAATCCAATTGAAAGCTCATTAGATACCAAACTTTCAGAGAAAAACACGTTTTAATCTATGAATAAGAAGATAATGTAAAAATATAACAACAGAAAATAACAGTGCGAGAAATGAAAAAAGAAGAGATGGAGAAAATGGAAGCTGAAGAGACAGAAAATTGAAACTGTAATATTATAGAATCAGAATAGGTTATTTAATTAAAAGAAAGCTTTGTGCTTCCCTTTCGCATGTTGAATATATATTTATGATTTACATCTTTATAATGAGCTGTATCTGAATAGATTGTAGGATCTCAAAAAAGAAGGATGGAGATGCATAAATTTCTCTTTCGTGATTTTACATGTTGCATTTCAAACTGCACGTTTCAAAATGGCTCAAATTACTTTCTCGTTGGTTGTTGTTTTGCCCAAAGCTCTTCCGTCTACCGACATCACTCCCCTGAGGCCATCCCATCCCGAAGATAGAAGAAAACTGCTGATTACAGGAGGAATGTAATTTGCACACAAACATACCCACCACGATCTCGGCTTCTGCAAGCCTGTCTAAACGCACAAGCAGTCTCCCGACAGAGGCAACACTTGCAAATAACCATAATCCTTGTTACTGATAAAATGACAGACCCTAGTTTTCCCCTCCCCATCAAGAAATTCACCATTTCCACCATCCACCGAGCATGAGCAGTGCCCAGTTATCGAAATTCTGCACCGTAGTGTTGCCGCAGTATTGATTTTCGTCATGCGGTGGTGCAGGGTTTCCCGTTACCCTAGCAACGGGGTCACTCTCAGCCGTCGGTGATGTTATCGGATGCTAGCGAGAGAACGTGGGAGGCTGTGGACGGGGGAGGGGGGGAGTGAACGTGCACCGCGGCCGCTGTTTGCAAAGTTCGCGGATGAATGCATAATAACGACGCAACCGTTCGACCGCGTGGATGCAATTCAATCAAGTCTGCGCGAGGATCTCACTAATTATCAGAGAGAGAAAAGTCGGGATGTATGTGTGGGGAGGGCGGAGTTAACGGGATGGCAGATATGAGCGAACGAAGCAAGTAAAGAGAGTTGAGGAGGCACTAACTAAAAGCCCAAAACGCGTTGCATTTTGTCGTATGGGAACATTAGTTTGAAGCCGATGAAAGGAGAATATGCCTTTGGTTAATGATTTTGCATCGCTGTGCCGATGTGGGATGAGAATTTTAAGTATTTATCGAACATTGCCATCCCTGGGAAGTTAGACTCCCCTAGAATCCACCAGAAACACAATACTTTGGTCGAGAATAAAGTTTTAGTTTCTGCACGTGACATGCGCATCATGAATGGGGAGATTTTGCTGTTGTTCAAATAACTTTTCTTCCGGAAGCTTTCTCCCCCATTCTAAACGAACCGCCTTTTATGCAACCTTGAATGGTTCATGATCTTTGACACAACAAATGTCCCCCAGAGATATGCCATTATGTAGCCTCCTTACAATATTCCAGGTGTCATTTCGCTAATTAAAGATATATTAAAGCTGTGGCAACCCAGATCTAGGCTTTAGGCAACGGAACGTGGTCATTTATAGAGATAAATGACTCCGATTTCATTTCGGATCAGCTAATTTTCGGATCTCGTATTGAATGGGTTTGATTTGCTCGTGAGTTTGCAACTTTTCCTGTTTAAGAGCGTGCTTGCTAATGATGTCATTACACCTATATGCCTTCTCGTTTATTATATATGCATAGCGAAGCAATAGCTGTCATAAAGCTCTTAATAGTGATACATTACTCTCTCAAGTACGATAACAGAATATTACGCTGGTATCTTTTGTGTTCTCTGTATGGAGGACAACAATCCATAGGTTGCTGCTCTCCATACAGAAAAACGTCTTTATCATGTAATACATGTTAAATGTGATTTATATAGATACCCTTTTGAATAAAGGATTCTAATGATTTGAATTGTCAAGACTTCTATTAATATGAATGAGATTCTATTTTGAGTCTTTTTTACTGTTAGCTTTACAAAATTCAGATTGTGCTTCCTTAAGTGAGAATTAGTATTGGCAAGTTAGTTGAATTAAGAAACTTAAATGACTTGAGTACTATGAAGAAGTCGGCGTACGTCATCCATGTTTCTTCTAGCCTGTACATTGAACGTCGCGTGGAGAATTCCTCTGGGACTTTCAGTAAGTTTACTAAAGTGTGCGTGTGTATGTCGTAATGCCAATTGATTCCTTCAGCAATCTTAAGTTTTGTGAAACGTTCCTGTGAGTTTTGGAAAAAGGCTAAGAGGCCAATATGTGGACATAACCGGATTGCGATCCCAAGAGGAAGGAAGATCAATCAGCAAAGGATCTTTACAAGTGCGCGTTGAGTTTGCTTGTTCTGAATTATGATCGAAGCACGTAAGTCAGGACAGTGTGTTATGTGATTTATGTGAATGTGTTTTCGTCTGACCTTTTGTTTTAAAGGGTGAAAAACCCGAACTTCTAGGAAGAAACATCCGTATGAAACCGACTAACTTACTTTCACAGGGAAAAGGCTTGATGAAGATTCTTCGTGTTTTTTAACCAAGAGGTAATCTCATTACCGATTGAAACTTCTGCGCATGCAATTGAAAATCTTTTGACTATCATAAGTTGTTACCAATAGTTGATACCAATACAAAACAACATGGATAGTTGTATGGGTGAGCTCAAAAAACTTTTTCTTCGTTGGTAATGTCTTTGAGAAGACTCAGTGAAACGAATATCGTTAATGAGTGGATGGAGATAAAGAAATTATTATTTTTTCCATCCTCCTCAAAGGATGACGCATCTTCAATAACATCATCTGATGTAATCACACTGATTGGCTCATAATGACTTTTACAAATCGATTTGTTTTATGAATCCCATATTTCCTAAATTACTAGCTTATAACCACTTTCACTAAGTTAATTACCAGCTCATTCACTCTCTGTCTATCCCACTCCTTTAACGGATTGTTCTTCATATTCCTTCTTCTCCTCTTAGCTCCTGTCACAAAGGAGCTAAACACAACATTAATGAAACCGTCCACTATTTAATTTCTAAGACAGAAAATGAACCTTCTGGATGTCAGATAAAAAACACCAGCATCTTCCCGTCCCAGATGCTGTCTTCCTCTCCTTTAATTACATCCTAAGGAATCTCTTTCGCTGGGGACAATGACATGAGTCAGAGACATAACCAGGTGTTTTCGTCGTGGATTCTCTCTCTCTCCTAATGAGTTTTCTTGTACGACTTCCCTTCCAAAATAAAGAAATGAAAGAACTATGTTTTTATATCAAGCAGTAGTACCTCTTGCGCTCCTTCGACAGATTACACAAAGCCTGCCACGCAAACTATGCGACGCTCCGTGTATTCCCATTCCCTCCCCAATGTCTGGCTGTCCGGTTGAGTCTGTATATTTATAAATATTTTTCTTTTAATTTATGCTTCAAACCTCTTTCATTCTAGGACATCATTACCTCTGTTAAATTGCTTTTAGTTGAATAAAAATCGGCAAAAAAAAATATATTAAAATCCATTATTGCACATTCCACATACTAATTCCATCATCCTAATTGAAAATCTCACTTTCAGCTGAATTATTTCTTCCATTTGTTTTGCTTTCGCTCCTAATTAAGCCTTCTTTGTTTTGGTAGAGAATTTTATTATTATTTTAAACATTTAAAAGCATCAATGGAAACTACTTTTCAGATTTTAAACATAGAAAAATTCATTCAAATGCAATAATTTTTATAAAGATCTAGGATAAGTAAATCTAGAATAAATAGTCATTATAAGGACTGGCTTAAAGGGGCGAAGCAAGAATGCTTTTCATCTTCCCCGTTTTCTGTAGAGGACAGTGTACGGATAAAGTGTTATTGAGCTATTAAAACTCTGATCATGGCAGGAGGGTAACAGCAATAGCCGAGCCGCAGTTAGAACTTCATTGGCTACAGCATTGCCATCCATTACCCTCAGGGTATTAATTATTAATTACCGCATCTCACGGTCGATTCCGACTTCCATTCCTCCTCTAGAATAAATTATTAATTAAAGCTCTGATCATGGCAGGAGGGTAACAGCAATAGCCGAGCCTCAGTTAGAACTTCATTGGCTACATCATTGCCATCCATTATTGAATTGAATGAATCAATCTCCTTCTGCCCAATTGACAATTGACATTTGACATTTATGTCTTTAGGGGTGAAGCAAGATGCTTTTCATATTCCCCGCTATCTGTCGTGGTTACAGTGAGGGTAAAATTTACGAGCAGTTTTCTCGCCCTGAATGGGCATGGAGATTATGTATCGCTATAGGAGGCTAATATAGTTTTTGGTCTTCTATATTTAAATATGTCCGTTGGCTCGTATGCTGCAGCTTGTTGAACCAAATCGTTGGGATGTGTGGACGTCTTTAGGAAAAACTTGGTGGCTGAGGATTGTAGATAAGAGAGAATATAGGGAATATTTGTTTCTCTGTGGAGTTGGCTGTTTCTAACATACCACGGGGCGTTCAAAATCATTCTCAAGCACTTGTTCTGCACTCGCTGTATCTTAATAATGTTAGTATTAGAGGTGTGGCTCCAGGCTGGAGAGGCATAGGTGATTATAGGACGAATCGACATCTGGTATAGCTGCAATTTGATTCTGTTGCTGAGTTTGCTATTTCTATTAATTAGCGGGTAGATCTGAGCTATGGCTTTAGATGCTTTTGCACATGCAGACTTGATATGTTGGTTGAAAGATAGCTTTTTGTCGAGAATCACACCCAGGTAATTTGTTTCTTTCTTCCAGGGAATTTTAGTATTGAATAGTAACACATCTCCAGCAGGAGACATTGGCCTTTTTGAGAAGAGAACCGCTGAGCTTTTCAGGGGATTGACTTCCAATCTCCACTTGGAGAACCAACCCTCCAGCTTTAGAAGATTTTCTTGAAGCTTTCTGGTAACGAAGTGGGGTCTGAGAGATCTGGTTAGTATTGCCGTATCGTCCGCATACAGTGCTAAAATGGAAGTCATCGGATTGTGTGGGATGTCTGACATGTATACAGAAAACAGCAATGGAGCCAGTAGAGATCCCTGCGGCACTCCAGCAAAGATATGGCGCTGGGACGATGTAGAACCGTTAATTTTAACTTGCATTGATCTATTCTGAAGATATGAACGGATTAGATGAACCATTTTTAGTGAGATACCGGCTGAGATAAGTTTGTGCAGGAGTCCAAAATGCCAGATTTTGTCAAATGCTTTAGATAGGTCTAGGAATACCGCACCTGTGCACTGGCGCCAGTTGTAGCTGGTGGTGATATATTCCACAATTCTGTGGATTTGCTGGGTAGTACTATGGTGTTGTCGAAATCCAAACTGTTCTTTAGGGAGGATGTCTAGGTCATTTACTGAAGTTTGGAGTCGTGAGAGGATGACCTTCTCTGCGACCTTACCCAGATTGGAGATGAGACTGATTGGACGATAATTCTGCGGTAAGTGTGGGTCTTTGCCTGGCTTATGTATAGGAATCACATCAGCCATTTTCCAGGTGGAAGGAAAATAGTGAAGTCTTAAGATTGCATTTATTATATTGGTCAGATGCACTATAGCTTTTCGAGGCAGCAGCTTGATCACCCTGTTTGAGATGCTGTCTGGTCCAGGAGCTTTATTGTTCTTAAGTTTTTTAATAATATCATATAATTCAACAGGTGATGCGGGTGCAATATGATCGGCACTGGTGTCCGGGAGGTTTAGTGCATGCCTAACCTGTCTGTGGATTTTGTACAGATGATTGAAATCAATGTTGTTATAAGAAGGTTTGCACTGATCCTCAAGATTTTTAAGTATGGCTTCTGCCTTATCTGCATCTGTGTGGACTAGGCCCTGGTTTGAGATTATAGGGGGGAGGTCCTTCTGCCCACATTACCCTGTTGTTTACTTAATGAAAAACTAACAAAGAATACAGTAGGTGTATTTGCACTTTTACATTTTCAAAAAGTAATACTTAATAAATAAGTTCATAGATATACAAATTCATTAAAAAGAATGTATTATAAAATTAAAAGCTTAATCTATTTTTATAACTAAACACCTTCGCAGAATGCATTTGTAGAGTACTGTCAGGTCTGAACGCTCTCCAAAATATCTATTTTCTCCAAGAAAATAGATATCTTGAAAGAGAACAAAATGTTTTAAATCAGTTAAAATTATTAATTATAACTAGAAATGTAGATAATGTCAATTGGTTCGCTATATAAAATAGATACCAAAAATGCATTAATATAAGTTTCACTTATTATTTTTATTCTTATAATTAAATAGTATATAGAATAATATTTAATTATTTTTTCATTTTTATAAGCGTGTCAATGAAAGAATAAATTGTTCGAAGAAACGAAAATAAAATAAAATAAAAGGCTTAAAATGGATTACCAGAAATATTTGAAAGGGAAAACAAAGAATAATATCTTGAAGGGGCATTATAAATCGGTTAACTTTTAATTAATATTTCATCTGTAATAATCCAAACGCACACAAATACCTTTTGAAATAAACGCTTTATATAGGGAAATCTCTCCCTAATGAGATTATTCATTGGCTTATCGAAAAATAAAACACTACACATTCTCTGTTTCACTAGCATGAAACTATTGCAAAGGAATTTATGCAAATTAAGGAATAAAATCGTCATAATTTGAATACTTTTTAGTTGAAACATTTTTTCGAAGAAATTTTAATCAATATTAATTAAAAAATGTTCTAAGTCAAAGTGTAATTACGACCGAATCATCTAAATCCATGAGATTTTGTACGCGCATGCGTGCTCTGCAAATTTATATAGATTAATATATTTCAGTAAAGATTGCGAGAACCCAAATTTCGCTCAAGTCCATCTGAAACGTATTATAGACTTACAAATAAATCTTTTTGTGCGTGGCAATCACATAATATAAAATGTATAAAATATAAATTTAAACAAGAAATATAACAGCGGATGTGACTGTATAGGTTGTTTTATTCAAAGTAATACACTTTACAAATTCCAACATTCCAACTCGGTAACGTCTCTAGTAGTAGATAATACCTGATCACTAGATGTCGCACAAACACCCTAACCTGCGTTCAGTTTAGACCGTCACGAAAAAAGACACAAATAATTCATGAACTGTAACAGAAACTTTAGTGGTGATTTGTCACTGTTACATAAAAGTCGCCGTTTTTCCTATTACAAGCTGAGTGACTTTGTTTAAGTACAATTCGATGGGATAAAATCTTTCTTCTTGTAACTTAAAATCCTTTGTGACTACCGTTAGTGGTGGTTGCCATCTCGTTCAAGCACATCCACCACTTGTCATCTGTCAAACTGTAGCTTTAACTTCTCCTAAACGTCTTGGTTTGCATTCTAGAGAAAGAAATAGGAACGCTTCTCAAGAAATAGCAAAACGTACTTGAGTCTGTAAGACTTCTGTCTTGATTGAGAGCAAATAATTTATCACTGAAGGAAACGTTGATATTCTGAATAACTCAGCACTATCTTTAAACATCTTAAACTCTTAGCATCCAAAAGTTGAAGTAGTTTAATGAGTCAAATGATACTCAAACTTTTGGATGTCTTCAAGTGTTATCAGGACACTATTTTATTTACTTACGATGAAAGTATGATTTGAATTGGCCATCTACAGGAAACATGCTTACATACGTCTGTCTTATTATGCAGAATAGATTTAAATAAATATGTTTTTTAATTTTATTTACATATATAGAGTTTCAAAATCCAACATTAGCTACCCAAGGACTGAAGTATTCTAAACATCCTTCTTCTAGAATAGAACACTTTGATGGAATTCGAACCACGGGATTTTCATTGTCCGCCATTGATATAAAGACAAGATGAATTCAATTTTTCTTTAAATTGGCATTTATTTCTTTCGCTGGATTCTAAAGTATTGTTTTCATTGTGACTTCCAATATAAGCAGCGTTGCTTTACAAAATTGTTTTATTGCTAAATCCTAAGATGGGTGATTTGGCCGATGCATCATCAAAATACTAACATCCCACAGATAGTGGATTTCTGCATTTTCATCCATCCAGGTGCAAAACTTTCAATTTGTTTATGTCGATATTAGATTTTTTTTTCATATTTGTCTTGATATTATCCTTGAAACATTCCATTTTTAATGCTGTTCTTTGAATTTCCTTCAATTCTAAGACTGGTTTGTGCGGCCGAATATACAGTTGATGTGATCAATCCATCAAAGTTGGTGATGGATAATCATCCTAATTACAAATCTGTTTCCAATAAGCATTCTTCGAAGACGAGTTGTTAGTATTTTTGCATGTTTTTCAAAGTGTCTTTGTAGTAGACAGCCTACGTTTGATTGCATAAAAGGATGCCAGTAGCCCTAAACCAAAAGTCTTGTTACAGAATGACAGTCCCGATCATCATCAACGACGCCTTTTCTCAATGGTGCAAATTCAATACCACTATTTGCCGAGAGATGGCAAGCAAGAAATGGTAGATATTTAACATTTTAAGAGTTGTTATTCTATTCACTTGAATGATTGGTAGTTTTTACCAAATCATCTGAAGTAGACTGATGAATTAAATGCGCCTTTTATGAGGTTTATTTTTCATAAGCTTCTTTTAAAATGTCGGCTTGAAGCTCATTTTCGCAACTGATGTTCTGGTTTTCTTTATTTCATTGTGATGAAGACAATAAAGAGAATCAGTGCTACGACACGACCTTTCATCATGCTGTTTTCACCAGGAACGAATCGCTCAAATGGATAATGCTTATCATACTTGCTGAGATACTTCCATACAGCATTCTTTTGAAAGAAATGGATTCTCGTGGGCAACCAATCTCTGATTAAATTTCTGTGTTTACTAATTAAAAGTATCAATGGCTTTAGTAAGATCAATAAAGGCTATGAAAAATAGGCGATTTTTTTACATTTCTCTTGGAGTTGCCATGCAGTGATGATGAAGTCGATTATTCCATGGTACAATCTGAAATCATACTAAAATTCGGGAAGATTTTTTCAAATATATATAGATAGATAGAGAGATTCAGAATTTTTGTGATTCAAATCTGAACAGATAGAATGCGAAGTTAGTACTTGAAACATGTCTCTCTTTGAAAATATCAACAGGATGACAAGATAATCACGTTTCCAAATTCGGCTAGGAAATGTGGAGAAATGACGTCAATCTTAATTGGCTCTTGGACAGTGTTGTTGCTGAGATACTCATCAGCAACAGCGTCTTCAATTGTGAAGATCTTTAAAATGTTCCCTCCAACAAGCATAATAGGCGAAGTGTTCTTGAAGAGAATTGCTCTGTTTTTTGGCAGAGTCCTGTAATGAACAGAAGATCCGTAGAACGCTTTGATGGCTGTAGAAAAGCCCATAAACTCCATGAATGAAGTATTGTCTTTCCTTAGATTTCTGCAACCACCATCGAGTTTTCGTGTAATGAAAATGGGGAGATCTTAGCTTGCAGATCTAATTCCAATAACTTGGAAACCAATAAGATTAGGATCGCCGTTCTACAGACTTTTTTTCCTTCCATTCCTGTCGGTGAAATATACAATATTTGCTTCTGTCCAGTTATCCATTGAGGTCATCTTGAACTACACTTAGTTTGAACCCTTCCACTTTGACGCCTACAGTGAGGTAGAACATGGCCTAACTGCATTGCTTTCGGAATTATAAACATGTGATACATGGGAGAGAATTCAGAGGGTACAGTGATATTCCGTCATTCTTTCAGTTAAATGTCAATTCTTTCTCTTCCTCATCTTCTGAAGAAAACAGAAATGCAAATAATTATTAGGAAATACATGAAAAGGTAAAAAAAATAACCTGAACTGTACATGTTACGGTTAACTTCAAGAATGTTGAAGAGAATCAGTCTCTTCTGTTCTTTAAATAGAAGGAATATTTCTTTTTCAACCATCTTTGCGAACGAAAATTCTTTTTTCAAAACAGGCAATAGTATTCGCTCGCAATATCCTGACATTAACATGAAATACAATGAAACAAAAACAGAAAAATAAAATAATAATAATAAAAAAAACGGATGCGATGTGACTACGTGGAAAACCCGAGCTGAATCCTCTGACTCACTCCCATGTGAGGGATAAAGATGAAGCACGTGCTTGCACTGACTCTTCCTGTGTGGACTTTGATGCTCATTTGGATATCTTTCGAAATTCTAATTAGTAATATTTGGAAGCATTATTTTAATTGTCCATTTGATATAGTAAAGACTAAATAAAAGAGAATATTGCATTGGACCAGAAAACTGCACTTCTCTGGTCTCATGCAATATTCTCTGCTTAAGTTAACACGTGATGTGTGACATAGTACGAGATCGTGCATTAATGATCTTTCTGTTTTACAATAAACAACAATAAAAAAAACTGCCTAATATTATAAACGGAAAGAAGAAAAATTGAAATTGCAAACTATTATGTTCTTTATGAATATTTTATTAAGTAATCGATGCATAAATAAGGGACAGAGCTTACGTTTCCACAAATACAGTTTGACGCCAAGTGGAAAGAAAAATTACATTTACTCTTTCATGCAAAGATGATGATGAAATAAGTAACAAGAAATATCCTTCGGAAAACTGCATATTCATGAGGGCAAGCGAACATTAAAATAGCAGTAAAAATACTTTTCCGTAATTAATTTTCTCCATGCATTTTCGTAGAGATTTAAGCATACATTAAAATTATAAGTGGAGATGAAAACAGGAAGGAAAGCGTAAAAGTTAAAAGAAAAAGAATGACCTGTGAGACTTTTCTTTCGAAATCTTCTGTCCAAATTAATGTCATAAATGTCATTTTTTGAATGAGTTTTATTTTGATGCGAAAATTTGTGCTTCTTAATTATTTGTGTTTTACATTTCTGATATTTTATGCGCTAATGCATCACTCATCTTTATTCAGATTTAAACCGAGTCAACAACTTGACGTAATCTCGTAAAAATGTTGTAATTCGTAATGATTAACGTTGCCACACGTGTAAATCAGCGATACGACTTTAATTCCATTATAATTATTCTTTGGGGTAAACGAGTTAGCAAGATTCAAACTCAGGTTTCATTCAAAGAGCATCGTTGGAACTGACTGAGCTGAGGAGGCTTCAGTATTAATAAACAGGTTTTTAAGAAAAGGTCAAAAGACAATCTTTACAGCTGATTGATTGAGTCGAATATAAATTTACTAATTTAGCTATTTTTCAATCGTTAAAAATGCAAGCGAAAAAGGGTGAATGCTTCGTGGAGTGTCCTCACGCGATGAGTTATTGGCGATGTGACGTAATAATAATGTAATTACATTATGTTTTTATACTAAGGATGATCAGTTCTGCAATGAGTATCCCAGGGGAGTACAATAGTTGGAAAGTATGGTCCACGCGAACTCTAAATTGATACCGAAACAAAACGATCAGCCTTTCATCTCTCTCTCTCTCTCTCTCTCTCTCTCTCTCTCTCACACACACACACACACACACACACGCACATAAAGGGCCTACATGTGTGGCCTTTCTTGGCTTAAACCTGATTACCATTGCAAACTAAAACGTTGTGGCAATCAAAATATTTGCTGCTTTTTAAACAGCAAAGTAATCCTTAAAACTTTCTGCAGTGAGCGTACATCGAACGTTAAACTCCCCTTAGCAGCACGTGCACAGTGATGTAGCGCACAGATATTATCGCTTTTCTTTCTGGAACTTTCTTGAAGTTACGATCATGAAAATGTCATCTAATCCCATCGATTATCCGATTTCGTTTTTTATCCTTCACTTTTCAAAACTCCCCAAAACAGATTCCATCCTTAATTTTATAATAATTGTACATTAGAAAATATTTTAGGAAATCGATGCCAGCAGATAGATTTTTATTTGTTTTGAAAGAGAGAAGAGAAGAGAAAAAAATATTCCAGTGTTTTATTTACACCAAAAGATTTGACTTCGGCATTTTTGTTTTGCTAAAAATATCAGTCTTTTTTCACTTGAACTCAAGTTTCATCTTTAGCGATTGTTTGCTCGGAAGTTTCGTAAAAATGCAGTATGGTTATAAGAAGATTAAACGGTGGAGACCATCCTAACTCTTCCCAGTGGAATGACTTTCAAAATTTTCGATGTGTCATAATCAGAAGATTGGCACTGCTTCATAGACAGAATCATGAAATGCTATGAAAATATTCAACCAGCATTTAGCCTTCAATAAAGGCTTCATATTCGTTAGAGTAAAATCGTTTATCATTTTTCAAAACTAAAATAAAATAGAAGTTTACATTACTGACAAAAACCCTGCAGGCTAGATTTATCTTCCGAGAAAAGGTTACCTTTGTAATGATCTAGGAAGCATATCCTTTTCTTGGAGAAGAGGTCGTTGCTTTCTTCATACAAGATGTCTTTCTTCTTCTTCTTCCCTCCATCTTTACAGTTGGTGTATTATGGCTCATCAAGAGACAAAGAGGTTTCCATTAGATCCCATCCAAAAGGCTATTTTTCTAACCGAATTATGTTTAGCATCATGGCAGTGTTCAATATTTCCACTTAAAAGTCTTGATTCTTTTCCCAGTTACAATATTTTGTGCACGTGTTGATCAGTGATCTTTTTGTTGTTGGTTTTTGGTCACTTGCTCCTTAGTCATTTCAGGAGAAGAAAGATCTTTGAAAATTCGTCAAAAACTATGCCTTTCGTATATTTTATGGATACTAGTATCAAGAGTTATAACTGAATTCTTAAAACTTTGAAAATTATTATCCATCCGCTCTCCATTGATAAACATCAAATGGACAAGTGACTATTAAAAACTAGCAACAGAAAGATCAAATTAAATCTTAATTTTACAGAAAATATTCAATAATTTCACAGTAAAAATTAAGAACACTGTATAACACGATTTTAAATGTAATTTCTTTTCAGCTTACAAATCATCTTATATGTTTATTTTTTTTTCAGATGGTCTTGAATTGGAAAGTAGAAGTATAATACGCTGAAACATGTGAAAGAAAAACACGTTGAGGATAACTTGAATAAAATGATTGTATAAATCCACTAATTTAGCTGTGATTCTCACACATTATTCTCTTCAAATGGTATAACTGTACATAAATTGGTATTTATTTCGATAATTATTTGAAATGATTTTATTTAAAATCTAGGCTCCTCTTCAAAATATACACGGCAGAAGATATGTCACGATAATCAACAGACGAAAAAAGATTATGAGCTCAAACATCGCTAATAAAAATTCCCCACCTTAAAATAATGACATCTTTGTGATATGCTGTTTTCACTTTGATTCTTTAACACATATACATCAAGCAATTATGGCTATTACAGAAATAATGAATTACATGAAATTATTACTTAAATAAGGATTCGATATGCCAATTCCTAACTGTCAATCAATGAATAAATAATAAAAGATGATAAGAAATATGTTTATGATTCTTTCCATTCAAAAAACACAAAAATATAATACATCTTATTCCTTGTTCTGAAGGAATATCATGCAAAACGAATAAACTGAAAAAAAAAGTGGAACACTTACGACTTTTGCCATCAGATTGCATACACTTTGGATAAGAGTATTAAGCCTTCAAGATTACATGACCATCGAGAAGCACCGCACGTGGTCTTCCTCAACTCTTGTTGAAGAGAACCATGAGCCATGTGCTACAGAACATTTGGCACATAGGGGCTCGGGACTATGACGTCCCGCTCTTCAGTAGAAGCAACGTTATATTACATCCAAACTTTAATTCGATCTTTGACTCTTTGAACATGGCAGATTAAAAGAACTTTGATCCATCCCGCCAACAGGATAATCTGCCGATAGACAGTACAAAATCTGCAGTCAAAACTTGTAGGACCTTCTAAGAGAAGAAGAGGAAATTTAATTTAAATATATAAGTTAGTTGAGTAAAGAATATCTTTACTGAATCCTAGATGGAAGGAACAAATACACAGTCATGAGAAAGCTTCTTCGGAGGCTTGGGAAAACCAGCTAAAAGAACACACAAGTTAAAAGAAAAATATATTCTAACGGTATAAGATTAATTACCTTATCTAATTAAATTAAGATTTTGGAAACGAAGGATACTTGGGCGGTTTCCAGGCCTTAGAGACCAGAAGAAGAACAAATAATAATAAAAAAAAAACCTTCTAGCTTTACGGTTGGTAGTGTCATCAATAAAACGAAAACTTGTATCGGAATAATGAGTGAATTCAATGTCATAATTACAGGATATAATTATACATTTATATTTTGTTCAAATCCTTTCTTAAAATCAATGTATTCGACTTAAAAATAATTAAGCCACTAGAAATATTGAACTGTTAGAATTAGCCCACTCACTCTTGTTACTGCGTTGCGTTTATTTGAATTTGGTGGTTCAGCATTTATGCAAAGAGCTCGTTCAGGTCTTGCGTAGCAACTCACAGTCATTTCCCATTGATCAACGAGTCACATAACCTGTCTCTTAGAGCCGTGCAGCCCTCATCTTTATGCCCTTGAGCAATACAGCCATTCTTTCTACTTAACACACTCCTTTCCATTGTGCTCTTATCGTAGTCTAATGTGTACATGTCTGACAGTAAATATTTTTCAAGTCTAAGAATACACTCTCTTGCAAGGCAAAAAAAAAGGATCTTCATCACCGTAAATACAATGGATCGAGAGCTTCTGTCGGATCTTCGCTTAAAACCGAATGGGGATAATTTAAACTGATAAAATGCAAGCAATTTATCTTTCTTTTTTGTTTCTGCAGAGGAGGACATCCATTTTACTTTCTCTTTCCTATTTCTTCCGCAATAAATGGCAAATAAAACCAACAAAAAAAGATACCCTCACTTGTCTCTACGATCGATTAATAACGATATCTACAAATTTTACTTAAAAATCACTTTTATTTCGATTATGATCTTCGCTAATGGGGTCTCACAGTTCTTTATTGATCTTTATATCCGATAATTGTAAAAAATTATGATCATTACACAAGAAAAGTTATTACATATTAATTTAGATGACCGAGATAGAAAAACGCTGGGATATTCGTCAATGTTCTAAAATCATTTGTCGTTATATATATATATATCCTTAATAATTCATTTGAAACATAGGCTGTAGATAAAATGAATAAAACGAAACTATGTCTTGCATTATTAAATGCATTTGTGCTGTTGCAAACACAACTATTTAGCATGCGTGAATCAATGACTTTTAATTGTTCAACTACAAGACCTTTTCGTATTAAAGATATTTATGACCTTCCTAATCAGGTTCTCTCTGACATCAACATTCATATTTTACGAATGATATGGTTAGCTGTATTACTAGTTTAGATATCTGTAGGTTCCTTCTCCATGTTCAAGACTAACAGCCTCTATATTTATTCCTTTTTCGGAGTTTTTTTTTACAGAAATGCCTTATTAAGATTTAAAAATATTAAATCTATAACTAGATATTGTTGGCTAATTGTCGTAAATGTCCTTACATTTTTTTGCGTCTATCAACCAACCACCACCTAGGAATAAGTTGACATCTGCCACAATAATTTAATACTAAAAAAACGATGTTCCAAAGGATAGAAAAATAGTAACCAGTTCTTTTCTCTGCTACTTATTTTAACCTAAATTTATTTGCAATGCAATTAAATATTAATAACTAATAATATCAAACTTAAAAAGCGAATTTTCCAAAGACTTCTAAAGGTAATCAAAATTTATATCTTCGGAATGATACTGCATGCGACATTCGGTAAACATTTACTTGCCTGAAGAGAAAGAATAATCAAGCTTCAGTTGGTCGATGATGTTTTCCCGTTGCATCTATCATAAAATTTAACTGTTTACATCAACAAATGTAATAAATCAATTTTGTAATGCAAAATTATTACGTTGCTGAAGTATCAGCCTCTTTCTACTTCCAAGCATCTCCCTACGTTATCGATCTGATGTTTGCAATGTGGTTTTCTTTAATCCTAAAAATGTTCTTGTCCGTGCAATGCGAGATTTTACCGATTGGTTGTTCCAATAATTATTTTGTGTTGGTTCCATAAATCGCAAACGGTTTAAGAATGGATTATTTTCAAGCTAAGCGATTCTAGAAATTCTACATCGTCAATTTTCTTCGTTTTGTGAAATGTTTCTGTAATTCTTCTTAACTTAGGAAACCTCGTTATTAAAAACATCAAAAAGACCAGGAAAAACCTTGAAAAGGCATCAAAAATATAAACAATTAAAAGTTATCAGAAAAGGCGTTTCGAAAGCTCCCCATCCCCCCAACGAGAGACGTTAGTGAAATAGAAAAAGTAGTTTGAAGTCCTTTATTTTTATGCGCTATTTCTCAACATAATTTCACTCCTATCAACACATTTCCCCTCCATATAACAGACTTAAATGGCGTCAGTAAAACCTTTTAGGTTTTTCGTAAGTATCTTTGAAAATAACCTAATTTTGAAATGAATACCCTTGAGATGAAACAGTAAACAAAATTGGAAAGCGACTCATTGATTATACAGAATATAATAATTTAAATATAATGAATACATTTTACAAACGTGAAAATATACATAAATATACATGGTGTGCAAGAGGACAAAAATCAATAATAGACTACTTGATAGCAAATGAAAAAGCAGCAAATCTCTTCCTAGACGTTCAAGTTTAGAAATCGACACAGTTCACTATTTAGTGCAGGCAAAATTAAGATTTCCACCAAACTGGCTACAAAAAATACAAAAAATAAACAAACTATAGAACCAAAATCTAATTACAAAGTAAGACTACTAAATGATTCAAGTATAAGAAATTTATACCAACAGAGGATTAATAACTACTTAGAAAAAATACAAGAAAATGAAGACATTGAGAAAGAATGGAATAATATAAAAGAAATTATATTATTCTATATCATCAGCAGCATATGAAAGTCTAGGAACACACAAAAAATATCATAAAAATAAAAAATTACATATATGGGACAATGAAATAAAAACAATAATTGAAAATAAAAAGCTGGCTTTTAAAATATGGTTAAGTAGCAAAAACAAGAAGATGAAATTGGAGATAAAAAAGACGAGCAACAGCCAAAAGAGAGACCAGAGAAAAAGATAAACCAGAAAGAGCCACAGAGAAAGCTGGGAAAATTTTGTATCATATCTAGAAAACGACATATACAAAATAAGACCAAGTGCGTACAAAATACTAAAACACATGAATGCAGATATAAAAGAAACTGCAAATATAAATTGTGAAATAGATGTAAAAGAATTCTTGGATTAGTTAACAGATCTTTGGACGGATAATAATGGCATCAAAAATAATTACGCCAGAAACTTACAAGATACCTTAAAGGATATGATAACAATGAACGAATTAAAGGACAACCTAAAAAAAAATTTTAAAAATGGCAAATCAGCAGGAGAAGATGGGATAAACTCCGAACTGTATAAATTTGCTGGAAAAAAATTTCATCAAAGATTACTAAAATTTTTAAATAAAATATATACAAATTGACAAATACCAATATAATGGAATACAAGCATGGCAATGCCTATATTTAAAAAAGGGATAAAACCAAACCTGCTAACTACAGAGGTATTAGTTTATTGAATACATGCTACAAAATATATAGCAGAATACTTAATGAAAAACTAAAAATATGCAGTGAAAAAATATTATTAGAATGTCAAAATGGATTTAGAAAAGGACGCTCTACAATGGATGCAGCTTTCTGTTTAAAACTACTTAAAGAAAAAAGAAGAGAATTTAATTTGGAAACTCATCTTTTGTTTATAGATTACGAAAAAGCATTTGAGTAAATGCTTTTTCGTACAAAGTAAAAAGATATATGTACTGTTTGATATATTACAAAGAATAAATTACTACATGCAATATTGAAAAAAATATAAAATGAAATAAAAATAAAAATAAATGAAAAGTTGTCTGAAAAATAATCTATAAACCAAGGAGTAAGACAGGGATGCCCTCTGTCTCCAACACCTTTCAATATTTACATTAATGAAATATTAATACAGTGGAACACCTTAAACAATCAAGGTATAGAAATTTCCCGGAATAATAACAAAATGAATACGCTATTATTTGCAGATGATCAGGTAATAATATCGGATAAGGAAGACAATTTACAAAGAGCAATATAAAATTTAAACGTTATAGTAGAACAGTTGGAATGAAAATTTCCATAGATAAAACTAAAACAATGGCATTTTGTGGACAAACTCCAGTTAGAAGCAAAATAGTTATTAATAATAAAAATAATAGAACAGATAAATACTTTCAGTTATCTTGGATGTGAAATATCATACGAAGGAGAAAAAGGCATAAAATTAAAACTTGAAAATTTTTACAGATTACAGGCCTGATAAACAGAACACTCAACCCAAATATAGTACAAAAAGAAACACACTTGAAAATATACGATACTTTAGCAGTATCGTACATTTTTATATTGTGTAGCCCACATTATTATATGGCAGTGAAATTTGGGCAATAAACAAACAAGATAAACAAAGAATAAAAACAAGTGAAATGAGATTTATGAGAAGAACTGCAAAATACACATTATTAGATCAAAAAGGAACGAATACATTTCGAAAGAACTAAAAACAAAATCAATAGAAAATAAACAATTATAAACAAAAAGGGATTGAACATGTAAACCGAATGGCCAACACCAGATATCCTAAACAAATACTAAAATATAAGCCAGTTGGAAAGAGAAGGCAGGGTAGACCTCAAACAAAAAGGATATTGGATGGATAATGAGACCGGAACAGACCAATATGGTTTATACCCGTAATTAGTGTTATGATAACTAATTTTATATCAAATCGGGAACTCTTTCTTAGGAAAGTTTTTTCACAGATATTCTCCTAATTTAAGATCAAAATCTGAAGCCTTTCAGTGTTGAGCAGTTTCGCTTGCACAACTCTACTGTTCTAGAGATGAACCAGCTGGAAAGCGGTCTTGGTGATGGAATTAGCATATTTCACTCATGCCTTATTTGCCTCTTTCATAATGTCAACCAATCAGAACCTTGTGATTTTTTCGAAGTTTTACCTCACACACATTCACAAGAAGTTTCTTCTCAGATTCACTGCAAATGATTCTATAAATGAGCAACATTTCAATGTAATAGTTTAATATTTTCAAGCCAAATCATATTTAAACCAAATTGAGATAGATGAATATTTAGTACATCTATTAATTTCTTAATTATAATTAATAAATTTGTAAGTTAAATTTATTACAAATTTGTAATTCGTAATAAAACAATCAATTAGAGTATTATACGAAGATCTCACATCCCATCCCATCAAAGACGCAAGGAAAATTTACAAATACACTCTGTTAATGAGAATCATAGAATCTCCTCAAAGTCTTATAACTTGGGTGTAATTCTAACCTCTGCTAAAATCAGTTTCTGTGCAAAACGAAATACAAACGAAAGACGTCTTCTTGCATATTTTAGTGAGCTCCGGGAAATAACGAGGATACGAAATCGCTCAAAGAAAAGAAGAGAATCCTGGTGTTCATTTCAAATATTTGTTCTCTTATTTAAACAATGAAAAAGAGTTCCGTTTGTTGCTTAAGTTATTGCATCACCTACATTACTATCCCTTATGACTCGCACACCGACGTATTTCACTAATGGAGTTGATTTGAAAACGCAAAATGCCGGAAGGAAGTTGCATTTCTTTTATTGCAAGAAACATTTTAATTTAGCTGCGCATCTGGTATTGATAAATACGTTTTCAATATATTAAAAAATCAGTTGTTCTTAAATAAAATACTGAAAGCAATGCACGATGCTGTTAATGTCTCTTAGAAGAGAATCTTAACTAACCATTTTACCTAAGATAAAAAATAAATTCTTATTTAGCTTCAGAATAAGTTTATCACTTACTGTTGTAGGCATAAAGCTTGCTTGTTATGCATTTTTATTCATTTCGCATTCGTCAAGCTTGAAGGCTTTTCAGAATTTATGATTTTATACGTAATAATCAAGAAGGAATGGATTTATTGAAGATCATATCTCGATAACAAATCGTGGTGCTCATTACATGCATGTAGATTAGATCTAAAGTATTAGTGGAAAGTAATTAGTCAGTTAAAGATCGCGAGTATTGGGAGAGTGATTAAAGTTGTATTCGTGGGAAGGAGTGAAAATCACACACACACACACACACACACACACACACACACACACACACACACACACACACACACACACACACACACACACACACACACACACACACACACTGTTATCTCGTTTGACATTATCGTAACTGGAACCAAGATGAGATGAACACAAAGATCAGGAGGAGAGGATTGTGGATGGAAAAGTTCACCACCAATTCGTGAGAGCTAACATCTATCGCTCATATTTGGTGCATAATAAATAGTGAATAATCTATGGATATTTAATAGTAAATCAATATGGGTGACTGGTTAATATTTAAAATTAAAAACATAACTAAATTAATAGAACATAAAACAAATCAATCTCTGAAAAACGAGAAATATATTCAGCATTAGATTTTCATAATATTAACATAATAAATCGCTTCTCGTTCCTTCACTTTTTTTTTTCAAAGAAAATATCCCCGTTAGCATTCTCTCTTCAGCAACTTTCTCCCAATGCTGGCGTACAATCTATCTTCCCAGAATCGTATCCAGCAACCATTTACTGAACATAACTCACACTTGCGCCTGTACAAATGTCTTCACTGCACAGCTTTACTACCCTGCCAGACTGCCGTAGTGAGAATTTATTTTCACTGCCTTTACACTTTAATGAAAACGTATGGTGCCCTTAGCAAAGGTTAGGTAGCTTTGTTGTTGAACCCCTTCAAATTACCTCCTAATTTAAGAAATTTTCCACGAACGCGTGCAGCCGTGTAGTGTAATGGTCTGAAGAAGGAAAAACAACAGATGTCGGACCTGAAGCGAGTAATGAAAGAGAAAAACCTGAAGTTAAGATTTTCAACAGTAATAATGAGTGGCGGATGTTATGAAAGTTGTTTTTGCGTCATTTTTCCGATTTCGCTGAATACTTGCAATGCATCTGCACAACTCTGATGTCTTTTATGAGCCTTAGTTTTTATTTTTGCTTACTGTGAACATCGTAATTTCAGACAAAGAAAATAAAATTCTCTGTTTAAGTAGAATTTTGAAAATAAAGTGAATAACATAAAAAGATATGAAAAACAAGACGAATAAAGAAACTTTTTTTGTTACTTTATGTCATCTAATGAAGAGGAAGAACAGTATATATCTTATTATTAATGCAGAAGGTTATTATTTGGGCACTCCTCTGCTGTATCACCACCTTAAGAGCAACGATTTATGTCTGTAGCTTAGCTCTGTATGTTTTATGAAGAATGTTTGCCTTTTGAACGATGAAAAACCCCGAATTAAAAACCCTCCACCTCAGATAACTTACTGTTTGGTTGCAAATACCTGATAATGGTTCCACACGTCATGGACAGAATTCGAACCGGAGTTTTTCCAACCAAAGGACTCGTCTAAACCAAATGAGCAACAGAGAATCGACAGTGCATAGAAGACACCAAAGTTATGCAACTATGGATGGAATCGTATGAAAAGTTGGAGATAGCCAGGAATATTATACACACAGACAGCACGCGAGAAAGAAAGATGTATATAAAATTAGAAATTCACTTCTAATAGAAATGAATGCAACTGATTTAATAGTATGATAAATTTTTAAATCTTTAGCAAATACATGTTTTACTCTTCTACTTCCTAGAAAAGTGTGTGAAATTTTTCTAAATTGCACGTCAGTAACCGAGGTTTTCTCCAACGCCAAAATACAAATAAAATTAATTCCCTTAAGTGTTCTTCAAGAGGGATTTATTAGTTCGCCAACTTCCTTTAAACTCGGTGTATATGAAATGTTGTCCCCACGTATGAAGTAAATACCAAATCCGAGCCAATGTACCTTCTTCATCATTTCCTCTAACAAGGAGACCTACATCCACACAGGACAGAGCTACAGCGAGACACTTTGAAAGGCTTCCAACAACGTCGACATCTGTGCCAAACAGGGTGGCTGATGAAGAGGTGACCTGCCCGGATGTAATTTCCTGGGTGCAGGGTGATGAAAACACCATGTCACCTGGTCCTAATAGGAAAGATTCTTCCCTCGTCTACCCAACTCTGGTGACGCTTTACTTTCCTTCCCCTACTTTCTTTCTCTTTTTTTTCCCCCATCGCTCTTTCGTAATTACATTTTGTGAGTAGCGCCGGGGAAAGCGACAGCTGAGCGGCCGTGTGCCTCTGTGTCATCCTCACATCTAATATGTAGAAAGAAATAGAAGGACGTTCAGAGGTAGCTAAAGCAACACGTAAAAAGAAACAAAATATGGTTTAAGCAATGTTACACACACACACACACACACACACATACAGACGCACTTATCACCATTAAAAGATATTTTTGAAGTCTCTAAAGATCATAGATAAGAATATCAAGTTTTGATATTAATAAATAATACGTATTTATATAGATTTCATTTCGATAACGAAAAGTTTTTAAATTTTGGCATTATTGGTGTTAATTTTCATCAAACTAAATCTTACTGGAAAGAATATATATTTATATAGCTTGTTACAACTCCGGAAGATGTATTTTGATATATAGCAGTAGTAAAGAAGCAGCCAACGATCCCCTACCAATCACAAACATAACTTACTGAGAAGTGTCAGAATTAAATCAGAGTCAAACACTTTAACGGAAGACTTAAAGGTACACAACATCCACAAGATAATTAGCGGCGGATATCATGATACATATGATGTCATAAAGAAATTCTCTTTTCTATTTGAAGATTGAAGCTAATGGAATTAAAAAGTTTCTACCCACAACCACCGGTTCCTTAAGTAGTACTTGGCAATTGTCAGTTTCTCTTGTAATTAAGATGCGTGCGAATAAACTGTTTGGAAAGACGGGCCGCATTTTCTTATTATTAAAGAATATTTGGCAGACAAAAGTTAGGTTTAAGCTGTGTGTTTTTTTTTTCCGCGGAATCATTAATGAGAAGACCTTTACTTGTTTCACGTCTCTTGAAATATCTCTTATCTCCATGGCGCACCAGAAGGGTTCTTAAGACAATAAGGTACTTCTGAAGAAGCTACGCTTCTTGGTAGTAAAGTATTAAAGTTTGACGTGAGACCTGAATGCTGTTGTTCGGTATAAATTGTGAGTTTTAGCGGAGAGAAGAACAGTTTGAATCGCCTAACTTTAAGCTTTCCAAAAAAAAAAAAAAAAAAAAATGCAAAACTAGACAGAAAGATGAAATTTTCAGAGTTTTGCTATTTTCGCATACATATTAACGTGCACTGTACACTATACGTGCGTGTTCAGAATATATTATTAGCTAAGTGTATTTGAATAGCTGGTATTACCAGCGACAATGCATAGGCTCATTGATGATGTGCCTATGCATTGTCGCTGAATACATTCGTCGCATTTTATGTCAGAGGATGCAAAATAAGAATGACTTTAAGACACCAATATTAATTATTGTATGACAACTGGAAAAGATTGATTTAATATCTTCTGTGACAGAAAAAAACACTCAAATCTCAATTCTTCGCGATGTGTAGCATTGAAGTCGAATACGTTAAGTTGATAAATGCAAAATGAAGGACAAAAGAAGAGGAGGATGCTAACAAAAATATAAAATGAGTGCAAAATGCAAAAATATAAAATGAGTGCAAAATTACAAAACACAATGATGTAGTCATGATTATGTAACACCCCAGCTGACTTCTTATTCTATTTTGTATCACATTACACTAAACTAACACCCATTGCGTTTTCTGGGTTCCATTTCTAAAACATATCCATGAAGAAGACATCCGTCAAGAAGACATTCTGAAAGATATCCAGGAAAGCAACACACTAGAAGAATCCAGTAGTAAAAGAACCGAAGGATGCTGCACTGGAGAATCATTTTTTATCTTCTACGTAAAATGGCAATCGTAAAAAAAATAAATAAAAAACGAAATGTTTACTGTCTCTGTAACTGCTAGAGTTGCTTAAACATCATATCTGGTATTTACCAACAAGAGATTAGGGAAACACATCTTCAGTCATATCACAAATATATCAATGCTCCATCATTGGAGAAATAAACATGTCGAACGGGTATGAAAATTACTTCGAAATGCCACCGCTGGAGTAGTTACCAAATCCTCAAAAACCACCAATTTTTATCGGCGTAGAGCATTCGAGTTCATCGGTCTACTGCGCATATCCTTAGTCATCTCCCTATCACGGTCTGCAAGATAGTATTCAGTCACCGATGAATTTGACCGAAGATGAGCTCGCTCTACAAACGCCTTGTTCTCGTTAATGCTGTTTATGGGTTGTCGGTTGCACTGCTTTCTAGAGAGGCACTTCCTAGCGTTGCTTTAGTAGATACGGCAAAGCTTTTATATAATGAAACTGATGGGAGCTTACATATTGCAACTTAAAAAAGACAACACTCCATTGATTTAAAAAAAATGGAGAAAAGTAATCTGGTTAGAATAAAAATTTTATTTTTTGGATTTTATTTGATTAAAATAAATGTCTAAGATGGTTTAAAGACAGAACAAACTAGAAAGTTTGGTTAGTAACTGAAGAGAAAAATAAATATTGCTTGTATTCAGGTTTTAATTAAGATGGCCGAATTTTAAACGTCAGTTCATATGACAAATATTGTGCGTGTGTGTGTGTGTGTGTGTGTGTGTGTGTGTGTGTGTGTGTGTGTGTGTGTGTGTGTGTGTGTGTGTGTGTGTGTGTGTGTGTGTGTGTGTGTGTGTGTGTGTGTGTGTGTGTGTGTGTGTGTGTGTGTGTGTGTGTGTGTGTGTGTGTGTGTGTGTGTGAGAGAGAGAGAGAGAGAGAGAGAGAGAATCTTTTTTCAAACAAAATTAAGAGACAGATTTACAACAGAGTTCATACATACCCTCTAATACATAGTGAAGATTTTAAGAAGGATACAGTTGAGACCACAGCATCCTTTCAATTGATTTTGAGAAGGAGAACTCAAAAAATACCAGATAATCCTTCTCAAAACGATTTTGAAAAGGAGAATGCAGATGAGACCACGGTAATCTTCTCAATAAAGAACTTTTCTCATTTTTTTATTCAAAATGGCTAAACTGACGAAACTTTAAAATTATTCTGTTTTAACAAACATTTACGAGCTTTTATGCAGCGTAGAAGGTCTTCTTAGTTATTGGCCTTAAACATATCACCACCTTTTCTGTAATCTATGGATATATTTTCTTCAAACGCTGTCTCACAGGAAACAAAATCGCGAAGGAAAAAAAAATCTGTGGTGTCCTCGACACTGCACGAAGAGATTTAACATAATCCATGTCAAGACAGGCCTATCTTGTCAATGCACGAACTCTTTCGTTTCGCAAGCTTCCGAATCTTACGAATTTTCGATAGGAAAGGGATTTACATATTTGATGCGACTGGCCTGGACTGTCGTAACACGAAAATGACAACCACAGGGCATATGAAAAATTCATAAGAATGAGTGTATTTGCTAACAAAGCCACTGTCGACAGCGATGTTAGAATGTCTTTCCCGAGAACCACAGTTTGCTGAGTACGTGGTGAAGTAGTACGGAGACAACTAAGAAGCTACCTTGTCTTCGGAGGTCATTTTCATTTCTTATGAATTGTTCAAAGTGTAAATGTGAATTTCAATTGTTTGTAATCAGTGACAAATCGCCTCTGATAGATCATAGTTATCGTCTGGATAAAAAAAAGTACATAGTATTAATTTTTAACCACAATTGTCGAAATGAACCTGTTGTTTATCATACGACGATGATTCAATCTGCGTAGCTTAAATATTTATGCTTCCTTGGTATTGATATATGAAGATCTGTACTAAAGATATCACTATGGGTGCATTTCGAAGGCTGTTACATGTTCATCAGAGGTGAAATATAATGCGAAAATATTCACTTGTCGAAAATTATTAAAAAACCTGTTGCAAGACTTGGTCAGATGGGCTAATTTGATTGTAGAATTGTCTTTGGCTTCAACATTAAGATTTTATTCAATGGACTAAACTTCCTTAAATCAATTTAAGGACATTTTAGTGTCTTTTTAGGCTTTTTTTGGGCATCTGAGGAAGAAAAAAGCGAAGTGAGTGAAGAAAATGGAGAAAGCGATTCGGCTTCTAAAACTCGGGTTTAGTCGAATCTGCAGACGACGAAAGAAGACTCGAGCATCCTCCCCCACCCCTGCATGTTTACAGTGGTGAGTATTAAGGAAACACGCACTAACAACACAAGACCAATCTCTTCTCACTTGCGTTTCAATTACCTTGCCAACAGCCATAAATCTGATGATGTACTATTCATAAGGTTCGTGCTGTGCGAACGGTTTCTCTCTATACAAACCTCAGATAATTCTAGCGAAAGTACTCGGTGTGGCCAATATTTCACTTTGACACTTTCGCCAGACGTATTTAATGTCCTCTCTTCCCCTCCATTTTTTTACGACACTGCGAATTTCCGCGGGTCATACATCATCCGCTAATGTGGTCCCCAGCTCTAGTAGTCCGTTATAGATGGCGCTATACATCAACCGCGTCTTTAATTTTCCCCTCCGCTCGGTCGACATCTTCGGGAGCTATCGATTTTTCACCCGACGACGACGAACGAATGCCGGCCCCGCCGCCTGGTAAAGCACCACCTCAGAGGTCACGCGGTTTCTATCGCCGTAGGAGCAAACTACAATTTGCCGTCGCCCAGAAGTCCGTTGCTGGTGCTGCTTCGGACTCCCGGAAGATAAATGCTGTACGACATAAAGCCGTCCCGTAGAGCGACAGGCGTACAATCCCCAAGATGCCGGCAAAAGCTGGTCATTTGTTTCTCACTGAAAACAAAGGATGTAAAGCCCTTTCGAGATGTCGTCTCTCGGATCAGTTGCCAGGCAACAAAGATGATGGCGAGAAACAGAGATGACGTCTACCATTAGAAAAACACGTGCCAATGTCATCTAAGGAATGACTGCATTCAATCTTGGGTGAAGGGCGGAAGGTCGACCTTTGTTCGTTATTTCTTATCCGGCAATAGTACCCGGTAGTGATCTACCGTCATCTTTTGTTTACTGCATACCAATATCGATCGCGTTAAGCTGGATTTAAAATTTCTTTGGAGAGATAAAACCCACTTCCACTTTACCACGGAATTTTAATATAAACTCCACTGAATAATCCGCTATTTTAAGATCTTCCAGCTCACCATGCATCACACCACTCTTTTTTGCTGCCACACAGTTGGCAATTATATAAATACTAATGCGATATTTCTGAATTCTTTACCTATTTTTACGGTCTCTGCGCAAATCTCTGTTATGGATGGCCATTCTCTTAAGAAAAATTGCGTTTCATAAAAGGAAGATCTTGATGTAGAATCAAAGATGGTTTTTTGTTGTTTATTTGATCTCTTTCATTGGAATTAATGGAGTGCAAAAGAAAAACTTTTGTAATAAACATCAAATTCAAGTGGATGCTTCATCATCTATGTAATGATAAAAAAAGAGATGGAATCGGTAATCATATTCGACTTTTTTTTTTCAGACACAATATTTTTCATGAAGACAAAACTAATGGCTTTAATGACATTAGTTTTCTCCAACTAGTATAAATTTCAAAGATGAAGATGCTTTGGAAGTTGAATAAGGGACATAAGTAGTTTCCAAGTAGCTAGCAATTTACGGTGTTCTTACAGGGTAAAGAACTCTGTAATGAGATAGAAAAAATGACGGAATTAAGGACTGCATTAATAATAGCAAAGAGCCGAAACGAAAACGAGTTGTATGTGGAGGCATATTTTAATTCGACTATTTGGGTTAGAGAGTATTATTCAGATTTAAATGAATAAAATACAAGTAGATATTGTTACGTAAATAACAAATAAAATATCTACTATTGATGAAATCGACACTGAAGTTGTTTTAACTTACAATTCATTGTTGGCTTATAATTTGATTTTGAAAATGGAAATAATGCTGTTGGCGTGGATATAACAATAAATTTGTGAATTGATTGTTATTGTGAAACAGTAAATTTGGGCGCATTTAACATCATGCATCGCTCAGCATAAAATATGCTTGATTCACTAAATTCGGAAGTTTTTTTTTTATAAACACAAAGAGAAGAAAAAAATATAATCTCGATATAAACAGCAATGGGAGGTCCTCCATGCATTTAGATTTAGAAACAGACTCAGAAATATAAATGTTATATGACTGTATATCTCAGCTAGCTATATAAGAATAATAAGTAGGAATATAAAAAGCTAAATCAGCAAAACTGATATTTCGTTATAGGTGTGCCTATGAAACCACGTCAGTCGTAAAAACCTAAAAGATAAGGCAAAACAGTTAGTTTTTTTTCCGAAAAACAAAGAATAGCTTTATTTTTTCTTCTCGTTACACTTCGTCTATATAATAAACTTACTAAAAATCAGTGATGTGGAAAATCTAACGTCGAAGGTGGACAATCATCTCGACAGCATACCAGCTGTCCTATCTAAGTACTTGACACCATTTTACAAAAACATCTTTCACCAAGAACATAAGATAAAATGCTATCGGTTGTATAGGCCAAATCTCGACATTACTAAGAAGGAAGAAACACAAAACAAACTGAACACGTGATTTTCTTAGTGGAAATGGATATGACGCACTCCAGATAAAAGACGTCATGATTAGACGACATGGTTACATTCAAAAGTCTTGAACACTTTTGATTTATTTATGTGATAAATAAATCGAAAGAAAGTCATAACTTCAAAGTATTGCGTAAATAATTGGAAAAAGTGAGTTACTTCATCTTTAATTCTTAAAAGTTTTAAAAATATTAACTTATGTTTAAGGGATAATATCCCGAATATACATCTTAGTTTTTATCAAAGTTTTATTTTATCAGTTTTATAGCTAATAATGAAAAATGTCTTTTCAGATCTGTCGTGTATTGATAATGGCTGCATATTAACTGAAGAGAAACCCTAATCTAGGATGCGATGAACTTTTATAAGGGCTTTTCAACTTAAAGTGAACACGATGGTCTCATTCGGTACAGATAAAGTTTTTCCTCTTGGTGACTCAAGTTTTTTTTTTTTTCGAAAAAATACACCGTTTTCAGACAAAATAGCTTACGGCCTTGGTTGTCTTATGGTAACGTTAAATAACCCTAACAATTTCACTGTTCAGTACTTTCAGGAACTTCTCCTGTTGGCTGTTATTCGCTAATAAAGCCAAAAAACTTAATTTCTTCGAAAAACAAAATCCACATTTTCATCTTCTCATTTTCATATTCAAAACCCAAATGTTCATCTTCTTATCGTAATTCCCCACACAGAACTTTAAATTCATTCAAAAAACCGATTCAAATTTTCGAGCCTTATAAATAATTTTCAAGTCTTAACAAAAACTTAAGCAGTTGTCAAAAACAATAATATTGCCCAATTACCAATGTACATATCCAAATATAATTCATCCTGTCGAACAAGGTCAGTCTAGTTTGCCGAGTTGTTGGCGTATCAGCTCCACAGGCTGCTGGTTCGAATCCCCCTCCCCTCCCCATGGATATGGATGTTTGTAATAATCCTACTAACTCAGTGTGGAAAGGAAATCTGCGACCCTACCACTTATTCTAGCAGACGGCTTCACTCCCACAAACCCTATCAGGGATAGGAGTGGCCACACGGCGTCATAGACAGATTCCCCAAACACCGCTAATTAGTAGCTACCTATCACATGCACAAATTCCTATTTACTTCATAAAAAATACCATTAGAACAAACCTGAATAACAACTATAATAAATCCTGTTTTACAGCTCTTCTAATGGCAGAATGCGTTAATACATAAGAATTCATAAACAGCTTCGTAAATATCAATTATCAATAAGAAAAATGAAAATTTCACATTTATAACCTAGCAAGACAGTAAATTCCTCTGTTGTTTTTGTGTTGATTAAATATAATTCCTAACTTAATCCTGGTGTTTTAAGGTGCAGTAGCCTCGTGTGTGTGTTTGTGTAGGTGGGTGAAATTTATACATCAAGTTTTTCAAATTATCGTCTAGCAAACTTAAAAGAAATATAATTTAAATTAATAATTTCTAAATTATCATTTTATTAGTCCAACTGTGAAGATAACTGTTCAAAAATTAATCATGTATGTAGCAAATTAACCATTTAAATTTGCTACGATATACAACCGAAATATTAAGATAAACTTCAACATGTTTACCCCGGTACCAACTATGACTAAATACAATTGAACTCAATGATATATATTTGTAATTTACGGATTTGTTTTTGGATATCGATCCCTAAATCCAGCTGGCTTAATTGACAGATGAAGGGGGGGGGGGGGGGGTCATAGCAAAAATATGGCTTGTATATTGACGTCAGCAATGCACACATTGCCAAAGTCTGTTGCTATTCAGACACTGGAGATACCAGCATGGGGAAAAGATAAAGTGTTCTTTAATTCCATTATTTATATCCATAATTCTCTCTCTCTCTCTCTCTCTCTCTCTCTCTCTCTCTCTCTCTCTCTCTCTCTCTCTCTCTCTCTCTCTCTCTCTCTCTCTCAGGAAATTTCGTACTTAGAAACACAAGTTTCTAAAGAGAAATACCAATTAGCTCGACGCCTGTCCTTTGAATTGAAAGGACTGGACTCTAATCTCGCCCACTGTAGGACTTTTCAACTGAATGTGAGTTAGCTGAGAGATATTTTCTTCAGAAACTTGTGTTTCTAAGTGCGAATATTTTTGAAAATATTCCCAAGATTTTTTGTTTATTGCATTGCACTCAGTTTCTCTTTATCATCTTGGCTTCATGATCATTATGAAGATTACAATTTATTATCTTCTAAATTTCTTTTGTATTCAGACAGTCGCCAGAATTGTTTTCATTATTCTGAAATCATATGTTACATTTTAACATTTATCGAAATTTATCTTTATCAGTGAAATACGAGTATATGTTTAAAAGCACAAGTGTGTAAACAATCAAAACATCGGTTTTTTTATTAACTGGAGATAATCTTCTCAATTCATGTATTTCCAACTGCATCCTGATTCTCGGTAGAGATTATTTTAACAGTTTGTCTATTTCCTTCAGAAATTATCGTTTCGTTTTTAAATCCTTCCCTTATCTATTTCTCATTTCCAATCAACAATTAACTTGAAAGCAGCATTCATTATTACGTTTCATAGCCTCGACATCAGTACTGTTTGTTTAACTGTAATAGCTAGATTGTAATTATCTATCAAACAAATAATTATTGACGTTAACAAATTCTTCTTTTACGTAATGACTTTCGCTTTAGAGAAAAATGTACAGCGTAAATAAGCGTAATATCAAAATCAAAAACAGTTAGATCTATACATCAAATAAATATAAAAATTCGTGAAAATAAATCTATTTATCTGTTATGATTTAAGTCATAAAATATTTTTCAGGAGCAAAAACTAGAATGTTGTTATTCTCACAGCGAATTCCACTTATTCGGAGCAAAACAAAAATTTCCATTCTTATTGTTGTTGTGCCTGCATATACGTTTCAATTATTAATAGCATCTTAGTGTTGTGTAATGTGTGTTGATCAAAAGAAAAAGTGCAAAGTACAAGAGGATGGGTTTTCTTTTTTAATGTTGCTCCCACCCAAGAAAGGTTATTTGTAAACCTATAATACGTTTTGTACTGTAGGTGGGCTAGAGATATTTTTTCTATTTTTGTCAATTTTATATTTTTTTCATTTATTTATTTTACATATTCCGTAAACTCTAGAAACCAAACATGGAACTTTTCCAAGCCACTTCAGGCCTCCAGTAAGCTGGGGATGGTCTCACATCGGGTGATGGCATTCATCTCCCACCCAAAGATAATCACAAACATCCATGCCCATTACAGGATTCGAACCAGCAGCACGTTGCTTGGAGAGAAGATACGCTAACCACTCGGTCAACCAGACAATTTCATGACAAGTTTACCTTGCTGATGAACATACCGAAATTAGGGAAGATGATTCTCTGTTTTACAGTTTTGTTTCATAATAATGTAAAAATAATGTTTTGTTGTAGGTGGTAATAATTTAAAACTAAAAAATTTAAAAACTAAAAAACTAATTAAAATTAATAATAATAATAAAATCGTTTTTTTTTCGTTTTTACCAAATAATTTAAATCTACATCATGCTGAGAGAACTTTGAGGTGTGTTTTCTGTCATTCCATCCGCCTCATTTCTAGTTTTAGGTGAAAATGATCTTCCTAGTCTGATTGACTGAGTTCACAAGCGTAGTGTGCTATTTTTTTTTATCATAAACAGTAGATGAACACTGTTGTATTTAACATTGTCAGGCAAATAGAGTGAAGAACATAGATGCGTTAGTCTAGATGTTTATATTTTTAAACATGAAAAACGTTCTTATTAAGAGAGAAGTCAAACAGTTGTCTTCTGTCGGCTGCAAGATTAGTATCTTCTTCCCTTTCGCCTTATCCTCTACATCCCTAGAAGTAACCACAAGCATCCTTATAGTGGGATTGTGAATATGTCCGTCACTCATTCACGGACACATTCAGTGGCAATATGGCAGCCCCAGTGGTCTTCTATGTCGTGGGTTGCTCGCTCTCTCTCTCTCTCTCTCTCTCTCTCTCTCTCTCTCTCTCTCTCTCTCTCTCTCTCTCTCTCTCTCTCTCTCTCTCTCTCTCTCTCTCCCTTAAAGGTAAAAGAACTGCAGAAGTTATTTCATTTACGTATGAGACCAATGGTCTCACCTTTGAGCGAAAGTCTTGGAATAGCAGAATCTAAAGAAAGAGTTTACTCCATTTGATAAGACTTTTGCGCCAGGATAAATTGTTGAAGGTTTTAAAAGTACGTTCTCTTCGACCCATCAAATGTGCAATTTATCATAAGAAAGCTTGCAGATGAATCGAATCGGCGCTTAAGATTTCTTTCTCTTATTGCACAGTATCTGTCTGATTAATTCGCCTTACACGTGTCTATACAGAAAGTAGCTATGACTGACTTCACGAGCCATATTAAATATTAAATGAACAGTACTAATAACATAATACAATAAAACACCAGTCTTTCGAATTCATATCCACTCAATACGGATATTTTAAATAATGTCTATCATTCTAACAATTCGAGCAAGCACAGCTGATGATTACAACCAGATCTCTCTCTATCTCTCTATCTCAACACAGAACAATAGCTGTTACCACAAAAGCCTTCAGATATTCACAAAAGAAATTTTTCTTTTATTAATTAATGCAACAACGTTTATGATTTAATTATTTCTTACGTTTATCTTTTGATTTCATTTAGAAATAGGGTGCTTTTGGCCGACCCCCCTGTCTAAAGTTATGTTGCTTATTTTTATCGATTTAGTACGTTAGTTGAATCTATCCACGTACATACCATTTACTTCTTTATACTGTCAACTTAAATAGCACTCTCTCTCTCTCTCTCTCTCTCTCTCTCTCTCTTATATCAGTCTGTCTGTTCGTATTTTATTAGCCTCTTGTTTTCTTCAAAACGCTCTCTTATATTTGTCGATCTCTTCCTTTCTGTCTTTTCTCTCTCCAATAAACCGTCCCGAGTATCATTGTAACACTCAGCTCTATCTTTCTTTTTTTTTTCCATTTTCTTTTGCTTCTAAAAAACGAAGCATCCTTGAGTGTATCCCTGGTATTAGAACTCATTAGGACTAACTAGTTTAGCTACTCCGAATCGGGCGACCAACAAGCAGAAAGGCATCAGGAATCGATTAGAAAGTGCTGGAATGCAAAGCTCTGCGAAAAATATGAAAAGCCCTTGACAACGTCGAGTTTGAGAGGGAGAAAGAGCGAGCGAGCGAGAGAGATGAGGAGGAGGAGGAGGAGGAGGAGGGCCGTGTTTCGTTGGCATGGTAACGGAGCGCAGGCCTTACACCGAAATTGATTTGTCATTAAGATAACTTGTTTCACGCACAAATCGATGGGAAGTGCTTTGAAAATCAGTCTGTCGTGTTTTAACTGCTGCTAAACTACAGCAGCCGAGTAGTTAGCATTACTGTAAATTACATTCAGGGTTAAGGAATAGTAACGAATGCTAATAGACATATTAATGAGTTAGTATATGTGTTTGATGAATAATCATAGAAAATGTGCAGATATTTTTATGATTTCCCAACTTTTGTAGAATTTTAGCGTGATTTTGTAACGAAGTTAGCCTTGATGTCGTTGATCGATTTTTCGGATATGAATCTTATCCTCTATACAGCGTCGCATCTCAACTACTTATCTTGTCAGTTCCACTGTAAAATAAAGATCTGTATTTTTTACAGTGATATCACTGCGTAGAAAATATCCAATAAACAAATAATGCTAGCGATTCTGATCTATAAAGGTACATAATATCCTCCTATCAATGCACATTGTCTAAATGACGTCATCGTTTTGAGTGCATCGTATCTCTAGTTTTAAAAACTTTGTTTTCAAACCTACAGAATTTTGTTTATCCAAAATGAACAAACTGATTTATACATTTTGGATAAATCAAATAATTATTACTATATTTAATATCATTGCTACATAAAATTTGATAAACAATGTTAATGGCCCAGACGGAGAAATCACACCTTGCATTTCATAAATTCAATCCTTAACTGTTCCTTTCAACACAACTTCTTGAATTCTAATAAGGATCCGGGCTAAAAGATGTAAAAACAACATACACGCGCGAGCAAAAAAAAAAAAAAATATTCCTAAGCACACCCGCACGCACGACCTTTGAGACGGCAAGTCCCGTAGTTCGTGACAACCGTCTGATTAGCCCTGACGTGAGGGTCAAGACGAGTAGGGAGGCGCATCCTATATGTTCCGTCGACGGAACGTGCTAAGAACAGGATAACGCTAATGTCATCCCACTTGTCAACGGACAAATGTCGGCTAACAGTTTTCTAGAAGAAGTTGAATCCCCAATAGACAAAGGAAAGCTTCGTTTGGTATTTTTAATCAAGTCTTCTAATCCAATGTTATTTAATAATAGCGCAGACTTCTTCATTTTATGTTTTGGATGGAAGCGTGTTTTAAATGAAATAAAATGTGTGTATCGAATGAGAGAAAGAAAAAGGTAGTAAAGTGAAAAACCGAAGAATGTATGCGAGCAACACCTTTGAGTATCGTAAGCGATTGCATACGCAGAATTAAAGTGAGAATTAATGTTCGTTTGCTAGCATCTATCATCAGCATCCACATGTGTCAGTGGCAGCTGGATGAAATTAACTAATGACTGCAGTCTTTAGAAACTTTTAATTAATAACTGCCCAATGAGTCGAAGAGAATTCTTTTGTTACCTTCTCTTTCCATATCAATATTGATTTCATAATACATTAATGTTAATGCTCAATTAGGAGTTTCAGGGAGGGAAAAAAAAAGAAAAAATACCAAGTAAGAAAAATCTGCTCACTCTGTATTGCGCATTCTTCGAATGAATATAATTTTCTTGATTTTATTCAGCAAGACCCTTGCCGCATAAAATATTCAGCATCCTAGATCCTCCTTTGTTGATGATTAACAATAATTTTCAGCAAAAGAAAAATTATTTCTGTTATACGTAACTACTTGTGGTATAGCAAAGTAATTCTAGTGGCACACGGAATTTAAAAAATGTTCAAATGCATCCTTCTAAAATCAAAGAGAAACTGAGGCTCCCCTTCAGAAAATTCTAATATCAGAATAACAGAAAAAAACAGAAGCACACTTTCTTCAAAGAACACCTGCAGATCTGTCTGCAGATAACATAACACATCTGAATCTGTCGTTACTTTGTGTGATGTTAAAATTCTTTTAAATACTTAAATATATTTGAAGAGAATGTTTCGAAAATTGTGTTCATTTTTAGGAGAAGAAAATGTTCTTATTTTCGAAGATATATTCTTACTAACATTTCTAGAAATACCACGCATGGGTTTTTAACTAGAGGAGAGTTAACCAGTCGCAAAAAATAATTACTCTAAGTTTTAACGGGAACACCTTTGCCAATACTGTCTTTTGTTTTTCCGAGCTGCTGAGTGGAATACGGGATTTTTAAAATCCCTTCCTTGCTTAAATTGTGATTAGCATATAAAATTGGTTTTAATCTTACTATTCGTTAAACTAGGAGTGTTTACCTAAATAGGAAATCAGCGATGTTTGTAGAAAAAACTCATCTTGATATGAGTAAAGGAATACTCGCCAATTAAAATAATATCCCAAGGTTGTTGCACATGGTGCTTCAAGACAGATATGAAGGAACTTCTTGCTATAATGTAGCATATAAAAAGCCAGAATGTTGTGGTTTAAGGCGAGTGCTTTAAGTTTGTTTTATATTACCAAATTCGCAAGTTCCCGCATCCTCAAGGATGATGTGAAATTTGTCCATCTAGCAGGAAACACCTGGGTTCAAGTCCCATCTAGGACACAAAGAAATTTTATCAGGGCATTTTGATTGAACGTTCAGCTCCCCAGGTCTTTAAATGGCTGTATTCTCATTCATTTATATGGCTATTTTTCCTTCCACTAATCCTACTTCGTGTTAGTGGGAAGAAGATGAAGGCGAGTCACACCGGAAATGTCCCTAGAAAAGCCATCCTACGTATGAAGACCACATACCCGGCTAACAGGAGACACTCTCTAGTTAAGTTAGCACTACACCAAGATCATTAAACCTAATTGCTCGGTGAAAGAAACCAAAGATTAAAAGACCAAACAGCTAAGTTTAGAAAACTATAAACGAAATCAACATCTGAAGCATTGGAAGAAAATAAAAACTAATCGAAGGTGTGGAAACCATGATATAAAGAAGAGGTAAGACTCTCTTCAAAAGAAGAATTTGCGTAGTTAACTAAGCAGAAAGATATAATATGATTTTTATGATACTCAAAGAAAAAGCTGGCGAATAATATAAATCCGATAGAAAAAATTCAAATGAAATGATAAAATTAACAAACATTGAAATATATAAATTCATGATGTATACAGAAAAGAATGAACATAATATAAAGAAAGATAACGATGTCTCTGAATAGGATAAAATAACATTTGAACTAACATAAAAAGATTTAGAAAAACTCCTTAAAGAACTAAAAAAACGAAAGCCATAATTCAGTATATTATTGGGAAAATGATATACAGAATGAATGGTCCCATGTGAGGACACCTGTAACCCCCATCGGGCGCGTCCCCTGGTGGCGGATCGGGGAATGCTCGTCATAGTTTACTCTGAAGGGTAGGAGGGAAATAAAATACCTCCCGCGGACCAACAGGATAGCACTTCCCTCATAGGCCAGTCTGGGGGCTTCGAAGGTGGCAGCCCCACCACCAGACTCGGGTGCTAAAGGCTGATCCCCTGCACACCTTAAAATTTCACTCATTAAAAGAAATAACAAAGAGATAGCCGAACTGCCTAAATGGTTAACGACAAAGCGAGGAAAAAGGTACATGAGATATGGAACGTTAAAAGTCTAGATGGAAAAGAAAACGAATTAATAAATGAATTTAAAAAATCAAGATTGGATCTGCTAGCAGTCACAGAAACAAAAAAGAAAGGTGAAGGTTGCCAGAAAATGAAAAATGGATATATACTTTTCTATTCAGGGGTAAGCCCAAGAGAATGAGAAAAACAAGGGGTAGCTTGCATAGTTAAACCAGATCTCAAAGAATATATTACTAAATGGCAACTAATAAACGAAAGGTTGTTGACAATCACTATAGATTTTAAATCAGACAACCAAGTATTCACTGTAATTGTTGCATATGGCCCAAACGATCATGCCAATAAAGAAATTAAAGATGAATTCTTCGAACTCTTACAAAAAACAATTGAAGAAGTTCAAGGGCATATCATACTACTAGGAGACCTTAATGGCCGGGTAGGGAATCAAGTAGATGAAGAAACGAAACAAGTGTTGGGATCACAAGGAGAAATAACCCGGAATAATAATGGAGAAAGAATAATCTTTGCCTTACAAATAATTTAGTAATAGCGAATACTATGTTCAAGCATAAAGAAATCCATAAGTTTACCAGGGAAGAAATGAAAAATCTATAATTGACTACGCCATCATAAGCAGATCGTACTGGAAATATACAAAAAATGCAAACGTCTATAGAGGTCTGAAGTAGGCAGTGACCACTACTTATTAGTATTGGAAACAATCCATAAAATAAAAGTTGAAAAATGTAGAAAAAGAAGCAAGGAAATAAATGTTAAGATAAAGAACTACAAACTAAAGAAATAAGAAACAGTCATTGAGTATAAAAGTAAAATAGAAGAGAAGATGAAAGAAGGAGAAAAAGAGATATATGAAGACCAAGATGTAGAAAACCTATGGTACAGGTTCAAAACACTTCTTCTGGAAACAAGCAAAGAAATTTGTGGTGTATCATTAAATAATAAACAGAAGAAACATAAAACACCCTGGTGGACTGAAGAACTAAAAGAAGAAATTAAAAAGAAAAAGCAATTATAGAAGAGATATATAACATCAAAGCTGCAGGTTGATAGAGAACTATACAACAACCAAAGAAATAAAGTTAAAACCTTAGTGAAAGAAGAGAAAAGAAACTGCTGGGAAGACTTCGGACATACTTTAGAACAAAATTTTAAAGGAAACCAAAAACTCTTCTATAATGTTTTAAGAAGAATGAGGTCAGAGAAAGAATGCCCCATAAAGTTTATCAAAAATAAGGATGGAAAGTTACTCACAAATTCCGAAGACATCATGGAAAGATGGAAATAGTACTTTCAGGAATTATTGGAAAATGCAGAATACGAAAAAATTAGAACCCTAAGAGCAAGACACACAAGCAAAATAGAAGATCAGAGTGAAGAAATTCATGCAAATGAACTGTTAGCAGCAATGAATAAAATAAAACTGGGCAAATCAGCTGGCCATGACCAAATAACACCAGAAATGGTAAATAATTTAGGAACGAAATCCATAAAATTTCTTTCACACCTATTCAATGTTGTATGGAAAAAAATTTATTCCCAAAGACTGGAAGTAGGCTATAATAATCCCTATATTTAAGAAAGGAGACAACCGCAAATGTGAAAACCATAGAGGAATTTCGCTTTTAAGTGTTCCAGGAAAATGATATACCCGTATTTTAGAAACGAAGCTTAGGAATCAGAGGATACACTGGATGAAATATAATATGTCTTTCGAAAAAATAGAAGCCCGCAGGATCTTATCTTCAGTCTTAGACAAATATCAGAGAAAACATTGGAATATGGAAAAGAACTACATTCATGTTTTATAGATTTTGAAAAGGCCTTTGACCGAGTTCCCAGACACTTAATATGGCAAACATTAAAGAAAAACAAGGTACAAGATAACTTAATAGAAGCCATACAAAACCTCTACAAAAGTAATATAAATTATGTAAGAACCTGTAATAATAGATCGAAAGAATTTGAAACAAATGTAGGAGAGTAAGGCTGTATCCTCAGCCCTCTTCTCTTCATCGTAGTAATGGATGAAATTTTAAAGGCATGCCAAACAAAAACAAAAAAGTTCCACTTAGGATACAGGAAACTGAAAGAAACCAGGATTTCACACATGGCTTTTGCAGATGATGTAGTGATTCTAGCAAATACAGCTGAAGATCTGCAGTACAATATCAACATTTGGTATGAAGAAACAAAGAAAAGGAATATGACCATAAATATAAATAAAACTAAAACAATGATCATATCTAGAAACCAACAAAAACACACAATAAAAATAGAGAATCACCAACTGGAACAAGTCCACTCCTTTAAATACTTGGGATCATATATACAAGAAGATGGTAGACTAGACACAGAAATTAACAACAGGATAAGAGGGGGAACAAAGCTATTCTATGCAATAAAGGCCCACTCCTAGATAAGAAAGAAGTCACCCAGAATACCAAAATGGCAATGTGCCGTTCAGTGTTTCTACCAACATTAACATACAGTTGTGAGTCTTGGTGTTTAACAAAAGGAAATATAAATAAACTACAAACAATTAAAATGAAATATCTCAGGAAAGTGGCACAACAAACAAGACTAGACCGAATAAGAAATCAAACCATAAGAGACAGCCTTCAAGTTGCACCTCTGAAGCAATTCATAACACAAGCCCAAATGAGATGGTTTGGACATCTCAATCGAATGGAAGAAGGAAGAATAGCAAAAACTGTATACGAAAGCCAGAAAATAGGAAAAAGAAGCATAGGCAGACCCAGGAAAAGGTTAGCAAAAGGAAATTAAAGAAAAATAGGAAAAGAAGGGAATTAACTGGAAAGAAGCAAAACAACAAACCGTGGACAGGACGGCATGGAAATCTGTTTGGCAAAATCTCGACGCTTAAAAGTATAAGAAATCATAGACGAAGAAGAAGAAGAAGAATGAACGGTTACAATATGGGAGGAACTGTGTGTGATATTTTAAATAAAGTATTTAAGGAGAGAATATACTTAGCGAAACAACTTATCAATAACAATATTTGGAGGGAAATGTGGCCGGATGGGAACTATAGAATAATAAATTTAGTTTGCACAGCATAAAAATCATGCTCAAAAAATGCAAAATATAATAAATATTTTGACTGAATTATCTGATGAACAGAAATAAGAGCAACATAAAAACCACGTTCTATTTGTTTCTGTAGCCATAATAGTATTGTAGGAATTTAAAATGTAATGAAAAGAGATACGATATTTACGTGGGTGGTCTGAAACGTTCTCAGCATCGACCAGAAAATGGCAGCACGTTGCTACATCCGTTATAAGCATCCATGTGAAATAGCAAGTCATTCTATCAAGCAGTTTGTTTTATACAGCTGTCTGAAGCAAAAGTGTTTGTCTGTATCCCTTGAAATGAATAAATTGAGTATCGTGCAATTATAAAATGATTTGTAAAAGAAGGTTTAACTCCAAAAGAAATTCATTCGAAGTTCATAAAAGTTTATGGACACCCTTCTCCTTTGTTTTCGACAATTAAGAAATGGGCTGCCGAGTTTAAACGTGGCCTTACTAGCTTTGAAGATGATATACGTGAAGGACGTCTAAAAAGTAAAACAACACCAGAAATCATTGATCAAGTAGACGATGTGGTATTGGATAACCGGCGAGTCAAAGTGCGTGAAATTGCTGAGACTATAGGCATTTCAAAAGAACGTGTAGGATATATTTTGCATGAAGAAATGCAAATGAAAAAGCTTTGCACAAGAGGGGTGCCGTATTTGCTCACAGCAGATCAAAAATGCACTTTCATGAAAATCTCTGAACAGTGCTTGGTTAAAAAATATGAAAAATCTCTGAACAGTGAAAAATAAACATACCAGAATCCAAACAGCAATCAAAACAGTGGGCAGAAGCCAGTTGTTCAGCGCCAAAGAAGACAAGGTCATAGCATCGGTGTTTTGAAATGCTAAAGGCATTTTGTTTATTAATTATCTTGAAAAGGGTCAAACAATAACCGGGGAATATTATTCCGATCTTTTAACCAGACTAGACGAAAACATTCGCGAGAAAAGACTTAATGCAGAAGAAAACAGTCATCTTTCATGAGGACAATGTACCTGCCCACAAAGGCGTTTGGGCAAAGGGACAATTAAGGGATCTCCACTATGAATTGTTGGAACATCCACCCTATTTCCCAGATTAGGCTCCCTCTGACTTAACTATCTCTTCCCAAAACTAAAACTCTTCCTCGCTGTTCAGCGTTTTTCAGCTGTGAAGGGGTATTTTGCAGATCTTACTGAGAACCACTACAGGTACGGGATAATGGTGGCGCTGGAGCATCGCTGGAATAAATGCATTAGTCTTAAGGGAGATTATGTTGAAAAATAAAAATAATTTTGAAATTATAAATTCGTGTTTTCATTGTTAAGCCGAGAACTTTTCAGACTACCCTCGTATAATAAAATAAACATAAAAAAAATCATTGGGATGCAAGAACATCAATAACATCTTTTAAAACAATTTTGTATGCAATAAATAACAGTCAGCCTCGTTGGCCGGATGTACAAAGGTCTCGCTTTCTGCCCATCAACGCACGGATTCGACTTCCACCATGGACATGTGTCTCTGATTGTATTTTCCTTATTGTAGGACAGGAGTGGCTTGAAATAATTTGTTTATTTGGTCTTTAAAAGTGGATTATCAAAATCTTAACCCATCTGCGGTATTAATGCTAATTTACTATAGGTTTCCAACATTTCATGTGTAGATTCGAATGTAATAAATAATAATAACAGATTCATATGCGCTAAATACATAATGTTAGTAGCAGTTGATATTTCATCTTTTTTTTTTCAGAAGTGGAGAATAAGCAATGTATGAATTGAACTAATCACAGTTGAAGCTAAAACATCGCTATTTCAGAATTCCTTAATATAACACCACAGTAGGCCATTATCATTAACTATTCACATGTCATAGATTATCTGTCAATACTATCTGCATGGGTAAGGTGCATCGTGCCATGTAAAGAGTCACATGTTTGTAGCAGGATAAATTGGAGGAGTCTGACTGTTTCCGGGTGAAATGGCTGTAGGAAAGGGAACTGACGGAGTTTGTAAGAGGCATTGTGATAGGATGTCGTGTTGCAGGCATATCTGTTCTGCAAACTGGGCCATCGCAGGTCAACAATCAGTGATAGCATACTGAGATGGAAGCGCATGGAGTCAACTGCAAGTGCTTCTCGCAGTGGACGACTCATCACACTTACCGAACATGATCGTAGGGTATTACGAAATATAATATGTAAAAACCTCCATTCGTCGTCCGACACGTTGAATGCGGAGTTCCGGGCATCGATGGGAACGCGAATCTGCACAAAAAACATTCAGAATCGAAGCTCATAACGTGCGTTTCCACGGTAGGACTGCAATATGCAAGCCTCACACTACCGGAACCAACATTCAGCGATGTCTTCAGTGGTGCAAAGGTCATGCGCAGCGGGACTTGGAAGCTTGGAAAATTGTGTTATGATGCGACAAATCAAGCTACACCCTCTACCGAGCAGATGGATGGGTGTAGCTTGATGTGTCTTGATTTGTATTAGCAGCCTTATGACACGGCAATGCACCGTGCCATAAGGCTACTTCTATAACTGCGTGGTTTGTGGACATGAACGTCACCATACTGAACTGGCTTCCACAGAGCTCTGTTCTTAACCCTACTGAACATCTGTTGGGATGAACTGCAGCGTCGGGTGAGGTCAAGGGACGTCCTCCCCACCTTATTACATACCTGCAGAAAGGATGGTCTAAAACTCCCATTGATCGCTGTCGTACACTTGTGGAAAGTATGCTCTGTTGGATTGCTGCAATTATCGCACTGAAAGGAGGTCTTACATCTTATTAAGGTGTAAGATCTTAATAATATTCAGGCAAAATTCATGTTAGGAGTTGAGTTTACTATACATTTGTAAAAGACGAATCAATGTCTTTTTGCAGAGATACTTATTACAAATCTGTATATTTGTTTTGGATTAAAAACTGGATGTAAAGGTTATAACTAACATTTTGCATGGGTACAGACACATTTTTAAAGCATATCATTACATTTCAATCTAATGTAAGTTAGCCGTGCCGTAGTCATACAAGGGGGAGATTTCTCTCCCTTACAACAGGCAAACCGGCCCTGTGAACACACAGGTCTACAGATATAAATACTTGCCTTCAGAGAAGGCGACAAAGGAATGGCAAGTCGGTTGCATTAATTGCCTTACGCTACTCAACCCGTCTTTGACGGACGAGAAGCGGATGGGGTGGAAACTAAATTCTCAAGGAGCCGTAAAGAGACTTAAGAATGAGTTGGTAGATTAAATTCGAGGAATGTTTTATGTCATGTTTTGCAAGCAAGGCTTTGGTTAACTCTTTGCTGGATTCTCCATTTGTTGTTCACAACCATTCAATAAATTTATGGAAAGTCTGGTTAAGCATGTAAGGTGGAAGATACAAAAGTATTTCCTTAAAATAAAAATTAATGATAATTGTGTATGTGAATTACACTTTTTTATGGGTAGTTTGTCGATTTTAGGAGTGGAATGAAAAGAATTCTACGATCTTATTAGGAGATCAAATAGCTCACTACATATAAAAAAAGGAGTAAAAAAATCTCATCGACTTCTTAACTTTCAGAGGATCTTAGCGTGTTTTTGCATCCTGTTCTAAAGAATATCCTAAGTAATTTATGTAATTAGATTTTATTAAAGTAGATTTTATGAAAACTTTAGAAATGATAAATATAATACATATTTTTAATTGACTCATTAACTCCTAATAAAGCACGTTTATAATTCTTTAGATACGAAATTTTAGTAATCGAAAACTGACTTGATCTAATTCACACACACACACATTTTGAAGTGTTGCAGTGCTCATTGCTGATGATTCATCAGAACTATAATACCAAACAGCATTTCTTGGTCATCATCTGATTCATAAAGTTCATCTTCTCACTTTGTTTCTGAGATTCCAGACATCGCGTGTAAAGTACACTTTCTTTTATATTATGAACTGTTTTGTTTTCTTCAAATTTAACCCAAAAAAAGTTTCGAATTTTTCGAAAATTCGAATAAGCTTGTGAAGACAAAATATAGGCAGTCAAACGGTAAGTGACATTTTTCCAGCTTTCTATCTTTTGGAGAAAACGATAAAAAGAAAATCCGTCATATTACCACTCTAACCTTTAGGTTAAAATAGAGCTTGGGGTCTTCTAGCCATAAAAAGTTTGGTAGTGGTAGTTCTAATGTCAATTTGCATATCGGACAAAAGATAGATAGACAACTGAACATCTTTTTGAAGTATAAGATAACAGAGAATTTTTAAAGCATATCTGATCCACACTTAACCAGAGATTCATCACGAGAAAGAAATCCTTCCATAATAATCGCATTAATATTTTTTCATCGCACTAATAACAATCCCATGTGGAAAAAGACCATCAAAAGAAAATCCCACTCAAGATACAAAATTTCTTTTGTTATTTATCCAAGTATTGTTCTTAAATCATGAAATTTTGTTCTTTTCATTGATTGATACTCTTCTCGGCAATTTCAGTCTTGTAATAACGGCGTGCTCAGATCATCGAATTTCTGAGCACAAGATCGCTTCCTCTAAGTAATAGTTCCTTTGCATTAGCGTTCTCTCTCCATCTTTCTAGTTGTTTTGTTGTTGTTCTGTCGTAACGACTAAGAAAAGAAATATCGGCGAGTTCTCCTGCGAAGTTTATCACCTCTTTGTCCTCTGAGTTGCTCTCGAAGATCTCACAACAATTTGTCTTTTGTGTTTTTTTTTCCAAAACAGTCTTTAGGAAAAAGAATTCATTTGTATGAAGGAGAATAAGTTTCGAAAACTTTAAGTAGTTTAAATTGTGTTAAATAAAACTTGCATTCGGTATAGGCAACTGAATCGCAAATGATTGCAATTGGCCTTTATCATATAAATTTCAAAGTAGCTTTACGGCTTTAGTGCAGATCTCTTTATAGGAACGTATAATATGTGCTCATCATCCTTGAGCGCTAAGCAATACGGTTTAGTGTATCGGAACCTAACCCTCTGACACCAGGTGCTAAAAACGAACGAATCGAAGACACATTTCAAATTGGTTCCGGTAGAGAATTAGCAAAACTAAATATTTAATGAGAAGATTTCATTGTTAATTCCAAATTCTTCTTCTAGAAAATATTTTAGCTGAAAAATGTTCAAGTGCTCAGACTCGGTGATAAATTATATGAGCTGCGGTTGCAGACTTTCTTAAAAGAACTGCTTTAATCCCTGCTGAGGCAATACTTTTAATTCTTTAAGACTTTTAGACAGAACGAAACTGAAAGACATAGAGCTTTGAAAGACAGAATAAACAATTTCACTGTTCACTCGGCCAGAAGCGCACTCGTGGATGAAAATGTGCGCTAGCGTGTTCTCCGAAGCGTGTAATGAATATAGCAATCACCTGCTTGGGACGGAGAAATGCAATAATGCGAAGCATCAAGAAACAATGTCGCTACTCGAAATTAATGCAACCTTCGGACAAGGCATACGCTGATGATGCGAATGAACGATGAAACTAGAGATGCTCGTCTCTTTTTTACGTAACTAAAACGTGAATGATGGAAGCAACTTCGGAAAGAATTACTCTAAGGATGGTTAAAAAACTTAAATTTGATACTTGTAAAGAATTTGCTGGGGGGGGGGAAGAGAATTCATATTCAGATACGGGTAGATGGCATACAACACCTTGCTTTGTATACGTTTGTGACAATTATTCCATTATTCGCAGTACCTAATAAAAATAATAATGTGTCAAAAAAGAGACCCCAGAAAACACAACATAGAAAAATAATTTTATGGAAATCTCGTTGTCTTAACAGCCTCGAAGTTAATCCACGTAACCAGTTGTGCTGAATGAACATCATTCATCTCTCTCTCTCTCTCTCTCTCTCAGAAAGAAAGAAAGAAGAATAGAAACATAATATCTGGAAAGAGAGCTACTTATGCAAATTTCTTTTGAGTTTTACGTCATCCAAATCTCCATTGTTCATTATAGTTATATTACATGATTCTAATTATTACAAATTCTCTAATACATCTGTCGTCATTTTGTAGGAAAACTGAAACGTCATTGAAAAGATAATCATCTTTTCAATGACTACAAAAAGTAGTCATTGAAAAGATGACAACTATAGAAACTATAGAAATAAACGAGTCTCAGAAACAAAAGATGCCTTTGTGAAAGAGTTCTGAGTGTTGTATACAAATGTTTATTTCTCTTATATAAAATGTCTGCTGTTGATTCTACCTCCGCCATATTTTACAAGATCTATCCGTTTGATCATGGGAAGTGGGAAGGTTATGTTTGGATTTAAAAGTTTTATTCATAGGCAGGTTTATTCTTCTGGGAATCTTTCGCTTTTTATATATATCGTTGGCTTATGCTATAAAAGCTGTTGCCTGTAGAAGTGGATTTTTCTTCTTTCTTTGCTTTTTATTTTATTTATTTGGGAATCTTTCAAGTTGAGTTTAATGTTGAGTTAAGTTTAATGGTTTTCATAAAATTTGAGTATGCGAAAAAATAAAAATAAACTGAATTTTATCTTTAAAATGGGACTGGAATAAACCTGTTGATTTAGATATGTCTGAAAATTTAGAAACGAAATAAAAGAAAAAATATTTTCCATAGATTATCGCACTGGACTGTGTGCTGCTTAGAACGATCAATATAAAATTTAAGGTTCTAATTGGTCCTCAGTTTGTGTGTAGTAACACACCACTACTTCACACGAGCACTTCAAAAAAGGGGGGAAATATTAATCACAGCGTCGCACTATTTTTTAGTTTACTATTTCGAAAAGTTGCTGGAATTATTGAAGTTACTTATCTTCACTGCATGACGTACTGTGGGTTGTATTCAGTGTAATATTGCGCTGCCCTTTACCTTATAAAGGGCCGTAACAATCTGCTAGAAACAGCTGTAGCGTGAAATGGCTCAGTTTAATCAGTTTCACGGACTGTTGTCATTTAAATATGGCTCCACACACGTGCGCAAACACACGTACAAGTATGTACGTGTAATTATCCTAAAATTAGGCAGCATATATAAATAAAAAAAGAGGTTCAATTTATAAAAAATATTATTCACAACTAAAGTATTCGAACTGAAGAAAATTCAATGTTAGTATTAGACTTCGGTTGGCATCACAACCAAGTAAATAAAACAAAAACCTTTAAATCGAAATTCCACTGTAATTTATTCAGTCTATCTCTTGTTTCCAGTCACACCAGCTCTGCAAATACGTTTTTATATCTCCCTATCGACTCCTTATTTTTTTATTTTTTTTCATCGACGGTTTATTCCAAACTGTTACACCACCATCCCGTGTTCAGTCTTCAGTAACAATTTTCGTCTCCTAAGATTTTCTTCGTCAATTTCTTTCTTTTTTCCCCCCTTCCGATATTTTCCCCCTCTTCGTTTCCTCCCATCCGCTCAGTCTGCATCCATCTTTGCCAACGCTGATTGACAGCACGTGAAGTGTGATTTAACGACTGCTTCCCATCTGAGAAAAGGAACCTCGTCATCCTCCCCTGCGAACGGCTTCGTGGGCGTAATTACTTTACGTGGTAGGGTGAACCGTAAGCGCATGCAGACGTATCCGATGCGTATTAGCCACATCCTTCGCTTTCCCCCCCACCTCTCTATCTATATGTTTGTAAAAAAAAGAAAGAAAAAATGTTTAATTCTGTAAGAAATTACTTGTTTCATTTTTCTGTCAAATATATTCTCTTTCCTATTAGCATTTTTAAAAAAGAAATCCTAATCCGACAGAATTTTGATTTTCGAAACAAATGCTGATCTTGTAAAGAATCCTGATCCCGAAAATAAATCCCAATCCGATTATACATGAAAAGCAAGCAGTTACAGACTGAACTCTTCTGCATGATTTTATAACAAATCATGAAAACATGATTTTTATGAAAAAAAATCATTGACAAGCATTCGGAGCTTTAATAATTTCATGATTGAAGCTTCGAATAGTATGTTTTTTTTTTCCAAGTTGAAAGCGCTAAAAAATGATGAATTTTTATATTTACGCTATTTCATGTTTCTTGATGAAACATAAAATAGTGTAAATAGTGACTATCCTGGTGATACATAGATTTTCATGGGAAAAAAAAAATCTGATCCTAATGGACATGAAAAACAATCCGATAACTCACCTGTTCACTCTATGAACTTATATATGCTTCTGATTAAATAAAAATTCGCGGTGATATGGAATCGTTTTAAAAATTTTAATTTAAAAAAAGTGCTGAAATCTCATTTAAATCCAACTTCAGAGATGCATTCGTTTCTATTAACATAGAGAATTTAAGGCGCACTAAGTAAATTAAAAAACCTCCGTGCAACATGTATTTCTTTTCAATCTCTCTCTCTCTCTCTCTCTCTGATATTTGGATTCCGATTTTTACATTCAGTGTCATCAATACTTCCTCAATCAACTCTGAATTCATGCAGTATACTACTAGAAAGCTTTAATTCATCATTGAGAATAATATAAAAAATATACTTGGTGGATTGTAATTTTTAAATACTGCATGATGTCAGCTAAGTTTTCAATCTTTCTTATTTCAAAAGAAAGCCTACGTTTTTATAAGGCCACAAACAAACTCATGTAATTCTCTTTCTCCGGAATAACTAAAGGATGTATATTTCCATTGGCCCTTCCGAATTTCCAATAATTAATTTTAGCCATCCAGAAACTTTTTTCCATTGGCATTGCTAGCGTCTTTTTTCTTCATCCTCATCTTCTGTACGATAAACATTTAAGTTAAAGGTTTTAGCATCTGAAAGAAAATCTGACTAATCCTCATTATAGCATTGGGTAATTGTAACTTTGCATTAAGCTTGATTTGGCTTCCTTTACGAATCTCACATGTTTTTTAACTCTAGACACAAAAAAAGTAATCAAGAAGTTACGCAATTTAGTAGATTTACCAAATCGTCAATAATCGCCGAATATAAATGTCTTCAACCTTTATATGAAACTGCCTTCAATCCAACTGATTTGCTGCTATCGATGGTAAACAATCAGTCATATCTTAAACAGTGAGTATTACAAAAGAAAGAAGTCTTAGTGCATTTTAATTTTGCCTTGTGCGTGACGTCTCTAGTACATTACCAACTCGGTCAAATTAAATATTTTAACTTACAATATGGTTCACGTCTCAAATATAGAAATAGATGGTCAAAACATTATTGCCAGGAAGTGTTCCATTGAATACAGGACCTCTTCTCCAAAGAGCAATCTTTGACGCAGCCAGTCAATCGACAAAATCTGTGTCACGTGTCCTAGTTATGTAAATCGTATTTCAACCAACTACATCTGTTATTGCAACGTATGCACCTTGTAAAAGGGACTAAATACATATTTGTTGTGATGCAAGCTTGCATAAGCCATGAGAAATTACGTATTTGTATTCCACTAGGCGGGTTGGTTGGTTGGTTGGTTGGTTGGTTGGTTGGTTGGTTGGTTGGTTGGTTGGTTGGTTGGTTGGTTGGTTGGTTGGTTGGTTGGTTGGTTGGTTGGTTGGTTGGTTGGTTGGTTGGTTGGTTGGTTGGTGATGAATGCACTAAGCAAATAAGGCTATAGGCAAGTGTATTATCTCTTTCAACTGCGTGCATTCTCTTTTATAGTCGTGCTGCTTTCTCTGAGACTGCCATGAATTGGAAATGAATATAGTTTGACCTCATCTACAGTATGGTGTGCTTACTAGTGTGGACAGTTTTAGGAGGCCGAAGAAGTAAAGCGAATCACTTGGGCTGTGGAAAGCTAGCATACAGCGGAATATCAACATTTTTAGCCAGGATACTTACTGTTCCGTTTATCCCAACGCCACAGGAACTGCGACATTCCCCTATTCCCTCCCTAAAATACCAGCGAAAATGTTCAAAGTAAAACTTATCACAGAGACCATGTAACAGAGACAAAACACACTCCGAAAACAGAACAACTTGTGAACACAAATGTCCTCTGGAAGTCCTTTCAAGGAGACTCAAACAAACTTCGTGTAATCTCCCCCATCTGGAAAACCTTCAGATGAAATTACAATATACTTTCCCAATCTAGATTTATAAACCATAAAAATACTTCCCCAAAACCAAATACCCACTTCTCTCTCTCTCTCTCATAATTCTCCAACAGTCTGTAAGAGCATGTTTGCTTTAACTTGAGTCACTTTTTAAGTTTTTCCCAACTTCCTCTTTTTTTTTGCACTTGCTCCTGTCCTCTGTAATGATGACCATAATTTATAATACCAAAATTGAGATCTCCAACCAAGGTAAGCTTCCTCTTTGTAAAATTTCCTACTTTTAAATTTAAAGCATAGTGTTTCGGAAGATTGCTGTTTATAATGTATTTACTCAAAACATGCTGACTTACCATAAAAGAATTCCAAACATTTGTGTTGAATAATAGCGCATATTTTACGGATTAAAATTAGTTTGAATAACATAAATATGGATTAAGTATAGAAAAATATTCATTAGTAATAACCAAATGATTCTGTGGATTTGTAACGAGACATGGATGTTGAATGAATGATTTTTACGAAAGTCAATAATTCTATCCATTTCAAGATAGTATAACGGCGATGAAAGAATACAGAGATTATTAACAGTTTTTATGCCAATGCCACCCACGAAAGTGTGGAAATCCACTGTAGATAAGTACTGCACTAGTATAAGTTGTATTATACTAAACAAACAAGAGATTTTTTAATGTTTAAAAATTAATTCAAACTTTTCCGTGTCGTATTTTAGGCCCTACCTTCTTTTCATTATTATACAATGTCAATAACCTCTAATCCCTCTTTCCCAAGAGATTATTTACGGACGAACTTCATTTAATAATTTATCATGCCTAATGTTTAATTATTTTCCCTTAAATTTCTCTTAAAAAGACGTAATTCGCAGGTGGCGCTATTGTTTTTGTTTGCGAAATATCCAAGGCTACAGCTAAGTGTCTTTTGTAGTTTTCATTATGTATTAAAAGGCTTTCGAATAAAAGACTAGTGGGAGAAAAGAGTGAAGTCTCAGTGTTTATGCAACACTTAAGGACCGTGGAACATTGCAGTTCATGGCTTGTGACTTCATCGCCGTGGAAACGCACAAAAGTTTATTTAGTTCGTTAAATTCTTGCTTGATTATTTATGTAAGTAGATGGAAACATCCCTTAAACTGAAAAGCGGTGCTGTCATTAAATATAAGAAAGTGTCCCGGGGGTTATGAGTTGTTTATTTACTTTGTCTTATGCTTTCCATCTTAAGAGTACGTGAAGAATTCTCATTATTATATACATGTGCCCATTTATTTACTCCTGAAGTTCTTCCCATAATTTTATGACCTTCCACGAATGATGTCACATATTTTAACATTTTTAAGGAATTTTATCTTTCGGCTAAGGTAAGCGATGCATTATACCAATGAAAAAAATGGAAACACCTTAAAAGGATGACGAAAACATATGAATTATTTTTACCGTCTAAAATCGGCTTTTGTTGTTTGTTTATAAAATAAATAGCATTAATGTGAGCATGGCTGAAATCCGGAGTCAGGCTTTATGGTTGAGTGATGTGCATAACACATTTTTAAGCTATAATAAATGAAGCGAGGAAAAGTGTTTTAGCTGACTGAAAGAAAACAGTAGACACAAAGTACCATGATTCATATATGCATATCTTTTATGCATTTAAATGCACTAGAAGGCGCTCGACGCAGTATGAGTTTCAATTTTTATTCAATTCTTTTAATTAAATATTTGATTCACTCTTGTTGGTGTGAATGTGTGGAGATGCAATTGGTTGGAGAGCCGTTTTTCGGTCGCCTTGGCCATTTTAACCGACTCACTCAGCTTTTATGTTATATGTGATGTAAGAAAGGGGACCGTGTGTTCAAAGATTTTAAAATATCGTCAAGTTAAATTGATTACGGTGTGGGAAATGACATAAACATTTATACAGGGTGTTCGGGATAAATTTGACAGTTTCGTAAGGAAAAAGAAAATCTTCTTTGTATCTATTAAATTTAATGAATTGACAAAAAAACATTACAGGCAGAGTTAATTAGAATACTATCAACAAGATTTACTCAAAATAACCACCATTAGCATCGATCACAGCTTCAATTCTGCTTCGGAACCTCGAACAAGCTGATGCTACAGTCTCCCTGGGAAGGGCCGCAAAAACTGTTTTAATTTTATCCATTAACTGGGCTTTTGTATTACTGGAAGTGCGATTGGTGTCTTTTTCAACTGCGCCCCATACAAAATAATCCATGGGGTTAAGGTCTGGGGAGTTTGGAGGCCAAACATTTGGACTGGTGAAGTCGTAGAAATTTTCAGACAACCATTTTTGACTTTTCCCAGAGGTGTGGCAAGGGGCCGAATCCTGCTGCCATACATACGGCCTACCATTGGCTACCCTTGTTATCCAGGGCTTGACTACAGTTAGCAACTCCACGAACAAAGCCCGAATTCCAATGCCAGGGTTCTTCAACACCTGTTCCTGCAGATTTGCGAGGAATTCTGCTGTACGAACGCAATCAGATCGTCTGCTAGGGATCTTTCTTCTTGCTACATCCTCGTAGTCACCATTGCAAGTCTCTAGTTCATGCCTGATTGTTTTTACTGTATTCAGGGAGCATTGGGCAGCAGTCGTAATATCCTTATTTTGATGGCGGGCACGAATCATCATGATACAAGCTATTCTCTTCCATGATTCAGGTGGGTTCCAGCTATCCATCCTTTCTGACATCTTGTATATGAATGAAGAAGGGTCCAAACTTTTAAATGAAGAGAAGTGTGTGTTAATACATGTAACTTACGGAAAAATATAATTAATTATAAATATGTCAAATTTATCCCGAACACCCTGTATATGCCGGTTTATTGCAGCATTCAGCATTCTTTTTTTTATCTTCTTCTTCTTCTTCAACCTTCTGGTTCTGTTCACTGCTGGACGAAGGTCTCCCCCATGATTTTCCAGATCACTCGGTTTTCTGCTTCTTCCATCCATATCACTCCTGCAATTTGTTCCAGTTCATCTCTCCACCTTCTTCTCGGTCTTCCTCTTTGTCTTGCTCCGTCCATTGGTCTCCACTCTGTTGTTTTTCTAGTTCATCTCCTGTCACTGCATCTGGCAATCCCATCTCCATTTAGCCTGTTTAGTGTATTCATATCTGTTTGAGATCTTATCCGGATATTTGTCTTCCTATCTCTTAATGTCATTTTTAGCATACTTCTCTCCATGTGATGTGTTGTTGTTCTCAGCTTTTTGTTTAGTGGTTCTGTTAAAGTCCATGTTTCTCCTCGTATGTTAGGACAGGAAGTATGCACTGGTCGAAAGCTTTCCTTTTTAGACTCATAGGGATGTCACTTCTGAATATGTCTCTCATTTTCCCATAAGCCATCCATCCAAGGTGAATTCTTCATTCAATCTCTTTTCTTTGGCACTCCTCAATGAATAACAATTGGCCCAAATATACATATGAAGTAACTTGTTCTATTTCATGGTTTTCAACTTTGACAGTTCTATGGTTTATGTATTTATTCATCATCATTTTTGTTTTTTCTATATTTATTTTTAATCCAATTTCTCTGGAGGCTTTGTTTAGCTGATTTAGCCTTTCTTCCAGGTCTTCAAGATTATCTGCTATCAGGACAATATCATCTGCAAATTTCAGATGATGCAGCCTTTCTCCATTTATGTTTATTCCTTTTGTTTTCCAATCAAGACTTCTAAAGACTTCCTCTAGTGCAGCTGTAAATAATTTGGGAGATATGGTGTCGCCTTGCCGGATGCCTTTTTGTATTGGGAACTTTTCACTGTTTTATAATTCCCTCAAAAACCTGAATAATATATATATTTATGTTTACTTACATTTTCTAAGATAATCGTTATAAGTGTGTTTCGGCTACAAAGTATAAATAGTAATTTTTCTCCTGTTTAATATTTCATCTGAATTTTCTTATATATGTCTAGTCTGATTTATCTCTAGATTCAAGTGATCTAGATCTGCTCAAGTAAAGAAAGGAAGATTGATCTGTTAATTGAATGCCTTAGTTCTCTTCATTAGTTTTTTCTGGGTTTGCATCTTAATCAATTTGAAATATAAACAAATATACTTTTCATTTCTGTCTTTTGTACTTCTCTATGAAGTTCACATTTATATCTTTTAACATCAGAGAGAAGTTAAGAGGATAATAAAAAGAAACGTAGCGATAATCTGCACAAAAGTGAACATGAATTGACAGAGTACCAATGGAATATTTATTTAATGTATTTCATTTACGACTGTTATGATTGATTGTTATGCATCAATTACTTTCTCGGCGATATTTCAGAGTGAAAAAAATTGCTGGATTCTTGAGCGTCAAATATAAATTTTAAAAAAGATCGTAGCAACTGAAAATACAGTACTTTTAAAACTGTAAACATAATCATTGTTTTCTCTTCTTTATCTATTGTACAAGTTTATCATCGTTTCATACACAAATTCAACAAATGCAAGCAAGTCGAGACTCCTTTTATTTGTAATGAATGTAATGAAACACTATAAAATAATTATCAGCTAATTACTTTTCTAGCGGTATAACAATTAATTAGTAATAGATGAGAGAGAGAGAGAGAGAGAGAAAGTCGAAGAAATTAGGATTTACCAGCGATCTAAGAAGCGTAATCAGAAAAATTTTAAAACTATATTCAAAATGGATTTTGAAACTGATTAACACTAAGGATATTCTACTGTCCGCTTCATTCTAGCTTAATTAACTATTGACGAGTAAACTAACTTTTATTTAATTGTATTTTAACTACTTAAGTAACGTTTAACTAAATGATTGTAAAGGGTTAGATTTTTGTGATTAACGAAATTTTGAAGAACTTTCAAACAACATTCCGATAGAGGGCGTTTTAACTGATCACATACAAAACATTTCTTGTTGGTTTTCTAAGAAACTCTTAGAGATGAAAAAACTTAAAATCTTTTAGCATTGCATTAAATAGTTCACATATTAACTTCGTGAACTATTTTAGCTGCGCATGCCAGAGATTTTCATTTTTCATCATCCGGTCATGAAAAACATCCAAAAAAAAAAACGATCCGATCCTCAGAACATTTTCCAAGTATCGGTCTATTACTCAAGAAAATGAGCTCTATAAAAAATTTAAATTAAAACATACGAAACATTTTCAAATGATTCCATCATTAAATTCATAACATTCATGTTTGTTACTATATTATATCCAATAGCTTGTAAGTTACCGAGAACAAGTTTTTAATTTTATACCAGTTTTCGAAATAATTTTCTTCTTGTTCGTTTGTTTATTTATAGTTTAACATCCGTTTAGCTTTAGAGTTTTATAGTTTAGCTTTTAATGTCATAAAACACATAAATATTTCTGCTTTAGTAATAAGAAAAAAATAAACACTATTCAAAATCCATTTTGACAATATTAATAATTACTAATTTCCCAGATTATTTTAAAAACAGTGCAGGAAGTGAACGAATAATGTTTTATATTTTTCGTTTCCTGCTCTCTCTTCGTATCCCAAGCTCATAGAGATTCCTACACTCACATACACACAGAGGAAGTCGATCGATGGAGGTTGCTATGGTTACCGGAGGCAGATGAGCATTCATCCTGTATTCCTGTTAGTATAGTCCACACAGAGCAGCCTCAGCTGGTGGTTAAACCACTAATGGAATCTCGTTTGCTTTTTAAGGAAACGGGAGAGCTGGTTTGAGATGGGTTGTGTGAAAATTAACCGTGCATCTTTTAGTGCCATCTTACCATCCACATTAATGTATTAAAATATAGAGTTGATATTTAAAATACATAATACGAAAAAAAAACCAGTTTTTTTTTATAAATTAAATATCAACAAGAGTTTGGATACTCTTGCATTGTTCACACATTATCCGTGTGTGTGTGTGTGTGTGTGTGTGTGTGTGTGTGTGTGTGTGTGTGTGTGTGTGTGTGTGTGTGTGTGTGTGTGTGTGTGTGTGTGTGTGTGTGTGTGTGTGTGTGTGTGTGTGTGTGTGTGTGTGTGTGTGTGTGTGTGTGTGTGTGTGTGTGTGTGTGTGTGTGTGTGTGTGTGTGTGTGTGTGTGTGTGTGTGTGTGTGTGTGTGTGTGTGTGTGTGTGTGTGTGTGTGTGTGTGTGTGTGTGTGTGTGTGTGTGTGTGTGTGTGTGTGTGTGTGTGTGTGTGTGTGTGTGTGTGTTTCAGTTTAGAAAGAATGAAAATCTATAAGACATTATACAATTGCAATTTTATGCTAAAAACGTTTTCTTCGTACCTCGTTTCTTAACTGCCTAAGATTTCTTTCTAAGATGCCTAAGAAGCTCCTTTCAGGATTTGTGGCATCCTTTCCAGAGCACAACAAAAGATATTTTCCTAGAAGGCACTACGAAATATGCAATTAGTATCTAAAACTGATTTTCAATTACTTTCCATACAAAATTCACACTCAATTCAGATAAATGAACTGGAAGTTATTACTGAGGTCTGTTCTGATCTCTATGAACATCAGTGTCAAAAATTAGAATTTTACGGCCAACATCTCTGTATATATGATAGAAACAGCATATCTTCCACAGTCCATTCTAGAACAAGTATTCTTCAACTCGCCTAACCTCTTTGCTTGATGATGTCTGCATGTATCCGTTCAGCGACTGGATAGCAATGAAAACAGATATTTCCCCCTCCTTTCTATTAATATTAAATCAATTTCAATCTCATTTCATATACGCTGATAGAATTTTCTCTTCATTCGATTCAATTAGGAAGGATTTGTAAAATCAACTATAACTAATTGATGCCATCTTTTTCCTAGACAAACATTGCTTGCCTGTCTGCTCTGATAGACCACTTTCAATAACAAGGAACTTTGTAAATAAACCCGGAATGAGCTGAAGGAGTAAGTCTCGCCACTTCCTTTTTTATACCTATTTTTTGTAATCAAGAAAAATTTCAGGGAGACAAACGAAAGACGATTAGAAGCATGTTCAGAAAAGGGGGAGGGATTGCAGGACTTTGACGTCATCACTGCTGATGGCTGTTGTCATCGCAACGGTATTGACGTCAGCATTGCCAAAGCCTTGTGCTCTCTTCGGCTAAACATGCACCCCATTCACTGAGTCAAGCATAAAGATACAGTGGATGGAGCTGCACAATCATCCAGTAATCTGAGATTATTTTTACTCTTACGCTTTTAAGCAATCATTGCATCTTCCTTCTCGCTACTCTACATTAATATCAACTCTCAGCAAACTGTCCCATCCAAGATTCGTGTCATTTTTATGAATAGCATAATAAATGTGTCTTTTTTTTCGTTTAAAATATTTTCTATAGCCTGAAACATTTATTCTGATGAGAACTCGACTAAACCCAGATAGCCAACGAATATTAGACCTCACAGATCTCTTAAAATCAAAATTCACCTAATATGAAATATTAGGGTAATTTGTACATCATTATTTTAAATCCTAACACTATTTGCAGAACGACGAGGGCACAGAAATTGCTTCTCAAATTAGGTATGACAAATATTCACTGCCGATAGAGGTTATAAAAATTCACAGCCACAAGATGGGAATTAAATCATTGTAAACATTTAAAAATATGAACTCAAGATATTGTATTTATATTTTTGTTTCATTGGTGAACAATCAGGAGTTTGGGAACGTGGAGAACGCGTGTGTTTGATGAGCAGGCTTCTGTACATCGTTCAAAGGTCAAACATTATATCAGTATATTCCAATATCGGAAAATGTAAGCTCATCTGTGCAACTCCTAACATTAAATAAATCTCAAATCAGCCATCCTTAAAATACCATTATCACATTTCCAATGGTGCGCCAAAATTCTACTTACGAATGCTTGATGTTATACGAAAGAGGGCATTCCACTTATTCACAGGCGCTTCTCAATCACTTTCTCAGGAGTTTTGTTTCTGCCTTACGCCGTTCTACAAGTATATTGATAAGTGTTGCTCTATCTCTGGCCACCATCCTCTAGACATGTAAAAATATGTCATAGGTCAAATACACGGTTCAGCTTCAAACTTACCAAACTAACTTTTCATGCATTTCTTTCATTCCATCTACCTCTAGAACAATCTTCCTCGCACTGTATTCCCCAAAGACATCACAATCCAGCTATCCACTAACACCAATGGGTTTCTTCTTTCTCTTTGACTACTAGCCCACGCACGGCGCTGTTGTGCTATAATATGATCTCCCATTTGTAAAGGGTTTCTTGTCTACGAGTTCAATGCAGATACAAATCTTTTGAAAGACCTGAAATTAACGTACACTTTAGACTTTTGTCCTACAAAGTAAATGCAAAATCTCAAAGGTTTCGCTATTTATTTATTTATTTTCAGAAGGGAGAAATTCGCCCATATTTCTAGCAAGCGGATAACAGAATTCGAGAAGACAAAAAAAATAGCCTTTTGAGATATCCTTTTTGAAGCATCCCGACCTTGCTAGGTCTTATACGGAGGCGATAGGGATTTTCCTTTAGGAAACTCGGACTTATACCGAAAAACAGGATATTCGTCAGTATATACTTAGTTACATCGAGGACATCCTAAACAATAGCAGCAACATTTTAGCAAAAATTAACCCCTTACCCAGTGATCCCAGATTTCATTTCTGTTGAGAGGAAATTCATAGAAACAGGGGTCGGTCTGATTGGCGTGGGAGATGATGCCAAATGCCTAATACAGTGTTTGGTGATACGCAACTTACACAACTTTGCAGTGTAACAGTTAACCTCCTGACTGTCATAGCATCGATATCTTTGTAAGATGGAATGTCTTGGGCATTCCGTTGTCTGCATTTCCTTCTTGAAAAAACTTGTGGCAGATTGTTCAATGATAGACGATTCCTTCTAAAGCAAATAAATAAAATTCTGACTTTCTAACAGAAAAGTCACCAAGCGTGAGAAAGAATTAAGTCAACGCACATTTCCGAATCCAAGTGAAGCCACAGATCCATTGCCTTCTGTGGTTGGATTTTTCGCTACACACGTCAACAAATATGAGACATGCGTATATAAACATCTGAGTAATAAGATATTTCTTTAAGTATATTTTTCGAATAAGATGCTTCTACACAAATCACTCGACATTGATAACAATGCATGGATTCGCATTGACCACTGGGGTTTTACACGTAATTAATTAAACGTATACAAGACTGTCTTATGTTGACATCATCTTTGAGGCTTTATGAGTGGACTTGAACATGCATAAACCACTTAAAAATAATTAAGCAGGTTAGAACAACATTCTTGATTCCTTGTTTCCCTTTAGCCATTCCTAGATAATCATCTCGGAGTATTCTAAACTTAACGCAGAATTAAATTTTTCGGAATTAAACATCCGTGTGGGGACACAGCAACTAACTACTGCATACGGAAAGCTAATATAAAAATAAATGTTTATTAATTGGGGTGATTTTTATTGATAAATATTCAGAAATTTAGAAAATATTGAGAAAAACAATCGGGTAATTAAAACACATTTGCATGAAAAAAAATGCAGCTATAATGTCGATACTAAACAGACCAAAGCAGGGATGCACAAACTTGTTAGAGCCGAGGGCCGCATAGTTCCACTGTTATTTATGAGAGGGCGGTCAAAAAAAACTTGAAAGTTATCTACCATATATTGTTTATTTTATTTATACCTATCATGATTGTTACAAAAAAGGTAATAAAAAGTAAGTGAATTTAAGATATAATCGTTTAAGAGGACGTCCTGGTTTTCTTTTCCCTAATGGCTTGTACTTTAAGGCTTATTTTGGTAATCTTTCTGTTTTCATTCTTTGAACGTGTTCCATCCATTTACGTTTATATTTTTTAATTTTTTCAATTACTGATTCTTGGTTTAATTCTTTCATAATTTCTTCGTTTCTTTTGTGATCAAATGGGGTATACTTTGCAGTTTTTCTCATAAACTTCATTTCTGCTGTTGTTAATCTTTGTTTGTCTTTTTGTTTTATTGTCCAGATTTCGCTTCCATACATTAAGACTGGTAGGGCTAATGTATTGTATACTTTTAGCCTGGTTTGTTTTTGAACTAGGTTTGGTTTAAATATAGAGTTAATTACACCTGTTATTTTTAAATATTTTGCAATTTTTACGTTTATATCTTTTTCATTTTCATAAGCGATCATACATCCTAGGTAGTTAAATGAATTCACCTGTTCTAAGATCTTGTTATCTATTACTATTTTAGTTCTTGCTGGATCTTGTCCTTTAAAGGCCATAGTTTTTGATTTTTCCGTTGATATTTTCGTACCATAATCTTTGGCTATCTCATTTAGATCTAAAATAGTTTTCTGTAAGTTATCTTCAGAATTTGTAATTATTATTTGGTCGTCTGCAAAGAGGAGAGTGTTTAAGTTAACTGTAGGTGAAAGTTTAATTCCTTGATGTAAAGTTTTACTCCATTTTATTATTATTTCATTTAAGTAGATATTAAAAAGAGTTGCTGAAGAGGGGACATCCCTGTCGGACCCCTTGGTTTATCTCTCTCGTATATGATAGCTCGTGATTTAATCTTATTTGTATTTGATTATTTTCATATATACTTTTGACAGCTTTTAGGATATTATTTGGTATTTGTCTTTCTTTTAATATGTTAAATAATATGTTTCTTTTAACTTTGTCAAATGCTTTTTCAAAGTCAATAAATGCAATATGTGTTTCTAAATTATATTCTCTTCTTTTCTCTATTACTAATTTTAGGCAGAAGGCTGGGTCTATACATGATCGTCCTTTTCTAAATCCATTTTGTACTTCTAAAATAAAGTTTTCGGAATATTTCATTAGTTTGTTATTTAAGATTCTGCTGTATATTTTGTAACATGAATTTAGTATACTGATACCTCTATAGTTTAGGGTCATCTCTATTACCTTTCTTAAAGATAGGAATCACAATTGCTTTTTTCCATTCTATTGGGGGGATACCAGTTGAGTAAATTTTATTTAAAAATAATAAGAGTCTTCCTTTGAATCTTGTTCCTGCGTATTTATATAGTTCTGAACCTGGCTTATCTTCTCCAGGTGATTTTCCTTTTCTTGTTTCTTTCAGGCTGATTTCTAATTCTTCTTCAGTTATTTCCTTTTCATTTTCGTTAATTGTTTGCCAGTTGTCTTTTTTAAAATATTTGTCTGTCCACAGTTCTGTGTAGTAATTTAGAAATTCTTCTAATTTCAATTCGGTGTTTAATTTTATGTTTTCTTTGGTATCTGCATTTAGGTGTTTCAAAATCTTATATACATTGGGTCTTATTTTATATAAATCATGTTCTAAATTAGAAACAAATTTATTCCATGATTCTCTATGTCTTTTTCTGACTTCTCTTTTTAGCTATGGCTCTTATTCTTTTATATTCTATTTCATCTTCTAATCTTTTACTGCTTAACCATTTGTGATAGGCTTCTTTTTTCTTTTTGATTATTTCTTTGATTGTATCATCCCAGATCTTCAGTTTTTTTCTTTTATTGAATTTTTTGGTCTTTCCTAAGCTTTCATTTGCTGCTGCATTTAGTATCGTTTTTATATTAAGCCATTCTATTTCTATTTCTTCATTTTGTTTTATTTTATCTAGATACTGGTTAATTCTTTGTTCATATAGCCATTGTACATTTGTGTAATTCAATAGTCTAGTTTTATAAACAAATATTTCCATTTTTCTTTCTGTTCTTGTTACTTGTAGCCATTTAGGTGGCAATCTTAATTTTATTTTAACAAGGAAGTGGTCACTGCTTATTTCATATCCTCTGTGAACTCTAACATCTAGTGAAAATTTTGATGTCTCGTCATTTAATATGAAGTAATCTAATATTGATTTCCATCCTCTTGTTGCCCAAGTATATTTATGTATGTCTTTATGTTTATAGAAGGAATTCATTATTTTTAGGTTATTATATAAACTACAAAGTCAATCAATTTTTTACCATTTCTGTTTAGAGTGTGTTCTCCATGTATTCCTATATTATTATTAATTTTCGTGTTTCCAATTCTTGCATTTAAGTTTCCTGCTAAAATTATGTAATCATTTTTATTTATTTTATTATATATGTTTTGTAGCTGATTATAAAAATCAATATTATCCTGTTCTCTTCCTTCTTCTGGGGCATATAAACCAATTATTGTTAAATAGCCTCTATCTATTTTTATTCTAGCTTCTATTATTCTTTCATTCCATAATTTATAATGTTTTAACTGTTTTGAAAGAGAGTTATGAATCCAAATCATGACTCCTGCTTGTGCTCTTTGGTCTCTGTCGACTCCACTGTATATCACATTAAAATTTTCAGTTCTCATAGTTCCTTTTAATTTCTTTTTTGTTTCAGTGATTACTGCTATTTTAAAATTTCTTTCATTTAATAACTGGTCTAATTCTATTTCTTTATATGCTATTTCTCTTACATTCCGGTTTGCTATGTGTATTATATTTTGTCGTTTCCATTTTCGTTTTCCCTTTTCCATTCCAGGGTCGTTTCCCATAGATTCAATCCGATTATCTTTTTCTGTCAGCTTACAAGTATGGTTATGTTCTCCATGTCAGGGGACTAGCCTGACGATGGAATAGTTCAGTGGTAGGGCTGCTACCTTAAGGCTTCTGAACTCGCCTTCTTCCGAATTTAAACCCATAGGAGGAATAGGGTATATTGAAGGGGAAAGGGTAGATTATAGAAGAAATATAGTAAGGTTTATAGAGAGGACATAGTTGTAAGGCCAGAAATGAAAAGACCCCATGGCCCTCGAGTACTCTAATAGCACAAGGGTCATAAAGTAAGAAGAGTTGGCTGATAAGGCCTTATAGGAAAGATTAAAGTAAGTGGGTCTTCCTCAAAGTAGAAGAAGGAGAGGATAGATCCAGCTAGGGGTCCATGGGAGTGCCGCTTCCCTTACAATCAAGATGATTGCCCCTTATGGTCGGCACCTTTTTGCTATAAGGCGAGATATTTCAAAACTTATTTCTGTTGCGATTTCCGAATCTTGGATAGGTTTTGTAAACATCACTTGCTGACCTGTCAATTCTCGTTTCAAAAATGAAATCTTTTGTTTACGTAGTTCTTCGGGTAGATTTGAAAATGTAGAATGCAGACTTTCATAGTGTCTCCTTATATTGTATTCTTTTGGCATGTCTACAGCACTTTTGCAAATCAAGCACACGATATTATTAAACGACTGCACAAAACCATATTTTTCGGTCGAGCTAATCCTGAAACTGCCGTTTTTCATCCTGTAATTTGCGTTTCCTACATTATTACTAACCCGATTATCGTAAGTAAACAGGTAATCGTGACGTCACAGCTACTTCCTTTGCGCATGTACCATTTTTAAAAATTACCTGTCGTGTAACTTGTTGAAGTTTAAATAATGCACGGTGAGGCGGGCCGCCAGCAAATCAACGAAGGGCCGCATGCGGCCCACGGGCCGCGGTCTGTGCATCCCTAGACTAAAGTAACATTGTTAGGGATTTCAAAATAATAAAAGAAAAATAAAAACAAATATATAGAAACGCAAATAGTTTAATTCGGTTTTGATGCAAATTGTTTACTTGGAAATTTTTAGCATCATGAAAGAACTTTGTTTAAAATTGCTAAATAATTATGGGATCATAGAGCTTCCGTAGCACAATAAATAGAAATAACAAATATCCGTGTGAGTTCAACTGAAGATGGAGGAACTGCCCATGAATAGACATAGCAGGTTACAAAGATACGATTAAAACATCTATCCATAAAACTGGGTTTATGAATCAAGTTATTTAGCCCGAAAATAATTGAGAATAACCTTTTGTATTACAAGATTATTGACAAGAAACTAATATACAATAATAGAAACATATTCCGATAGCTTGTTGGAGCATTATAAAGATTTTTTTCCCAAATGGTTGCAGTCAAATGTTATGGAAAATACGATTTACATTATGAACGCGCAGTGTCTGTATTCGTAATCGCTACAAGATAAAATAAGTACGATAAGGAAAGTGAATTAGTTGATATTCTTAAGGAAAAGCAGCAGTTATATGTTGTGTAATTAGAAAATAAAAAATTATATTATGTCACTTTTTATCCACACACACAAATGTAATACGTGTTATGAGTTTGCAAAAGGGAGTGAACAAATTGCCCTTTTTTTCCTTGAGTTAGCCTGATTATGAAAAACAGAGTTTCAACTAATTGCTTCCGTAAAACTAGTTTCTCTTTAATTAATTTAGAATACGTGTTTTGTTTTTAAACGCCTTTGTACACTCCGGCGCAGTCTTGATAATTCTAGTTAGGGTACGATTGTGGAGTTAAACGCAGTTGCTCAGAGAAGTTGGTTAATTATTTATTTTTTCTTAATTTATTGTAAATGAGTTCACTTGGAAAATGTGCATCTTGTTTTCGCTATTTCAAACTATATATTCGTAAACATAAGTGTTTTTTCTGTGTAAACAGCAGAACGTACAGAGTATTTGTGGATCTCATTATCTTACCTGATTTTGAAGCCAACGTCTCCCCATTATTATTAATACGGTAGTATTGCTATTAGTGATGGCGATATTATTCCTACAGATTCGTATCCTCAGGCATAAAAATGTTCTATAAGAGGTTCAGCATCCCTCTTCTCCCGAAGGATAAGCTGAATGTTGTTTTGGCTTTAAAAGTAAACACATTACGTCTCTTTTAGAATCTAAGCAGCTACCTGGAGGGAAAAATCGGTCAATAAAGGACCGAATGGTATGTTCTCTGTGAAGAGATAAAAACAATATACAGATGCTAGTCTAACAACGTTGAAATGCATTGAGACAGGTCACTCTGCTTTATGCTCTGGAGATACTTGGAATTTATTTAGAAATATAGTTCCAGGCAATAACTAGAAATTTGTTGACTGCGAACAAATGTATACTATAGAAATCCAAACCTATTCACGCAAGTTCTTGATGACATAATGTGAATTGAAAATTAAATACTCGAACTAAAATCCATGTTCACAAACAAACAAAAAAAAAAACATACGTAGATTGACAAGTCCTAATATGCTCCGACCACTTATATACTTACACTGCTGTCGTTACTTTAATGATAAAAAATAAATAAAGAAATAAGTTATTATTTTAACCATTTTTACTCGAATATATAAAAGAGTTTACGATATTTCATTAGAAAACTCCACTTGTTACACAATCATTCGTCATGTTTCCATATTTGGTGTACTTGAACTAAACAAGCTGATTTTGTTTTCGATTTTAAAAGTATGAAAGCCTGTGTACTTAATATTTGGTAATCCAAGGCGAATGTTCAGGGTACAGGCTTGCAGTTCTTTGTGCTAAATAACGCTAGCAATTATTTGCTTTTGTAAGAAATCTGTAACTACACCAGCTTTGAGTTTGAGGGTATTTTCAATCATGAAATGAAAAATAATAGCTCAGTAGTTGAAAGGTAAGTTTCCCTATAACAAACATTTTATAATTATTACCAGCAGAATTAGGTAAATGATTACACATCATGTTTATAGAACATACACAAAGTTTAGATAGCAGTGGTCAGTATGAGTTGAACTGCTTCTAATGATTTGACTCAGGTTTGTAGTTTAACTAATGTAAAATATATTGGACTGCCACTACACCTGTTTTAACAGATTTCTAGAATTGTGTCAAATGAAAATGAGGGATGCAGTGCACTGCCATCGGCTCTGGGGACTAGGTCTGTAGTCAACTGGAGGATGTTCTTGATTTGCAGCAGGAAGGCCCACGAGCGGAAGCACCCCTATTTCTGAGTTATAAATAGTATTATTCTTCGATTTAATTCCTTAAATATTGCGTTCAAAAAACTTCTGTCTTCCATATCGAAAACACAGATGTGCAAATCTCACATTAGAAAAAAAATCCCAAATAATATAACTCGAATAACAAAATCAGAATATGCAAATACAACATAACAGATCATTTCTTTATAATAGTGGAATTGAAATCCATTTTGCAAAAGAGAATAAATAGCGATAAAAATAGCAGGTGTTCAATACAAAACGAAGACGATAACAGCAGAGGAACTCATTATCAGATACAATTATAGGAGTTTCAGGATTAGTTAGGCAACGTTAACGAACTTTATACGTCGATTTCTCGGGGTGGGTTGCCCACCCAGAGAAATCGACGAGAAATAAATAATACAATAGTAATATCCTTCTTTTAAAAAATTAAAAGGAGATACCAATAATCTTTACACTAACCGTAGTCCTATTTCTACTACCTTTCTCAATTCCCAAAAATTCTTATTCAGTTTGTGATTCAGGTGAACTCAATGTTGCACACACACACACACCAGTTGATAACTTTCAGCAAAATGGGTATTGATTAGTTGAACAAGCTCTTCTGCATCTGTCACCCGCATACCATCTGCATTCAGAAGAGTTATTCTTTCATGCTCATTCTTTCTTTCTTTTACTTGCAGCATAAGGATAGAATTCTTTTACGTTGTCTTTAGCTTGCAGAGCCCCTTTCTTTTCCTACTCAGATTTGGCTTTCCCTCCTTATAAACACGATGTTCCTTCCACATTAGCCTTTCCTTGAAAGGACGCTTCTTAATAATACATAACAATGTTTCACTTCGATCCAATTTATTCTTCAAGTCCTAGAGACAGATTCCGATATTTCGCCATTGACGTGTCATTAATACCTCCCATGCACTACCAACGTATCAACCGATACCATGACACAGAACCATGTCTAATACTCTTTGACCCGAAGCTTTTTCTATCACATGCTACTTGGCGATCTTTTTCTATCACATGCTACCTGGCTTCATTTTTCTCATGAAATTCAAAGCTACCCAATCAATGCTCGGATAATTAAAGTCACTCATGATATTTACCAGTTTAGATTTATTTCATCGCTACCAGCAACTGATCCACTAGGTATGTAGCACCATCCTACAATGTATTTGATCTTGTTAGATTCTTACTCAAACTAGTTTCTTTCAGACTCAAAATTGTTACTAATATTGCATTCATAGCTTTCTACCATAACTGGGCTCAAAATGACCTTCACCCGCCCCACTTCTATCTTGCTTATCCTTCCTAAAATACTGTACCCTTTACATTCGATTCTAATTAATATTTCTGCCTCAGAGTGCTAAATCTCACTAATGCCTACAATCTAAGGCCACGAGATATTCATATTCATGAAGACAACATTTAGTCTTAAGATTAGTCATATATATATATATATATATATATATATACAGTATATATATATATATATATATATATGGCAGAATGATCATTAACTCGGTTAGCATACATAGTTTTATGAAGAATTGAATGACTAGAATGGAGATTTAAGTAAAAAGGTTTTAATATACAATAATATATTAAATAGAGGATTAAGATAGTTTCGGCCTGTAACAGCCTTCCTCAGGTGACATTATAAAAGAAGAAAAAACACCAAACATTGAGGGTTAAAAGACTATGAACAACACAGACAGTCTTTATACATAATTAGCATGAAAACGTTGTAGTTTATTTGAAGCTGTTCTTTTGTTTGTTGCATTGTTGGGAGAGTGCGTGCTTGCTGCATCGCGTGAACGCCAGTACATGATTACAGCTGAATGACTATCTGGGAGGTTGTAGCTTAAGTTGTTATTTAGATGAACAGGATTGAAGATGATTTCTCTAGATTCCACGATTTTTCTCTCTAGTTCGTCATTGCAACGGAAGATGTTAGTAGATTTTTCCCAGCAGACTTTGTGACTTTGGTTATCATCATTAGGATTAGCCGAGAAAAGGATGTGACTTGATAATGCACTCACTCGCTGTCTCTTGTAAGTAATGTCTCTCATGTGTTCTTCCATACGCAATTCGACAGATTTGTCTGTCTGCCGGAAATAAGGAATATCGCAGTCACATAATATTTTATATACGCCAGGGTATTTGAGTTGATGATGACAAGGTTTTGGGTGGCTAATTAAGGAACGGATCTTTGGAAGTGGAGTGAACAAGGTTCTGAGATTGTATTTTCTTAGAACTTTTGCTAATTTATGTGAAACAGTACTTATGTAAGGAATAGAAATATTGCCTTTGAATCTATTTGTTTCTTCTGAGTGATGTTCTAGGAGGATTAAGAAGGAATTTGTCAATGATTTTCTTGGAATATCCATTAACTTCGAAAGAAGTTTTCAGATGGTTTATTTCTGTAAGAAGTTCATTTGGGTCATCCAGAAGAGAACGGGCTCTATGTCCCAAGGTGGAAATTATTCCAAGCTTATGAGGAGGGAAATGATGGGGCTGACTGTGAAGAAGGGTGTTACAGGCCGAATCTAGTAGTGTTTTTATATTAAAACCTTTTTACTTAAATCTCGGTTCTAGTCATTCAATTCTTCATAAATAAATAAATAAATATATATATATATATATATATATATATATATATATATATATATATATATATATATATATATATATATATATATATATATATATATATATATATATATATATATATATATATATATATATATATATATATATATATATATTCTTTCCTTCTGTCGCATGTATTCACTTTAAATCTAATATGTGCATGATTGTAGAATATTTGCATGATCATAAAGCTGTGTTATCAGTAAATCTCCGACGAATCATATCAAATTAAAGTTTTATGTGACTTAATCCACTAACGATACCAATACAGGGGTTATTTCCTTGCATTAACAAACCATTTTATTGAAATTTGGCGTATGTAGTCTATTATGAAAATTTATCAACCCATCTCAGCTTTGGTTACAATAGTATTATCATTTGTTGGTAAAACGATTCGAAATAAGTAATAATTTTTTTCTGTGTGGATGGAATTTAATAAGATAGGATTGGTTTTAACTACCTTACCGGCCATTATGGATCAAATATACGCATCCTCAAAAGCTTCGTATCCATCATATATTTCATTTCAATGTAATATCAAGAGTATTACAATTTTAATATGCACTTCGCATCAATGCCAACTCGGACTCCCACCTGCATTTAATAAGATAGTGTTGGTTTTAATCCAACCTACATGTTAAATTAGTCCTTATTTTTTTTAAAAAAAAAGTCCTTATAAGGACTGGTTAAAGGGGCGAAGCAAGAATGCTTTTCATCTTCCCCGTTATCTGTAGAGGACAGTGTAGGGATAAGGTGTTATTGAGCTATTAAAGCTCTGATCATGGCAGGAGGACAACAGCAACAGCCAAGCCTCAGTTAAACTTCATTGGTACAGCATTGCCATATTTATTTATTTATTTAAAGATAAAGCCGTCTCTAAACATTCGGACGATCCCTAGGCCACTCAATCGTGGGCGAAAGACCGTCCATCTCAGCATTGGCTCCACTCAGTGATGGCCTTCCACCCATACGCCACCACTGAGCGGAACCGCTCAAATTCCGAAGAAAATCATTCACCGACAAAGCCCCTCAGCGGGCCATGCCAGAGAACACTTGCCCCGGAGACTCAAATTGCTCCCTTAAGGCAAAAACCTTAAGAGAGCGAACTCAAAACTCTCGAATCTCAGCGCCTCTGGGGGTAACAGCAACAGCCGAACCTGAGGTAAACTTCATTGGAACAGCATTGCCATCCATTAATTAATTTGTGAGTTCAACAAATCTTCATCATCAGCCTGTAGAGTAAGATAGGCTGAGAGTCAGCAGATAGTAGGAGAGGAAACAAAGATAGAGTGCATAGTGGTAGAGTAGGTAAAGAGGCCTCAGTTGACCTGTTTTAGCTGTTTTCCCCCCAGGGGCGTTTCTAAAACGGTCGTTGATTTTTCACTTTACAAAAAAGGAAAAATCCTAAAAAGAAAACATGTAACAAAACAAACAAAGAAAAAAGTACACAGAAAAGCAAAAATTGAAAGTTAAACTTAGAGGTGGAGGTAGGATCTGGCCCGAGTGATGCAGCTCACAAGGAACTGCACCGCCTCGCTGTAAGCCTTCGCCGCTCGGGTTCTCAGGTCCTCCCCCACCTGTGATAGCTGAAACCGGTGAAGCTGTGTACAGAAACCCCACAAGGTAGTTACTGTGTCTTTCTTTTGTTGTGGGCAGTTATTATTCTTTTGGCCACCTCACTTCCCTTGGCCATGTCTAGTTTGCAGAGAGATGAAGAACGCGAAGCTGCCTCCTCGTCTAAATCCTGGGCTACCTCTACCTGCTCAGGGGAGACTTTGCTGATGTCATCAACGAAAATGTCACCCCATTTTGCGCTGACGATGTCAGATCCATGTTCCCCTGTGAGGAGTTCAGGTTCTCCTATTTTTTTCATCACTTCTTTGAATTTTTCCGCCATCCCTTGGATACCTCTGATGAGATGGCTGCGAGTCTCCCCTGCTTTCGCGTGAGAGACTTCTGGGTGGGCGGTCTCAGATACTTTTGCTGTTTTGGGCATTACCAACTCTTCTTCCTGTGGGTTTAATGGCCGTTTGGAGGTGTTGGTGTTCACCTCCATCTTTCCTTCTTCCCTATCTATATCTGTATTAGTATCTATATTGGTATTGATGGTTTCAATAACGACTGTTTCTTCTTGTTGGATTTTACTGCTTGTGGAAGTTTTTTTCCCCCTTACGGTTTTTCTTAGACGTGGAGGTGTGGATTTCTGTTATATCAGGAGCAGCCTCGAAAGGAGGAGAAGCTTCCTGTGGTGTGTCATTTCCATTGCTTGGTGGAGTTGCTGGCGTGATTGCACCACCCATCCTCTCAGCAAGGGTTCTGGATGGGCATTTGTCCACTTTGTGGTCAATGATCCCACATTTCAGGCAAGCTGACTCACAGTTTTCTTGGTTGTGGCCTGCTTTGAGGCTGTTTTTACATTTCACTCTAGGACAGTCCGCCCCAAGGTGAGTGAAGGCACCACATCTAAAACATTGTTTTTTTACACCAGGGTAGTTTATCATTACTCTGGCGGATCCAATAATAATGAAGTTGGGAACGGGCGTTTTCATCTCGAGGGAGATGTGGACTTCATCCGACTACTTTTTGGGGTTTTCTGCGTCATTTAGGACTTCCACCTTGTGTACAACGCCCCATTTCCCGAATATTTCGTGGATGATCTTTACATCGGTTTCAACATATTCTAAAGGGAATCTGGGGATTCTAAGTAGTTTGGTAATGCTCCCTACCAAAAATGGAACTATGGTTTTTCCATTACACTCGAATCCTGCAAGTAGTTTGTCTCTTGTTTGTTCACTCCTTACTACTAATTGGAAGCGGCCACCACCAAAGGGAGTAAAACCAAAAATCTGCTCAGCGCCGACGCTTTCGATGAGGGCTTTGGCCAAACATCGAGGTCGTAGGTCAGCTTTAACTTCGATTCCAAGGGTCCGCGTACGCGGCAAAGCCATGGCTGGTGAGGGGGGGGGGCTAAGCTATTCCCACCACCGAGTGTGTTATTCTTGCCCCAGTCCGGGGTTTATTCTGTATCTGTAGTTTATTATCAAATGCCTCTATGAGACGCTTTGTCGATAATAACTGAGCTAACATATACTACAATTTGCGCTTAGCTAAACAATTTGCGCATCACCTATGAGAAAAGTTCACAAAAATGAACGCTAACCATACTACAGAAATGATCCTGTGAAGTATGATCTTCGAAGTATGAGCTTTCCATTACTCTCCAAGGGTATTAATCACTGCATCTCACACCACATGTTACTCATCAATCACCTGCTCAATTGTTGAGATAATAAATTAAATAAAAAAAGGTGTGAAAGAAACATTTTAATGATTTCTTTTATCTATAATTAATTCTTAGAATTCTAAGATATGTTTTGACTTTTTAAAGATCCAATTTAGTTTATATTGTTTAAAGAAATTATTATGAATATTTAACAGATTAATTAATGAGTATTTAATTATGTAACTTCTAGAAACAAAAAGCTGATGTGCAGTCAATGCATCTTATGGCTTCTACAATTTGAGCCTACATATTCCTTGTGTGTGCGATTGAAAGATAATATCCCTCCATGTTTGTATAAATGGTGACACAAATAAGAAAGAAGCAATACTAATTGCCTTTTTGCTGCAACTTTTAACTTTCTGTCTTGTTAACTAACAAACGAACATCCACCCTTCTCTTGTAATTTCGGAGGTCCTTGTATACGTGACGATAACTTGAACAGACTATCCCAAATAGCTTTCCATTCTCTAGAGCGCTAGACACCCTCATACGCAAGCAACAACCTAATTCTCCTAAGTGGATTTCCATGTACTTGCAAAGAAGAGGTTTTTCTTTCCTCTGCCGTCTAGAGAACAATGCAAATATTGTCACTTATCTTTCCTTTTTGGCTGCACTGTACGAAACGCATTGTAATCTCTACTGACAAGAAAGATCCGGCTGTTCAAACTTGAAAGGATTTCTTCTCCAAGAATGTTTGGTGTTAAAAAACAAGCACTACTTCAATTTACCTAAAATTGGGTTATTTCTAAAGAGCGAATTATTTTTTTATCAGTTTTTTTTTATGTTTTATTGCTACCACTGTTATTTTATTTTGCTATTTTAAATTCAAAACAAAAGTTAAATATAACTATATTATATCGTGAAATAATTAATGTATTAATATAATAAATTAATTATTGAGCAAAAAAGTGGAAAAATAATTAATAAATTGCATATTTTAAAAAACACCAGTTTATTATTTTAATCATAGATCTCTATAAGAAAAAAAAAAAAAAAAAAAAAACAACCAAAGTGACAGGAATTTCTATGAAAAACAGCCAAGTAACATCATTCGTCTTAGATTAGATAGATAGATTAATCTAAGTAATAATAATAACTTAGATTAATAATAAAATTTAACTCCAATTAAATAAAGGGCAATTCTTCAGCTCTCAATATAATTATCACACCATTGCGATGTAAACATATTTAAACCTAATCTACCAATAATACAGAACCCTCTTCTAACACCACGAAGTTTGTATAAATCGAGCAAATATTACAACATAATTTGAAAACTATTATAGAGCCGTTGTAGTATTTGATGAAGAACTACTACTATAAATTTTTATTATTCAAAGACACTGTTCAAGAGCAGCCTTGATCAATTTTGTTAGTTTCATTGGTTCATCACAAACAGGAAAATGCGATCGCTTGTCGCAATTAATCAAATATTTTCGGAAGTGTTCGGTCATCTCAAGAATAGCAAAAATGTTATCATCATTAATTATGGGTTTCATGTGCTTATGTTGCTAGACATTTGCAAAAATTAACATATATTTATTTGAATATTTCTCGAAAAGTGTAAAACCCAGTGCCATCTATTGACAGATAATAGAACTACCATGGTTTCGATGTTAGATACTAAGAGTTATTGCTACTGCCATCTAGGAGAAATCATGAGATCTATTTATTAGATCTCAGATCTCTGTGTACATATAAAAATCTATACAAGCATCTAAAGTAATATAATTAACATAATTTACTGTAAAGGAGAAAAAATTTACGCTACCTTGTTAAATTTGTTTAAAAATTTTTTAAATATTTTTCAAAATATTCAAATAGAATTTTAGAAAATGATGAGAGCAAACAGAATCCAGTTAAATTAATAATTAATTGTAATAGTTAATAATAATTAACAGAGTTAAACAAACAGAATTTTTTTTTATGTAGAAGAGAAAGCCAGCTGAACTTATTAAAAAAAAAAGAATTTTTTATTTAAAAAACATTTTTTTTAAATAAAACCGAAGAAACAGTCACAAAACGCATAGGCTAAATTATAGCTCTGTTTTTTCATGAACACTAATCTTTCACCAAAAACAAAAAAAATAAGCAATTTCTTGAAATTAAGAAAGATTTTCCATTGTTCGTTGACAGCAAACTTTTAGTAGAAATTCCTGAAAACAAAGACAAACATTCTGTGTGGGGAATGGTGCAATACTTGAGGTATTAATCAACAAACCTGAAGTTCTTTAGCAGTTTGGGATGTTTTTTTTTTAAAGTTTGCGAGTTATTCTTTCTGTAGCTAGTCAACATCGACCTTCGTGGTCGAAATCCGATATTGTCATCTGCCTTTTGAAGAAACATTTCTTCATTTCCCCACCCAATATAAACGTGAGACCTCTGTTAGATCTCTAGAAATTCTAAGGATGCAAACTTTGGCCTTGTTAGATAAAAAAAATGAGCATGTAAGTTTCGATTAATAAGAAAACAAAACTTAACTGATACAAAAAACTATTGAAAATTCAAGTTGACTGTTAGAGAAACTAACTTTCTAGTGCCTAAATAAAATATTTTTCGAGTTGTTCTTTCCAACTTCTAGTCGATATCGCCAATAATCCTTATTTTCATGAACTAAATCACTATTAATGTTCAAACAACCTTAGTCCTTAAAAGGACTTGCAAGATGGGCGAAGCAAGAATGCTTTTCATATTCCTCGTTATCTGAAGAGGACAGTGAAAGATAGGATGTTATTGTGCTATATAAAGCTCTGATCATGGCAGGAAGGTATCCATTTTAGTCGCCTCGTACGACATGCATGAGCTACATTTTGGGGATATTCTTATCCCGGCCACCAAAAAACCTTCCAACAATCTTGTCAATATCATCTAAAGGGTGAAGCAGATGCTTTTCATATTCCCCGCTATCTCATGTGGAAAACTGGGAGTAGGAAAAGAGTTATTAATAATAATTTGTGAGTTCAACAAATCTTCATCATCGGCCTGTAGAGTAAGATAGGCTGAGAGTCAGCAGATAGTAGGAGAGGAAATAAAGATAGAGTGCATAGTGGTAGAGTAGGTTAAAGAGGCCTCAGTTGACCTGTTTTAGCTGTTTGCCCCCCAGGGGCGTTTCTAAAACGGTCGTTGATTTTTCACTTTACAAAAAAGGAAAAATCCTAAAAAGGAAACATGTAACAAAACAAACAAAAAAAAGTACAGAGAAAAGCAAAAATTGAAAGGTGAACTTAGAGGTGGAGGAAGGATCTGGCCCGAGTGATGCAGCTCACAAGGAACTGCACCGCCTCGCTGTAAGCCTTCGCCACTCGGGTTCTCAGGTCCTCCCCCACCTGTGATAGCTGAAACCGGTGAAGCTGTGTACAGAAACCCCACAAGGTGGTTACTGTGTCTTTCTTTTGTTGTGGGCAGTTATTATTCTTTTGGCCACCTCACTTCCCTTGGCCATGTCTAGTTTGCAGAGAGATGAAGAACGCGAAGCTGCCTCCTCGTCTAAATCCTGGGCTACCTCTACCTGCTCAGGGGTGACTTTGCTGATGTCATCAACGAAGATGTCACCCCATTTTGCGCTGACGATGTCAGATCCATGTTCCCCTGTGAGGAGGAGTTCAGGTTCTCCTATTTTTTTCATTGCTGCTTTGAATTTTTCTGCCATCCCTGGGATGCCTCTGATGAGATGGCTGAGAGTCCCCCCTGCTTTCGCGTGAGGGACTTCTGGGTGGGCAGTCTCAGATACTTTTGCTGTTTTGAGCATTACCAACTCTTCTTCCTGTGGACTTAATGGCCGTTTGGAGGTGTTGGTGTTCACCTCCATCTTTCCTTCTTCCCTCTCTATATCTGTATCTGTATTAGTATCTATATTGGTATTGATGGTTTCAATAACGACTGTTTCTTCTTGTTGGATTTTACTGCTCGTGGAAGTTTTTTCCCCTTACGGTTTTTCTTAGACTTGGAGGCACGGATATAATACCCTGAGTAGACCTCAGGATTAATCATTGGATTCAAATAACTTTATCTACTCAGTCAGTAATTCAATTAATTTTATGTAAAGTTTTAAAAGGTTTTTTAAATACATCGAGAAATATTAAATAATTTTAATAATTGAATAATTATATTTGAAAATTCGAATTAATTATAAACTTACAAAAATATTTTTATGTTACTTACTTGATTATGCATCTGTTAAAAAAATACTGTTATATCGATTGATTCATGATGATTCGTCTCATCTCAAAATAACAGTTTTAATCGAAAGATTGCAAAATAGATCATCATCATCATCATCATCATCAAATTCCTGCCATGTACCCTCAAGGGGTGTACAGGATATGACAGTACTACATGAAAAAATTACATCATTACTAACTTCCTATCTACAATTTTCCTCCAAATCAGTCTGTTACTTGTCAAGACTCCAACATTATCAGATCTTATATTTCTATCGTCTAAGGCACTTTGTACCGTATCAATCCACCTATATCTTGGTCTTCCTCTGGGTCGTTTTCCTACCAACCTGGCAGAGAACACTTGTTTTGCTAATCTTTCCTCTCCCATTCTATTTAAGTGACCATACCATCTGAGATTAGCTCTGCTAACGCATTCCTGGATGCTGACAATGTCAAGTTCTTTCCTAATATCCTCATTTTTAATATGATATTGCCATTGATGCCATCTGTTCACGCCTCTAATCTTTCTCAGGACTCTCATATCTGCGGTCTCTAGTCTTTGGTCAAGTGTTTTACTTCTGACCCAGCTCTCAGATCCATAAGTTAAAATTGGTTTGAACACAGTCTTGTATACAGCTAATTTAGTGTTCCGACTAATTTCTTTCTTATTCCATATGAATTTATTCAATTGACTTCCCACGATACCAGCTTTGCTGATTCTGTTGTCTATTTCTATATTTAGTTTACCATCTTCAGTAAAAATTGTGCCTAAGTAGCTGAAATGTTTTACTTGTTCCACAGGTTCTCCATTCACAACACAGTTGACATTTTCAATGATTCTGCCTATTTTCATTGTCTTTGTCTTTTTATTGCTGACCTTCATACCATATCTATTACAACAGCTATTCAATTTAGTCAGAGAATCTTGCAGACTTGTAGCGGATTTATTTAGAAGTATAACATCATCCGCATAAAGCAAAGAGCTGACATTAACATCTCCAATTTTGATATCAGGTTTAATACCACATTCCTTCATAATGTGATCCATATAGATAATGAATAACAGAGGGGATAATGTACATCCTTGTCTCACACCAGATTTAACATTAAACCATCTTCCTGTACTTCCTTCAATTCTAACTGCTGACTCACAACTCAAATAAAGACTAAGTATTGCTTGATATAATGCCCCATTGACACCATATAACTGCAGCGTATTGAATAGCTTCTCTCTTGGCACCTTGTCATATGCCTTTTCCAAATCGACAAAACTTAAATACAGATCTTTGTTATATTCCCATGCTTTCTCGACTATTTGTCGTAAAGTGAAGATCTGATCCTGACAGCCTCTATTTGGCCTGAATCCAGCTTGTTCTTCACCAAGCTTTTCTTCCACAATTCTTCTCAACCGTTTCTCAAGTATACTTGCATAGATCTTGCCAGGAACACTCAGTAGGGAAATACCTCTGTAATTCTCACATTCAGTTTTATTTCCCTTTTTATATATGGGTACTATGAGAGCTCTACTCCAATCATCGGGAATTCGTCCCTCTGTCCAGGCTTTCTGAACTATGCAGTGCAGCCACTGTAAGACTCTTATACCACCATACTTCAGCATTTCTGGTCGAATATCATCTACTCCTGCTGCCTTTCCACATTTCAAGCCTTTGATGGCTTTTTCTACTTCAAGTATGGATATGTATTCCTGACTGCATTCCTGGTCAATGTTTTTTATCACTGTGCTGTCATCACTGCTTGTTTCATTTAGCAGTTTTTCAAAGTAATTACTCCATACCTCAAGGATATCTTTTTCTCCTGTTTTCATTTCACCTTTATCATCTCTAATTCCTTTTACAGCACTCTTTCCTCCATTCCTAAGCTTCTTCAACAACCTCCAGAATATTTTGCCACCTTCTTGATATTTATTTTCTATATTCTTGCCAAAGTCCTCCCATGACTTTTGTTTAGCTAGTTTTACACACTGTTTAGCTTTCTTACATTTGTCTCTGTATTCTGTAAGAGTAAAAGCTGACTTATTTGCCAGGAACTTTTGATATGCTTTCTTCTTTTCCTTCACTGCCTCTTTAACTTCCTGTGTCCACCAGGGAGTTCTGATTTTTTTATCTTTGCACACAACCTCACCACATGCCTCTCTGGCAGAATCAATCAATGTTTCCTTCAGAGTTTGCCACTGAATCTCCAAGGTTTGATTCCTGTTCTCAAACTCTATCATTTTCTTTTCAATAATATTTCTGTATTTTAGTCTACAGTTTACATCTGAGAGCTGCTCAACTTTTATTCGCTTTAAAACTTTCTTACATGTTATTCTTTTCAATATGAAATTCAATTTTATCCTGCTCAAGACTAAATAGTGATCACTTCCAATTTCAAATCCTCTGTACACTCTGGTGTCCTGCACCAGGGAGAAAACATCACTATCAACAATAACATAGTCAATGAGACTTTTCTTATTCCTAGCCTCTTCTCTCCATGTGAATTTGTGCACATTTTTATGTTGGAACATGGTGTTAGTAATAACCAGTCCATGTCCTGAGCAGAAATCCAACAGATATTTGCCATTATTATTAGCTTTGCTCTTTTCTCCAAATTTTCCCAAAATATTTTTGTATGTCTCACAATCATTTCCTACTCTACTATTTAGATCCCCAACAAGGACCAACTTTTCCTTTTTCATTGTGTCAGTTGCTTTTTCTAAAGCCTCAAAAAATTCCTCCACTTCTACCTTAGTAGAACCTTCTGTGGGACCATAGGCACAAATAAGTCTCATTGTCCAGTTCCCCATTCTCATATTTGCCCACATTACTCTACTTGAGACTGACTGCCATTCAAGAAGATTAGCCTCGTATTTTGTGTTGAATACTATGGCTACTCCTTCTTTTCCTTGATTGTTATTGCCTGAATATAACATTTTGTATTTATTGCTCAGAAAGATCTCACCAGTTTTGGTCTTTTTTGTTTCAGTCACCCCTATTATGTCGATCTGGTACTTATCTAATTCCTCGGCTAGCTCCATTTCTTTGCCATTCAGGCTTCTTACGTTGATAGTACCGATCTTTAACTGTGGTGATGTTGAGTTGGGGTTTGTTTTCAGATTTGTTCCAGTAGCTGACTTTTCGCTGTTCGCCCTGGTTCCCTGGCGAAAACAACGGGGGCCTTGTTTAACCGGGCGACGCCCCAGCCGGCATGAAATTTTGTAATGTTGTACCATCATTTTTTATTTTGGTTTAACCAATAAGAATACAATTTGGTCGGCTAAATCCCAAATTGCCAGCCCATCCTCGTTCGTTCAGTATCAAAGTAGATACCCAACAGGGTGCACCACGAGAAGGTGAGGATTGGACATTAGGTCAGAAGCCCTGGTCGGTTCTCCGCATTCCTTTAAAGGCTATGTGGAGGTCTCCTCTCAGTTATACAGCTTTGACCCTTAAGCACCCCTTGACCCTTAAGCACACCTGCAAAATAGATTATTGTCTTTTTTTTTTAGGGAAGTTAAAATATTATGTTTCTGAATATTATAAGTAACACTAATGATTCCGGATAATTAGCGATGAAAATAAAAACTACATATGGTGTTCTTAAAGAGCAAACCGGAAATGGACTATAACTTCCGGTTTTTGATTTTCTGTCGGTTGGAACTCAACTTGGCTTCAGCGCATCGCCTACTAGTGCCTCGTGATAATTCACTCACTTTTGCAAGATAAGATAACAATGAGATTTGCAATGCAACCAATAAAAGTTTTAAATGTAGTTTATATTGTATAGTTTAAATCAAAGTATAATAAATCTAAAAAAAAATGAAGTATATTAAATTAAATTAAAAGTATTTTATAACTTTATGCTTTTAATTATATTTTATACTTTTGAGTTTTAAAGTATGTCCATTAATCTCATTCTGACGTAACCCACTTCGAAATAATATAAATCTGGGTTTCACATTATGGGTAAATATCAAGAATATTGATCGGATCTTGCTCCACCTTTGCTATGAGTTGCCTCAGTTTGCACTACCTTAAGGGTCAGTTGCTGCAGTATCCAGGTATTTGCTTACGCTTGGAATCGCCGAACTTTATATAGTTTCTACTATATTCGGCTATGAAACAATATGGGGTGTAATATCCCTTAACTTAAATAAATATAAAATAAATATAAGTTCATTAATTTTAAGAAGCTCGGGTAAGGAGGCTGAAGTGTACAAATTACTGAGTATTCATTTTAGATAAACAAATTGTTATGTTACATCTATCATACTATTCAAGATCTAAGATTTCTGTTTGCTTGTTCAGGTGGTGTTTCTGCTGTCTTCCTTGCAGCTTATAATTTGAAATTCTTCCTTCTTCCTCGAAAAGTATAAAGCGAATGATATTCTTATTATTATTAAGTGAATGTTCGTAAGTTCGTATCTTCGCTCTTCAAGAAATAGGTTATGGGTTCGAGTCCATGTCACTGAAGACACCGATGTTTATCAATCGTTTTCGGTGGTAGATAAATTCGGTAGCGAACTCAGGATTTAATCTTGGGGGAGGGTAACCGAGTTGAGTAGACGACTTGAGAATACACACTACGCATCGCATACGACCTATGACTGAGCGTCTGCAATGATCGTTAATTCATAAGTAGTATAGAAATAGAAGAATCGATACAACATAAATACATTTTTAAAAAAAATGAATTTTAATTAGGAAAAGATTTTTGGAAATTTTTTCAGTGTTTTTTCCTTTTTTTCTTTGGAGAGGGCCAGGGCCCCCTGACCCCCCCCCCTCTGGGTGCGCCACTGGATGAATTTCATTACCCAGTGTGATACAATCACTCTAGTTCTTGGAAGCCCGAGGGAACGTTTTTAAAAGCACCTCAGGCTTCAATCAGTAGAGCATAAAACAAACTCAGAATATCTCTTTGCCCAACCACGAACTAAATGTAGTAGAGGTTAAACACCTTTGATGAGTGGGTTTCTCATTTAAATCCAATTAGTCAAACATGAGTTCGTAATTTTCTCTTCTTTTACTGCCTTTAATTTTTTTCCATTTTTCTATATATCTAAGTCTTAAATATACTCTTAAATGATTATGGTATGTGTAATATGAACACTTAAAGTAATCTAAAATTAAGAACTCCGAACTTAATCTGAACTGCTATATATTTGATATTTAAAGTTAATTTAAATCGGTACTAACGTTACATAATTGTAAAAATTATGAAGTAATAATCAGCTGTGTTGTTACTTAATTGCACTCCTGATTTATGTATGCCTTTAATCTCTGCATTAGTCTACAAATATCCTTTCGAGTCCAAACATTAATTACGAAATGACACGATTATCATTCAAGTGTATGTTTCGCAAAGGTTTTTACTCCATTTCTGGAATGTTAAGTCGCTAATGAATGTGTTTTACTAAACAGAAATTGTACGGGATTATTGTGGATGATAGAAGGTGATGGATAGCACCGACGAGTGGGATTATGCTATTTGGAAAGACGTAGTGTCTAATGCCCTCCATGACGCGAAGAACGTTCATCAGGGCTTTGCATCTGAAGGTGAGTTAGCCGGTCTCGTACTAAGGTGGCAGGTTTTTTCTTCAAAAATTCAGTGAGGGTTAAACGATCTCCGCGACTCCGTTTGGAGAATAAAATGCATCTCGGATTTATATTTATCATTTACATGGGACCTTTAGCTTCCATTGTAAATACTGGAAACATAGCAGTCAAGTAATACAAATTAAATACTGAGTAGCAAATTATAACAGACATCATGAAGCGTGTATTAGATGTCTAGCAATCTTCAGCAATCTCGATTTTCTGGTCTCTCTCTCTCTCTCTCTCTCTCATGAACTCGTTCTACAGTATCCTAGTGATGACCGGGATAAATGAAGAACATGATGAGGATACTTGGCAGCAATAAGCCAATGGGCCTTATGATCTAACCTTTACTTAATTGGTTCCAAGAACCCTAAGGCGTTGCTCTAACCTTCCACCAACATGTATTGTCATGATAAGTTCACGGACGTCATGTGGTTATCATTTTACCTCATCCACAAGAAATAACAGGAACCAGGATTCATCACCAAATTGATACTAATCGGATTGCCATCCCGCTTTAATCGTAGTCTACTTTAATCCACTTTAATTGGATGCCTAACCAAAATAAACATTTTGGTTGGACATCCAATCAATGCACGTTCAACAGCTGCTTGTTAAACCTCCATTCCGGACAATGTCCGATGATTGATGGGTTTAGACACACCTAATCTCTTCCTGATTGTGCCTCGCAGTCGAATGACCACGCGTATGATCAGAAACAGTCCGTTAAAACTTTATGATTCTGTTTTCCATCTACATGCCTAACGTTCACTTGATGTTTTCCGTTTATTACCATTTTCAGTGTATTCGAGACACCGTTTCCCGACAGAAAGACAGCGGCAAATTTTCCACATACCCTTATTAGGCTGTCTGGCTCATACTATCAATTTTCATATGCACTTAAACGCTAATCAGTCTACTCCCAGTGGAAATTACTGTCTATTTGTGGCCGAGACTTGACATATGTTGTGAGTCATCTCTTACTTAGGGATTCCATTTAACATGAAGTATTTCTAATTTTTTAGCTAATGAATGTATTATTCTGTAGCATCCACTTTATATATATATATATATATATATATATATATATTATTTTTTATTTCTTCATTTATGATTTTTCTTCGTTGCATTTGAAGCGGGAATGTAAAGCTGATTGGTGCTGCCATCTTTCATCAGTGAGCAATACTTTCGAAGTATTATTTAATAAAATATTGACATGAATGAGATATTAGGTATCCTTTTTAATTCATTTTAGAAAACAAAAGATGAGAAATAAAAAAATAATAATAATAGAAAATAAGCAATACTAAATTATTTTAGGACGTTGAGTTTTTTTATTTTTATTTTCATTTTAGAGAAGCTTTCATAGGGAATCTTTTATATCTTAAAAATTCGACCTAATAAAGGTTGGTTGGACGTTTTTTTTCGTATTTTTATTTTAAATATCTGCGACCAACCTGCCAATCATATAAAACAAAATAATAAAATAAAAAATCCATAATTATAACAGCGATTATTTTTTTTTTTAGGTGAGTTAAACAAGAATAGAACAAAAACTGAAAGATAGGTTAGTGACTCATGTCTGCAGTTAAGGGGGGGGGGGGCTAATTTTGCTGGGTCCTGAAACAAACAAAGCTTTTCAACAAACATAGTAAAATTAGGGACCTGGAATATAATAACATTGAACCAAAAGGGTTTTTTTTTCTTGATGTCCTCATTGAAGAATTTCATAGATACAAGTTGGAGATGCTTGTATCTCCAACTTGTAGGATACCATCAGGGGAGCGGGTCTCCCCTGATGGTATCCTACAAGAACATGGTTATGTCCTAATTAATAGAGAATGGGCAAGTTCTTCCTGGAAGGACGTGCAGATAGGATCTGACGAATACCTTTGTAAGGAGCATATTACATTTTAACTCTTTTAATACGAAAGCATTGAACAATGCTGATACCACTAGAATTTATTAGAATGAGTTCCTCAGATTTCATAAGTCAGCTCACAAGATCGTAATGTATAAAGAGTGTGGGATGGCTTCTAGAAGGCTTTGAATGAAACTGGCCAATCTGGTTTAGGGATTAGAGAGAATTAAAAATAAGTATTTGATTAGTAAATGCGGTTAATTACCTTGCTTAATGTGATGAGAATGTAGGAAGATGTTAGAGCGATATCCAAATAATTACTTTTACATTTTTAATTAATTAACTAAACAAATAATACCACGATTGCAAAAAAGATAAAATTTCTGGTTTAAAGAGCATTGCAGAGAAAGAAAACAATGCATTTAGACAGAGAAATCAGGCTACTGTCTCAGATTATCGCAAAATGACAAAAATGCTGCACAATTCCAAATTGCCCTTCCACACCTTCGCACTAGCAAGCAATAAAAATCTTAAAGTGGTCCTCAGAGGGGTTGTCGAGGGCATCACAACAGATGAGATCACTGCAGACCTCATCCGTCAAGGACTTACCCCAATCAAAGTTAGCAGAATGCTGAGATCCGACAAAAGGCCAATGCCTTTAGTTGCCTTTAGTACTAGTAGAAATCAACAACACCCAGAAAAGGATATACGAAGTGACAGATATCTGCCGGATCAAAATTATAACTGAGCCTCTAAGGAAAACGTCATCGCATCGGCAGGTCAATGCCACAGATGCCAAAAGTTTGGGCATGCCCGAATTTTGTGCAGAGCAGCCTACAGATGTCTAAAATGTGGTGAAGGACACCAGACCAGCTCCTGCACCAAGCCAAGAACTACACCTGCGTGTTGTGCTAATTGTAGAGGACCTCTCCCCGAAAATTACAAGGGGTGCATTTTCCACCCAAAAAATAGTGGGTCAGCAAGAGTGAACCCTGCTCCCCCACGCAATGATACCATAAGCAACCAAACAGGTTGCCCTCCTGTTTGAAATACCTGATCGTCAGCAGCACAAGAAAGCACGCGATCTTCATCCATGACCAAAACATACGCAGAAGCGACTCGAACTCAGATTCCTTATCTGATGAGCAAACAAGCTCCAACTTAACATCAGTTTCTAACTGCTTCTCTTGCCATCCTGCTGCAGGAATTCAGCAAAGCAACCTCTTCACCATCTCCCAGAAAGAGATTCTATCTAGAAGCCCAATCCATACTGACCGCTATATACAATGTATAAAAAAATTCAAACCGAACTCACTCGTGATAATAGCATGGAATGCAAATGGTCTGTTAAACAAAAGCCTTGAACTGCAGGAGTTCACTCACAGATACAATCCTGATATAGTCTTATTTAACGAAACACCTCTTAGGCCAGCTAATAACCCTAAATTATGGGGATTCGTGATGTATAAATCAGACAGACTCACTGCCGGTGGAGGAGGCACAGCCGTATACATCAAAAATTATTTAAGCCATAACGTCTTGACCAAATCACAAACCAAGAACCTTGAGCTAACAGACATTGAAGTTCATACTAACAGCAATCAACACAATCAACAATAAAGGTCGTACACTAAACAACTACTCAACCCAAAACTCAATAGTTATAGCCGGACATACAGAGTCCACTCATCATAGCCCAGCTGGAAGCTCAGATGTACTTGACATAGTCATTCTCAGAAACATTAGATACCAGTATCAGTTGGAAACACTAAATGAACTTTCTTCCGACCACAACCCCCATCCTGCTTAAGGTCGGTACGCTCCAGCAACTCACTCCTCCGCACTCATTTATACCTTGGGACACATCAGCCCAGCCCTTGTTATTCACAATAAAGAGGAGATAGACTTTGCTGTAAACAACCTAAACAGTCACATCAAAAAAGCAATAAATTCATTTACCCAATTACAGTCTTTCACCCGATTAGTCAGATCCCCGAGGAAATCATGGACCTAATAAGAGCAAAAAACAAAGCTTGCAAGAGATACCACAACACAAGAGCCCCACAAGATAAAACAATACTGAACAGATTAAATCTGCAAGTTTTCTGGGTAGTAATTAAATTACTACCCAGAAACGCTATAATTCATTTAGTCAACATAATCAATGCTACTCTCGGATTTCAGGACTTTCCCACAACCTGGAAGACTACTGACAACCTATCAGTGTTCTACTCTGTCTTGGTAAGGCGTACCAAGACAGGGTAGTTATACTCACAAGGCTTCGATCTGAAACGGACAAGTTAGGAATCATTCCAAACGAGCAATTTGCATTTCATAAAGACCATAATACTGTACAACAGATACACAAACTGGTTGAGCAAATCACAAAACGCTACACTTTGAACCTCCATACAGCTGCAGTTTTCATAGATGTTGCAAAAGCTTTTGACAAAGTGTGGCATCAGGGCGTGCTTTATAAACTCACAAAATTCAACCTACCAATTAAGCTAATAAAAATAATAGATGCATACCTCAAAGACAGATTTATGGAAGTCAAAATGAATGAAATCGCATCAACTAGACGCAATATCCTGGCTGGAGTGTCTCAGCGCGCTATCTTAGCCCCCCTGTTATTTTCAATTTACATAGCTGACATTCCCCAAAACCCTAGTACAACCATAACTGTATTATATGTAGATGACACCGCTCTACTAGCGAGATCACTCAGCCCCCGACTTGTAATCAGTAGACCCCAAAGCAGTATTCATACACTAGAAAACGCTGATGGACCGGAGGATTCAAGTAAACTCCCCCCCCCCCCCCAAAAAAAAAGTACAGCTATAATGTTTTCCAAAAAGAAGGTCCAGAGCAAGAAGGACATGCACCTAGTAGGAGTCAAGATTCCATGGCAGACCGAAGTTCAATACCTAGGCGTGATACTTGTCAAAAAACTTAAATTCAACAATCATACAAAACACATCGGCTGGAAGACATCTAAAGCAATCGCGCAACTCTACCCCATGATCAACAGAAGCAGCAAGCTGGATGTACAGAACAAACTACTTATTAACATAAGAATTGCTAAGAGTGTCTGAATAATATAACAGCGCAGTAATAGCTAATACAATGGCAAAGTATGATATTTGTATTATATTAAATAAAAGGATCCCAAGAAACTGCTTCTCTAATGCAGTAAATGAATTAAGCTTTTAAACTTCAATAATAGATGGCGTGCGCGAAACATTTAATGAATGCCGTTTCGTAGCGCCATCTATCGGAGGGAAGTATAATTTTCTACAAAATCGTATACTTAAATAAAGAAAGCTTTTCGAATTATTCAGATTTCGAAGAACGTGGCTCAACTTTACCTGTTTGTGTTCGACAGTGTAATTTTCACTTACATGATGATTGCTACAATAATAACTTCCAAAAAGATTTTTTATTTAAGCACTATTTTGTGAAAATTTACACTTCTCGCTGATAGATGGCGCTACGAAACGGCCTCCATTTCGTATTACATTTTTTTTGTTAAATTAAAGGACTCGGAAATTAGTCCAAGAGGCTTTTGTAACATATACTAATAATTTAGAAAGAATGAATGAGGACAGATGGTCAAATATTGCCTGGAAATATAAACCAAAGGGACACCGATCAAGAGGAAGACCCAGGAGGAGATAGGTAAATTTTTTTAAAGTTTTGAAAACGTTACAAACAAACACTTGTCAGAACCAATGAAGGAGTTACAGAAGGAAACCTCTAAGCAGCTGAGTCCGTCAAAGATGCCCAGTATCGCAGATTGTTTGCAGAGGACCAAATGATCATAGCACGAAGTGAAGATGAACCTTCAAAAATCAATATTTTTTTAAATACAACTGCTAAAAATTTTGAATGGAAGTATCAACAATAAAACGAAGATCATGGCTTTTAAAGGACATGAAGTGACGACCTTTAGTCAGTTAGAAGAGTATTTTCAGTCCAAAGCAAAAATATTATTGCTAATAACAATTTTAAAACAAATTAACTGCTTCAAATATACATTGGATGTGATAGATCATGTCTAAAAGAAACTAACGTAGTTGCTAAAATTTCTCATTTCTTAAAAATAACTGAGATGATCAATGTCTTACGCCAACCAGGTTCAAAGCATACAAGAATGAGTCTGTCAGGGTCTATTTTGGCGAGGTCTCTAATTTGGAGAACTGAAATAGGAATCCCAAAAACCAAGAAGAAGAAGGAAAAAAATAGTAGAAAGCATAGAAATAAAATTCCTGTGTAGAATAGCAGACTGTATTATCAGGGACACACACATAAAAAAAAAGTTTGCGTAATAAATTAAAAATCGCATCAATAGTATATAAAATGCACAAAAAAAAAAGAAAAAAAAGTGTACGAAGTTGGAATGAGACCTAAACAGGACACTGTACTTAAAATTTCTAGAATAATAATGATGATAATGATTATATAAATTGTGTAATTTGCGAACGATAATTTTGACAAAGTCCATATTAAATTCTTGAATGCGCTTATGATTCATGACATACTACTTGCTCAATGATATATAATCTATATAATATGTATTAAAATATCAAACATATGTATGCACACTGCTTGCAAAGAAATCAACGGACACCACATTGTGTGGAACAACCAGCAATGGCGCCCACCTTAATAAGATGTAGGACCTCCTTTCGCTACTGCAGCAATCTCCGAAGGTCAGTGCTATCTACAAGCGTTCGATAGCAACCATGTAGGTTACAGCAGCAGCTTTATCATGGTGCATTGTCTGTTGAACGAGACAATGGTCAGTCCGGTAGAAACGCCACAAAGTAGGAAGCATTGCATTGTCCAGAATGTTCAGATACCTCTCGGAGTTCAATGTTCGTGGCAAAACAAACAGACGTCCGAGGCCAAACCAAGAAAAACAGCATTATATCATCACACCGCCACCTCCGACTCTCATAGTTGGGGTTACACGCTCTGGCAAGAGACGTTCACCGGAAATCGCTACACCCATTCCCTTTCATTTGCTCAGTAGAGTACGTAGCGTGATTCATCTATTCATAACACAACTTTGCAAGCATCCAAGTCCTACTGCACATGCTCTTTGCACCACTGAAGGCGAATCTGCCTGTTGGTTCGGATAATATGATGGAGTTGCATATTGGGGGTTCTACCATGGGAAAACCATTTTGTGAGCCTCAGTTCAGAATGTTTCTGTGCATTCGTGTTCCAGCCGAAGGCCAGAACTCCGTATTGAACGTATTGGCCGACGAATGGTGGTTTTTGCATATTATCCTTTGAAGCACCCTACAATCACGTCCGGTGAGTCTGGTGGATTGTCCACTGCGGGTAGCACTTGTAGTTAACTCCCTTCGCTTCCATTTCAGTATGGTGTCACTGATTGTTGAACTGGAATGGCCCAATTTGTCAAGAATTTGCCGAGCAGATAAGCCTGCAACATGACATTCTATCAAGGCTCTTTCAAACTCTGTCAGTTCCCTTCTCGCAGCCATTTTATCCGGACACAGTTGTATTTACTTAGGAGCATCATATTCTAACAATTCATACCGACTACAACATGTACGATGTACCTTGCTTATTGGGATGTCTATTGACTTCTTTTCAAGCAATGTATGTTTGATGTTTTCTCTACATAGCGTTTCGAATTGTTTAGCGATATCCACAGTTGTTTACATTAGTGACGAATTATGGTGATTTCTGAACAAGCAATTAATGTTATTGTAATTGGTGTTATCGTGTATTTTTACGTGACATCACCCACCAAAATAAGCTTACTACTGTGATTGAGCAAACAATATTTTATTTATTTTTATTTATTTTAATAGCCTTTTTATTTTTAACACGCAAAAAGTCTTTAAATGTTAAAAAAGAAATTGGTGTCGCCTCTCAAACAAACATCAAACCACGGCAAGATTATCTCTGCTGGTTGGAGAGCGGATACGCTAACCACTCAGCCAAAAAAACATTTCTTTTTGGCTAATTTCTTTTTACTTCAGAATTTTCTTCCAACTAAATCTGTCATTTTCAGTAACTTAATATTTAGAAGGTTTCATTTCCGTTTTTTTTTTCTGTCTACTAACTGCATCAATCCATTTAGATATTGGTCAGCCTCGGGATTTTTTTCTCGGTCATTCAAATAAAAAGATAAAGTGGTTATCTACTAATCACAGAGACGTCAGCATTCTGATAGATATTTACGAATGAAAAGAAAATAAATAATAACTTTTTAACTTATCTCATCTTCCTCAACATATAAGACCGAATGGTCTTCCACAGTCAAGTACCTTTACTTCATAGAAACCTAATTAATGTTAAGATAGGGAAATTCCATCTCCAAACACGTTGTTCTGGCCGTTTTTTCTGTCTGGAGGGATGAAAAGTCCGAGTTTGGGGGATATGAAACCCTCTACACGAGATCAGCTAATCGACCTTCAATAGAAAATCCTTCATAAAGATTCTTCGCGTGCAAAATGGGATTTGAACCGAAGTCTTTCCCACCAAAGGTCATCGTCGTTGACAACCGAACTACGGAAGATTTCGGATTTTCTTATATGGTCAGAAATTCATTTACACTAATTAATTACCAGAGATTTTGAAAAATAAAATGAAGTAAAACAGGAAATATAAAGCTTTTTCGAGAAGCTTTTTCCGATTATGAATAAGTCTGATTATATCTTATGATGAGTCTGTTCTTCACGAACTGAGATGTTAGGCAACAACCTACAAATACACTTTCGCCATTAAAATGCTAAATTCTGCTGTTCTTTCATTTGAACTGGAGTAGCCAGCTTGGAAATATCGATAGCTATTCAATACAACAATCAACTGATCAATTTGCTTCAAAACATACAATCCATCTATTAGCTTGCAAATCGGTTGTATAAATACTATTTGCTTGAGAGAGAGAAAGAGTATAAATACTCTCTCTCTCTCATGTGTGCGTGTGTGTGTGTGTATGTGTGTGTGTGTCTACATTCTCAGGACATTAAATCAAATATCTGTTATAGAAGCTTCCTTTACCAAGTTACAATTTCATGGTCTCTCTTCAGCCATCTCACTTCATGTGACTGATTTTTTTTTTTTCTGGAGATATTTTCTTTGCTCTTTCAGAATTAACAACAACCATTTCTCCACTTTCTTCTCAATAGGCAAGAAAAAGACAATTTATCGAAAATAACAATTCATGGAAACTACAAATCATCGAATGAATACCTCACCGAATAATGAATTTTAAGGCACGAAGAGTCTTCAGCCAAAAATCACTCCACTTTTTATTGGAGTAACTGTGATGCTGTTGAATATCTGCTAGCATATTTGAGTGTAAGAAAAAGCGAGGAGGGAACTTGTTTTGCCTATACGCAAATGCGAGGAACGTGAGATACAAAGTGGTCGAGTTTGTTGTTTTGGTGAATTCGTTGTGGCTTAAAACTGTTCGCATTACTGAAACCTGGCTCTCAGAGTTGGATGGAGTACCCGAAATGACATGTGAAAAGTTTAGTATTTTTAAGAATGGCACAAAAAATAAGAGTAGTGGGGAAAAGGTACTTCTAATGATGTCAGACTTGAACAGTTAGAATAGAAGCGCATGACAACAATAATGATTGGTAATAATGCCCCGTGTAGCAGTGAGTTTGAGGCTATTGATGTGAAGGTTAATAGCAACATCCCACCATATATGGTGGGATGTTGCTATAAACCTGGTAGTTCATTTGTTGGGGATGACGAGATGCAATGCTAAATTACCCTGATGAGAACTAAACAAGTAATTATTAATGGACTTAAATTATCCGAATATTGATTCGGATAGCAGAGAAAACCCATAAACACGAAGGGATAACTTATTGAGGTGTTTCGAGACAACTTTCTCAAGCAGCATATGAAATAAGGAACGCGAGATCAAAGAGTGTTATATTTGATCATAGCATCAGAAGATGTCTCAATAAAGGATTTTACTGTTTTGCCACCAGTTTGACAGTAATCGAGGTAGCAAGCTATATAGATGTCCCAATCAGGACAAGTTACATGCTGAACTACGAATCCGGAAATTATCACAAACTTGGGAGAATGCTATCTTCTGTTCAACGCTATCCGGTTCTGAATGAGAACGATACCAGCAGTGCATGGGAAGCATTGAAAAGATGCTCATATGATGTATCTGCATGTGCCCCTATAGTTCAAAGAACAAATGAAACGGGAATAAAATGGAGGTGCAACCTTATTAAGCAAGAGATTCACAAGACGAAGATGATGTGGAAAGAATATCGTGAGAATAAGAGTGAGAGGAGTTGTGAAATAGCGTCATGAGATTTCCAGCGGTATATTATATTGGTGGGATTATGCTTAGAGTAACTGATGAGACAACAGATCTTGGAGGTATGGTGGATAGAAAGTTGAAGTTCGAAGGTCACATAATAACCATTGCAAATACAACTTGCGATGTTGAAACGAACATTGGATATGGAAGTCATTTTACCTCTTTATTAAGGCCTTGATAAGACCACATCTGACCTGCAGCGCGCAGATTAGGTCTCGTGAATTCTAAGGGAACAAAGAAACAGTGGAAAGGCTGCAAGGAAGAGTTACGAAGATTGTATCAAGATTACGGGATTTAGATTGCGAGGATAGATTGAGAGTATGTGGACTGCAGACACTGGTAAACAAAAGAAAGAGAGATGACATGACAGAGGTCTTTAAACTTTTGAGAGGGCATTATAGAATATCAGTTGATAAAATCTTTGATTTTATGGAACGTGAGGAGAAAACATAGGGACATCCATGGAAGTTAAGTTCGTGTACATTTAAAAGAATTTTTCCCCTCAAAGAGCAGTGGAATAGTTGGCCTGTTGAATTAGTGAGTGCATCCGGTGGGAAAATGAGTTTAAAGAAGATTATGGCAGCGCGTGTAAGGGATGTAGGGCATCCTTCGATCACTCCTTGACTCCTTGGAGGTCTAATAATTTTATTTTTTTTAATTTTTTATTTTTTTTATATATGATACATACATTACATGCATTTGATTACATATGATACACACTTGATTACGTATTTTTCTTTTAAAAAAAATTAAATCCTTTTTTTTTATTATTAAAATTATGATTAATATTGTGATTATCTATTTACAACAGGTTTAATTCTGTTTTGTTTTTCTAACAATGAAATTCGTTTTTTTTTTCTTTTTTTTCCTGTATAATGTATTAATAATAATAATAATAATAATAATAATAATAATAATAATAATAATAATAATAATACAGCATTTATTCATTTAACAATGAGTTATATATAGTCACAATTTTGATTTTTAGTATATTTAAGCGCTGTAACTACAGCACTGAAATTTTATATATGGGTTTGGATTTTTTTTTTTTTTAAATCTTGGATGAGATGTAATTTCTCAACTTTCATCCTCGAAGCTTATTTTTAAGCTTATCTGAGGATGACACCAGTTAGTTTATATTTATTGATTTGTTTTCTGTGTTGGGAATTTACGAAATCAAACCTATGTTTAATAGGGTTTGATTTTCACTGCAGCCATTGATTGAGAAATTCGCGCACGTCACGCACACACGCACGCACACACACACACACGCACACACACATGTGATAACTTGGGATGTCTTGATGCGTCGCTGAACTGGAAGCTTGAACGAATATATTGTGTTTCATTAGGTTTGTATGGTATTTTGGGTGCGTGTTTCTTGTTCGTAGTATGTCCTTAGAGCTCTTTTCAGGCTATTGTAGTTTGTAAGGTTTCTGTGATCAAAAGGTAATTTGTTTATCATGTCTGGGATGTAGAAGTTTCGCGTGGTCTTTCTGTAGTGATTATTGTATTTATATGTGATATAATTAGTTGTCTGAGGTCTTGTTATTCGGTATGTATTTCTAACCGTCCTGTAGTTGGCATCGAAATAATGTTTTAGCAAAGCTGCATAGTGACATAAATGTTTTGCTGTCAGTATTTTGTGTTCTCACATTGCAATGTATATAAGGTCGTTATTTTCTCTTTGTTCCCAAAAGATCAAAAGAATCTTAGTATATTTTGGCATAGTGCTTTGTATATTAGTGTTTTTAGGCGTGTGGGAACTATGTCTTTTAACCTGTAGAGTTTGCTACTTATTGTTCGGAGTTTGTTGTGTAGATGGTTTACGTGGCTATTCCAGTTCATATCTGCATCGAGGTAAATTCCAAGGTATCGTATTGTTTCAACCTGAGTGATTGTAGTGGTTTTGCTGTTCTGTGTGTTTTGTATGTTGGAAAGTGGATGTTGGATGGTTATATATTTGTTATCGACTGGTCGAGTCAGTGGATTTCTGAATATCATTAATTTGGTCTTTTCTGAGTTTAGGTGTATGGAGTTTTTGGTTAGCCAGTCTATGAGCTGATTTATGTCATGTTGCATATTTGTTTGGGCTATGCTTGCCTTATTATGGATGGATATTATAGCTGTATCGTCTGCGTATGGGAAGATCTTACCTTTGAAAGGAAGCTGATTAATATCGTGCGTGCAAATGTTGAATAGAGTTGGGGAGAGTATAGCTCCCTGTGGCACTCCATAGATTACTGGTAGCTCTCTGCTTCGGTTTGATCCGATGCGTGTGATATGCTTTCTATTTTGGAGGTAGTTTGTAAACCACCTATGAAGAGGCCCGTCTATTCCAACATGCCTCAGCTTTTCTAACAAGGTTTGATGTGTGAGTGTATCAAATGCTTTAGTTAGATCAATAACGACTACCATGGCAATTTTGTTTTTGTCTAAGGCGGTATTAATTACGTCTGCAAAGTCTTCCAAGAGAGATGTTGTTCCCTTATTTTTCTGAAAACCATATTGTGTTTTGGGGATAATATGAAAGGTCTCTGTATATGCTGTGAGTTTCTTCAGTTTGATCCGCTCCATAATTTGATTGATAATTGGTAATGTTGCTATGAGTCTGTAATTGCTGATTAAATTTCTTTTTCCATGTTTGTATATGGGTGTGATTATGGCAGTCTTTAGTATACTTGGTATCTGTCCTGTTTTAAATATTTTTTTAAAATTAATTTTAGTAGGATAAGGCCTAAGCTAGTTGCATATTGCTTGATATCCTTAGGTCTAATGCCATCAATTCATGGGCCTTTGTTTGGTTTGATTTGATGTATTACAGAGAGAAGTTCTGATTCTTTTGTGGTTGGGAACCATAATGTCTGTTTTGATTGTGGTCCAAGTGGAGGATCACGTTTTGTGATTGGGGGAATATTTCTGTGCAGTTCTTGGATGGAGTCTGCAAAGTATTGGTTAAAGTCATTTGCTAGTTGTTGGATAGGTTTTGCGTCTTTCATGAAGCTGTGTTTTATGGTTTCATAGGCGGTGGTGAATAATAATAATAATATTTCTCCCATTGTATATTTTATGTGAACGGGTGTGCACTCTTACTATTCTTCTTTTTTTAAGAATTGTTCGTTTCAGTCTACGTGTATATAGTGTTGTATTTTACATAATATGAAAAAAATTACGTAAAAAATAATATTTACTCGAGACCAAACATGGAACTTTTCAGTCACTTACTTTAGACTTCCATATATATTCTTTTAAGTTTAGAATGTCTAAGGAAATAAATCGATATATTTTTATCGACGGTCCATCTTTCAGTCATAGATATTTTTATGAATGCACATCTAATTCTGCACTATAAAATTTGTTAAATAAATTTCTATAATAAAATAACTATTTAGTTAGTTATAGTCCAAATACAAGTTGTATGAGCGTGCAAAATCTCATCGGGTACCACCCTGAAGAAATAAGCAATTAAAATAATGTTTTCCATCTTCGACCAATAAAAGAACAAAACAAAAAAGAAAAGTCAGGTAATCACAAAAAATAAAAAATAAAAACTTCGGCACCTCCGTAGACATTTGATAGCTACGAAACCCTTCGGGTGAAAATACATTCGTTAGAATTTCGTCTGAAGCATACACGAAGAATTTTGTGTTTTTCCACTAAAGTTGGCTTCGTCGTCTCATACGAGGTGAAGGAGTTTGTAACCTGAAAAACAGACAAATCAACCACCTTCGTTATGAGGTTGGCTGGCTCCCATGTGTCAATCACTGATGGTCAGCAGTTTGGCAGAGATTTTTTTCCGGAATCTTTCAAGAACGGCAAACTGAACTGACAAAAATGCACGCAATTAATAAGCATAATTGATTGTCCTCCATAGCTTTATTTGCTTCGGTCATATTTCCAATCAACAGCAAAAGAATGGCCGACTATATAAATAAGATTAGTCGAGTTATGAAATAATAAATAAATACGCTAATTAGTAGCCTAGTTAGGTAGCCGTGATTGGGCAAGATACGTAAAAAGAAAATGGAATGGGGTTAATTACGCACACAAAAAATGGATCTCGACAATCAAAATACCCTTATGAAAATAAAAATAAAAAATAAAAATAAATAATAAATAAATATAAAATGGATAAAAAATAGAAAAAATCTTAGCAAACAAAAGTTTGCGCCTGAAGTATTTTCAGGCGCAAACTTAGCAGCAAATGAATTGGAAATGAATGGTTTTCAATATGCATCACTAGGTAGCAGCACGGTTTAGGATGTTGGGAGTATATGTAGAAGACACGCGTGGTATGTTTTGCAGTTCTTTTCAACAGTCTCAAATGGCGACCGTACCGAGGAATGTACAGCGTGCAGTTGTGTTTCTTGTGGCCTAAGCAAAGAACATTCATAAAGAAATCAATCCAGTTCATGGCTTGCAGCAGTTTCACAAGTGGGAATTTGTGAACTGCTACTTACGATCTTTTGGAATTTCCAGGAAGTACTGCTGACTCGTTTTCAAAGGCGCGATGAAAATGCGAATACCTCATCATGCTGAGAAATTTTATTGAAGCTTCGGGGGATGAAATTCACCCAAAACATCCAACCCTACTGCCAAGTGGCCCTAAATGACAATAAGAGATCTCATGTAACTACAGGAACCCTAAAGAGAATTCAAGAACTTCAGAGGTAACTCCTTCAAGATCCATCTTACAAAACCTCACTCCAAGCGACTTCCATCTTGTGACGTGCAAAAACAAGAACTTTGTTTTGGAGACAAGCACTTGTATCATCGCTGTGTCAGTCCTTCGAATCCAGTAGCATAGAATTAATTAAAGTTAATATACGTTGTGATATTTAGACATTTGCTTACTCGTATTTCATACATTCGGATAACTAAGATGCTGCAAATACACGTGCTGCTGATTTGTATGGTTGCATACAGAAATGAGTCTGTGTAAGTAAGTAGTATGCGGTAAAATACTGCGATCTGTGCTATGAATACTAAAAAACCTTAAAAATCCTTCAAAGCATTTTACCCTAAAACTCTCTATTATTAGCTCACGGTTACTTTGAACTTGCAATCCCCAAACTGGTTGCCTTATTTTAAAATCTATTCCGATAAAGTAGTTCGAAATAAATGAATCATCATCCTACAAATGAGTGATTTGTAGGATGATGTCCCTACTTTTTCAAAGCATCAATATGCGACTCGTATATCTGACTTGTTTTCATGAGGAAATGTATCCAATTTTCTCATTTGATGAGAGGAATTCTCCTTATATATTTCTTCAGAAAAAATAGCATGGCTTCTTACCATTTCCCTTAGTAGTGTTCTGTTTTTTTTTCCCCAGCAATGTAGTTAATATGACTTTTACATTTTACAGTAACTGAGGCGCCTTTATCTTAGTTGCAAGGGCATCTTTGATTGACAAGAAGAAAATCAATTTTGTTGAGTCCATCTTTTATAAGACATTTGAACGGAAGGTATACTGCAACAAGTCATCGAGATTGCTTCGTATAGGTATACGAGTGTTCGGAATGGAGAGAACGTCGGACCTTTTAATCCACGTAATCCCAGAGATGTTCTAAGAGATTCAAATCCGATGGCCATGGTAACACCTGGCAGTCGCTGTCGTGTTCGCGAAACCACTCACAGATGATACCAGCAACGTGGCACAGTGAATTATAAGTTTATGGAACGTACTACCTGTATTGTCTGAAAGGTTGTCACAATGGAAGCGATGTACCGGATCAGCTACAATGGATAGGTACTGTGCAGCATTCATAGTCTACGAGTATTAGGGCTTCAAGAGGCTGCTTCAGGAAACATCCGCTATCACAATGCTGCAGCCTATTTCTGCTGGACCAAAACATATGGGTGATTCTTTCCTCCTCTTTCCCCTTGTTTTTTTCGCCCAACCCTCCACCTACTGTCCATTCAACATATATGGAAACTATATTAATCCGAAAAAGACAACTTTTCCAGTGCTTAATGCTCCCATCTCTCGGATACAAATTGCAAACATAGTCGTCAATGATTAAGTTGACGTTTCCTCCACCAGATCCTTTCTTGTTAGAAATAAGAAAGCATGGGCACCTACTTCGGAAGCTTATGTGGACGAGACTACGTCGGACTATAATCTGAGAAATAAAAACATTCTTTCTCTAGTTATTCCATGGTACTCCTTCCATATTGTTTCGTCTATGGACGTACACAAGGTAGGGAAACCTATTTTCACCAAGAGCGTCGATGAAGAGAAGGTATACTGCACCACCACTCTTTGAACACCCTGAGCACAGCACTCCACGAACACGTACGATATTGGCAGTTTCTTGGCTATCCTTTATTCGATATCCTACAATCGTGCCTTTTTCAAAGTCCGTCTGATCAGTTCCTTTTCCATTTCGATGAGCAAAACTTCGAATGTCATGATCGTACTAAGTACTTACTTTCATTCAACTAAGCATCAGGTCTCTAGACATTTGTAGACATTTTCAAAATGTTTTATAGTGTTTGGGAGGCTAATGGAAGTGAGTGAGATTTAACCAGTTCTCAAGTGTGATACGAGTAGATTATGCCTGAAGAGATGTTTGCAGTGGTGTGGTTTAAATATGTTACGCACTCTACTCTTAGAAGCAGTCATCTTCACCTGTTTGAAATAGTTGTCGATATTATGTTGCGATGCTTTGATTTGTTGTGGCCTTTAAAATAATTTTTGAAATTTGTTTCTACTTTCATTCATTCCTTTTAAGGCTCCATTTTAATGTTTTCGTTGACGAGTATTAAAGTGAACAAAACTTCCCCATTTAAACTTTTAACAAAATAAAACTTTACCTACTCCCCCCCGTGAAGAAGTATTTGTTCTGTAGGTAGGTTTCAAGTCATGCTCGTGTGTTGGAATTTAAATATCAACACTTGTTTCGCAGTGTTCGGTTGCAGTGTGGTGAGCGACTTGTTTTGTCTACGTTCGCAGCTGTAAATGGATTGGAATATGACACGAAACATTCGCAACTTACAAGGGACTTTGAACAACGGATAAGCAGGAAAATAAAATTATTGTGGGTTTGGGAAAATCATTTCAAAGTATTGCGCAGTAAATAACAGGTAACAGTGTTGTTAATAAGGAAAACGGAAATACACAAATGTCAGCCATTCTGTTGGTAATAGCGACAGAATGCATCAAACTTTGAGCTCAATTCCTTACCGAACTTAGCGATTTAATTTATATCTTCAATAGTAGCAAAAACCAACTTGCATGTATTCTTTTGTATATGTACACACATTTATAGCGAGTTCATTGTAAGTTATGTTAATTACAGGGGTTTTCATTTTGTAAAATTAATGTAGTTGAATATAAATTCTTATTAGCGATTTATACAAATGATGTCCAACAAAACAACTAACCAGTCAACTGATTTATGATTTGCAGAATGTCTTAGCTCAGTAGGTAATTGATTAGAAAGAGGTAGGTTCAAATCCCGCGTGAGACGCGAAAATTCTTTATAGTAGTTTACTAAACGTGATTAACCAGTGTTGTAAGGGGGGGGGGGATATTTTCTCTCCCAGATGCTCTGGTTTTCATGTGATTTTCTATAGGACTACCTCAACGTCTTATCTCTTTGTAAAATGATAATCGGGTGCATCTACCTTGTACAGGATAGACTTGTGATTACAGCCATAGATATCTACAATTACTATCTTATTGGGAAGCCAACAGAAAAGTATAAAATGGAAAAAGAATATTTCATCTTTAAAATACAAAATTACTGAAATGGTTATTAGGATGCTAGAGTCAGAATACGCGTTAATTGCTAAAAAAAAATCAGAAATACTGAACTTCAACGATCACCCACTTGTCAATTACCAAATACATTGTGGAAGTAAATATTTCGTTCATCCTCTGCAGTCGCAAAAAAAGAAAGATGATGGTGGTCGTCCGTAATATTACTATATCGTACTCGTGATTTACATTCTTCTTAACCTCGAAACCAAAAACACTTTCGAAGAAGTAATTTACGTGTGCGTGGACCATTTAATGTATTCTAACACACCGACAAGAATATTCCACTTCCACGGAGCAATAAGTGAATAAACTGAAAATCCCTCTCCTCTTGCGATCCTCTCTTCACCCCAACCTAACTCATTCGGACACAAACGTCGTCCGAATTGACCTGCACGAACCCCCATGAATCGACTCCCTACGACGTCCTCATCCCTGCATAATCACTAGCGACGCCTCCGACTCTAATCTGTCTCCGCTGTTGACGCGAGTGATGTAGCCGAGTGAAGAAACGGAGCGAACGGCAAGCTCCTCTCGCACTGTATCTGCAGTAAAAGGGATGAGACGTTGTCACTTCGCCAGCCGACGGGTGGAAGAGAATGGGGAGGCAAAAGACCGGGGGGGGGATTAAGTGGTTGTTGATTAAATGGCGATTTCCTGAGAGATTTATTGAAGGCTGCCAGTATCTCTGGGGTGCAGTGTTGCGGCGCGTGCTAAGGCTATCTGCGTAATATCGGTGGACCAACGTTTGGGGTTCTGGTTTGACTGGCGCTATTAAAGTTGAAAGAAAAAGGCGAAGAGAAAAAAAGACTGCGTTATTTAGTGGGTCGCACTAATTGCTACGTAGAAACCTTTAATTCCAAGCGGGACACTTAGCTAATATAAGCGTACTATATATTTAAAAGCAGTCATTAACGAAATGGGAATGCAAAGATTGGTCTCTCTGGTCCTTGGCCTCTTGCAGCTTAATTATAGAGACACGCCTTAATTTAATAATTCACAGGTTGGTATTAATTAGCTGAATGACTTATTGAAGTAATAGTATCCGCTCTGATAGAAAGGAAAGCTTAAAACTGCAATTATGTAGGTAAAAACATGAATTGTTTTGTGTCAATTGAGATCGCGTGTATTTTACTCTTTATCGCAAGTGATGGAGAATTAGACGGCTGTAACCACTTATAACACCTCTGCGTGAGTAAAAGTAAACGTGTGTGTGTGTGTGTGTGTGTGTGTGTGTGTGTGTGTGTGTGTGTGTGTGTGTGTGTGTGTGTGTGTGTGTGTGTGTGTGTGTGTGTGTGATGCACTGCAGCTTTGTAACAGCATTCTTGATGGAGACCACAGTCGTTATCTGAGCAGTTGAATCCAGAGATTGTTTGGGCGTATGTACTTGGCCAATAAAAACAGGTCCAGTTTTTCAACCTGCGAAAGACTGTTCGCCTATCGGGCAGCATTAAAATTAGTCCCACGGAACTAATCTTTTTCAAGGGAGAGTAGTAAGCAGGGAGGGTATTCTAACTCCAAACAATGAAATTCATCTTCCATCTAAAGAAAATTTCAAAACATCCATGCCATGTCTCAATTGAGTTTTGTAAACGTACTTACTGGCAAAATGAATCCAATAGGTGCTTTACGCATTTGGTGAAATGCTGGTGGATTAAGGATGGTAATGCATAGAATACCAGAACTAATGGAAACAGGATCATCATCATGTGATACAAGTCGTCCACTGACTTCGATTAGAATAATGCCCATTTATCCCTCCCGTTTTATGTGGGCTAATTACGAATAGTTAAATTCCGCGTTAAGAAGTATGTATTAAACATAGCACCTTCTTAATGAAATTGGAAGAAGATGCAACACGTGACCTTTCGTCTGATTGGTGGAACTATCTTCATTTGGAACAAGTCAGGGATTTAGGAACCTTCATATAGGCCTTTGAAGGCTGATCAAATCCACTGTCGAACACACGCAGCTGTCAGAAATAATAAACTATAGAGATATGATTTATCATTATGATAAAGAGAACGGGGTTGCGTTGTCGTATCAGGTTATTTGGCCTGATATAAGCCTACAAAAGAATAAGAAGAACAAATGTTAAACACATAGAATAATAAGAGTACATCAGCACACTGTGAGTACCGTCGACCATTAAGTAATGATGTCTCCTATCTGTATAAATCCTGCCACGTGAAAGAGAAATAGGCAAGACCCACTTACCTGAAAATACAAAGCCAAACTGCAGAAAGTGTAAAAATTAGTTGGTAAAAGGAGAGAAAGGAGAATGGCTGAACTACCTCATTTTAGGAGCTCCGAAATAATTCCGATGTCTGATTGTGGTGATCCTCCCACCCACCCCCGTCATATCGTTTGTAAGAAGATATGAATAACCAGGTGAATTATTAGATATATCAGACGCGAAGTGTTTGATACAGTGAGACACAAAGCGTTTTCCACCTTCTAAAGAGCTTAATAAGCAAAATAAGTTGAGTTATGCAACTTGTTGTTCTTTTAGTGTATACAGTGGACTGAAAATACACCGCATGAAAATTTTCGAACTTTTATTTAAATTAATTAAAGAGAACCAACCAGTTCGAAACAGCTGTCGGGCCAGTGAAATCTTTATCAAAATGGACTAATAAAAGGCGAATATAAAGACGCTTGGGCGGCGCCTATGTCTTTTAAGTAGACCACACTAAGGCAACTGGTGAATTCCGTGGAGTGTATTCCCGTAAGATCTCTGGTCAACTTACCTTACGAAACTTTCATAGTTTCTATATTCGGTTTTGAAATAATCCTGAATATAATATCAACTTTGCTTACGTAATTTTGCATCGCCGAAATGAATCCTTTTGGCTCTTTATCTTAGTAAGCACTTTTCAGAGAACTGTTTTCATATTATAGTTCAACACAAGATAAAAAGGAATATTGATCAGAGCTGATATTTTTTTATTTCCTTCTTTAGATATCGGGGATGCAATTTATTAATAAGGGATGCTTATAATTATACACTGATTACAAGAATCCTTTTTAAGGAATTCTCTTTCCAGAGATCAAAGGTGTCAGATGAATAAGAATTCAGTCTTATTTTGTTTTTTCTTGGTATAAATACAGTAAGTTCCCCGTATCCGAGGGGTTTGGTTCCATCGTCTTCCGCAGATAGTAGCGAACCACTAGTGAGACCAAGATTTTTGCACATATATAGCAAACTTGAAGCAGGAAATTATTAGTAAATGGACTTAGTCTCACGCACTAGGACTGTAGAGTTCTATAGTGAATAATATTACATATTTATTTAAAATTATCATGAAATAATTTTTACATCTTTAGAATCTACGAGGAGCAATGGAATGTGTGTCCAAATGCGGTAGAAAGCACCCCTGAGTAGTACGGGTGAAGTAGCAAAACAAAAAAAATTGCCTCATTCAATAAAACTTCGTCTTTAGACAAATAAAATTTAACCCACGTAATAATTATGTAGAACGAAATGAGAAAATATGCTAATGAAATGTAATTGTTAACAAAATCTTAACCTTTTTATTCTTATTAGGAGGAATCAACTGAGAACAGAACACCTCGCTGTGTTCAGCTACAATTCAGTAAACAAGTCTGCAAAGGTTCCAAAGCTTCTGTTCTTGTGCGAGTAATTTTTATGCTGCGCTCCATCATTGAATCATGATCCATTATCTGTTCCTTTAATGTTTGAGCCGTTCGAAATATCGTGAAAAATTTTTCGAGTGTCCACGCTAGTGGTTCTTGTTCACTTTCATCCTCATCTTCTTCTGTAGAAGCTTTGGCAAGATCTTTCAATTCCTCGTTAGTGAGGACCTCACGATGTCCATCTATGTAATCATTGAATTCTTCTTCTGTCATATCGTCAAATCCCTCTCCACCTATTTTCTGTGCTGTGTTAATTATCGTTGTTATCTGTGAGTTAATATCAGGCTCGTCTTGGGAATTAAGAACGACATCACTCCACAAATTCTTCCAGCATGCAGTTACCGTTTCTGGTTTCAATTCGTCCATTGCTCCCTCGATGAATACAATTGCATCTGGAATTGTGAATGATTTCCAGCATTCCATGACTCCAAAATCAGATCCTCAACCATTGCACAAATCATATCGAAACCGTGCCGAGCCTATGAGGCTTTGAAGCATCTAATAACACCTTGATCGAGTGGTTGAAGCAATGGAGTCATATTAGGTGGGAAGAAAACCACTTGAATATCTTCGGTGACTCAGGGTGCCCTGGAGCGTTGTTTATTATCAATAAAACTTTAAATGGTAATCCTTCCATCTCCAAGTATTTTTTTCAACTTCGGAATAAAACATCTATGGAACCATTCCGTAAATAACACGGCCGTGATCCACGCTTTCAGATTTGATTGCCAAAAAACAGGCAGAGACAACTTTTGTTTTCAAGGGCACGTGGATTCCGTGCTCGGTAAGCAAGGCCAAGTTTAATTACATGACCAACTACGTTGCCACAGAGCACCAGCGTCAATCTGTCCTTAAATGCTTTAAAGCCTGGTGCTTGTTTCACAGTTTTATGGATGTTGGTCCGTTGGGGCATTTTCTTCCAAACCAGGCGGGTTTCATCACAATTAAAAAAGTGCTTAGGATGATAACCTTTCTCTGCAATAATTTTTTTAAATTCTGCTGGGAGCAATGCAGCATCTTTCTCATCAGCCGATGCAGATTCTCCCGTAATTTTTATGTTTTTTAGATTAACCCTAGTTTTGAATGTAATCAACCAGCCCTTGCTTGCTATAAATGACTTTTCTTCCTCTTCTGTTTCGTCTTGTGGCCGCATGTCTTCATAATAGGGTCAATGCTTTTTGTTGTAACGTGTTACAGTCAATAGGAATCCTTTTTCGTGTTATGTCTTCCACCCACAAATTCTAAAGCTATCTCTACCTTGAGTAACGTCTTATCACGCACTGTACCCGTAACTTTTGTAGATTTGGGTGCAATGGAAAGACTGGCACGAATTTTTTCTTTATTCTTCAACACTTCACGTATCGAAGATTCGTTTTTATTATAGATCTTGGCAACGGTTACAAATGACTTTTTTTCTACTTCAATCATATTGAGAAAAATTTTGCCTGAATGTAAACGCAATTTTTAATTGCAGTGACAGACAACAGATTGCTTTCTTCGTCGACAATTCCAGTAAAACTAAACATGAACAAACACGCATGTTTAAGTAAACGAGCCTGTTATGCCTATAGACTGACGGAAAAAAGCTGTAATAATTGCAGGTACATTTTGAGAAAAGCACCACGAAACACGATGTCCATCATTTTAAATTTTATGGTCAAATTTTAAATCATTTTAGATGTTCTAGCATCCAGTAACAATGCAACAATGATAGTGATGCAGAATACATATTTCACAGGCAGTAATTGAAAGCAAAATGTTGGAAAACATTTTACTAAATTTAAGAATCAAAAAAGGCGGTCAACTGGTTCTAGGGGTGGCCATCCTATTGGCAATTAATATTATTTTTTTAATCCATAGGGTTTTATTGGGTGGTATTATGATACCACTCCTAGATATCGGACCGCCATCCTGTTTACTTTGCAGAATCATATATATAATAGTGTTTAAGGTAATAAATAATAAAATGGTGTTTGAGATTTTATGACTAAATTAACATGTTTTAAATTAAACTAAATGTTAATAATCATGATAATTTATGTTAATATTATTAATACTATAAAATATTAGACCAATATAAAACATTAAATAAATTTAGAGGGAACTAACGTTCATTTTAAATGCATACATATTAGTTACATTAATATACGAAGCTACTAGCCTGATATGGCCAAGTAGATTAGCTATTTTATAAAGTAATTAATGACAGTGCTAATAATAATTAATAATAAATGTTGCATTTTATTTATAAGCTGTTGTAAAAGGGAGAAAAATTGAAATTATATCATTTTAAACCTAAAACCGTAGCTCCAAAAGGTTTGTAGATAAAGTGTTGCCATATTTAGTTTTGATAACAAACACAGCCTATTTGGTTCATGCATAATATCGTATTTTCCAACCATGTTTCTCCGTAGTAGCCAGGGTGACCACATCTAGTACTTTCGTACTAAATCTATTACTTTTTATAAATTTTTAGTGTTCTAGTACGTTCACCAACAGATCTAGTACTTTCTTTCTTCAGAATAATAATAATTAAAATAATAATACGAGAGTTAGACATATGAGTTTAATATTTTTCTCTTCTCTCACCTCCCCATATGTCACATTCAGTGACACAATCATGATTTCTCTTTTTTGTTTTCTGTTTTTTTTTATCCCCTTCTTACTGTTCGCTTTCTCTTCCTCCCTGATCCTATACTCACGCAATCCGACTAGTATTAGCCAATGAAAATATATTCTTCGCTATTCAGATACTTCTCGTTCTGATGATTGGCAATTGCATTTCTTGGATTCACACAGTGAGGTGAGTTTGACTTTTGTTTTTCATATCTGTCGTACATGTTTTAATTTAGCGGTTTTACATTGTGTTCATCTATGATAATAAGGTACTAATACCGTAAAATGCCCTAAATAGAGTGAATTAGTACCTTTTTCCTGCATAAGTTGGTACTAAATATTTTTGCTGTTTTCATTTCGGCTGATTGTTCTGATTTTCAGATTTGTATGTTGAATTAATATTATCGTCGGTCTTTCATTAGGTTCCGTGGATAGTATGACTTAACACTTTCTAAGCATGTATTTTATCCATTTCACGTTACTTAAACAGCATAACAAGAGTAAACAATCTCATACATTCTGAGCGCCATCTTGTGCTGCTTTTTATCCGATGAAATTTATGAATTTATATAGTCAATCTTATGCTAGCAATTACCTTTTTTTTTTTCAGCAGTATATTATTGGGAATTAATGTTTAGTGATGTAGCATAATAAAATTATAATTTTTAATCTTCGGACTCAGGTTTGATAGCGAATAACTGATTTCCTCATCAAAATAGAAAACGCTAATTGCAATTAAACTACCTTCGCTTAAATTTGTGTATTAATTTTAAAATCTAAGTAAGTTTAAGTAGTTTTATATTACTAATGTTATGTGATGAATATGGCTGAGAATCGCTGTTACGGAAAAAAAACGAAATATGGAAAATAAAACACGACGATCGGCTTAGATAAGTAAAGGTAATGTAGAAAATAATGTTAATTGGTTAGTTTTAATAACTAATCAATCAACATTATTGTCCACTAAAATTATGTTAAATGTTGGTTAATTAGATTTAGCTCACATCCCTTGTCTTTACACCGTCCTATGCACAAGTGGTTTGCCACTTGTACTAGTTCGATAAAAATTGGAAATCCGTATACTTTTTGCTGCATTGCGTAATTATAGATATTTTTGACTGTAAAATGCAATAAAATAACAATTATAAAGAAGCGCACTTAATGGTTTTGTTTTTAATGTATAAGAGTGATAAAGCCTACAAAGACCAGCTTGCGACTACTTGGACAAATGGTTGAATTGCATGAAAATCCTTATAAGACCCAAACAAAGAATCAGGAAGAAATTACACAAGATTTTAGAACACATCGGATCATATTTTAAAGTTTCTTGCAATTTTCATCGGGAGTTTTTAAGATATTACTGCACGAAGTTATATAACTGAAACTAAATATTTAATGGCCCAGTCACCAAATTTATAATACGTTTCCGGTTCAAAATTCTGAAATGTTATTTCCACTGGGTCACACTAATGATGCTATTAATGCTCACAGTCAGTTTACCAAGTCGTATTTCAATGTTGCGTAAAAGCTATCCGGTGATGAAGACTTCCAAATGAATAAAATGTTTTAAAAACACCTTATTTAGTGTCTAGAACTGACCTCACATTATTCTACTAGAAAAATGATGTACTAAACTTGTTCAAGTCAGTGGGTTGAGTGTCTGTGCATCATCTCATCTGCAGCTGATGGTTGCTGTCTGTTTGTCTGGGCATAACTTCAGTGGACTATGAACACTTGAATCCATTTGTGCAAACCGTCAAATGTTATTTTTAACGCTTCATTATCACTGAGTTCATGTTCGGAATTTGATCTGTCCACAGTTAAAATGATAAACGAAGTTTGAATCAGATTGCACGAAGATGAAGTTAAACAGAGTTATCTGTCCACATTCGAAGATCAATTACCCTCAAACAATCATAGCAACCTCTTGAAATAACTAGATTTGTTGAAAAAAGTTACTGGATCCGTCAAACTGCTAGTTGCTAGTAATTAAAGAGAAGTTTGTTGAATCCAGTAACTTTCTTAAAATTGTTAATTTTAAGAAAGTCAATGCCATATCATTTGTTTATCCATTCGTGATATCAATAGATGACTACATTACCCTAATTCAACAGCAAGCGACATAATCAGCTGATGGAAATTTAAGAGGACCAACTTGTCCAGCAAGTTAACCCTAAGAGAACAAAATTGTTTTTTGGAAGATCAGTACGAACATCTTAACGGTCTAGTACGAAAAAAAGATAAACCAGAAGTTCAATGGATCAATTATCAACAACCTTCCCAAAATTGCATACTTCAAGTTAGCCTTGAATAAATTCAAGTGTGGTATCAAAAACAATTTAAATCACCGTAAATATTCATTATTCTATCGTGTGTTGAATAAAATATAACAGGTAATTCTGATAAGAGCAATGACCTAAATTTGTTTTGAATAATTAATTTTTTTTAAGCGACTGTTTTCTTGTTTGAGAGAGGCAAAAGTGGTTGATATAACAGCACGTGAATTGCCTCGATGCAAGTCCAAGCTGGTATATCACCAGTTTCCCCTTCAAAGTCTAGTCAAATCCCTTGGGGGGCTAGAGCGTCCCAGAAAGGAACGACAACCCCCTCCTAAACCATAGTTACATATCCCGAGGACCACATTTTCACGACATATTAACGACAGTGTAACACGGACAGATGTACATCTCGGAAGGACTATTCAACGGCCGAGTCCCTGCCGCTACCATGTGCGTGTATTATTTCCATAACAATAGTCAGAATGCAATGAATGAGGGGAGAGAGAAAGGTGGGGGGAAAGGCTAGCTTACTGCTGTCTCGTCATACGTCAGGACATATGGCGGACAGTGGCAACCCTGTGAATTAAGTATTTCTTTTTTTCTTTTTTGCGGTGGTGGTGGAAATTGTTAAGGTTATGTCACTTGACGACCACCTGTTCTTCAGTTCAATATGCAGCGACAGGTGGCGCTGTATTATACACTAATGATGGTTATCGTTATGAGTTGCTTATGTGCAACGTATGGCAACATATGTTGCGTGAAGTTGTCGCGATACCTTATATCTGATCACACTGCACTGAACACTACAAAGGTCATGCTGCGATTTAAACTAAGTTCTAACTATTAGTGATAGTAGTAGTAGTCACTTTCCAAGTATCCTTGGATTTCATAACCATAATTGGAGGATAAGGTGGTTAGCCCTATACCTTATGAGTATTCTTTGTCTGTAAATTGCGTGCGTCCTATGGCTGGTTTGCCTGGTTGCTGGACGAAAAATCGGAGTTTCCGGGAGGAAAAGCTCTTGTACTTCCGTATGAGATTGGCTAATTCACCTTTAGTTGAAAAGTCGAACCCAGGTCAATTCCTGGAAATCGCATTCTCAAAGAAGCGATGCGAACTTCTTAAATGATAACTCCCGATCACGTTCTTGTCCTTCATGTGGAGATCATTTTAATTGTCCTGTTTGATGGCATAAAATGTCATTATCAATATTTCGGGTTGATTGTTGTAAGGAAATTTTTATGAAGGAACGTTTGTTTCCCACTATCCAGTTACAAACCTCAAAAAATTAAGAGAATTCTTCCAAGTTTTTCAAATGTCTTTGGTCAAAAATGTCCTTTTTCCTTTTCTTATTTAGACACAAAATATGACTTTACTAGGTCCCTTTCTTCTTCTTCTTCTTCTTCTTCTTCTTCCTCCGCAAAATGTTTCAGACAAATGTACTTTGCCACTTTTTTTTTTTGTAAAATTGAAACCCCAATACTGATCACTTGTCAAAATGGAATGGAAGAATTCACTGCGCATGTGTTTCATTCTACTTTTGCAGCAAACAGCATTACTTCACTTGTTGTCACCTCTCATTCAGAAATCATCACTGAATCGCCACCAGGAAGTATTTATTTCATTAAATATGCTGAGCTTAATATTTCTCCATCCCATCATGGACGAAGTGGTGTTGCTTGAACTTGTCTAATATCAAATCCGTTGCGTCCCCAAATTGCCAGGAAGAGCAGTTCGTTCTTCGCTCTACCACCGAGTAATTCTTTGTGAACAAGACATTTCTCAGAAGGAAAAATGAGTTATTCCTAGTGAATGCTTGGATTCATTTTAAATTCCCTGTTCATACGAAACTTGAATCCCTCTCAAATCACTGTATTTATTATTCTGTTCGAAAACAGTTTATTTTGAATATGGTGATTTCGTTCGACCAAAAAACTAACATAATAAAAAACAACGAACACTGGGCTTATGGGTCTAATAATTATTTAATAAACTTACTAGTTTCGCTACTTTGGCTTCGTCTGGGTTAGGATGAACACGCAAATAAAAATACAACAAGCGTTAAATAGGAATCATTTCATAACTGAAAACACCGAATGTGTAGGCACACAAAAATACAACACGTGGAAGTTGGCTCATTGTCAGTCATCGCTCTCTCTCTCTCTCTTCGTTTATCTCTTTCTCTCTCTCTAGCTCTCTGTGTGTGTCTCTCCATTTATCTCTCTATCAATCTCTCCATTTATCTCTTCATTTCTTCCTCTTTTTTTTCCTCTCTCTCTCGCTCTTCATTTATCTATCTATCTCTGGCCGTTTATCTTTTCTTTCCCTGTCTCTCTATCTCTCCATTTATCTCTATCTTTCATTTATCGCTTCTCTCTCTCTCTCTCTCTGTCTATTTTCTCTCTCTCTCTCTCTTTTCTCTCTCTCTCTTTCTCTCTCTCTCCGTTTATCTCTCTCTCTCTTTCTCTTCTCTCTCTCTCTCTCTCTCTCTCTCTCTCTCCTTTATATGTTATCTCGTTCTCTCTATATCTCTTCGTTTATCTCTCTCTCTCTCTATCTATCAATCTCTCCATTTTTCTCCTCATTTCTTTGTCTCTCTCTCTCTCTCTTCATTTATCTATCTATCTCTGTCCGTTTATCTTTTCTTCTTTCCCTGTCTCTCTTTCTCTCCATTTATCTCTATCTTTCATTTATCTCTCCTCTCTCTCTTTCTCTCTCTCTCTCTCTGTCTCTTCGTTTATCTCTTCTCTCTCTCCCTTTCTCTCTCTCTCTCTATCTATCTATCTTCGTTTATCTTTTCTCTTCTCTCTCTATCTCTCCATCTATCTATCTATCTCTTCGTATACCTTTTCTCTCTCTCTTTTTTCTCTATATTTCCATTTATCTCTTTATTTTCTTTCTTTCTCTCTCTCTCTCTCTCTTCATTTATCTATCTATCTCTGTCCGTTTATCTTTTCTTTCTCTGTCTCTCTATCTTTCGATTTATCTTTATCTCTCTCTATTTATCTCTCTCCATTTATCCCTTCTTTCTCTCTATCTCTCCATTTCGCTCTCTCTCTCTCTCTCTCTCTCTCTCTCTCTCTCTCTCTCTCTCTCTGTGTTTTAATCTCACTTTATCTTCTCACACTCTCTCTCTTTCTCACACAAAGTACTCTCTGTCTACCTATTAATGCCTATTATTCTCCCTCCCCCTTCTCTCTTTTTAATATTTCTATAACTAATTCTCTCTTTTTTTTATCATCTTTCCTTTCCTCACTTTTCGTCCTCTCTGGATGAATGCCTGTAGTTGTTCTTACCCACAAAAATTATTCTCCAGTCGTTTAATCTTTGTCAGCACCGCAATTATTAAATATCTTAATCAAATTACAACCACGTGATTTGCTCAGGCCATTCTGTTTCCGAATAAACATTCAAATAGAAAAAGAGTTTGAGGAAAACGCGTCGTCTTTCGGGCATTTCCTGTTTACTTCCTCTAATTAACTTCACAAAGAAAACTTGAAAGAAGAGCCAACATTCCTTAGTAAATTGTTTCTTTGCGAAAGGTGCTTAAGACGAACGAGACGTAAGGGATGTCCCAATTGGTACGGCCTTCCACGATATTGCCAAATAGAAACGGAGTTCTGCGGAGACATACTTACCTCCTATGGCTACTCATCGTTCTTGCTTTTCCGTCTCACGGAGCGAAGTCTGCCGCTCCTATTGGCTCACCCTCAGCATTAAGGCACGATCAGTGGGTGGAGCGATTGACGGCAGTTGGCGAAGGAGGCCGAAGCAAGAGAGAGGGAGAGAAAGAGAGATAGAGCGAATGGAAGAGGGGAGGATGCAATATACAGAAATAGCGTTCCTTCCGTAAAAACCAGTCGGCTTTTAGACTACGCGAATGGCCGTTTACGGCAGCCAAGTATAGCGGAAAGATCGAGAAAATATGGAAGCTCATTGTACCTCAGCATCCTTTCGGCCTATCGTGGCTCCGACCACGACTTTCGGTTACGGACTTCATGGACACATCTTTCCACCTCCTGTGCTGTCGGTGGGCGAGCCCACTCGCACGTGTCCCCTTCCTATGCCGCAAATGATGGCTCCCACTACTACGGAATATAGCATCACGGGGACTTTTCTCTCCGACAGGCCTCTCTTGTTTCCCTCGTCGACAGCTGAAGCCGCTGAAATCCGTGTGCCTTCTCCGCCATCGCATTGCCGGTCGCCTTCTCCAGCCAGGGATGGAACCCCAACCCCACGACCCGTAGGACTGCATGGAGCACTATCGTCAGCCAGCGACGCAGGAAATACTGACGGAGCAGACACAGCGGACGAGCACCAGACCGCGAGTACAGATGACGAATTCTCCCCTCGGGACATAGAAATCGAAGTTGGTAAGTTTGTTCTGTTTATTTTAATCCCTCGCTCCCGATAGCCCTCCTGTTTATTGCTGAGACACTTGTTATGCCTCTCATCTCTTTGTTACTTTGATCTCGGTTTTCTTTTATACCCAACATCACTGTTTCTCCACATCTTCCCCTTTTATCTTTAGCTCAATGCAGCCATTTGCTCGAATTCTTTACAAATATTATGATGACAAAGTAAATCACTTTTGTCTCAGTTTAAAGCAGGGATGAAATCTTCCAAATATACCATCCCTTAATTTGAATCTTTTATTTTTTTTGTTGGCTTTCAGTTTCTCTCTCTCTCTCTCTCTCTCTCTCTCTCTCTCTCTCTCTCTCTCTCTCTCTCTCAACTTTCTTATATTTTCGTTCAGCAGTCTGCCACACTGATTTAATATCTTCTGTTATTTCTTTGTTTTCGTCCATTTACTAAATCCTAAAAGCCTGCTTGAGTTTCTATCTCTTTTTTGATTAACTACCAAATAGTCAGTAATTTCATCATTTAAATAGAATAACAATTTAAATTACAAATGATTTATTATTATATAAACATCTTCTTATAATTATTGATGTTCTGCACCATATAAAACACTCTTCAAATAATATCTCAATTTTAGAGCTACACCCTAAAATCACGAGAAGGAACCGTTGTTTAGTGCTTACCACCTCAGAAAATAAAACCAAACGGATCCCCTTCGTTGCAATGAAAGGTCTTTTACTTATTTTTTTAAGAAAAGTGCTGCTGAGTTATTGGGAAATGAAGTCTGTAAATCTGCATTATCAAAATCATATCCTTCACGAAAAAAAAATCGCTCGAAGATATTTTATTCAATGATCTCCTCTCGGCTGGCGAGTGTACGGCATCTAAAACACAACGCTGGAGGGGAGGTTGTCAGCCAATAATCGCTAAGAGTGATGAGGGATGCTAATGTCTTAAAGTTAATTCGGTATTGAACTGTTCACAGGGTTAAAATCATTAGCATTCAACTTCTAAAATTAAACTACATTGATCCAGATTAGACTAGCAAACACAAGACAATCTTCTTTCATGCTACCATTAAAATATTGCATTTTAGATTGAATAAAATAAAATCATAAAGGTAGCATTAAATGGTGTGTGTTTTCGTTGATGTTCGTTTGAAGATCTCAAAGAAATGACAATCCGTACACAACGGGAGGGTCCTATCAACGTATTATGAAGTAATATGCCTTCGTAATACATCAAACAATATGCTGCTACAAAGCAAAAACACTTTTCAAAATAGGAAAGACCTAAATTAAAAAATAAAGATATCCAAAAATTACTGAATGGGTAGTTCATTATGTATACCCTGGAATTATTCTAACATCCTTGGTATAGATACACCGCTTGGAAAGAAGTCAACAGACACCACAGTATGAGGAACACACAGTCACGGTGTCCACCTTAATGAGATGTAGGACTTCTTTTCGCAGCAATCCTGCGGGGTATACTTTCTACCAGCGTATGTTTACCTTCCTGTGGGGATGTAATGAGGTCCTGGATTGGTGTAGAGCGGACATCCCATGACCTCTCCCGAAGCTCCAGTTCATCCCACAGTTGTTCAGTAGGTTTGATATCACGGTTCTGTGGAGGCCAGTCAAGTGCGATGACGTTCATGTCCACAAACAACGCAGTTACAGCAGCAGCCTTTTGATATGATGCATTGTCTTGCTGTAAGAGACAATGGTCAATTCCTTAGAAATGCCATAACGTAGGAAGCATTGCATTGTCCAGAATGATCAGATACCTCTCGGAGTTCAGTGTTCGTGGCAGCACCACAAACAGAGGTCTGAGGCAACCAGGGAAAACAGGACCATTCCCTCACACCGCCACTTCCGAATTTCATAGTTGGGGTTACGTACATTGTGGTAAGCAACATTCACCGGACATCCGCCACACTCAAACCCATCCATCTGCTCACTAGAGGATATAACGTGATACGTCGCTCAATAAGACAACTTTCCAAGCTTCCACATCCCACAGTAACCGCTCTTTGCATCACCGAAGACGACGCTGCATGTTGGTTGGGTTATGTGCATCTTGCATATTGCGGTCCTACCATGGAAACCCATCTTGTGAGCCTTGGTTTTGAATGTTTTTGTGCCGATTCGTGTTCCAGTCTATGTCCGGAACTCCGCAATCAAGATATCGGCAGAAGAACGGTAGTTTTTACATACATATATTACAACATGTTTAATATGTTTACCTTCAACCTCGACGATCTTCCGGAATCGTATCACAAAATCTTGTGGAGGACGTCTGTTGGAATAGCCAAGATTTCACGCTCGTGGAATTCACGATACTGCGGGTGACACTTGCAGTTGACTCCCTCCACTTCCATCTCAGTATGGTGTCACTGATTGCTGATCTGAGATGGCTCAATTTGTCAACAATCTATCGAACAGATAGTCTTGTAATGTGGCATTCTATCACAAGGCATCTTTCAAACTCCGTCAGTTCCCTTCTCGCAGCCATTTCAACAGGAGACACAGTTGCACTCATTTGGGAGCATCATATTCTTCCAATTTATACTGGCTAAACAAATATGTCATTTGTTCCATGGCACAATGCACCTTGTCCATGGAGGTGTCCGTTGACTTCTTTCCAAGCGGTGTATATCAAGTATATCCATGGAATGTACACATAAAAAGCAGGTATTTTGTGTGTGTGTGTGTGAGAGAGAGAGAGAGAGAGATAATGATGAGTCATAAATTACTTTCAGTGTGGTATGATAAGTGTTACTCCAGTTATCGTGAAGTAACACTCCGCGACGACTGTAATGAGTTATATTCCTCTCACCAAAAAACAGAAGATGAAGCATTTATTAAAACAGTGACAGAAACGCTGACAAAATACACTTCAGAAGTGAAAAAAAAAACACTTTGTACGATTAGTTGTGATTATGGAGTATGGCGATAAAACATTAATCATTGGACAAGTGATACCACTGTAAGCATCTTTTCCTATTGATGTCTGGGTAGGTTTCAGGCAGGTTAAGTATAGGTACATGCGAAACGTCTTCTGAATGTCAGCGTACTTGAATGCTGTTCCTCACTAGATGCATCCTTTCTTGTGGCCAGTTTGTCCATCTGGTAAAGATACTTCAAACGGAACAATGATACAAATTGTTCGGAAAGGGTTCCAGTAGAAAAAGTCAAATTTCCAGACGCAACAAGTAGACATCAACATATTTCAGTGACCCACTTAATGAACCCGACCTCAACCCAAACGAGTATTAACGTGGCAAAGATCTGTTAACGCCTAATCGGAGATGACTAACGATGCGATGGAATCTGCAAGGGACAGTATTTCTGGAGAGAAACACTTTCGATATCTTTCCCAGATGAGGAGTTGTTTGAAGAAATAAAGGAGATGCTACTCGCTGTTAGGTTGATGTTGCTAATAAACTCTCCATTCAGTATACTTCCCAACTGTCGAATCATCTCACTAGAAGAACATTTCCATTATTCTACGTCATAATGTTCACTTTCTTTTGAAAATCATTCAGCCACTACAATGAATAAAGTTGAAGTGTTAATAACAACTTTTCCTTATCAAATATTATTTGATAACTGACAAACGTATCCAATAATATTTACAAAAAAAAAAAAGTTATTCTGAGTTTTACTCATAACAGCTTAAAGTTTGTACTCCATGAAAATGCATTTGGTTTAAATAAATCAAATGCTTTTAAAGGTGGAAAAGAATTTGATTTGAACCACTTCCTAAACGAGATATTCTTTGAGCTGATTCACAGCTACTGCTCACGAAGATTTTTGTGGTAGTCTGGAATGAGTCAAATAGGATAACAGAAGCTCGTTATAAGTGGTCGTTTGGATGCTCGGTCACGTATTCTTCAAGAGTACTGATTTGTGCATGTCAGTGTCATGTTAAACTTATGCACTTTATAGACAATTAATATCATGATTTTCTTGCACGCATGTTAAATGCTCCATGAACTACTATGCAGCTTGTCATTATACAAATAATTGCAAAAGAATTGTCCATCGCAAATATAGTAACACATCAACACAGACCGAAAATGAAGAAATATCTAAGACCATGAAGCAACCATACATTATATGTATTAACCATCTCCTCAGCGAGAAGAAATCTTAATCTTAACCCACAGAAAAAAACATCTAACCCAAGTTTTTCAACTTGCGAAACCAAACCTTTCGTGCGTTTTATTTTTAACACCCTAATCCGGGATTTCGTTCATCTTTTTATAGTCATAGTTGTAAAGAGATATCCAAAGGAAATCTCTGTCTACCCTTCGTTATCCTTCATAGGTTTGGATCGTCCAGTGTCTCGTTGATATGCGTAAACTTCCACAAACTAATGTAGAGTGATTGCACTTCTGTGAAGACTTCCAAGTTCAACAGGAAATAATGTATCCCAAAATAAATTCGTTACAATTAAGATTCTTTTCTTGTTACCTTAAAAACATACATCGTCATGAAAAGAAACAAAAAAAGAAAAAGAAGGAAGTATCGATGGAGAAAATTTTCTTTAGATCATTAAGAGCAAAAAAACAACAGTTAGGAAATGTTGGTTCAATCAATTTCTTCAATCATCCAGAAAGAAATCGAGTCGCAGTGGATAAAAAAAAATTAATACCACTTCCAAATCACTGAAAATCTTTTCTTATAAACCTGTTAAATAAGCCTTCTTGTGAAAAGAATTATCCTACAAATGTAGTCAGCATGTCGACGATTTAGAACTTTTCTGAAGGTTCTACATCAATGTATAACATGAACTCTCTAAGCCTAGCTAAAGTTTATAAACTTCCTTGGAGAGTAACAAACCGATAAACTAAATCAAAAACATTCTTCAAGTTTCGATAATTTTGATTAGGTGGAGGATCTAACGAAAAGGCAAACAGATTCTTTGGGAATCCAAATGATTTGTCCATCAACTGAGCGTATACTCAAGAGTCTTTCTGGAAAGAATAATTCTCCAACGCCATTTCAGCTGGTTAACTTAACCTAAGTAAAAAAAAAAAAAAGGCCTGAAAAGTAGATCCTATCCTGATGGGGATTTGAATCCAGTTATTTTCAAACAAAACAAGTCAATGCTATCAACATCACTATGGAAGTATTGTGGCCACAATACCACTACCAACCAATCCATTGGGATTGGTTGGTAGTTCTTTGTGTTTATGAACGAAGAAACTAAGGACATGAGACAAATGTATTATGTCGGTTCAGTGTTCTCCTGAGACCGGTTTGTTCTTTAAAGGATGAAAAATCCGAGTCGCAGAAAGGACTACCCTGCCGCCTCCGTACCAGGCCAATCAGCTATTTTAAGAACCTTAAAAAAAGGGCTACTAGCGAAACGTGAGTAAAAAAATGGGGGAAAAAAGTAGATCTTGATATCTCACACGATACTGCCTCATCTCTATCGCAGCACTGCGTGGAAGGCGTTTCCCAATCATCTCTGATAATTTTACAAAGTGAACACAGTCACAAAATTTATTTTAGTTTAGCTTTTCTATTGTTGGTAATAATACATAATGTTATTCTACACCAGAGATTGGCAGAGAGAAAGACGCAGTTATCTAATCCATCATTAAAGCTACATGGCATCGTAACTTGACAGTCGTAATGTTATTCCTTCAGGCACTATACTTCGCTAATTGATTCTCCATACGATCCAACTGAACGCAGTTAGCGATCAGAAAATACATTTATCTCCGCTTCGCTCAGAGCAAAATTGTCTGCTGCAAAACAAATTTTAGAAAGCGAAAAAAAACTTCTCCCTGTAAAACCACCTTTATCATTCTTCTATTATTGTATGATTGGATTTTCGATTGGATTGCGCTGTGAGGAGTTTACTGCCTGTGGTGTAAATGCAAGATCCCATACGGAGGAGAGACAGAGAAATCTATTGAACAACACATGCATACTATAGGCAATAGAATACCAGTTGCTGCATTAGCATTAACAAAAGAGATATTCTGCACATTAGTCCTGTTCAGAACATCTCTAGTCCTGCACCCCTTACTCTGAACTCTGACACCTGTGTAACTTGTTGACTTTTTTTTTCCGAAGGTGAAACTACAACTCAAAGGTAAGTTTCAAAGATCCAGATGAAACTACACTTAGTACTGAATTAATCTCAAAGGAAGTCCATCTATGGTGTTTGCAGCAATGGTAGAGATCGCATATGCAATCAAGTTAAGATCCTGCTTGGTTTTTTTGTTACTTCTGGACGTTAGCACCTCATACCAGATTATCGGTAATTAAGCAGACAAATATTTGAGTCTCACTTCTTCAAGGATTACTTTAAAGTAAAGTTAGAAATGTAAAAAACATTTAAAAAGTTTTGTTTTATTGGAGACGCCCCCTTGAGGTATCTTCAATTATGAAAACGCCTACGTTATGCCTGTCAACAACACAAATAAATAAATAAAATAATTACTTAAATTAAGGGGATATTAAATCCCACACATAGTTTTAAAACCGAATAAGAAACTCAAAGATTGGAATCAGAGAGTTTCTTGCCGAATATAGTAAACTATAAAGTATCGGCGACACTAGCGTTAGCAAATGCAAGTGATCCTAGTACGTAGTACAATACCGGACGACTCGTTGCAAAGGTGGGGGAAGTTCATATCGCTATTCTTAGGTATTTTCCATAATGTAAAAACACATTTCCTAGGAAATGTATGCTGTTATTACATTATGGAGGGAGGTCACTACCCAGACTGGTTTCAGCCTTTTTTGAGGCTTCATCAGTGAGTAGCTAGGCCTAACACCTGTTTGGATAACTCGTTCGCAGAGTATATAAGTTCTTTTCGCTATACACTTTGGTATTAGGTCTAGCTACTCACTGATGAAGCCTCCAAAAAGGCTGAAACCGGTCTGGGTAGTGACCTCCCTCCATAATGTAATAACAGCATACATTTCCTAGGAAATGTGTTTTTACATTATGGAAAATACCTAAGAATAGCGATATGAACTTCCCCCACCTTTGCAACGAGTCGTCCGGTATTGTACTACGTACTAGGATCACTTGCATTTGCTAACGCTAGTGTCGCCGATACTTTATAGTTTACTATATTCGGCAAGAAACTCTCTGATTCCAATCTTTGAGTTTCTTATTCGGTTTTAAAACTATGTGGGATTTAATATCCCCTTAATTTAAGTAATGTTTTCATTGCCGAAATGAAGCTTATTAGCTCTTTATATTTAAATAAAATAATAGTGTGTTGTAGCTCACGCAGTTGAGACAATCCATAAAATATGAGTATCAAAACTGGATATTCAAGTGAACGAAGAATCTGCATGCCGCTAATAGGCATCCGGTTCGAATTCCGCATTGGAATGGATGTTGTAAAAGTCCTTATATAGTAGATGCCTTCATCATCCCATGTGAGATCATTACCTCGTCTAAATAACGTTTATTTTCCCGAGCAGAACATTTATAAGAATAAAAGAAAAATCGTATGAAGAAATCGCAAGCTTTTATTAAGATAAAGTGATAACCAATTTTCATAGTGTAATATCACATAATGTTATAAAAATGATAAACTGAAGTAAATTAGTGATGATTGGCCAGAAACTGAAAACAGTTTGCAACACCTTAATCCCGGATTCTAGAAATGATTTTCAAATATAATTCATATTTTGGGAATGATTCGTTACTTTTCCTTTCAGATAAACGCTCCGATAAATAAATCCAAGCAGTATGGATAATATTTGATGTATTTCGGATTGGAACTAAGATCAGCACTTCTGGAGACCTCTATGTCACAATTGATTATACAATGACTGTGCAATCGGGTAACGAATAACTTGAACGTGGATCAACTTGCAAAGATTCATCTTAATGCTAAAAGTACTCGGGATAAATTTGTGTGACTATTGATGACGGTATGTGCAACACAACGGAATTTATCTAAATCGAAGAAAGCTTTAATAAAGACAGATAATCGTTATAAAAGCTTTTCAACTGAAGGTAAGTTTTCGCGCAGAGGTTCTTCCTCCCTAAAACTGGTTTTGCATCCAGCATAACATGCAAACCAGTCAGAAGAATGCACGCATTAACAGACATAATATAGTAGCCTCATAGCTTTAATTGTTTCGGAGTTAACTCCAAAAGAACAGCAGTTTCTCATGTGAATTTTTAATGTATTTTCTTCTTCCAACCTTACGTATCCAACTGACAAAGATGCTGAGGAATTTTATGGGTTCTTTTGGTCAGTTTGCCTCTTATGAGGATGAAAAATCCGAGTTGGGTGGGTGTGATTTATAGTCTAATACATTACAGTTCATTAGTAACTGGTGTGGCTATTTTTGATACGTCACTATTACCAACAAAACTCACGCAAATTGCTTACATTCTTAATATAAGAATGAGATCTTCACTCTCTAATTCACTGTACATATTGGTTGTCCTCGCCTGCCCAGAGGAGATCATAAAATCGCGTGGACTTCTCCTTGCGAGCACAACTGTCAATATCTGTCGTATAACAAGGAATTATCTTGGTGATTGCTAATCTTTCCCTTAGTTGGATTATAATTTTAAATCTTCTGATCTAACTAATGTTAAAAAATATTAAAATAATCGTGTTTAATCTGAATGCTAAACAGTCTCCTGACTTAAAATTAAGCTATATTCGACGAATTCTTTAAGAATGACGATACATCTTTGCCATTACATTACCATCAATTCCTCCTGCTTCAGTTCTTTCTAAAATAACGAAGAAATTCATTAAGAGCCAACTACTGTACTGCACGGAAACCTTTCAACTAATAAACGATCGCTAGTATTGATTGTTCTGTCGATTCGTTGGTGATCATGTCAACCACCTTTGGACAAATGCTACGGAAATGTTTCCAAAAAAAAAAAAAAATCTGAGGTCTCTCTTTTGTAACTTGCACTATTTTTCTCTCCAATCAAAAAAGGTTTCCATATTTTTACTATTCTCACGTACAATTTAGAAAGTAAACATTCAATATTGAAAACATGACGTGTTTAGTCATATGACTACGTAGCTAGAAAATGTAGGTCATTATTTCTTACTTTTAAAGTGTGATCTTTGCGTTTACGTCAACTCATCTGTACTGTATTTTAGCATTCAGGAAATTCAGTTTCGTGATTTTTGTCATAAAGAACAGCTTCTAAAAGGTCATCACTTTTCTTGGATGATACTATTCGCAAATATTGTTTGTTCTTTTAAGTTTCTGTTGTAAGTTTTTCTTGCAACTACTAAGAATATGCAAGTTTTCAAAAGTCTGTTATATAAAACAAAAGGCTTTGTTTTATTGACAAAATGTTTGAAAATGCAACGAATTTATTTTAAAAATAAACAAACTGAATCGCCTTTTCATTTTCCAAAGGAAACAGGCCCCTTTTAACAATAACCTGAAAATTGGTATGTTAGAGTTGATCTCTACGCTCACCATCCGATGGTTGATTGTATGCGCACAACATTGTTCGAGAAAATAGATGTTTCATAATCCTAGTACATTTATTTAAATGTACCTGCGTGTATCCTACACTTCGATTGCCGAATTAAAAACGAGTTACTTCCTTGAAACCCTACTTTGATATCCAACGATCGAGTTCTCTATATCAACTTTGTCCCAAATCTACAATATTGTTTTTATACTTGCTGTGATTTTTCTAAGAGCGACCGGAATATTTTCGCCTCCGAAAAGAAGAGGTCAATTAGACTATTCAGTATCTCATTGTCATACTGACGTTTCCATTTCTGCTTCACACCTTTACTGCTTGTATTTCTTCCGTCAGCATGCATAGAAAGGGGCGCCAATATCTAAATCTAAACCAATTCTAAATTCTCTAAATCCATAGTTACAAATAAAAGCACTCTCTTACATGAAGACTTTATTCTGATATGATGTATCAGACTATATGTCACATAAATCGACTTTGATATACATCACTTTACTCTGCTCCCGCCAGAATTATTTATTCATTTGTCTATTGTATCACCAACGCATCCATTCCGGTGTTATTACAGAAACTAGAAGCATTTTCAACCAGAAAGCAGTTTGCTACACGTCTTCCTAAGTTACAGGTCGCTTCCTGCTGTTTTAGTAATCCGAAAAAGATCATACACGCCACAATTAGAGCGATTACATCATGTGTAATCTCTCTGATTAAGGAATTTGTAGTACAAATATTTCTTGTCAGTTTCTCATCTTGGTCCAACTGAAGCTGGTGAAAAAGCAAAGAATTTCTCGAGTCAATACAGAGTTCAACTAATATAAAGAAAAAGAAAAAGCTAGTTCATGTTGGAGACGAAATACAGAGCAAAAATGAATTTCAGACATACAGAAATGTTTGGGTAAATTTGGAGAAAAAGACAAATTATATAGCTGGATTTCTGTTGAGAATATGCACTAGTCATCGAAAAAAACCGTTCTCCACTATAGGACAGAAAGAGCTTTAGTAAGGACTTTTCAACTGAAAAGGTATCCGGTCTCGTACGGGAGTAGAAGGGTTGTTTCCCGAAAAAATTGGGTTTGGATTTTTCATCGCAAAACAAGCAAACACACGCAGTTAACAGATATAATACTCTTCCTTAGCCTAAATTATTTCTCGAAGCTCCAAACAGCTCAACTGGAGCTTCTTCCAACATAAAAATGTGCATAAGTTCATGAAGAAATAAGAAGCCTTATTCAGTAAGTTTATCTGGTTATGCCGGCCTGGTTGGCCGAGTGGTTAGCGTATCCACTCTCCAGCCAAAGGGCTGCGGGTTCGAATCCCGCCGTGTGCATCGATGCTTGTGATTGTCTGTGAAAATACTAGTGGTGGTGGTGGTCGGCGGTAGATGACGTTCGTGTAGATGAAGGTAGTTGCGGTTGGTGGATTGGTGGAGACGGAGAGTTGTATAGTAGGTGCCCTCCCTCGATGAGTCTTTGGACTCCCTGGAGGTGTCATATAATAATAATAATCCTATGTTATTCTTGATAGTGATATCTTCACACTGTTTCAAGACAGAAGAGGTATACATGATCTCAAATAGGAAATTACCACCATTTTCTTCTAAGCAGAATAAAAAATGAATAGCACACTAAAAAAAAAGAATAATATCTAAGAGAGCTTTGAAAAAACAAACAAAGTCGAGCAGCTATCAGAGATGAACTGTAGACTCAAATATACAAATATTAATCGGAAAAAAAAACGAAAACGTTTGCAAAAAAGGGCCCAAACCCTAGTGACTCATTGGCGAAATTTGATGAAAATATTGACTGATTCAGGCAGGGAAGCATGTGACGAAGTGCTGTGAAAAGATAGAAAAATCAAAATCCATGGTGGACTCAGGAAGTTAAGAAGTAATCCTTGAAATGAAACGAAAAGGGAAAGCTGCTAGCAAGTGTACCCTAAAGAATACAATGAAAAATGTATTCTGGGGGACTGTTGAAAAAAAAAAGGCTTTGCAATAGAGCAAACAGCGCTATTAGTAGGAATTAGTGATGAGTAATTGCCACCTGACTGGCCAAATAGGTATCCTAACCGCTTCACAGCCCACGGGAGCCAGTTTGAAAACCACCGCAGGCAGGGAAAGATGTTTACATGGTACTGAATGTCATCGCCCATGTGGAACCAATAGTCTGCTTATCGGACACCTGAAATTGGGAAGGATGTACAGAAAGGTTTTGATGTTAAGTCAAAGTAGGGTTGTACCACTTTTGTCCCTTATTATTTAATAATCTGTATGAATAATCTTATTAAAGAGATTATATTAACTTATTTCTTCATTCGACACGGTTATTTCGTCTTAAGTAAGTCTCCTACAAATCTTAAACGAACACATTTAACTGCTCTAGGAAATTTAGAATGAAAAGCGGCAGTGAAATTAGAAAAGCAGAAAATGGAATGGAGATCCTATAGAAGAAATAAAACATGTCAGATATTTACACACAGTTTTAGTGCAGACCGGCAAATTAAATCTTGAAATAGAGAAGAGAATAAGCAAAGCTGGTTGGTGGGAAGCCAGTTGGGAATAAATTTATATGGAATATGAGAGAAATTACATAAACATTGAGCACAAAAGACATGTTTAAACTTCGTGGATCTGGGAGCTCGGTAAGAAGTAAAACAGTTGAACTAAGACTGGAGAATACAACAGCAGTGTCACATTAGAAATGAAGCTATTAGGAAGGAAGTCTACATTGTTATCAAGAATGTGAGCGCAGTTCATATTGCTGAAGGTGACGTGGTCACGTGAATAGAATGGAGAAGAAAGGTTAGCAGTTTGATATCGGGGAAACAGACCCAGAAGAAGACCAAGATCCAGTGGGATTGACAGTATAGTTGCACTTAAAAAGAACACACACACACACACAGAATGTGTACTTAAACAGCGATATTCGACTTCCCAGCTAATCTCATCAGCCATCAATTCAGACGCCACCCCCTGTTTCGACAACATAACTTGGCTTCTAATGAATTGAACTGGTAAAGAGAGGAAAGTGAATCTTATCTGCATAGTCTGCTGCATCTATAAGTGTAAAAAAAGTTTTCAGAATAAAAATCACCTAACTCGCTTCAGTTGAAAACACTTAGGTCCTACTGCTCAAAAAGCTCTATTAAAACTTCGTGATACATCACAGATCACTTGTTAATACTGTCTCCTACTTTTAAGTTTACGGATCAAACTTGGTTGTCCTGTAGTCTTATTTGTCCCTTTCTCTCATTTGGAAACACCCATGAATGATTCCTTCCTGAACAGTGCTCTACAAGAGGTCCCCTGCAAACTGCGGAGTTTTCTTTTAGTATCCAAGTCATCCAGCATTTAAATAAAAGTGATGAATATTGATATCTGAGATCAAGTATTCTTATCATAATTTTGTCAGCGCTGTTTCTCTTTCTGACTACATATGGCATAAAACCTTCTCTTTTTTGTCTACCACATGTGAATGAGCTTAATTTTCATTTTTAATAATCATCGATGTTGGAATGGTGGTAGATGTGTTTTCTACTACGCAGTAATTGTGATTCTTGAGTGACTACTCGAGATGGGTATAATTTGAACTAGGATGCAGTTTTCTTTCTCTGTGTAGATTCTATGAGGCTACCGAATGTATCAAAATCTACTTAGTTAAAAGATCATTGTTCCTCCTTGGTAACTATGCCCTTATTTGTGTTCCACCTGCTATTCTATTGTGGGTCTTTGAAACGTCTCCCTGTCTTTGAGCAATAGTTTGATCTGAAAAATCAAAAGAAGTCACTGGAAGAGAATAGTGCTTACTTTAAGGATCAGGATGTCTAATTTTGGTGCAGTTTTTTATGAACATGTAAGCACGCTGTTGTAGTACTACGGGTGGACTAAGGGTCACATAATTTGCAAGATAGCGGTCTCACACCGAACAATAAAAATCATCTCCAGACTTCACAAGCATCCATTCAATAGTAAGAATCAAAACGTAATGGCATCGAGGCCTGTGTTTAAGAAATACAAACCCGGATATGTCACTTTATTTTTACGTTCAAAAGGGAACATATTAAGCTTCCTTCAAGGGGGCTATTCAAATCTATTAAGCAAACTTTGCTTCTTTCATTGAGAAGGAAACACTTCCTTTTCAGGTTCCATTTATGCTTAGACGACTAAATTATCGTATGATCTGGGATGGTTCATCCAGGATGGCAGTTGGCTAAGAATAATAAATTTTTAAAAAAATTCCGAGCTAAACAATAGCTGAAATAAATATACTTGGTTTTCATACTCATTCTTTTAGGATAATGTGGAGAGTCTTATGACTAAATATGATAGACATTTTCGTCTGTAAACTGCGTGTGTCATCCTGTTATTTTTGTTTGGATGCCAGGTGAAAAAAACCTCAGTTTCCGAGTGAAAAAAATCCATCTCCGTATGACACCGCTAACTCACTTTCAATTATAAAGCGAAGTTCGTCTCCGACTGAATTTATCACGTTTGCGCTTTCATTGGTTACAATAAAATATCAATATCAAAGACAGCACAGCAACACTCGCTGCGATAACATTGCCTCTTTACCTTCCGAGAGGTTGACAGTGAAGATGAAGCCAATAGCTTCCAACCCACGAAACCGGTAAGCATCACTAATTCAACTACCTTCAATAAGTGCAATCTTTGCTTGTCGTGCATGATGTAGAAAACTCGCTTACACCAGATTATTGGATTCATCCTGTACTACATAAGTGTCTCTTCCGCTACAGCCCAAGTTGCATTTAAAGCAAGAGGCAGAGAAAGACGTTTAGTTGTCTTGTAATACTTCTCTTTTTAAAACTGTCTGGTGCTGAGTTTAAAATAGGCTTCAGCGAAATTAAATGTAATTTTCCAAGGCTCGTCACAGTGTGTAATAAAGATTTGGAGCTACTTAAAGTAAATGAATAGTTCCGCTTTCAAACAGAACAAAACACAATGACCAATGAGCAAATTCTTTGTCTGTAGCCTCGTTACAGTCCCTTTATTTAACAACCCGTTTTATCTTCGATACTTGAAATGGGTGTGTTCTCGTAATCGTCAAACATTAAGCAATCTTTACTAGAATTCTGAAAACGACTTCCAGTATTTCAACCCACACTTTATCGTTTGTTTCCGTATATGAAAAAAAAAAAAAAAAAGCAACCAAACGGCAATTGGTTTTATGATAAAGGAGCAAACGTGATGAAACGAGTCAATGTTCATCATTTGCCCATAAAAATAGTGACAATTTTGATTTCCTCCTATGAACTAAAGTATCGTCTTCACAGCTCAGTCAACAGGACACGCAACTCAAGATTTGATAACTTAAACCATTCAGCTATGTCAGCAGTAATGTCCAAGTTCTTAAAAGTTTCGTTCATCAGAAGGAGATTTTTTTACTCCCATAGACTGACACCTTGTGGCCTTTAAGCGACTTGCTGCTAATCCAAAACTCCACCAAACAGTCATTGATCATATTGCTCCACATTTTTGGAGAATCTAATTTATTATGTTAAACATACATGTGTCTTGAAAGAAGTGGATTAGTTTCTCTATGCATCACCTACCTGCAATCCACGTTAAAATACCTTCTGACAAAAGACACATCAGATGTCTCGACCTTAACTCTAAACAACAACATCCTTCAAAACTATGGACTCGTGATCTACACCGCAAATGCAGGCAACAAACAATGGAAATAAATAACGGCAATGGGAGGTTAAGATTTATATATTTCTACAGAAATAAAGATGCGCATGACAAAATATAATAATCCAGCATAGCGAACGGTTTAAAAAAAAGTTCGTATGAATCTCAGCCGACAGTTGGCAAATTTCGGAAAGGTCAAAGGACCTTTCTGAAATATGTTTTAAACAGGAAAGTAAACAAGGTGTTGTTGTAATGAATTTGCAACAAGACCTTCCTCCTCTTCTGGATAATAATGCCGCAAACTGTTCATTATTGTTCCTTCTTTCCTCTAATAATGGCTGTGAGGACCAAAGGGTCCCAAAGGCAGAGATTCCTCGTTTATTACATTCCTCACTTGTAAAGCTCAATGTCCTGTCACGAGCAAATAACTTGACCTTATAGAAACGTAATTATTGTTGTGATAAAGCGAATCCCACCACTCCTGTATGAGGCTGGTTATCTCACCTTCAGTTGAAAAGTCCAAAGGTTCTTCATATCATAGTGCGATTCTCGATCCTAAGTCCTTCCAAGCAAAGTCGTCAGTGCCTTCATATCTAAGTTCGGCATCGTCAATACGGATTGAACTGCTGAAGGTCAGTAATTATAACGGTATTGTTCCGTTTTTGTTCAGGGTTTGTATTTTCTTTGAAACTTAGAAGTTTGGTAGATTAGCGGGCGCTGAAAAAGATTAGATACGATGGTAAGTAACAAAATATCTGCAATATATTTGTTAGAATTACATCATACAAAACATTTATATTGCTCAACAGTCTCATGTTTTTAAAGCATTTATTTCAGCACAACGAAAAGACAAAAAAATTAGCCGGAAATCAAGTTACGGGATCCACTGCCTTCTTCCTCTCTTTACTCCTAACAAAATGGCAGCCAATCTTGATTCAAGCACGTGGCGCTCCGACAATACAATACAATGTACACAATGTTGTAGTTTAAATCGTAACGTTTGATTTCTTTCCTTGCCTTCATCATGGGGAAACACATGGTACTGTCTACAGCTTATCATACAATATCTCGCATGTTCTCTCTCTCTCTCTCTCTCTCTCTCTCTCTCATTAAAATCAGGGTGTTTGTTAAGTTTCGGCTTTGATGTCATTCCTACTCACTTGCTGTAGTTGGCTGACAAATAGTCTGTGAGTGGGTAGGTGGAAGAAGGTTGTATTTGCAGAGACAGATTATCTCATCTTTTACTTTAAATTTTTCTAAAGTCCTCTTGTACTGAAATAAGAATCGAATCCAGGCCTTAAAACATTTCCATAGTGCAGAGTTCCCGGATTACATACCCCATACTCCACCAGCGGTACTAATGCACACCCTTTCACTGATGATGTCACAAAAAAAAATGGCATTCGTGAATGAATATGAGATCCAATCAAGACTACAAATAATTTACCCTGTCCTATGGAAAACAAACTGCAAATTTTGGTATTGTAGTTTGCCCGTTACTTCGCTTCCTAACCCTCCTCTTGACACACTTCCCATAGAGAGCGATCACCTAAAATACGGACAACAATATCGCTTACTGAAGAACTGTGTTGATTATGATCACGCCAGAGCATGTCTGAGGAAGGACAGTCAGTACTACGTGGCTGTTAATTTCTGTGTATGTTCGTAACCGTTTTTTTTTTTTTCTGCTTGAGGAAGATCCGATTTTCCCAAAGAAAACGTTTATACTCTTTATAATTTATCCAATCATGCATTTCTAATCTCGTTATCTTTCAATCTGCCCAAAGGTCAAGAGATCAACACATTTATCTCGTCTGTGATATGTTGTCACGCACGAGATGATTAGTAAACTGATCACTGATCAATCTCGTGTATGACAGCATATCACCCACGAGATGAAAACAATTATCTCTTTGCCTTTCATCAGTTTGAGCAACAAACTAGTTATGACCACGAAAGAATCGAAAGCCACACGTTTTCAGTTCTCTCGTGTGGAAGAATATCAGAGATCTCTTCTGTAAATTTAACCGGTCATTGCACTTTACGGATGTCCTAAAGATGATGCACAGTATAATGGTATAAAGTAAATTTTAATAAGTCGCAGCTGTGGCATCGTTTGTACACTGGGAGAGAAAGCAAGATTTTAGTCTATGGAAATATTATGCGTCTCGGAGAACCATAATATACCAGTTTTAAGCTATCGGATGAGCATCGGAGTTTGAGGATTGTTCTCTCTAAAATTTGGGTTTCTTTCCCTCGCACTGCGAAAGCAGATTGGTTTTCAAATTACCTGACCCCTAACTCTTTCCACGATACCAATGCACTTTCCTTCTTTGCTTGGAGATCATTTATGATTCATAGAAATTGAATTTAAATTTTACACTCTTTAAATTCATCCGAAAATTTAAAGACTGCATTCTTTCATCGTGCCCGCCTCTCTCTCTCTCTCTCTCTCTCTCTCTCTCTCCCCTATCATACAAATAAAGCACACGCATCTCTTACTAATGGCCCTCAATTCTTCCTAAGGCTAATTCATCATTCATTCCTAAATAAAAAAAAGCCATGAATGCACAATAACACAAGTCCTTAAAGAGTGTAGTGATGGGGGTGGCCGTGTGTACCGCTGCTGAACTCAGCCGTTGTTTACACGTGCAGCGCATTGTCTGTTTCGATGTAAGCGTCACCGACTTCACCGCATCACCTACGACATTCGGAGGGAATGTTGCATCCCCGATTTCATTAATCTACAAATAAAAAAATGAAATATATAAAAATGGAATTACCAGGTAAACTCTATTAAGCAAAGAACAGAATCAGGTAAGGGAGAATCCAGTGTATTTATTTCGAGGGGAAAAAAATGAAATTTATAAATTTATAAATTTATAATTTTCCTTACGGCAGAGGCAAGGAGTAATTTTGTCCAAGAAAATCTCCATCTCCAAGAGGGAGATTGCTCTTTTCATAAAACTATCCACTCCTCCACCAGATCTCTTTACCACAGGAGCAAACAGAGTTGAATACAATAGCTCTAAAAATAAATACTTCAAAATAAAATACAGTCTTTTTTGAATGACTCTTTGAATACACGTATTCCAATAAAATGCTACCTTTTGTTTTCAGCATTTATAAATTAAGAACCAGGAAAATGTGAATCTTCGATTTCACTGACTTCAGAGATCGCTCGAATTAGTCGCCCAAGCAATCTCCAAATACTTTGGAGATATTCTCTCACTTAGAATATAATTAAATGAGTATAATGAATAACTTAGAGAATAGAATGAAGAAAGCGTGCGATTATTCTTATATCTCCTTAATCTGATATTAGGAAGTTATCATTTGACCTTAAGACAAATGAGAACAGCTCAGGAAAAAGAAATAACGACATGTGTGTATAGTGCACATAAGTGAGGAGAAAAATTATGTTATAATAATATGAAAGAGCCACCCTGGAACTCATAATCTAAATGCATCTTATTGCGTAGAAATTGCATGAGAAAACAAAAGTGTGAATGAACCGAAGCAGATGACACACACATCACAACATTTAGTTGGAATTACTGAAGGGAAAACGAACTACAAATCCCTCATTACATTGCGCTTTATTTTTAGGAGAAATGTTGAAAATCAGGAAAGGTATGTGCCTATCATCTCCAATTAGACAGCCAGCTTTATGAGTTATATCTTATCTGCAGGCTTTAAGGTCCATGACCGACCAAGCATCCTTGGCTTACAAAAACTTAACTCGAATAAAGTTACCTATTGAAATGTTTCTGTAATTTGCGTATATTGAGTTAATCAATTTGAGAAACACGAGTTTCTCGGAGAAAACCCTGGCAGCTTCATAGGAGAACTTAGCTTAACGTCAGCTGAAAATCCTTCATAAAGATTCTTGTGACCAACTGGAATTCGAACGCAAGTCTTTCCTGTTAAACTTACTGACTGGGGAAACCTAAGGACCTCTCAAATGTATTGTATGCTAGATAATAAGAAAACAGGACATTATATAAAGGCATGATGATGATGATGATGATGATGCATATAAAATATATTCAGTTAATTGCTTTAAGGATTAGAATAGTCACTACTTTCCTGCATAATATTTTTGTCAACGCCTGTTGTCACATCTTCGCTGCCATATATGCAGGATGATTGATTTCCTGTCTCATTCCTTGGGTCTATTCCTTATCTAAAATCTTATTCGACATTTAAGGAATAAAGAAAAAGCCCCAATAAACATGAATCCGTATTTTCCGATGTACAGCTTCATGTAGTGGCAGCAAGAAGGACAATAGCTCTCAACGGGCAGACGGCAAAAGGTCAAGAAATATGCAGTAAATGTGAAAAAGCATTTCTAAAGAATAAAAAAAATAAATAAATAATATTAATAATGAATCCTTTGTTGAAAAGAGATGTATCGTTATATTAATCCTTCGGTCTATTTTCACGCTTAACACACACACACACACACGTGTGTGTGTGTGTGCCTGCGCGCGCGATTAAATTCATCTTCCACCTAAAGACAAATAAGAGCTGGAGGGTTTTTCCGTCTGAAACTCAGGTTTTTCATCCCTCAAAATAGTCAAACCGATCCCATGAATACGCATATCTACAGACATAAAATACTTAGCCTTAGGGGGATACTTACCCTTGAGGAATGGGTCCCATTCTGCCAAACGTGTCCACAGGTTGTGGATAGGGGAATGGCCTCTGGATACAGAGGCTAGCTATGAATAACAGGGAAACCTGTAAATAAGCAGTCGTGGACAATGGGACTGCATCTAAGAACAGGAAGTGCTAGGATATCCAGTGGCATGGCCATCTCTGTAAAAAGTCGCATATTTCCAATGACGGGGATGCGACACGGCGAAATATAATCCCCATTAAATAATTTCCAGCCAGCTGGATGTTGGGGAAGCCACAGCATTCATCCAAATCAGCGGAAGATCGCCATTGAGTGACAACGGTGTGAAGGATATCGTGGTAATCGTGAACGTGAGGATCCATACCAAATCGCTTTAGATGGCCATTGCTGGACAAGGAAGGCAATGAAAAAAAAAACCTTGTTCTAAGAAAATTACAATAATTGTGCACGGAAGAGAGTCGTAAATCAGAGAAATCTTTGTACACTCATTGGGATGTGGAATGTGAAAACCTTCCTACAAATTGGAAAGTTAGAAAATATAAAGAGAGAAATGGATAGATTAAAATCAGCCATACTAAGAATTAGTGAGATGAGATGGAGTGGAAGTGGAGGCTTCCGGAGTGGCGACTGTAGAATCATTATTTAATGGTGTGACAGGAAAAGAATGGAGTCGCAATAGTCTTCAATAAAGAATGGAGAAGAATCAGTAAAATATAGCAGCAGACTCATAATGATAAAACTCGAAGCAAATCCAACAAATATATTAATAAGAATACAAGCATACATGCCTACCACAGTGATGACGAAGTTGTAAAAACATATGCAAATATAGAGTACTTGATAAAACTCGCTAAAAATGAAGACAACCTAACTGTCATGGGTGATTGGAATGCAATCATAGGAGAAGGGAAGGATCGCAGAGAAATGAAAAAATATGGACTGGGATGCGGAAATGACAGAGGTGATAGGCTTTTATAGTTCAGCCAGTAATTTCATGTTATAATCACCGACAAATGGTTTCAGATACCAAAAAAAGAAGGTATAGTTGGAAAATGTTATAGGAAGGTATCAAATATGTTGTATTATGACAAGATATGATATAAAATTAAAGTAAAAAAGTTACCCTGGAGTTACGTGAAATACACGGAATAGCTTCGTTATTGTAAAATTTATTAATGTAAAAAGTTACGTGCAAAGGTTACCCTGGATCTGATGTAGACAAAGACCACAATTTGGTGTTATCGAAATGTAGTTTGAAATTCAAAAAACTATTAAAATCAAGGGAAAATGCCCAAATGAAACCTGGATAACCTGAATATATAGGAACACTATAGAGCCTATAAAAAAAAATACTGATGCAATCATTAAAATAGGAGAAAGCGGAAAGATAAATACCGAATAAAAGTGGAACCATTTTAAGGACACAGTCACCAAAGCAGCCCATGACTGCATAGGAATTTGAAAACGATCAACAAAAAAGCATTTGATCAACCAAGACATTCTAAACCTAACAAATGAAAGAAGAAAATACAAAACCTCTCAACATAAAGAAAGTAGGGGGAAATATAAACAACTAAAAATAATATGATAAACAGAAAATGTAAAGAAGCAAAAGAGCTGGAGGGTTTTTTCCGTCTGAAACTCAGGTTTTTCATCCCTCAAAATAGTCAATGGCATAAAGAGAAGTGCAAAGAAATTGAAGATTTAACCAAGATTGGGAGAAATTGGCCCAACAATATTATAAGATGAATATGAGTGGGTGCTGAACGAACTATCTTCTAACAACCACCGGGCATTAATAACATTCCCTCAGAATTAATAAAATATTCAGGAAATATAACTAAATCATAGTTATTCAAGATCATAAAAGATATATATGAAATTGGAATAATTCCCAAAGACTTCTCTTTCATTCCCATTCTTAAAATAAATAATGCAGACAAGTTTGAAAATCATCGAACAGTAAATCTGATATCACATGCGTAAAAAATATTGCTAAAAGTTATACAAAAATATTAACAAGTAAGGCTAAGGAAAAACAGAGAACCATCAACTGGAACAAGTTCACTCCTTTAAATACTTGGGATCATATATACAAGATGGTAGAGTAGACAGAAATTAACAACAGGATAAGAGGGGGAACAAAGCTATTCTATGCAATTGAAAGCTCCACTCCTAGATAAGAAAGAAGTCACCCAGATTACCAAACTGGCAGTGTACCGTTCAGTGTTTCTACCAACATTAACATACAGTTGCGAGTCTTGGTGTTTAATAAGAGGAAACACAAACAAACTACAAACAATCGAAATGAAATATTGTAGGAAAGTGGCGCGAAAAACAAGACTAGATCGAATAAGAAATCAAACCATAAGAGACAGCCTTCAAGTTGCACCTCTGAACCAATTCCTAACACAAGCCCAAATGAGATGTTTTGGACATCTTAATCGAATGGAAGAAAGAAGAATATCAAAAACTGTATACGAAAGCCAGAAAAAAGGGAAAAGAAACATAGGCAAACCCAGGAAAGGTTGGCAAAAGGAAATTAAAGAAAAATTGGAAAAGAAGGGAATTAACTGGAAGGAAACAAAACAACAAACCGTGGACAGGACGGCATGGAAATCTGTTTGGCAAAATCTCGACTCTTAAAAGCACAAGAGACGAAGAAGAAGAAGAAGGCTGAGGAATACATCATCAATGACCAGTTTGGATTCAGGAAACAATTCAGAATAAAATACTCTGATAGTTTTCTTTGACTTGGAAGAAAACCCTCGATGGTTAGACAAGAACTAAATCCATAATTTAAAAACAGTAAATGTAGACATGAGAGATAGAAGACTCATATTTAATCTCTACTAGCACCAAAAAGCCCAAATAGAAACAATAAACAGCAACAATACGTAAAGCTGTAAGACAAGAGTGTTCTCTTTCTCCAATATGATTTAATATGTACATTAAAGAAGCAATAAAACAAATTAACAGAATTAATCAAAGACGATAGAAGAAGCTAATCAGATATAAAAGCCAAAATTAGTCAAAAAGATTTCTACAATAGAAGAGACATTTTACTAATAAAAAAACTCAGCATTCAACTAAAAAAGAGACGAGACCGGTGATAATACACATATGTGAAAACGTTGGAGGCATTTGAATTTTCTTGATGGAGAAGGATGATCAGAATTAGTTGGATAGAAAGATAGCCTAATGAAGAAGTCCTAAACATGGTTCAAGAATAGCGGTTAGTATGAACCACATCGATAAGAGAAGAAAACGCCTAATTGGATACCACGCTGCCACCAACCAACCTCGGTTTGATGCACCCAAGAAGAGGGATGCAGCAGGGGAATGGCAAGCCGCTGTATTAAATGGCCTAAAGCCTCTAATCGTGAGATTCAACCCGTCCTGGACGAATGAAAACTGGATGAATGTATTGTGAGATGCCCTTTATTCCTTAATGGTTCCACGTATTTTTAAGCACGTCACTGTCAAGCTAGTGATTCACAAAATATTCATCCCGAAGATTTGAGGACAGGTATATCTCCTTCACATCTCCTTGATGTGAAGTCCTCTTCTTCAATTGCATTTTGTTGCCACTTACAAAGTGAATTTTAAAAATGCCTTGCATCCAATCTGAACTTCCAGCAAGTTTAACGTAAACAGTCTGGTAATAATTTGTTATTGAAGATCAGGCAACAAAACAGAGTCGACTGAAATTATACTATTTGTATCATTTCATGTACAATTCATGAAAGTTCCCTTATGGAAAAAATGCTTCAACTATCGTAAAACTTTCTGGTCTGTATCAGCACAAGAGACGAAGAACTTATCACTCTACTGATAAGTTCTTCGCGAACTCTTTCCCAACAATTAAAGACAGTTTCTTGACATCATATTTTGCATAATTCATGAGTTATCTCGAGGTTTCTTTTTGTGAACTGTTTGATTGGTGCATTCTACTATAATGTTTCCGCTACACCTCCAGACCACTCAAATCCATTTGATCCTATTTTAATTCTTCATTTGGAAGTTATATTTACAGTCCTCATAATAACTACTGGCTTCACTTTGCTTGTCTCTATAAACTCTACTGATGATATCATTTACAGCCTCCAACTCCATGCTTCACTTAGCACTTGCGAACGGTTGAACGCACGAGGAATGGCGGAAAATTGAGAATTTAAATACCGAGGAAATGTTCTTTTTCATTTGAAAAAGAATAATTTAAAAAAGGCGCAGTTTTTAAAGAGGCTAACAGTTCTAAAACTCAAATTGTCTAAGCTTTAAACTGTTAGCCAGTCTCATACGGAGACGGCATTAAGTCTGTTAACTGAGTGTGTTCTTTGGCTGGTTGGCCTGTTTTGTGTGATGAAAAATCCCAGTTTTCAGGAAGAAAAACCATTCTCATCCCCCTCCGACTTCCTACGGAACTCACTTTCAGTTGAAAGTCCCCTTTAATGATTCTTCATGTTCCGAGCAGGATTCGAACCCAGTCCAGTCGAAAGGACATCTTTAGCCACGGAAGCTTCCCTTGAAAGTATACTGTGGGTGTTCAGCAGGCACCCATAACGATGATTTTTGTGATAGGCACATCATCGTTAGCGATGAGATCTGAATTTATTGATTACATCGCATGCGACCTCGCTTTGTCTGCGAGCTAAAAGTGAACTGAACTCCATGACATGGAAGAATGCGGGATCCTTAACATCAAAAAAAAACTAAAAATACCCCTTTACTAAGAACATTAACCATCTTTTGTGATGTCTAAGGAATTCACCAGGTGGATTCCTCGTCCCAAAAGCAACGAGTTTGGTTTTTTTTTACAACAGAAAGTAAATGACGATGACTGACGAAAAGAATGTTGACAAACGGTGTGAACAAACTCCTTCAGCCTCTCGGTCAAAAGGCATTTTTGACGCTTTAGTGATGACTTGACTTTATTCCCTTTACCAAGACTGTTTTTTTTGGGGGGGGGTGTAATTCCCTTTTTTTCTGTGTGAGAAATACCCTAAGTGGATTAGAGATTGCGTATAAAAATAATACTAAAGTGCGAGTAGAGCAAAGAACTGTACTTCAAGCCTGACAGTGACCTTGTGCACCTTAATTCGAAGGTGTCTTCTTGTGTATCAGCCAACACAAGAGGGATCAGATCACTTATAACACGGTAGCGCCGTGTGTGGGTAGGGAGAACGAAAGAATGTGTTACTTGAGGAAGTAGGGGAGTGTGTTCTTTGGGTTGCATTCATTGTGTGATTCAAAAGTATCATGTTTCAAAAAAACATTTTTTGGATTCTGATTTCATTCTGGACCTCGTGTTGTCCCTTTGAACTATCCCCAAAACTCTATAAATATAGATTCGTAAAATACTAAGAATGTACAGTAATCATTATGATCCTTACGTTTTGCACGGGATTAGCGTCGAGGTAGGAAAATCTGACACTCAAAAATAGTAACAAAAATCTCAAGAAAAATTCGTATACTTAAGTTCATTTTTCAAAGTTAAAAGAAATCCTTATAACTTTAGGAAGAAGTTACAAGAAACCTCCGGAAACCAACAGGTGCGTTTCGTAACCCCATAAAACAAAATAAGAATCCCCCTTCTCCTAGAAAACTTAATGAGGAGGTTATAAGACACGTGAAATGCTTTAATAAGACCTTTCATTGCAACGTGCGATCTCGAATGGTTGTACTGGATGGTGTGATAAACAGAAAACTTTATTTCAAAGAGAGAGAAAGAGAGAGAGATTGTAAGCATGTTATTTAGCGAGAACTGTGAGAAATGTATCATTAGGCAATGATAAGCTAAAAAAAAATGCTGTTGTCACGTGGGAGACGGAGGACATAAATTTAAGCTTCTCTTAAGGGAAATCAAGAGAAACATTTTACAAATGTGACCGCTGCGATCTCGGTGGGCGGCGTGTTTCTCCTTCCCCCGCATCCATCACAGAACAAGAAACCGAACACAAACATTGATTTATCAACTCCTCCATTTATCACCCGCCATTCTTCGCTGCGGAATCCGCGTCAATCAATGAGTCTTACACAACTAAAGTCACTGCTTTTATCAAAGTACAGTAAAAAAAATAAATTCTACTCCTGTATTCATTTCTTTTTCGTCTCTTTTCTCTCTCTCCCTCTCTCTCTCTCTCTTTCTCTCTCTCTCTCTCTCTCTCTCTCTCTCTCTCTCTCTCTCTCTCTCTCTCTCTCTCTCTCTTTCGTAGCTTCCACCCCATTGACCAACAACAAGGACCCCGGGGACAAAAGGGAAGATAAGAGCTCCGTCTCTGGGAGCAGCAGCACGTGCGTGAAGAAATCCCGCCACGCCAAATCCGTTCGACTGAGCATCAACGCCAGAGAGCGACGAAGGATGCACGATTTGAACGACGCCCTCGACGAACTGCGATCCGTCATCCCGTACGCCCACTCGCCGTCGGTCCGCAAGCTCTCGAAGATCGCCACCCTCCTACTGGCCAAGAACTACATCCTGATGCAGGCGAACGCTCTCGAGGAGATGCGCCGTATCATCGCCTACATGAACCAAGCCGGCGTTCCTCTTCCGCCAGCTGCCGCGGCCGCAGCGGCGGCGGCGGCTGCTCTACCGACGCTGACGCAAGCCAGCTTCGGCGATGCCTACGGTTTTGGCCGGACGTCTGTGCCTGCCGAAAAGGGGCCCGCCAACAGTTCCATGGCACAAGTTCCCGCAGTCTTCGTCGGGGGAGCTCCGCCTCCGACTGCTCCCTGTACTCAGTGTAACGACAAGGCCTGACCACCCCGCAATTTGGCTGCAAACGAAGGTGGGCGACGACCTCTTCACTGATGCAGCCGGAAGTGCATCACGCTGTTTAGTTATGGACTGCCATCCAGGATGCCGTTAATTACGTGTGACCTTTCCGTAACCCAAGTTGATAATTCGGAGTTCTTCAGGGCCTTATTTCCGTTACGTGGTGGAACTGTTTGCAGTTTGCTAATGTGGGTTCTTAGGGTATGCACACACAATACTTTTTCTCTTTTCTGTTCTTTACTTAACAACGAACTAGCAAAGCGGAAGACCCAAAGATGTGTTTAACCTTGCAGCTAAACGAGTGTGTTGTTGTTGTTCATCTTCTGTGTGGTATGTTTCGATCCACCACTTATGTCTGTAAATGTCACACAATCTTTGTGCTTTGCTTCACCATCGAAGAATGCTGTATATTCGTAGTCAGAATAATAAAATGTTTACCTTCTCACTGAGTCAGTCAGTCACTGTGTGCTTAAATCACATACACATATACAAAAAGAGAGAAAGAAAGAGAGAGAGAGAGAGAGAGGGAGATCAAGCCAGCTTACCTTAACATTGGGGTAAAAAGGAGAACTTGCACTCTCTCATACAATTCCATCCTTCTTGCTAGCTTCGTACTCTTTCTCGTTTCTTTTTTCTCTCAAAGTATTAATAGCACTCACAGATCATAACAATCGTTTTCGTTTTTTAGTGGAGGCGAGCCTAGTTTCTACTTTTTGAAATTGCAACATTCATAGACTACTAAATAGATGAACATTGCATGGATTGTAGATGCGTACTGTATAAAGATTAATATAGAAACTTAGAGTGTGTGAAGATAAGTCATTGGATTCAGTTGGAAGGTTTGTGACAGTACGAATTTACTTTTTTGGTAAACAAGAAAAGATGCAGGTTTAACAAATATAAAAAAACAATCGCTGTCATCCTCTGAAATTCTTACGACTCAGATTTCCAGAGAATGACATTAAAAAAAAAAAAAACTGAACACACACACACGCGCGCGCGCCCACTAGCTGTTTCTAGCTCTCAGTACTCCGGCGGAAACCAAACTACGTCCATCTCATGCGTATACATATTACGGAGATCGTGTCTTTTAAGTTGTACGATATCAAATTAACTCATTCCAAAGGCTATGCAACACTACTTGCGACACTTTTAGTGTTCGACTCGCAAACAACATCTACTGGGCATAAAAATAATAATGAATATTTACAGTAGTTATAATCCATCCATAAAATGAATATTTTAAGTCAGAATGATATACAGAAATATGTTATCTTCAGCTTTTCATAACAATATCAATTATTTCAATATTCCCAAACTACAATCCCATTAAGATATTAATTACTTTCCGCTTAAAGTATTCCAAACTTTAATTCTTGTTCATCCTACACGCCTTCGAAATCTCAATCCTTGAATGTTAATGTGACGTTTGGAAAAAGTGTATTGTGAAGCTACGTTTGCTTCCAGATCTCTGTGGAATGCGTGTCGGTATTCTTCAAGCATACATCTGTGCCGAAATATACATCACTGCACCTACATTTTCAAATATATTACCGTTAATATACAGGGTGTTCGGGATAAATTTGACATATTTATAATTAATTATATTTTTCCGTAAGTTACATGTATTAACACACACTTCTCTTCATTTAAAAGTTTGGACCCTTCTTCATTCATATACAAGATGTCAGAAAGGATGGATAGCTGGAACCCACCTGAATCATGGAAGAGAATAACTTGTATCATGATGATTCGTGCCCGCCATCAAAATAAGGATATTACGACTGCTGCCCAATGCTCCCTGAATACAGTAAAAACAATCAGGCATGAACTAGAGACTTGCAATGGTGACTACGAGGATGTAGCAAGAAGAAAGATCCCTAGCAGACGATCTGATTGCGTTCGTACAGCAGAATTCCTCGCAAATCTGCAGGAACAGGTGTTGAAGAACCCTGGCATTGGAATTCGGGCTTTGTTCGTGGAGTTGCTAACTGTAGTCAAGCCCTGGATAACAAGGGTAGCCAATGGTAGGCCGTATGTATGGCAGCAGGATTCGGCCCCTTGCCACACCTCTGGGAAAAGTCAAAAATGGTTGTCTGAAAATTTCTACGACTTCACCAGTCCAAATGTTTGGCCTCCAAACTCCCCAGACCTTAACCCCATGGATTATTTTGTATGGGGCGCAGTTGAAAAAGACACCAATCGCACTTCCAGTAATACAAAAGCCCAGTTAATGGATAAAATTAAAACAGTTTTTGCGGCCCTTCCCAGGGAGACTGTAGCATCAGCTTGTTCGAGGTTCCGAAGCAGAATTGAAGCTGTGATCGATGCTAATGGTGGTTATTTTGAGTAAATCTTGTTGATAGTATTGTAATTAACTCTGCCTGTAATGTTTTTTTGTTAATTCATTAAATTTAATAGATACAAAGAAGATTTTCTTTTTCCTTACGAAACTGTCAAATTTATCCCGAACACCCTGTATTTGCAAATAATATATTTAATATATTTACCGTTAATTATGGACATGACCACCAGCAGTTATACTTATTGACCACAACAATAACGCATGCCCATTACACAGCTATTTAATCCAGTGTACACGTTCATAAGATTTTCATGTAACAAGAAATCGTATCCTAATCTACCTCCTCCCGCTACCACACACATTCTTCCTCAAACACCTCAAACCTGCATCTTGTGATACAATTGCATAGTTACGATATCACAACTATAAAGTATTTTCATCATTGGTCCAATATCTATTCTTATTCTTTTTATACTGTAACATCTAAAAGAATAACTGCACACAACTTTGTGTTTGACAATCTGGTTCCCTCAATACGACAGGATTTGGTCGACCACGATTGACAACTTGGAATGAATACCTTCATTTCTCAGGACAGATCGAAGTCTTATTACAATCCGTTTACAACTCTGTCTTTCTACAATATGTTAAGTAGATGTTCCATTGGACTTGACAGAATTCACAGCAAGCCATGAAGCTAATGTCAACTGAGTCAACGGGCTGGTTAGTGTGTTTTACGGAAAAAATAACTCGTTTCTTGTAAGAATAAAACCACACTAGACTGAGATCAGACACTTAACTTCGTTTAAAGAAACCCAAATAAAGTTCCCACATCCTCAACGGGATTTGCCCTCGGATCTTTAGGATCAGACAGAAGAATCATGCAGGAATTGTAAATATCGAACATAAAAGTGATTTGAATCAAGCTAAATCAAACAGAATCCTTCCTTTACATATAACCCGAAGTTTCCGAAAGACAACACATTTAATTCTCCTTCACCATGAGTTGCCTCGTTTTTTTTTTCAGAGAAATAATCTCTACGTTGATCGCGTTTTCTTTTCATTAGAACATATTAAAAATCATAAGCATTTCATTCTGCATGAAAGATATCTTCAAAATATCTTTTTATTTTCCTATTATCTTTCGAATAGCGCTGCCATTTATATCCCAAGTGACAAGTGAATTCGCCTATTTGCTTGGATTTCAAATGGTCGCAAAACGTGTTGATATACATTATATATTTTCCAATCAAAACGAAAACGGATATCTCAGATATTCAACATTAATCAACCCTAACCTTAGACCGAATCATTTGCACTGACTTCCAATGGATTTCAGAGGCGTTTGAATAACACAGTTGATAATTCTAATAAAACATGACTTGCCCAAATGCGGTGCAGAAGCACGAATATTTTTCTCAATCACTCTAAGTCGAATCATTTCCAATATTGATATAAACATTGATTCCACCAGCCAAATCACCAGGCACATTACTTATCGTATAGAGCCAACGAACTATCAAAGCCCCCCCCCCCCTCACCAACTTGATGGTGGCGCAACAATAGACTAGTGGGGAAAGTAGTTTGAATCAGAGCGAGCGCTGGCTACAAGACCCAGAGGAAATAGATAGTTGTGCGGATGATTGGTAGGACAGCTTATTTGATTGTGGGACGCCTGCGATAAACCGGCAACGTGACACGAACGATGTAAGTAGGGGGATTTTTCACGCTTAGATCCCTCAGGGCTATTTTGTACAGATGAGGTGTAGTCAGCAGAAAGAGAGAGAAGGAACGAGTTTACAAAACGGATGAACATCAGGAAGTTGATTGTGGTGTCTATAAAGTGAACTAAAAGTTTGCATAACGACCAACTGTGATAAGCAACATGCAATACGAGAATTAACCGGAAGTTACGAAACTGTTTGCAATATTTAGTTCCTGTTATTAATTGTTGGGAGAGATACGATCTGGACTTGGTACTGCGTAGATGGGAAGTTTGTATTCTTGTCAGATGTTTGACCTGTGAAGTGTGATTACGTATCAGGTTATATTTAGGAAGAGACAGGACGAGAGGGAGAGAGAGAAAGAAACAAAGTCAGAAAATAATAGACTATTGTGTTTGTGAAAACTGTAGCTCCCACACAAAATGACAATGATTCCACACGCTCAGGATCTGAAGACAAAATTCGAAAATAGAAGGTTGGTTGTGGAGTCCTGAAAAATTGATAACACGCGTTAAAAACATCGAAATAGAAATTAAAAACAATCTTAATGTTCCGAAGTACGCATTTTGAACTTGCAGCTTTCATTAGTAAAAGCCAGTGTTTTATTTCAGTCCCTAAGATTTTAATTACTTGCTATTGTCATTTTATTATTAATATTATTGTGAATGTTGAACTGCTGTCCAGTTTTTCTCCAAGCTATTCTCGGTCAGTTGCCTCGGCAACTCTTCCGAATTTTGTACCATCTCTTATACGCAGTCTGTTACTAACACAACACATGAGTTTAACTGCTACAATTTCAACGCATGCCGATTAACATGTACCAAAAGTTACATGATCATTTTTTTTTCTTTTTATTAGAAGCTGTACATTAAGGAGAAAGCTCCCAATGTTCGCGCAAGTTTTGACCCGTTCATTTCTGTCTTGGCATACTCGGCTCAATATCTGTATCATTCTTTTGCGTGAGCTTATTTAGTCTGAGATGAACAAGTAACAAATCTGTTGGTGAAAAAATTGAACATCTCTTCACAAATATACCAATAACAGAAACCTGACAATTACAATAAGATCTATGTCCAATGTGTTCATTGGACATAGATCTTATTGACATAGACCTCTTCAAACATTGCATTAATAGAACTTTCTTCATATTATTATTATTATTATTATTCGTGACACCTCCAAGGAGTCCGACGACTCATCGCGGGATATTCCAAGAATAATATTTTGAACAGAAGGAAGGATTAACAATGGACTCGCTCCTTTACTAGCAAAATTGTTCATGTAGTGGTTTGAAGAGGAAGCCATTCGATATGAGGGAACACACGACCTAATGTTTGGCTCAGATAGGTCGACGATGTTTCCGTCGTTTGACCAGGCTCTATTACCCAATTAGAATTTATCACGTATTTCTCATCAAATAAATTCACTACTCAGTTGGAGGTAACCAGATCTTTACCATTTTTGGACCCACTTGTATACGAGAACAACAATTTCTCAGTATACAGGAACCAACAAACATCGGACGAACCTTGCACGCCACATACCATCATCTCACTGGGCATTAAATTGTTATTATTCGTTCCCTACGTGATGGGGATTACAGAATTTCCACTAATATAGATAAAAGAAACCAAAAGCTAGACTATGTCAGCATCATCCTACCAAACAATGGTTATAGCAGAACACTGGTCAGCGAAATTCTACGTCAACGTCCAAAGACAGTTGGATGAACGTGAAAAACAAGACTTCAGAGGAACTTAGATTCTCCCCAATATACAGTTAGTCATAGATAATATATCAAGGGATACTACATCAAGAAAATATAAAGGTTGCCTTCTATCCCTCAACAAGATCTCTAATCTCCTGAAACCTCCCTAACTTCCCCATCTACCTCTCAAAAAACCTGGTGTCTACAACATCAAGTGTACCAGTGGTTTGCGCTATATAGGACAGACGGGCAGGTCGGAGGAGGTGCTCCAATCTGAACAAATGAAGGACATAGAGCAACACAAATCGAGGCTGATTTGTGCTCTATGTCCTTATCAACTCTATGTCAACCAAACATGAAAACAAACCAAAATGCTCCATTGATTACAGATTCTTCTCAAGAGCGTTTAAGGAATCAACATCCTGAACAGTTTTTTGAACTTTGTTTTTTGAACAGTGCATCAAAAAACAAAGGGATCATTTGACATCAGTCTGACCTTCTCTGATTCAACACAACACATGAGGATACCAGTAGTTCGCGGGACACGAACTAGTAAACAACTTCATAGCAAATGTGCTTTTACCAATGCCATTCCTGTTTTCAAATATTTCATTGTGGTCATTACTTATTATAAACTGTTTTTCTTCTGTTAATTATCCTAATTACGTGAAACGTGATTTTTTATGTTTATCCTGATTATGTGAAACATGAGAATTTTCACAAAACTAGTTGAGTAGTCAATAAATTACTTCCCCCTGTGTGGCTTTTTTGGTTTTTTTAATTATTTTTTTTATTTCTGTTCCACGAATCTTATCCTATATTTATATTTATTTTTATTTTTATTTTTATCCTATATTTATTATTAGGTCTTGATGTTTATTCTCACTCTCAAAATTATAAGAAAAATGTCATTATTCAACATAACGTCAAATCTGACAATACCACTCTAAAGATAAAATTTATGACCTTATTATTACTATCAAAGGATGTCTGATTATGCTATTTAGAAATTTTCACAGACATGACAACAATTAATACAATTAGATATATAAGTTGCTTAAGGGGGTAGGTGGAAGAAATATTTCAGAATATGAATAATGCGAGAAAAATTAGAGGCCATCCATGTACATGGAGTAAGAGTGTGGTTAGCAGTGAGGACGAGATTTTTTTTGCTTAGAGAATGGTGAATGAGTGGAAGAGATTGCCACTGTGGGTCCTTTGTCGGTGAAAATTTTCAAGGCAAAAGATAGATATTATAAAATTATCGATAATTGTTGATTATTTTTCTATTATTATTTTTTTACCTCCAGCGATGAGTGAACGGACTCCATAGAGCCTGTATAATAATAATAACAATAATAATAATACAAAGTTACTCCGCTAGGGGTTCATATAAAAGAATCGATTTCGTAATATAATTATTTGATTAAAATAAGAAAAAAAACCACCGAAACATTGCACTGCACTAATAATTAAACCGTTTTATTATAACATGAACAAAGACCTAAAGACGTATTTGTTAAAGGAAGGCTCAGCTGAATTGGCTAGGCCTTTCACATGTTGGTATAACTTGAGTCTCAGCTCAGGATGATACCACAGGAATGTATGATAGTTCCATTGCATAAGGGTGGTGCAAAAACTGATGTGTCTAACTACCGACCTATTAGTATCTCTGGTGTGGTAGTGAAGATTTTACAGAAGTTGGTAAGAACTCGCATACAAAAATGGGTAGACAAGCATTGTATACTCTGCAGGAAACAGCATGGGTTTACTAAAGGAAGGTCATGTTTTAGCAATTTGCTCATATTTTATAACAATGTTATGGCCGAGTTGGATAAAGGGAATGGATACACCATGATAATGTTGGATTTTTCTAAGGCATTTGATAGGATACCACACGATAGGCTGTTGCGTAAACTGGAGAATATGAGATTGGAATATAATCTATTGACTTGGATCAAGGGATGGTTGACAGACAGATATCAAAACGTGGTATACAGTGGGTGTGAATCTGCTAGATTTAAGGTGACCAGTGGTGTACCTCAGAGTTCAGTGCTTGGGCCATTATTGTACAATCTATACATTAATGACATCAAGCAGGGTCTATCGTCAGATTTGCAATTGTTTGCTGATGATGCGAAGATAGGCAGGGCAATCAGGGATGTTACCGATATTCAGCAATTACAAAATGATTTGAATAGACTGGAAATCTGGGCAAACGAAAATGGCTGTCAGTTTAATGTTAGTAAGTGCAAAGTTATGCACTTTGGCGTGATTAGAGTTACAGCGGCATATTATAATAGCGGGGTTATGCTACAAGAAACTGAAGAGGCAAGGGACCTTGGTATATTGGTGGATAATAATTTAAAGTTCAAAGGTCACATAGCAAAAGTTGCAACTACAACTCAGAGGATAATTGCTATGTTGAAGCGAACCTTGACATGTAAGGATAAGGAAGTAATTTTGCCTCTTTATAAGGTTTTGATAAGACCTCACTTGGACTATTGTGCGCAGATTAACTCCCGGGTTCCACGGGGATAAAGAAGCTGGGAAAGAGTGCAAAGAAGAGTTACAAAGATTATATCTGGATTATGGGATTTAGATTATGAGGACAGATTGTGAGTATGTGGATTGCAGACTCTCGTTAACAGGAAAAAGAGGGGGGTGATATGATAAAGGTGGTCTATAAACTTTTGAATGGGTGTTATAGCATTTCAAATGATGAAATTTTTCGTAATATGGAAGGCTGGGAGAGAACACGGGGGTATCCATGGAAGTTAAGGTTGTTCTCGATCAAGAAAGGGATAAGAGCTAGGTTTTTCTCCCAGAGAGCAGTGAGTGATCGGAATAATTTGCCCTTGGGGGCAGTGAGTGCATCTAGTGTAAATGAATTTAAGGGAAGATATGATAGCTGGTTTGGGTCATTTACAGCCTCCCTCGATGAGTCCTTGACTCCCTGGAGGTCTCATATAATAATAATAATAATAATAATAATAATATCATCATCAAATACCGTCCCTAAAAGGACGAACGGCTTCATTTAAAAAAAAATCAACAGTTCAATGGAATAGCATAGCGTCTTGCAGTAATAAATAACACGCTATGTGTATATATATTCAAGAGAAGTAATCCGCTGTTTTCTGGTATTCTTTTTGTCTTTACTTTTATTTAAAATACAAAAGAAAACATTTCCTATTTATGATGATATTAAGACTTCTTAACTGAATTCTTGATGTCTTCAGTTGTCTTGGTGATATCTCTTGAATTCGAACCCAATAATTTGAAATCATTTTCTTAATCACAGCATCAAACGCACTTTAACGATATCTTTAAGACAGTTATTCATCTTGCACTAGACCGTTTTCAAATCCTTTTGATTCTGCATTCTTAAAGATAGAATTTTGTATATTAAGTATGTAAGTTTGCTATCACTTTAATATGTCCGACAGTCCGAGCATCGAGTAAATACTCAGATTTTCAAGTAAATATTTTAAGTGCATTTTTAAAATGGTGTTCTCGCACTTTATTCAGTATTTTGATTTTTGTTTTTAATTAATATATGATGTTGACAATGTTTTTGATCATTTGGATTCATATTACTTTCGAAAAATCTGTTACGGCCAAATTTGTTGACAAAGAGATATTTGAAACAATTTCAATGACATTATAATGTAAGGTGAAGAAAAAAATTACAGAAATTAGAGAAGTTTGAAAGAACGGATAAGATTAAGTTGTCAGTAAGTATCGTATACCAAATAGGGGATGGGGGAAAACGTAAAAAAATTTAATATTCCACTTCCATTTTCCAATGTCTTCCCTAAGCAGAGACATCCCAGTGAGAATTCTGGCTGCATATCCATCACTGTCCACATGTCCAGTCATCCACCCCCTATCTCCCCCCCCCCGATGAAGCTCCTCCAAGTACTCTCTCGGCAGTAAGGTTAAACCTCTTGTTGGAGCGGGGCTCCTACCTCACCAAAAGCTGATTGACTGTCGGCTATCTACGGAGTCTACCACCAAGCCAGCCAGAGTGGATCACCGCTATTTGTCGTGTTCAGTGGAGCCTGAGACCGCCGCTTCTCCTGCCGCCTTAGCGCGTCGCCGGGGCGGCTAATTCGGTTACCCCCTCCCCCTTCGAAAGGCTGCTTAGCGAAATTGCATCGATGAACGCGGGCGCAAACTGACAAGTGGACGAGATTAGAGTCGTCACGAGGAGCTTGGTGTCGCCGCTGTTTACTTCCCGTCCTGCTCAACCCCAATACCCCAAATTCCTCTCCCCCCAATCCCTCCTCCCCTCTACAACCACCACCAGCAATCTCTACTCTTTTCGCAGCCTACACTGTATGAATCAATTCGCGGGGAAAGAGGCTTAGCGGCGTAAATTTACGTGCGATCACCGCGAAGTGGGAACTTGCATGGCACGAGGCAAAGAACTCGTTGACGTCAATTCGAATAAAATAAACAAGAAACGTATACTAGTCAGATACTTTTATTTGTCCACCATTGCTTGGTAGATCATTGGCATACAAAAAAGGGGAGGAAGTGAGAATTGGGGGTCGGTAAATGTCGATTTTTAAGAAACGTCCCATTAAAAGCAAATTGATGTGAAAAATATTCTGCTTTTAAATTCGGATTCACTAAAGAAGGCGGTGTGAGAGCGTGGAAGGCGATGCACGTAGAAGGTAGTGCGCAATACCGTGAACATTGCAGCCATAAAATGTCACTTTTGCTTGTCGTAAATTCATAATAAAATTTTGTGCTTATCTCATCTCCTCTTCTTTTTACCCTTTTTTACCTTGTGGTGTCGAGGGTTTATTAATCATCGGACCTCAAACCGTTCACAGGATAAGGTGGGCAGCCCTACGCCAGGGTGTATCCTTTGTCCATAGTGTTGAGTTCTCAAGGCCGGTTTGCTTGCTTTGCGGGATGAAAAACTTGGCTGAGGAAGATCCTTAAGCTGTTCAAGTCATCGACGGGAATCGAACCTAGGACACTCCTTCCCCAGGCATAGACTTGCGAAGCGAAAGCCATTAGGCTAACCGCGCGAACTTGTGTGCTTATAGAAAGCTTAAAAAAAAAAAAATCTTATTGAAACCATGGGAACTATTCAACGTGATCACAATGCATTCTTGATGGAGAGAGAGCTTGTTAGAGATCCAGTTCAGATGTAGATTAAGAACTAATTTAATTTTCATTTTCGGAAACAAGCAATAAAACGAAGGCACATCGTGAGATTACCGTCCGCTAATTTTTGAAAAAAAAATCATAGACAAGCGAAGTGAACGGGCGCATTGTCATGGTAGTACAACTTACCCGCTGTTCCATTTTTTTTCAGTCACTTTCATCGTACGTTCTTTCGTCACCGTCTTAATACATCTTCAGAAAACGTCGCATTCACCGTTTAGATTTGAGAGATTCTTTGCGATGAGCCCTTCCATGATCAGCATTTTTTTTTCTCTTCCATCTTCCTTAACGACTTTCTTCGGCCTTAGAGATTCGTAAATCCCATTTTATTGTTCGCTATAAATTTCAATTAAACTTTATACAGACTTCTTCATAACTCTCCGATTTGGAAAGATCCTTGCCAATCTGGCGACCTGATTGAAGCGTTTAGCAGTGAACAAGGACGTCTTCTTCAGCTAGCGACAACCTCATCGCTACTAACAATCAGTGAATTAATAGCTAAGTGAAGTATTGGCCCTCTAGCGGCAATACTGAAATTCTTAATTTGAGCAGTCAGAAATGGGTTACCTACCGTTGGTTAGATCTTCATAAAATTCACCAAAATCAAAAATATATAAATAAAAAAAAAGATTCTATACACATAAAATTCGGGAAATTTGCCAATTCGCAAAACGTTATTATTGAAGAAATAAAACAAAACCTTAAAAAAAGTTCTTAGAAAACTCTGGGACGAACATTCCATTGCTACACAAATGCTGTTTGTGGAACGGTTTACGCCTTAAAAATGCCTGACAACTCCTGCCAGTCATAATTATCATTTATTTCGAATAATATACTAGTATTCTATTAGTATAAATTTTATTTTTCCTTGACAGATTTGAATAATTTATCTTTTTAAATGTTAACAGACTTATTCTGTTGTTCTAAGGCCTTCACGCCGAACAGTGACATTCAATACGTAGTCCAGTTGTAAGTCATATGAGGAAATGAATTTGGCGCCCTCTATAATTCTGCAATTTTTTTCTCTTCCGTGGAATAAAAGTACTGAGTTATAGTACTGTAATTTCAAGACACAGGTTCAAAAAAGAATCAAGCCACTTGTACATGCATAAATTTATTGCAGCCTCGTATGCTGTATAACCAGAATGAAGTCTGACAGAAAATCTCAATCTGATTTTTTTTTTAGTAATTAAAATCGCGTTCTGCTTGTAATAGGCTTATCAGCAAAGTCATCACCATTAATAGAAACGTGTTTCTTGTGGTGCTTCCAAAACACAGTGGAACAGATGCCCACTTAAAGCTCGACTTTTCAACTCAAATCTCCCCGCTATTGTTTATCCAAGTAAACGCAGCGTCTCGCGTCAGTGGGATGTGAGTAAGCTCAAGAGAACGCTTGACGCTTCACACTCATTGTTGTTTGCGTATGACACGCGCAAAAGCGTGCTGTTGAATTTCAGCTCGTGCAAGTGACTTGGTAAGCTGCCTATACGATGGTAGGGGTGTCGTGTGCTGGGCCATCTGTCGCTTTATTGGGTTCCTGGCTACCTTTTTACTAAAAGGCTCTTCACCCGCCTAAATTAATCATCCGTTACTGGTTAAGCTGGAGGTTAACAAGGATAAAAATTATTTTCATTATATATTGATTAATTTATTTAGTTATTTACTTATTTATTTGAAATCATGAATGATTTTTGAATCTTGAAAACCAAATGCTCATCAGAAGGTTGAGTTCATCTCGACAAAAGTCATAAAACCTTTTATAGTCACATTTGCCAAAGAAAATAGTAATTTCACGCTCTCGAACATCAGAGCCCTCTAGGGAGAAACTGAAATTTCCCTAACAAGTAAGGCAACCACCACTTAGCCGCAATCACTTGTGTTATCCACCCGGCACTTGCCCCAGGCTTGTTCGCTTCTCTGCACAACAAGTCCCAAGTGTCTCGTTACTTGGGAAACGCTCCTGACAAGCTCTGTAGATTGCTTTCTAGATGACTGCGGGGCATGCGGAGAAAGAGTAAGTAATGAGAACAAACGCTGAACTGTCGAGATGACGGTGGATGGAAGTCACATTACATCCGACACGATATTATGCTATCAGAAGAGAAGTCACACACACACACACACACACACACACACACACACACACACACACACACACACGATGACAATGACTACATTTGTCGTGTTTGAGAGATTCCTTTCCCCTGACATTGTCAGACTTATTTTTGTTCACATTTGTGACAAAAATCTAATATTTAAACAAATTTTGTGAAAATGAAATACAGTGTATAATGTTTTGGCTATTCAGTGTGTGTGTATATATATATACACACATACACACTGATCACCAGCCTCTTTACAGTCATCTAGTCTGCAACAATTGACCACAGAAGAAACAATCCAGTCATGGCGGTATCCTCGTAGGATGACTATTCTCATAGTCATCATTGGGTCCTCTCATGCCCATTGAAAACAGCTTGAATGCTGAAGACATCTTCGAACCAGGTATTGCTGTATATGATGGCAAGATGGCCCGATAGATCTGGACTCTTGCGGCAAGACGACGCCCCATGTGACAAGGTTCGCACTGTGCAATCATGGTTCGAAAAGCATATCAAATCTTCCTTCTAATTCGACTAATTCAAATCTGTTGAACCTTTGTGAGATCATCTGGAAAGTAGCATCCGTTTTGTCGACGCCAGTGCCTTCTCGGTCACTAACCTCAGGGATGCAATTCTGCCTAGTTGGTTCAGAATACCTCAGGACATTTGCCGTGGTCTAGTGGGATCAATGACAAGTTCGATGCAAGCGATTATCTTGGCCATAAGAGACCTAATACGCCACTAGTTGGTGGTCATTATGTCTGCATATAAATTTCTGACCTTCCTGATAAGTACCAAGTATAACTCATGTCCTAAATCGGATTCAAACTAGGCATTTATAAGGCGGCTTTATCATGTCAAAAACAAAGTACAAAAAGGATATCCGAACTATAATTGACTAGCATTGTATACTGATGATCCGTGTCTGCGAGAGAGCACAGCTCTAACTAGATGCATTCGATTCACTTCATAATCCCACCTTTCAAAAAATCGAGATGTCTGAATGGCTATCTTGTGGAGCTTTTCATCATTACTTTTTGGTCCTTCTCATTGCCAATTCCAAAAAAATCTACTTAAAAAAACTTTTACGACAAGCGCGAATATACCATTTGTCTTGCACCAAACAGGAACCTTTAAAAATAATGGATACACGAGGATAGAAGGATAGTGCGCAGATAAAACATCCCCCCTAATGTTTTATGTTGTTACCAACCAATGACGTCTATTGTTTTGAAGGCTCGTTAAACACCAGAACAGAGATACCCCCTCCGATACTTCGATCTCCTCCCACTTTAGTTGCTTCCCCTTGTGGGTGTTATCTTGGTAATATCGAACCATTTGAAGGGCCTCCTCGTAATCTTGTCTTTTGGCAGATTCTTTTATCTTTCCGGCGTTCTTTAAACTCTTTATAAATGGGTTTCCAAGTAATCTTAAAAATCATTATGAAAAACTGAATGCCAACTTTCGCAATTGATTCTCAGTAAATGCACAGGGCCATTAACATGGTTTAGGTGCCAATCAAGCATTCCCTCCACAGTAATGCGACCCCATTAAATATCCCCCATCCTCTTCTCTTCCCCCTTTGCATTGGCAGGCTTTTCGACGTCTCCCATTTAAACTGGAATGCAGTCAAGCGTTTTTTCATCTGCTTTCTATCGATAAATGCGTTAATTTTTTTCTGCCAAAAAAAAAAGAAAAAAAAAACGAAAAAAAAAAAGGCAACCTCGCTCACAATGAGACTGTAGCAGTTAGTTCGAAATGAGCGATAAAATGCGTTCGGCAGTGGTCATAATTTCAGAGACGGCAAACTTGGTTAAAGCAAAATGCCATTTTTGAAAGAAAAAAAAACCGCATCAGCAATTGTGGGGTTATCTCCGAAAAGTTCCTCCCTTTACGGTAATCAACATTTCCGAATGATCGCTAATTCTGTTCAAGACTTCAACTTTTCGAAAGGCAAGGGTTAAAAAAAAAAAGTGCCCGTTTTAAATCAACTTGATTGCTGAAGTTATTTTAATATAGCGTTAGGACGTTAAATGCAAATGGATTTGAACGGGACTAATTGAACCGTAAAAACCTACCCAATTTACGTAGATTAATTACTACCTAAATCCTCAGTTCCGGAAAATTTGCACTAAAAAAAAAAAAAAAATGAAAGACCAATGTTTGTTTATTGTTTAAAGTAGCAGGTTTTTTGATTATTGTTATTGATATTTATTACTAATCGCAGATAATTGAAAAGTTATGTGGAGAAGTCTTAAGTCATATCTCTGATTGGTAAACTCTCAAGAATAAAAATAAAATAAAATAAAATATATATATATCGCTATTATTATATATTACATTTATCTATTCATTGTATCTTACTAAACTATTATTATCCATTTCTTTTATTTTTCTTGATGGAATTAAACACTCATTCTCTATTATTTTTATGTAATTATGTGCTATTAACAAATACGTTTATAATTAAATCCTCAGTATTCATTATAATTTGTAATTGCTCACATTATTTATAAAATGAATGCATTTAAATTTCAATTATCAACGTTATTTACGCGATCGGCCGCTCGCCTCCATCACGCGATATATTTGAATCTTTAGCAACAATGCTTCTGAAATTAAATTGAAACAGTTTCAATGAAATTGTTTCATGATTGCTTGTCCTTTTGTCATTTCGGAATCATGTGATCTTTGAGATTATCATAACTGAGTTTAAAACCAGCACAAAAACGTTTCTCCATATTTCAAGCAAAAATTCCCAGTAATTTACAAGACTTGAGATATGTTATGAACAATCCTTCACAAATAACTAATGAGAAGTGAAAGCGGAACGCAACCGGATAGTAAAAGTAGGCCGGGAAATAGCGCAGCTATGAATACGTGCGTATGATTGGTGCGGTATTAACAAATGATCGCGAGACTTAACAACAAAGGCAAGCCGATCATTGTTGAATTGAAATGCTAACTCTCTTCGAGATAGTTAGCAGTTCGATATATATATATAAAACTGTAAGACTTTGTACCTGTAAGAAGACCACTGTAAGACTTTGTATATATATATACCCTATAATATAAAATGATAAGCCTTTTTTGTAACGTTTTTGTGTCACGTTTTTTGTCAAGTTATTTGAAACGTTTTGAAACTCAGGGCTACCCCGAGTGTCGAGTCTTCAAAATTCGAGTCATCAGAATTCATGGAGAACCGGCATACCAGTCCGGAACTCGGGAGGTTGGGCGCCGTAGGCGCCAGGGGAGCGGAGCCCCCCTAGTATGTATATATATATATATATATATATGTGATGAGTATTACTGATAAATTTTAACCTTAACCATGTTCACTGTGTTTTTAAAAGTCTCAAATCGCATTTGCGTTAATTATTATTATTATTATTATTATTATTATTATTATTATTATTATTATTATTATTAAGTGACACCTCCAAGGAGTCTGAAGACTCTTTGTGGGAAGGCACTCCATCCACCCCACCATCTATACTATACATCAGGGGTTCTCAACCTTTTCCAGTGGCGTACCACTATATGTAATTCAAGATATTAGATGTACCAGTAAAGCAGTGGCTCACGTACCACCAGTGGTACGCGTACCATAGGTTGAGAATCCATGCTATACAATATAATCTTCTGTCGAAACATATCGCCATCTACTTCCCGCTAATAGTTTTTTTTTTTTTTTTTGTAAATTGCGTGTGTGTTCTCTGGCCGATTTGACTGCATGTTGGAAATATCCAAGTTCCATACCGGAGAGAAAACTCTGCTACTTCCGTATGAGATTGGCTAATTCACCTTCAAAATAGATAATTCACAACAAAAAAAGCTCCTTCATATTGATTGAAAATGAGAACGGAGGATATAAGAATACCAATTTAAAAAAAAAAAAAAAAAAAATATATATATATATATATAAACACATGTATATAACAATAATAACAAGGATATCCTTATAAGTTCAAGTCGCTCAGCATTTACCATCAGAGTACAAAAGTGATGCTGAGATTCAGCAGACAGTAGAACGGGAAAAGCAAAACTGATAGAGTGAGGCAGCAAAGGAGGAGAGAGAGGGGGGGGGGCTCAGTGTGGCACACTTTTGATTCCGTGACATACCTCGCAGTAGTGGTCACACAGTCTAGAACGATATTGTTCTGGACTGTGTGACTATATCCTACTGAAATAACTGCATGTTTGTGAATGGCACCACTACATTTCTACTCAGGTCGTACTGTTTCGTAACGGAAATAAAGAATTCCCAGCATGTTGTTGTGCAGTATCTATTATCTATTAGAATTTTCATAGACAAATTATATAAACTGATGACAAGAAATTGATGACATGTGAAATAATAAAATGTATTATATTATATAATACATTTTACACAATTGACAATTGACATTTATGTCTTTAGGGGTGCAGCAAGATGCTTTTCATATTCCCCGCTATCTGTTGTGGTTACAGTGAAGGTAAAATCTATGAGCAGAATGCTCGCTCTGATTGGGCATGGAGATTATGCATCAGTAAAGGAGGCCAATATAGCTTTTGGTCTTCTATATTTGAATATGTCCGTTGGATCGTATGCTGTAGCTTGTTGAACCAAATCGTTGGGATGTGTGGACGTCTTTAGGAAAAACTTGGTGGCTAAGGATCGTAGAAAAGAGAAAATATAGGGAATATTTGTGTCTCTGTGGAGTTGAATGTTTCTAACATACCACGGGGCGTTCAAAATCATTCTCAGGCACTTGTTCTGCACTCGCTGTATTTTGATGATGCTAGCATTAGAGGTGTGGCTCCAGGCCGGAGAGGCATAGGTGATTATAGGACGAATTGTCATCTGGTATAGTTGCAATTTGATTCTGTTGCTGAGCTTGCTATTTCTATTAATTAGCGGATAGATCTGTGCTATGGCTTTAGATGCCTTTGTGCATGCAGACTTGGTGTGTTGATTGAAAGATAGCTTTTTGTCGAGAATCACACCCAGGTAATTTGTTTCTTTCTGCCAGGGAATTTTAGTATTGAATAGTAACACATCTCCAGCAGGAGACATTGGCCTTTTTGAGAAAAGAACGGCTGAGCTTTTCTGGGGGTTGACTTCCAATCTCCACTTGGAGAACCAACCCTCCAGCTTTAGAATGTTTTCTTGAAGCTTTCTGGTAATGAAATGGGGTCTGAGAGATCTGGTTAGTATTGCCGTATCGTCCGCATACAGGGCCAAAATGGAAGTCATCGGATTGTGCGGGATGTCTGACATGTATATAGAGAACAGTAATGGAGCCAGTAGAGATCCCTGCGGCACTCCAGCAAAGATGTGGCGCTGGGAGGATGTAGAACCGTTGATTTTTACTTGCATTGATCTATTTTGAATTTTACACAATCCTTATAGTCCTTATAAGGACTGGCTTAAAGGGGCGAAGCAATAATGCTTTTCATATTCCCCGTTATCTGTAGAGGACAGTGTAGGGATAAGGTTATTGAGCAATTAAAGCTCTGATCATAGCAGGAGGGTAACAGCAATAGCCGAGCCTCAGTTAGAACTTCATTGGCTACAGCATTGCCATCCATTACCCTCCAAGGGTATTGGATTGAATGAATCAATCACCGCAGTCTAATAATTTTACACAATAATTCTGTCATCAATGTATTGTAATATTGTGATATGAAATATTAAAAGGTGTATAATTTTTTTAATTTTAAAAATTTCTTTGTATACTTAAAAATATTTTAAAAAATGTTTAATAAAATATCAGTTAAATTTTATTTCAGAGAAAAGTGTAAACATTTTTCAGAGATAAATGATGTAAATTAGTAAAATTAACTAGCATATTACGTCTGCTTCAAGCTAATAAAAACTTTCGCTTGTTAGTTTAGTCAATGAAAACCAGATATCAGCTTTATTATGTCTGTGTTGTTTCATTTAATATTAATAAAATCCAAGTTTAGTAATTGCTTTTAATATCACATGATAAAATTCAGGATGTACTGGTTTTTAGGAGGGGATTCTAAATTTTTATGAATGGGATTGGATTGAGTGTAGTTTCGTATTGTTATATAAGAGGCGGCCATTTTAATCCTCCTAATTACTATTTGTTTCTCCTGTGTGTGTTCTACGGTTCGTTTTGCTAAGTTTGTGGCGGGGAAAATAATAAAATAAACAAGTTGATTCGCGAAAAAAATTATACTTGCTTGTGACGAAGATCAAATAACTCTGGAAATAGCTGATAAAAGTCCTAGAAAAAAAATCTTCTTTTATAATTGGCGTAAAGAATGAAATCTTTAAAGGTGTTTCTTCTAGAGAACGAGCATTATGGATGCTATCAAGAACGAAATAATGCAGCCTGTTTTGATTAGGAAAGTGGGCGGGGGGGGGGGGGGTATTGGCGAAAATGTTTGACCACTTTGCAAGCATATATCGTCCTAGTGAGGTTACTGCTTTAACCTGTGTGACAGACACTGATGTGGGAACAGAAGTGGATGAATTGGAGATTATTAGGATCTCGCAGAATCTCAATGTGAATACAGCTGTGGGATTAGATGGGATATCAGCTAGGATTTTGCAAGAATGTGCAAGGGAACCGGCAATCAGGTCTGGTAGAGTTCCGAGGGTGTGGAAAGAGAGCAAAATAATTCCTTTGCACAAGGGAAGTTCGAAGACTACAGTAGCAAATTACAAACCAATCAGTATCTCAGGCGTGGTATTGGAAAAATTGGCCAGAAAGAGAATTCAAGAATGGGTGGATATAAATGTGATAGTGTATGAGGGGTAAGATGGCTTTGTGAAGGGTCAGTCAATCCTTAGTAATTTACAACTATTTATAACAGTTCAGTTGGATAAAGGAAACGGCTACACGACGATTCTGCTGGATTTTGCAAAGACATTTGACAGAATATCACATGGAACTCATGTGATATTCTTTTTGGATAAGAAGGTGGCTGCTGGACAGATAGAAAAAAGTGGTATATGAAGGGACAGAATCGAGGTAAAAAAAACAGACAGGTGACTAGTGGTGTGCCTCAAGGTTCAGTCAGTGCTGGGACCATTGCTGTTTAATTTGTACATAAATGATGCAGGAAATAACCTGAAAGAAAATATTCAGTTTTTCTAATGATGCGAAATTAGCTAGGGTAATACTTAATCAAGGCAATGTGAAGAGCTTGCAGGATTATTTAAATAGGCTGTCAATATGGGCAAAAGTTAATGGTATCAGTTTAATGTCGAGAAATGCAAAGTTATGCATTTTGGGAAAACTAAATTACAAGCTGTGTATCGTATTGATGACACTTTGTTCAGGAAATAGATGAAGCTAAAGATTTAGGGGGGGGGAAGAGGGTTAAAGTTTAGAGGACCTATTGCTAAGGTAGCCCATAAGATTTCTTGGCTAGTGAAGAACACATTAACAAATACAGATAAGGAAGTTGTACTTCCTCTTTAAAAGGCCTTGATACGCTCACATCTGGATTACTATGCTTAAGTCTAGTCCATGGGTTTCTTCGGGATGAGGAAGCAGTGGAAAGGATCAAGATAGGGACCAAGATGGTGAGTGGCTGGGGAATGTTGCCTATGAGGGTAGATTGAGGGTGTGTGGATTGCAGAAGTTGGTTGATAAGAGAAAAAGAGGGGATATGATAGAAATGTTTAAATTGCTTAAAGGGTTTGGTAGGATTGATGCAGGGTAAATGTTCCAGTACTTGGCAACGGGAGCCAGAACAAGAGGTCACCCCCTGGACGTTGAATAAAGGTACGGGTGTGAGGACTAGATTTTTTTCTTGGAGAGTTGTGAATGAGTGGAATGGGTTGCCAGAGTCAGTTTTGAGTGTTTTGTCTGTTAATGGGTTCAAGGAGTGGTATGATAGATTGTGTGGATGCATTGGGTCTCCCGCGATGAGTCTTCGGACTCCATGGAGGTGCCGGTATAACAATAACAGTAATAATTAAATTAATAGATGATCTAGGTACTAAAGAAGGGTTTTTCAGAGTACTTGAGCGAATGCATGAACACTCATAGCGACGGTTCCATACAAAAACTGTGCACCAATAAGGTCCAAGTAAAATCTTAATAGGAGTGCAAGGAATATAAGAAATGTATTTTATTCTATAAAAGGTGTCTTTGGTTTATAGAGGTTTATATTATTATACTTGCAAATATGTTGAATTAAAGTCGTTTAGATAATCAAAGTGTTTTGCCTTTGCTTCATTTTAAAAACATTATCATATAAATCTTTTCAAATATGGAGGCTCGGAGACGAAGAAATTCTTGTCTCATCTCGTTCACCTGTAGTTTCAATGCAGGAGTACACAATCGTTTAAGGATTCTGCTTAATATACAACGTTATGATCTAAAATTCTCAGAATGGCGCTATAATTTAGGACGTTTTAAAATGAGCCCATTCAAATGAATTATTCTCGAATGGTCCTGTCTATGCGAACACTTCGGCATTGGAGATAATTCAACAGAAGAACTGGAAACGATAGCCAACAAAAGTGGTTAAGAAAATATTCACCGAAGATCAAAAAGAAATTGCTGCAACAGCAACTCCTAAAAGGTTCCAAAGGGCCAAAACTAATTCATATTTCTACCTGTTTTGAAGAAGATACTTCTTTAAAAAAAGACTCGAAGCATTGGCTAAATTAAAGAAAATGTGAGACAAGAACCGAATATCATCCCAAATTTGCTTCGTGAGGAAGGAGGATTGCCTTTAGAATTACTGTGTACGCTTAGGCGGAAGATTCACTGAGTTTACGCCTCATAATTTTGTTATTAGGTAATATAATCCTTCGCATTCTAATGTAAAAACAATATATTTTAAGCTTAAGTAAAAAGAATAACATAGATTTTAGAAAATGTATGCATTATAAACACACCAATAATTAATTTGAATAGAAAAATTATAAATGATTGAAAGTGTGAAATTTGGAAATGAAATGAAACGAACTGTTATTTAATTCTAAAAAAAAAACTATTTGAAATTGTATCGAGGTATACGTCATTAGAAACGCAAGAGATTTGGATCAAGACGTTTAAAGAACCAGAGGGAAGTTAATCGCGAGCACAAAGCGGAAATGAAAATGCAGAAAACTTTACTGAAACAATTCAAATCTCAGAGAAACACTTGTCATGCTTTTCAATTTTCCCAATCACTAGACACGTTTTTCATTTCCAGCAGTAATCAGCGACAGAAACGGGATTTACAGCAGCGGCCGCTCCATTTCTTGATGCAGTTGCCAAGCTGCGTCCTTCCCACGATTCGGATCCATCATATCTCTGCCGTCCATCCATCGACAGTCATCCTTTTTATTCATAACCGCTGATAACCCGATAAACCTCCTCCTCCCTGGGATCCCGTTAATATGGATGAGTTTAGGAGAAGAGCCGCGGACTGCGCGTCTCGCACGGACCGAAGATAATCCGACATACACAAGTGATGCCGTCGCCACGGAAGGATAGGTCGTTGGTGCGCACGACTAGCGCGTTTCCTCCAGTCTTTTATGTCTCTTTCGCCTCCGCTGGCGACGGACTACTGATAAGGCAACATCAAAAGGAATTAATTTGTTACGGCACCACTTGAACGGAAGCAGTGCGGCTTATTCGCTCTTCCACCCCCCCCCGGCCGCCTTCCCCCAGCACCACCATCACCACAACGTCCTCTTTGCAACCGACCCCAGCATTTCCTTGTACTTAGCTAGGCCTAACGTAAGTTAGCGTGACATACAAGTCCGCTCGTCGTTAGACAAATTCGCCGTTTGCCCGATCCGATACGCTAGTTTCTCGTCAATGGTACGTCATTTTTAACAATGTTCTTGCAGTTATAGTGGCGCCATCTACCCTGTCTGATGTAAATGATATGTAAATACGGAGCGTCATTATAGAACAAATGATTCAGCAAAGATCACTTTAAAAAAAAATGGTGCCCAAACAGCCATTAAGATCCAAGTGAAATCTCATTAAGAATGGGCAGAAAGTATAAGAAATATATTTTATTCCTTGGAAGGACGTTTCTCGCTACCTCGCATCAAGTTTTAAATAAACGAAACTGCAGCACTCTGTGCAAATTAATGGGAACAATAAAAATACTTTATTTCTTCAAAATATTTGGAAATATCTAATACTAATTTCTAATTATGTTTCGTTGTTTAGTACTTTATATTCCTTCCCAATGCTTAACATGTTTTTCATCGTAGAATCCTGAGATCTTTACTCCACAAATCAGCGTGTACTGTATATCTGGTTGTACAATCTACCATCCACTTTTTCCCCTTGAAGATAATCCTCATTTTTATTTTAATGAACAGCAGGGTACTGCGTTTTGTTAATCTTCGTGTTGCTAGAAGCTTAGATCAAGTCTTTTAACACAGTTTTTAAGAATCCTTCCATTGAATAAATAAATAAATATCAATTGTCTTTTCCTTATCAAATACGCATCCTCTTCAGTAGTTAAGTCCTTGATCCTTCTTCGGCTAAGCAAGCTTGAACTGAATCTTTATTAAGTGAAGAGATGATAAAAATATGTCATTCTCTCTCTCTCTCTCTCTCTCTCTCTCTCTCTCTCTCTCTCTCTCTCTCTCTCTCTCTCTCTCTCTCTCTCTCTCTCTCTCTCTCTCATATCATTTACAAATTATATCCATTGCATGTTTTAAGCAAACTTAAGTAGAATAAGTTATTGGAGTGCAAGCCTCATTCGACAAGTTTCATTTTTTAGGCCTCTGTAATTTATAGTCAAAGGCCATAAACCGTTTAGAAGATCATAAATTCGATTTGAATTTATGTTCTGATTGTTCAAAATCAGTTGATCTATTACTTTACTACTATAAATAACGGTTTTGTTGTACAATGAAAGATATAAAAAAATGCTACATGTTCCCATAGATTTGCACTTGGTCGGTTTATTACAGAATTGTGAGACCTTCAAATTAGTGCCGTATCCTTTTGCATATCATTTTGGATGTCCGGTTTGATTCATTTGATACTGTATTTTAGTAATGAAATATTAATCAAACAGAAATCTTTCCAATTCCTCGTTTTGAAGTAAAATTATATAAAGTTCTTCTGAAGAGCTTTATAATGCTAATCAGTAGATAGAAAATATAAAATAGTAGATATAGAAAAGAGAAAAAAAAAACAGCTATCCAAATCACAGTGCTAATTTTTTTTAAATAAATCAACCCTCTGTTTTTCCTGTAGTGGGTCTCTGAACAGAGGGTCAAAATGTCTACAGCTGTAGTTTTATGATAAAATATTGAAAAATAAACTCACAAACACGGTTTCCATGAAATGGAAAGACTGCTATGTAAAATCCAAAAATCTTCCCAGCAGTGATCGAGTTCCGTTTACACTGTGCAGAGCCAGCCAAGATTGGATAGAAGACCACTGCAGTTCACTTTGGAGAAAGAATGGGTCATAGTGCTTGTGACCATTTGTCAACATTTAGTGGAAGGCCTGGCCAGCGATACTCATTAGGAAAATAATGAATTCAAAATGTCTTTCTTTGGAATTCAAAATGAATTCAAAAGTGTGTACATAAAAAAAGTAAGTTTATTCAATAAACTATTAAAATACAATGAAAACGGGATTATGTGCCAATGAATGAATATAAAAGCAATCTTGTTAGCAATTTAAAGCAGAAATAAAAGTGGTTATTTTAATTATTTTAGTTATCTGGAGTATTTCTGTTTTGTGTTTTCTTTGAAATCAACAATCACTTATCACAGTCACATCCCTGCTTCCTTGATAACACTTTTTTTCTCCATCTTTCCAATAGTTTAACGAAACAGTTTCAGGTATTTCTCAATAAATTAACTGATATTTCTCAATGTCATTTAATTTTTCAAGAGGAAAAATCGAGGTGTCGCTATAAGATAATCAGCACACATTCATTTCGAATACAAATATGCAAACATGCAGACACAAAAATATTTATTAATGAGGTATATCCAATCCTATTCCCTCAGCCAGACGGCTGGTGGGGGGGTAGCAATACGCTACTGTGTGTGTGTGTGCGTTCATGAGACCGGTTTGTCTGTTTTGAGGGATGAAAAACTCAAGTTACCGGGAGAAAAAACCCTCCACCTCCCAGTGAGACCGGTTAACTCACCTTTATTTCAAAGAGACCAGATAAAGGCTCCTTACGTCACGGACGCGAATCAAACCCAGGACCAAAGGGATTCGTCTATGCCGACTGAGCTACGGAGGCTCCAATGAGGTATATAAATAAGTGTATTCATAAGGTCAGTGATAATAAAGGTGTATTGTTTAAATTCCAGAAAGGGCATTTGCGAACCTTTTACTTCTTCTAGAAGAGAATTCATTCCATAGTTCTAAGTGGTACGAGATTGACCATATGGCGTTCGTAAATAGACAACACGTGGCACATTTCAAACTCGAAAAGGAAATTAAGATAATTTAACAAAGAAAGCACAACCAAGAATGGATAAAATGGGATTTCGAATAACTAAAATACATATTTCAAACTCCGTTCAATAATCGAAATTATCTGCATCTGTCAGGTTTGTACAGCAGTTCCAAAAGATGCATTTTTAGCTATATACTAAACAGTCTTTCGATGCAAGAATCACGAAAGAAATGTTGCCTTCAGCCTTAGCTACTTTTTATTGGACATATGAGCAGTCAGTTTCCATCCTTCAGTCTTGCACTGATAGTGAGTCTAGACTATCGATGAATCAAAGCTTTTTTGGGGAGAGAGAGAGAAACAGCGACAGAAATCTGCCGCTAACTTGCATTCGAGAATAAATGAAAACGGAAATATAAATTACGATAATTTATAATTATGATTTATTAATATAAATTACGGTGATTTCTGCAAACGATTAGTGTTGCTATTGACAGTTACAAATCCTAATTTACAAAGAAGTGAATGACAAATTATTACTGTGAGAAACTACAGAATGTTCACCATTCACTTACTCTAAAAATAGAGTAAATGAATGTAAACTAAATAATGGAAACTGTTCGCGTAATAATCAGTAAAAGCTGCTGCTATAAGTTTCGAGGAAAGGAATGAATATGGATGTTGATTCTGGAAATCAGCGCTTATGGAAGCATTCATGAAAAAACATTGCATAAAAAGATGGTCTGTCTGATAGAGAGCAGAATAAGATAGAAAGATAAAGAACAACATTGTATGATAGTGAAGATTTCAATGTACAGTGTACTTGTTTCGAAGAGAATTAATGCCCACAGCAAAAGAGAAGTTCAACCTTCCTTCGGGTCAAGGTAGCTGCAAATGCGATGTGATGTATTTTCGGAAAAGAGAGATGAGTTCAGAAAAGAGTTGTTATCGATCCGTTCCTGAGAACTAAGATTTGTCACTGACGTTTAGATGGAAAAACGGATTGTATCTATGAGAGTCAAAACTTGAATTTAGTTGTACTGAAGATGGATTGGAAACCAACTCAAAGGTGTTCATCATCAGTGCTTGAGAAGCATCCTTAATGCGTCTACAAGATAATAACGCGATGTTACTCTATAATTAAGATTACATTATTATTAGCTTCCAGTGAGCAATTTCTTTCCGAATTAACCTGAAAGATTTGAAGGAAATTTGTCAGGATGCCAATATTGTTAGATCATATATATTCGTCGTCTAATACACTAAACCCATCAATCGATTTAAGTCATCGTCTTCCAGTGGGTATTTTTTCTGACATCTTGGCACCTGTCTTTTTTGATAACCTTTCTCCTCTGATTCTATTCAAATGATCACATCACCTATGCTTACACATTCTTGAATGCTAAAAATTTCAAGTTTCCTTCCAATATCTTTATTTTTAATATAATTCTGTCAAGCAGGTTTCTTAAGAGTTGTCAAGTAGGTTGCTTAAGAGTTATGGTTGGCTATTTGGAATTATGGCCGAAGTAACTAAGTCTATAAGGTCAGCATATTATCTGTAAATTTCATATCTTCTTGGGCCAGTTTGCCAGTGTTTCTGGATGAAAGTTTCTGCCATTGCAGTATAGATGCAAAAAAAAACTTAGTTCGTTAACATCTAGAAGGATTTGAACTCATGTCTTTGTCTCTCCAACCAAGAGACATCTTCGGAAGTAAGTTGACTGAAAGAATATGAAGACCGACCGAAAGACCTCGAGGACAATATTTATGTCTGCTTTTTTTATTCTTTTTATATTATCCTAAACATGAGCAGCATCACAACATAAAGCAATTCAATGGGTGTGTGTTTGAACATGTTCTTCTACTGATTTGGTTTTGCGAAATGAAAAAGGTGAGTTTCCAGGGTGAAAAGTCCTGTCACCCTTATATGAGCTAGAAAACTCACCTTAAATTAGAAAGCTATTATAAAGGTTCACCAGTTCCTAGATAGGATTCGCATATAAGCCCTGCCATCCAAAAAAAAGAGATGTCACTTCGTGGAGAATGCATTGCAGAAGCAATATTTTTAAAAGTTGTACATAAACTAGAGTGTGCTGTTATCAAAAAATATGGATAGGTTGTTCAGTCAGTATGAGAAGTAGTAACTTAATGTACACGTACAAAAAAAAGAGAAGGCAAAATAAATGACTCCTGCGAACTCTTACATTAGTAGGGGAAAAAAATCCGAAATTTCAAAAATGCTCACAATAGAAGAGCATCTGGACCTACTAGTTGTACCACGGGAAGGTTCATATCCTCCTCTACTGCTTACTGTATGTTATAATGGACACTTTTCAATTTTCGTATTTTTCTACAAATGCCGGGGTTCGCAGGACTCTGTTATTTCCAATATTCAAATCATCAAATTCCTGGATCTCGCAAAAGACTGAGTTTCTAACTACCCTGTAATGATTCCTTTGTTCGGTTGTGGTTTAGAATGAAACTGATTGGAATTATGGTAGAGGTGATTTAAGCTATGAAAACACGTGTTATGTCAGTCAATTATCTGTGCTCCTCGGCTGTGTGAATTACTTTTTACATAATAATTATTAAAAATCATTAGCAACTAATAGAATAGAGAGTGTAATTCTGCAAATGCTTTCCTTTAACTATGGAATAATTGTAAACCACTAATCTGAAGGTAACGCTGACCACTTCAGTCCAACACCATAATACTGTTGCGAAAGAATGTCCTCATTCTACGATGCCATGCCAGTGTTTCGTGACAGCGGTAAAAGACTTCATCACTCAAAGTCAAATGTAGCCGACATTATCAGCACAAAGGAACACTCGATCAGGATCGACGCATATGCAGCATTTTTTGATAATTCATACTTTCTACATTGTGGTAGTTTTACAGAATACACCGTGGGTCAATGCAGGGTCGCTGGGAGGTAGTTTCTGAAACATTATATAGTAAAACTTGACTGGCTTGTACAGATCCTGATTAAAACCCAAAGTATTCGTCTTGAGGCCTACGAAGGTTGAGTAAAGACTCGGTCAGACCAGCGAGTCGAAAAATGATATTGAACTGGCGGCCGTGATAAACGAAAAATGGTCCAAAATATCTGACTCATACTATCACAAACTAGCAGAGTGTGATCAGGACCAAAGAAGGACCACTGCACGCTCTTGAAGTGTGTGCAATAAAGGTTTGGCCAAAATAAAATGCTTTTAAAATATTTATTACAATATAATGTAGATGTTTACCTGCTCAATGAATATCCAAGTAATGAAAAACTACTACTTAATACTCAGATTCTAAAAGAGATATCTTATTGGAGGGAGTGCGCTGATAAATTTTCATTGATATTGTAAAACATTCCTTCCACAGTACAACTTGCACATTACAAATAGCCATATAAAAGAGGAAAATGTCATAAATGGTCGAAATTGAAACTGGCTTATAATGCTAATGATATTAAGAGACCAAGGTCAAATTGATATGACCTTACCAATAACTAATCATATGTACTCATCTAATATACTGTACTCAACTAATCATATGTAAACCGCAAAATCTTCATCTCTTACTCTTTTTTTTTTGTAAGGCGTTTTACTTACAATAAAATCAACTTACCATTTGATTACCGAAAACAGAGTGAGCGAGTACATGGTAAACAAAACTAGATCACTGCTAAAGACTAGTACATTCAAGATTATTAGTATTATGTATCAATCATAATGACGCGAAATACAAGAAAAGAAGGCTGAAAAATATTGAAAGATACGCATTCAGAAATACGTAAATACAGCGAAAATACAGAAAGTTTGGTGATGATTGTAAGAGTGGGAATAATGAAAACTAGAGAGAGAGAATAGAAAATCCCCTTTATCATCTTACTCATCTTCTTTTGAAAGCCTTCATAACTCTCTTTTGAACGTAGATGGGATTCAATCTACGTTCAAAAGAGCCCTTGAACTACGACGCTCTCTAGTCCTTGAACTAGAGAGCGTCGTAGTTGTTGCTGTGAAATACAATATGGAACCACTATCGATCAGATCGAGAATAGTAATTCTTAATTAAATGAGCAAGAACTTATATATCTTAATATTCGTTCAACTGGTATTAGCTACTATGACTGCTGAAAACCACGTTGGTCATCAGTGTGAAAACAAAAATGCTCTATATTTTTCAAAAATGTTGATAAAATGCAAAGAAAAAAATTTTTTTATAAGGGCCTGCTGCACAAGATATAATACTTGTTTAAATAAATTATAAAACCGGAATTATATTTAAATATGCATACTCACGTTATTTCCTATAATACTTGTCTTCCCACAAATTCGAGACAGACGTGCCCAAAGGAACACCCCATTATTTCTTATGTAGAAAATAAATGAAATGTCACACAAACACCAGTGTATAACTCATTGAAGAATGCACAATCCGATTAAAATTGGTTCTAAGTTAGACAATTAATTACTGCCTGGTTATCTTCTTCAGACCAAAATCCTCGTACTTGCAGATTCGCTAGAAATGAATTCGTACGGTAACGTTGACTAACCAGTAGCCAAATAACACCTCTAACTGAATTATTTTTATCACCAGATAGAATACATTGTTTATTTAGAGCTTTATCTAGTGTCGTTAACAGTGGCGACTCATGGCTTGAAATCGTGGGGGTGCTGCAAGTTTCGAAATATACAGGGTGTTCGGGATAAATTTGACAGTTTCGTAAGGAAAAAGAAAATCTTCTTTGTATCTATTAAATTTAATGAATTGACAAAAAAACATTACAGGCAGAGTTAATTACAATACTATCAACAAGATTTACTCAAATTAACCACCATTAGCATCGATCACAGCTTCAATTCTGCTTCGGAACCTCGAACAAGCTGATGCTACAGTCTCCCTGGGAAAGGCCGCAAAAACTGTTTTAATTTTATCCATTAACTGGGCTTTTGTATTACTGGAAGTGCGATTGGTGTCTTTTTCAACTGCGCCCCATACAAAATAATCCATGGGGTTAAGGTCTGGGGAGTTTGGAAGCCAAACATTTGGACTGGTGAAGTCGTAGAAATTTTCAGACAACCATTTTTGACTTTTCCCAGAGGTGTGGCAAGGGGCCGAATCCTGCTGCCATACATACGGCCTACCATTGCCTACCCTTGTTATCCAGGGCTTGACTACAGTTAGCAACTCCACGAACAAAGCCCGAATTCCAATACCAGGGTTCTTCAACACCTGTTCCTGCAGATTTGCGAGGAATTCTGCTGTACGAACGCAATCAGATCGTCTGCTAGGGATCTTTCTTCTTGCTACATCCTCGTAGTCACCATTGCAAGTCTCTAGTTCATGCCTGATTGTTTTTACTGTATTCAGGGAGCATTGGGCAGCAGTCGTAATATCCTTATTTTAATGGCGAGCACGAATCATCATGATACAAGTTATTCTCTTCCATGATTCAGGTGGGTTCCAGCTATCCATCCTTTCTGACATCTTGTATGTGAATGAAGAAGGGTCCAAACTTTTAAATGAAGAGAAGTGTGTGTTAATACATGTAACTTACGGAAAAATATAATTAATTATAAATATGTCAAATTTATCCCGAACACCCTGTATATTATACAAATAAAGTGCTTGCTTACATGCTTACATTAACATGTAAAAGAACGAACACTTTTTTCCTGTATAAATTTACATCATTTGTTTTTCTGTGTACATGACGAGCACCTTGCTTTTCTCGTCAACGATATCCACCACTGCTTTTGATTGCTGTAACCAAGCATGATGGATCAATTCTTCCTTGTTCTTGCCTCACCCCTTGATATCCAAGGAACTGGAATTCATTGCCCAATGCGAAATTTTGCAGTTCTGTGATAATCATGATGAACCAAGACTGTCCTTTTATACACCAAAGTGATTGATTACAACTTGAGAACTCTGACCAATAACAATATAATGCCAAAATAAGGCTTAGAAATTTCAAACTTAGATTGGCCACTTGGCACAGCTAATATGTACATTCAAAGACGAAGTGGTTAGGTTTTAATTAATCTTAATGGACACGAATATTATAATATTGAAACTTCTGAAATAAATTACGTACAGACAAGAATGAATAACTAATTTAATAACTAAATTAATATTTACAACCTGACGTTTCGCCAGCAAAAGCTACCATTATCGAAGGCATTTTTAAGATACACACTCAACGAAGAATAGAATTACAATGATAGCCAGGACAATGACAGTCACGTGCACGGAAGATGACAGTACTAGCTTCTACAGTGATTATTTTGAAGGGAGGTGCGCCAAAATTTATGTAGAATTATACAATCATTTACAATCATCATCTCGTACTACAGGTTAAAAAAAAAAAAAAAAAAAAAACGCACATCCATCAAAAGGCAACATATCCAAAAGAGAAAAACAGCAATCTTGAAGAATCTAAAACTGAACGATAACAGTTATAATAAAAGTAGACAAAGGAAAAAGTAGGCAATAATCTTTAATATTCATGACTACAACAGCGAAATAAAATTACTATCGGATATGTCGACATATGTTTCAATAGCAAAGGATCCCATAGCATATCGATAAAAAAAATAAATAAAACCATAAGCCTGTCAGACAATCTTACAAGTTGGCCAATAGTAACTTTCTCCAAATCACCAGTGTGTATATATATATATATATATATATATATATATAGAATGATTTTTACCTTGAGTATACTATACGTTAAAGATACCAAGCATTTTATAAACTTGGTTTTAATCCTTTTTCCCAAGTAAGCAAACAAGCAAGTAAGCCACGTTTGCGCCTGAAGTATTTTCAGGTCTGAGACAACTCGTTGTAAAGGTGGAATAAGCTCTGATCACATTATGGGAGGTGATCACCTCCCATAATGAAAACACATCTCCTTGCAGACATGTATGATGCTATGCATAAAGGGAGAAGGCAACCCAGACCGGTTTCGAACTTTATTGAGGTGCTCTTTAAGTAAAGACCTCTCTAAAAATTAGGCGGTCCCCCAGACCACTCCCTACGAGTGATCGAAGGACCGTCCGACACAGCGTTGTTCCACTCAGTGACAGGCCCACCCTGTCACCGAAAAGAACTCAGAGTTGGCTATACCCAGTGGCAGGCTCACCCCACCAGACAGAGCCATAATCTCAGAGGTGGTCCTGGCCCCACTCAGAGACAAGCAAAAACCTACCCCAAGCAGAACCTCTCATACCTCAAGGAAAGGTACCATTTCTGCACAAAGGCATATCAGTGGGAGCCAGATCCAGAGGTGGTGATACCAAGGTTGAAGTAATACAGACCTTATAATTTTTACCTATACGAGTTGCCACAAGATGCTTTGACCTTATTAAATAAATCTTATTAAATAAATTCAATAAATATTGAGGTCTCATCAGACCTCAATAAAGGTCGAAACCGGTCTGGGTTGTGACCCTCCCTTAATGCATAGCATCATACATATCCGTAAGGAGAATTGCTTTGGATTATGGGAGATACTAAGGCATGTGATCAGAGCTTATTCCATCTTTACCACGAGTTGCCTCAGACCTGAAAATACTTCAGGCGCAAACTTGGTTTACTTGCTTGTTTGTTTACTTGGGAAAAAATGATTAAAACCAAGCTTATAAAATTGCTTGGTATCTTTAATATATATATATATATATATATGTAGAAAGTATTTTATCTTGGGTATAACAAATGTTAAAAATACCAAGCAATTTTAAACCTGGTTTTACTCCATTTCCCAAGTAAGCAAACAGACAAACAAGTCAAGTTTGCGCCTGCAAGTGATGCAAGTCTAGCTGATCCTACAGGTAGTGCAAGACCAAGCCAACTCGTGGTAAAGGTGGCATAAGCGCTGATCACTAATCTTAATATTTACCCTTAATGCCAAAACACATCTCCAAGAAGGGGATGTATGATGTTTTGTATTAAAGGCAAGGAGCCACTACCCAGACCGGTTTCGACCTTTATTGAGGTCGAATGGGAGTTCATGTTTCTCATCATCGGCCTTTGGAGTAAAAAGCATGCTGAGGATCAGCAGATAGTGTGAGGGGAAAGAACGAAAGTTAGAGTAGGATAGTAGGAGATAAAAGAGGCCTCAGTCGACCTGTTTTAGCCGTTCCACAATGTGGGTTTGGCTAAGAAGTCTATATACGTAACCTCCTGTTACCTGTTCTTTTTTTTTATTTTTTTATTTTTTTTATGTAAAGAAAAAATTACCATACATAAAACAAATTTTAAAATAAACCCAAAACCCTGAGGTTCGCGTTTAGCTTTGTCCAAATCAAATAAAAAAAAAAAAACTTATCAGCTGTTTGTGGAGGATATCCGTCAACCATCTGCTTTCGACCGCTATTTAAAAATTGCTATTAGCTGGTGATTGTTGTTGTCACTTATTAAACTTCTTGCTTAATAAATATGCTAACTTTAAGGTTACTTGTTCTTCGGTTTCGCAGGGAGTAAGTTCCAGGAAAAAAAGCAATAGATTAAGTTTAAAGGGATTAAAATTACATTTTTTTAAGCTTAATTTTAAAATGAAAGTTAATAATTTAATAATATTTAGTAATGAAATTTAATAAAATTAAGTTTATTTTTATTTTATTTTATTATTTTTTTTTTTTTTTTTTGCAAAGAGGAACTGAAAGAAGGACATGAGAAAAAAAAACAGCGCAATTAGCAAGGACAAACCTAAAGTAAGAAACAGCTGGGGGTGACATGAATGACCAATTTAAGACTGAAAGAAGCGGGGGAAGAGCCTGGCCTGGATGATGCAGCCCACAAGGAGCTGCACCGCCTCGATGTAGGCCTTCGCAGCCCAGGTTCACAGGATACCCCTTCCTATGTGGACCAAACAGAAACAAAACTTAAAGGATTTTTTTTTTGTTTTTGTTTTTTTTTTTTTTTTTAAAAACTAGCAGAACAGTACTAATAATCTAGAGCCCTTTCGACATGTCGAAAATTAATTCTTCCTCTTCACTATTGTAGGTTTTAAGGATTAGCGCGGGTAGCTTGCCATTACCGTAGTAATTTACCGCTGCAAGGGCTCTGCGCAAAGCTATCCCCACTTCATCGCCTCCATTCGGGCCTGGGTAGCAATCCTCACTGTCGATGTTATTTATATCTTCTATAAAGACATCGTTCCACTCCGCGCTGACCACGTTGGGTCCGTTTTTTCCCTGTGAGTTGTAGTTCAATATCTCCGAAAATTTCTATCCCCTTTTTTAGCAGATTCTTCTGCTCGGAGTCCCCTTTTAAATAATGCAGTAATAATGAGTTCGCTTTCAAGTAGGGGATCTCTGTGGGTTCTGGTATTGCCCTTGTTTCAGTTTTGCCTGGAGTTCCTTTATGAGGTTGTCCTATTACTTCTGAGACCTCTTCTTGTTCCTCTATTGTTTCAATTTCAGCTCGTGTGTTGTTAGTAGGTGGTTTTTTGACCGACGAATGTTTGGTCTTCTTCGCTGACCGTGTGGTTACCCCTTCTGTTTCCTTTGGGCTCTCTTGTTTGTTCGTTTTTCCAGTAATGGTGGCATCTTCCGAATTCACAACCTTGTCTTTTTTTTTCTTTTCTTTTCCTTCTTTTTTCTTCATACTTTCTGGGTTTTTGCATGGAGATTTCTTAAAAGCTTCTGTTGTTGTAGTTTTATCTTTTTTCTGGCTCTTCGAGTCTTTCTCGTCCTCACTTGATGTCTCGTCGCTTTCATTATACCATTTCTTGTGAGGCCGATTGGGGAGAGCTTCATCTGTTTTCTCTTCGTTTTCTCTTTTTGTTTCTATTTCATTTAATGCTGTGAGTGCTGGAAAGACGTCCGGGTCTAAGATCTCTTTTAGGCCTTCTAAGGCCTCTTTTATCTCCTACTATCCTACTCTAACTTTCGTTCTTTCCCCTCACACTGTCTGCTGATCCTCAGCACGCTTTTTACTCCAAAGGCCGATGTTGAGAAACATGAACTCCCATTCGACCTCAATAAAGGTCGAAACCAGTCTGGGTAGTGGCTCCTTGCCTTTAATACAAAACATCATACATCCCCTTCTTGGATCCCCCCCCCACCCCCCCCCCCCCCCACCCCCCCCCCCCCCCACCCCCCCCCCCCCCCACCCCCCCCCCCCCCCACCCCCCCCCCCCCCCACCCCCCCCCCCCCCCACCCCCCCCCCCCCCCACCCCCCCCCCCCCCCACCCCCCCCCCCCCCCACCCCCCCCCCCCCCCACCCCCCCCCCCCCCCACCCCCCCCCCCCCCCACCCCCCCCCCCCCCCACCCCCCCCCCCCCCCACCCCCCCCCCCCCCCACCCCCCCCCCCCCCCACCCCCCCCCCCCCCCACCCCCCCCCCCCCCCACCCCCCCCCCCCCCCACCCCCCCCCCCCCCCACCCCCCCCCCCCCCCACCCCCCCCCCCCCCCACCCCCCCCCCCCCCCACCCCCCCCCCCCCCCACCCCCCCCCCCCCCCACCCCCCCCCCCCCCCACCCCCCCCCCCCCCCACCCCCCCCCCCCCCCACCCCCCCCCCCCCCCACCCCCCCCCCCCCCCACCCCCCCCCAAATAGTTTGCAAGAAAAATGACTTTTCGATGAATTATGAAAGAATTCATCGAAAAATTTTCGGTGAATTGTTTTTTCGATGAATTGCATTTTCGACGAATTGTCGTTCGATGAATTGTCGTTCGAGGAATTGGTCATTCGATGAATTGCCTTTTCGATGAATTGCCATTCGTTAAATTGTCGTTCGGCGAATTGTTTATTCGGCGAATTGCTTTTTCGATGAATTGCATTCGGTGAATTGTCTTTCGATTAACTGTTTTTCGATGAATTTGCCTGTAACCGAAGAACCACCATTACCAGAAAAAGAGAACATAAAAAATATATTCGATACGGACAATCAAAAAGTGGACTTGCCCAACATACGTTAGATGAAGACCATTTCATCAAGTGAAATGGTCTTCATCTAACGAAAAAAGCGAAGCTACAAAGGCAATCCTGGTTTAAATCAGACTTCCTAGAAGCGGCGCATGTGCTATGAACCGCGTGGAACTGTAACAAGAAAGATAGTGTAATTCTGCATAAAGTTTGGCGCACCGCACTACAAACCCTCCAGCAATAATCACGAAACATCGCCTTAGATGATGCCAATGTCGCCTTCCATGCACGTGACTGTCCTTGTTCCAGAGTTCATTGCATTTCGTCTCCGTTGAATGTGTATCTTAAAAATGCCATCGATCTAGTTTGGGTGGTGAAACGTCATTTTGTAAATACTTAATTTAGATATTAAACTAGTTATTTCATTCTTGTTTCTACGTATTTATTCCAGAAATTTCGCATGAATCACAACTATGGATATATGAATATGGAAATTAATATCACCAATCTTGAAAACAAACCACATATATACTCTGGTCATCGACTTAGGTGAGTAGTCGGTGAAAACCCGTAATTCTTACCTAAGCCGAAGTAAGAGTTACGGGTTTAAAAAGCTTTTCGTAATTCGAATTTTAAGTAAGTCAGATTCACCCCCCCACACACACAACTGTAACCCCATCTTATTGCTTACGTATTTACAGTATGTGAATACTTACTTACTTAATCCTCTTCGCTCCACCTGGGAGCATAGGTCATCCACAATTTTCCACAGGACTCTGTTTTTTGATTCTGCTTTTATTTGGTTCCAGATTTTATTAATATTTGTTATTTCTTTCAGTATTGTTCTTTTCCATGTTTCTCTTGATCTTCCTCGTCTTCTTTTACCCTGTGGGTTCCAATCTAGAGCCTGTTTTATTATTATTTTATCTTCTTTCCTCAACACATGCCCCAACCATCTCCATTTCCTTTCGCGTATCTGTTGTAACATGGGTTTCTGGTTTGTTCTCTGCCATAGTTCTTCGTTTAATATTTGTTTTGGGCAATATATTCCCAATATCATTCTTAAACACTTGTTTGGAAGACCTGGATATTGTTACCTATCTTTTTGTTTAACATCCACGTTTCTGATCCATACATTAGTATTGCCTTTACATTTGAGTTAAATATTCTCATTTTAGTTTTTCTAGACAAATTCTTGTTTTTTCAAATATTTCTAAGTTGGTTGAAAGTTGAATAAGCCAGCTGTTTCCTTCTATTTATATCTTCAGTAGTTCCTCCTTTTATTGATACTATTGAACCAAGGTATATAAACTGTTCTACTTCTTTAAGCGGTGTTTATTCTATTGTTATTTGTTTATTTTGCTTTGCATTTATTTTCATCAGTATTGTTTTATTTTTATTTACCCTAAGACCAACTTTTTTGGCTGTTTCTACAAGTGTTGTTGTTTTTTGTTCTATATGTTGGTGCTTCTGTGAAAGTAAGCAGATATCATCTGCAAAATCTAGATCGTGGAGTTGGTTTTGATGTAACCATTTGAAGAAGCCTGTATTTCCATGAGATACTTTTCTCGTCACCCAGTCTATGACAATTAAAAACATAGTAGAGGAGAGTATACTTTAAATGTATACTCTCCTCTGCTATGTTTTTGTTTAATACTGTCTTTTTTAAATGGTTCTGAAAGGGTACTTTAATTTCAAAATCTTCATATATTTTTATAATTATTCTTATTATTTTTTTCTGGGAGTCCATAATGTCTAAGTAATTTTTATACGGAAGCTTGTTCAAAATCGATAAAATTTAAATATAAGCTTTCCTGCCATTCCAATGATTGTTCTTTGATAATTCGCAAAGTAGCAATGTGGTCGGTGCATGATTTATTGGCTTTAAATCTTGCCTGTTCTTGTCTTAGTTGTTTTTTGATTTTCTATTTTGATTCTTTCTAGTATTATCCTTGCTAGTATTTTACTTATAACACTCAGCAATGTTATACGTCTCCAATTTTTGCATTCAGATAGGTTCCCTTTTTTTGGGTAATTTAACCAGTAATCCAGTATTCCATTCCTTAGGCCACTCTTCTTTCTGCCATATCTCATTTAATAAGGGATATAATATCCCTGCTATGTTTTGGATTTGCTTTTAGTATATCGCCGGGTATGTTGTCTGCTCCGTGCTTTATCTGCTTTAATCTAAGTTATTGCTTTCGTAATTTCTATTTTTGTTTTTTCGTTCAAATTTATATCTAATGATGCATTTTGTTCATTTAATTCTAGGCACTGGTCACCATCAGTCATTTCTTGAAATTTCTCTGAGAATTCCACCCATCCATTTATCTGTTCTTTTTCATTTAATAATAGTTTTCCTTCATTATTGAATATAGGAACTATCCATTTGTTTCTTTTCCCCTTAATTTCCTTGTAATATCATACAACTTTCTAGTATCATTTATATATGCAGCATCCTCTGCCTCTTATGCTAGATTCTCTACGAATTTTCTTTTATCATTTCTTGCGCTTCTTTTTATTTTTGTTAATTGCTCTATATCTTTCTGCTTGTTCTTATTCAACATTTTCGCTAATCTGTAACAGTTTCTCTTTTATTCTATCTCTCTCTCTCCTCTATTTTTAATTTAGTGTTTTCTGATACCCATTCTTTGTCTGTATTAGTTCGAAATCCCAATATCTTTTCCGATGTGCTTATTAGTATGTCTTTAATCTCGGCCCATTTTCCCTCTATGTTATCTCCTTCTCTTTTTTCGAGTTTATCCCATTCACCCTGTAGAGTTGTAAATTTATTTCTAATCTCTTTAGTTTTGAGTTTTTTAATTCTCTTTCTGTTGTTCACTGTTTGTTTATATTTAAATATTTTCACTTTCATGGAGCTGTTAGGAGAAAGTGATCTGAATATGCCTCGGCTCCTCTTTTAACTCTGATATCCAGGAGTGATTTCCTCTAATTCCTTCTAAGTACATGGTCTATTTGGTTCTTTGTCTTTCTATCTGGTGCTATCCATGTCCACTTATGTATTTTTTTTTTTATGTTGGAAGAGACTCCCTCCTATTACAAGCTGATTGAACATACAAAAGTCTATAAGTAACTCTCCATTTTCATTTATTTCTCCTTCTGCATACTTTCCCATAACAGTTTCTTTATTAGTATTATCATTTCCAACCTTAGCATTAAAGTCTCCGATTATAAATTGCATATCTTTTTTATTTGTTGTTTCTATGCTTATTTGTAGCATATTACATTATTATCCTTTTCTTCCTGGATCGCATCATTTGTTGTTGATATATAAGCAGTTATTGTGATGTTCTGCTTGCCGGCTTTTTAGTATTCTTTCGGATATTGGGTTCCACTCCATTAGTGCACCATGAGCTTTCTTTGTCATCATTAGTACAACTCCCTTTGTGTGGTCATTCGTATTTTTGGTTCCCAGAGTAGATTAAGTAGCGACCAGAGTTTAATTTGATTTTTCCAGTTCCTATCCATCTTGTTTCGCTTAATCCCATTATTTCTAATCTGTATTTTTCTAGAACTCTCGAGACTTGGTATGTCTCCCCAGTTTCAAACATGGCTCTAGCATTCCAACATTCCAGTCTAAGCTTGTCTTTTGGTAAGGTGTCTGTCCTTTTCTTCTGCACCTCTGCTTCCCCAGAAGGACTTTCACAGAGGTGCCTCGTGTTCGTGGCAGTTCGTATTCTATTTTCTTCGTCCGGTATCACATTTTGGAAGGTTTCAGTTTGCATAGCAAAATTTGTTTTCTGAGACTGGGTTGCTAGCCTTGCTCTCAACCCTCCCCATTTATCCGGGCTTGGGAGCGGCATGCTAAGTTTTCACTAAGCATGGCTATGTGAATACGGGTGCATTAACGTTTGAAAGATTATGTTTCATTCACGAGATGCACACAAATTAGATTTCAGTTTGTGATTATTATATTACTTTGCCTGAATAAAGTACAAATAATATGAGAAAATGGAAACAATATTTAATTTGGCCACTCAACCTTTCCCATGAAATTATCAGCAATGGCTTCTTTTTCTCTGCATAAATCTTTATAGCAAGCTAGATGTATCGTCTGTTTCTCTTTTGGACTTTAAACACCATTAGGATCCATCCACCAATTGCTTTGTCCGCCTTCGTATCTACGTTAAAAACGTCTTTATCGGCGTTATCAAGAAATTTTCAAGTAAAAGAATTCCGTTAGGGGGATCAAGAGTGTTGCTTGCGCACATTGCATGGGGAACTTATGGTCATGATATTTTTAACTTACCGTAACGCAAAAATCAACTTCGTGACTTCTAAATATGCCATGCGACACATTATGTACCTGGTACAAAATTTTTTTAAAAGATACTTTTCCAGTGTTTATCCGATAACTTTAATCTCTAGATTAATTTTGGCATTTACGCGTGAACTCACTTTTCCGATTTGTTCTTTTTTACGGTCGTTTTTGTACTCTACACCACAGCACACAAACACTTAAAAAATAAAAAAAAAATTACGAGTGTACTAATACAGAACATCCGTGTTCAATAGTAATGAAGCAGCACGCATGCACTCCATAGGCAGTCTGCCTTCTGGGCAACTGTTAGGTCACGTGCGCGTAACGTACATGCGGTAAGTAAAATTTTTACAGCGAATTTTTTTTTCGCTGCCCTTTCAGAATAATTTGCGTAAGTCCGAATTTACGTGAGGTCGGAGACTGCCTGTATGTATGTGTATGGAGAAAGTGAGAACATGAGCAGGACTACTTGTACCAAGTATCTCTTGAAACCAGAATGAGAAAAGAGATAATCCAGACGAGTAATTCACGGAAGATAATGCGGCTATTTCTTGTGGCGCCATCTATTGCAATTATTACATACTTCATGAGGCACGTTTAGCAATAACCACCAATATTCGAGTATTTTACAATTCAGTGAATTAAAATGATTCTACGGACTACACTATGATGGAAAATTTTTCAAATTGACTGTTTTCGTTATTTCGTGATAAAATCCAACATAAATGAGTATTTTATTATAACTGTTATATGACATGTTGAGAGTTTATTTTTCACTTGGTTAGACTATAATAAGTTTAGTTTAATCCTTTATCTAAGTGTGAGCAAACAAAGTTTGCGCCTGAAAGTATCTTCAGAACTGGGGTAAGGTAGTACAACACCAGGAAACTCATTGCAAAGGTGGAGAAAGCCCTCATCACTCCTATCTCAGTATCTCCCATAATGCAAAGCACATCTCCTTGCAGATATGTGTAATGCTATGCATTAAGGTGTCTCCACTACTGGGCCTGGCTCACACTGATGAGACCTCAATAAACATCGAAACTGGTATGGGTAGTGGCCCTTGCCTTAATGCATAGCATTACACATATCTGCAAGGAGATGTGCTTTGCATTATGGGGGACACTGAGATAGGAGTGATGAGGGCTTTCTCCACCTTTGCAACGAGTTGCCTGGTGTTGTACTACCTTACCCCAGTCTTGAAGATACTTTCAGGTGCAAACTTTGTTTGCTCACACTTGGATAAAGGATTAAACTAAACTTATTATATGACATATCCAAGAACTCATCCAGCAAGGGCATTCCACTCTACTGAACAACTCATTATATATATATATATATATAATTAATTAATAATTAAATAAATAATTAATACACACACACACACTGTGTGTGTGTGTGTGTGTGTGTGTGTGTGTGTGTGTGTGTGTGTGTGTGTGTGTGTGTGTGTGTGTGTGTGTGTGTGTGTGTGTGTGTGTGTTAAATAATAAAAAATTAAAATTTTGTTCAATATTATAATGAATGAGCTATTCCAAATCATATACCTAAAAACCTATCATATCTTTTCTCTGAAAACAATCACCAAAGATGAAATCATAACATCCACTGTTCTCCAACTCACTTGTAGATTCCAAAGTGAGAAACTTAACCATGTATTAAGCATTGGAAATGCGTAATGTACTCGTATATTCTGTTATTTTCAAGTATAAAATTCTTTATGCTGTAGATGATCAACTTTACATTATAAAGATGAGAATTAAATTTACTACAGTATATGGATAAGTAACAAATTCGTTAAGCTACCTATCCAGATAATATTATACCTACCTGGAAAAATATAAAACAAATATTCTACTATGCTACACATATACAGATAGAAAGAAACTGAAAACACACAATTATTTTATGGCAGATTCTAATGTATTGTATACGCACAGTTCATAGAACCCAGTCTGGCAGATTGCTAAGAATAGTCAATTTATGCTGAAGGGGAGAAAGAAATAAAGGATGGACGAATTGGTCACCAATACATAAAATCAAGTGCTTTATACGTAAAATTTTCCAACTGTTACAAGGAAAATAGTTACCACTTTAAAAACTACAATGTTCATAAAAGAAAAGTTTTCCACCATGTAATAATAAACAACTCATCCCACAAGATGGATTATCCTATTATTGAAATGGATTCTCCTTCTGACATGCGCACGTATTGAAGGGTCTCGCATCTGTGGGCGTACAGTATACCAAGTGTCTATAGTCCTTTGTGCACCTGACTTTTTAATAACTTCACTTTTAATAGTTTGCATGTTTATATGAGATATAAACTGCCATCATCTTAGATACAAAGTATAGCAGGATCTGAAGCACTCTGAACATTTTCTGTAGGTTTTTTTTTTTTTTGTTGTGGTTGTTTGTTGAGTTAAGCAATAATCACATTTGTTAAACTAGCATAAACATTTTTTGGAGAATGAGGCTTATGCTTCACTAAACTTTAGCTTTAACATGTTCCCAGAGGAAGAAATCTCATGAAGACAAGTCTAGGTGGTCACACTGTTGACTCACATCTTCCACCATCTACTGAGAGAAATTTAACTTAAAAAAATCTCTCAAGTACCATTGGCAATGTGGTAACAGTACCCCATCAGGCTGAAAAGATGGTACTATCAATGTCTTGATTACCTCAGCATATGAGATCAGTTAACTTGCTATCAATTACAAAGCAACCTTACAGAGGTTCAAGTAATAATTAATTCTCTTGGTAAACACTGCCTTAAAGTATGAAAACCATCATAAAATGCTTTAGGGAACATTTATATTCCCTAAGGAATTTATCTTATTGATTGTTTGCAAACATTTCTATCCATTTTGATATTTTTGCAATGTTAAAGTAATCATTAAAAACAGAATCCTGATAATCACAGCTCACTCAAATGAAAGAAAAAACTGCTCAATTTTCCAACTAAAATAATCTTTTTTATTTGTTTACATATAATGCACTTAGTTAATTCCCAGTTAGCTGATTGGATTGCTAGTCATATCTGGAAGAAAAACCTTGACTGTTCAAGATCAAAACATCATAACTGAATATTTATGCCTTACTCATACTTGCCTCACTCATGACTTACTCATACAAATAAGTAAGTTCACTGCACAATTCATCCAACTTCATTCTACCTATTAAATGTATTTTTCTCCATTATTTGTGTATGTTCTCCAACCTATTTGCATGTTATTGAGAATAAAAACTCTGCTACATCCATATGAAACCAGCTGCATCTTCTTCAGCTGAACAAAGATGGATTTGTTCTACATTATAAAGTTTATAATCTAGATTCTAGATTATAAAATTTATTTATTTATAATACTATCAAATGCAACAGGATAAGGTGGTCCTCCATAACACAATAAGAGTAGTTGTATGCTTTAAGTGGTTGCAATGATAATATTCCTTCATTAAGTAGCAGCAAACCTATAACTACAGAATTTCAATGATTTGACTGGTCTTTTGTGCAGGTATGGGGGGAGGGGAGGGGCTGAAAAGTTCTAATAAACACTCAGAACAAAACTGATATGGTTTGTGCAACAAGGGAAAGACGTTTTGCTCAGAGGATTGCAAACAATGCAGCAGTGTTGTAACAAATGTATAACACTTCATGAGGAATATATAGAATAATGTGTAAGTTATGTGGTTCTCACAACTAGTGATTATCACACCTTTTCAGCACACCCTCGTATAATCCCTTCAGTTGCGCACTATAAACTAAAAGATACATGAGATAAGATAAAAATTCACTTTGAATGAAAAGTTTAATGAGTCACAATTAGGAGACAGAAGGAAAAGCCATTCTATTTTAATAAATGAATGACACTCAGTGGTGCTCTTTATAATGAATTATTTAAACTGGTTATCAGAATTTAGTTATTAATGCTAACATAATTAAGAGATATGTAAACACTAGAGATACAATAAAGTAATTAAAAAACACATTTTGTGATGAATATCTCTTCACATCATCAGAGGTGAACATACACACATACACACACACAAAAAAAGGACCATTACATTAAGCCAACAAGGAATTAAAACAAATACCACAGAGTACATTTCTTCTTCTGCTCTTTGGTCAGTATGGAACACAAAGAACAAAATATAAACACAGCCAACTGGAAATCAGGTGCAAAGACTCATTACATAAGTGTATGTGTAAACAAAATCATAATATTGAATAATAATTACATAAAAAAGATATCAAAATTATTCATCAAGTTATTAGCAACACTTGATGTCATGATTTCCCAACATTGTGAAATTTTAAAGCCATCACTACAATTGAAATTAGATTGACTGAAGTGTTGTTCCAAAGGATCCTACTCCATGTTCCTCAAAATCATATTTCTCAGATTGGAGTAAATAAATGTAATCCATATGTTCTGTTTGTCAGATGTCTACAGCACAACCAGTCAGGCCAAAATAGAAGCACTCACTGGAGCAAAGAACCTGGTAAATCTCCAGGTAAACTAAAAGAGGAAGTTTATCTTTAGTGGAAGATTAGATAAAAGAAATTTGTTTACTGGCTTAAAAGTCACCTGGAAATCAATTTTTTTTAGAACCACTAAGATGCATTTTAGAAACATTTAGTTTCTAAATGCAGTGAGATGCATTTAGAAACATTTAATAAGGAACAGAAATTGTCTTCATTGATGATATGGTGTTAATAATTATTCAAGATATGTCGTAATTTGAATGGAAAGTAACCAATCAATATCATTTAGCTTTAATGCCTCATAATTCTTGTCTGAGAGAATCCTCAGAAGAACATGTGCCTCATAGGCAAGGGTCTTGACAATTTTGAATTTTTCTAAAAGTGATTAATGCACTGAATTCTGGAGAATGTGTCTTCCAGTAAACACATTTCTTTAAACAGAACATCTGAACCATCAATTTTCTGCTTTACAAATGTATTATCAAGAAAAGGAAGGACTCCATTATTGTTGTTTTTTTTTTCTAATATAAATTTTATCCTAGGAAAAGGCTGTCTAAAAATATCTAATTCTTCAGTAAAATATGGCCAAAAGTGAACATATCTTCAACAGAATGAAATCATGTTGAGGGCCAAGGTGTGACAGTAATGAAGTCATTCTTCTAAGCAGTCCATGAAATAAACAGATAATAGAACCGATAAGGAGGAACACATGATACAACCCTCCACCTGCTCATAGAGATTATGTTACTATGAATAGTAAACAGACTGTACAGCAAAATCAAAGAAATTAAGGTTATCAGCCAAAAAAATCCTTAAAAAGTACTGAATACTTATCTTTGAAGGTATATTGGTGAAAAGAGAAAGATCAAAGCACTCTTGACATGAGAACTGTGAAAGTGGAGATGTCTCAACCTTTAGAAATGATCAGGAGTTTGAGAAATGTTTTTAGTTCATAAGTAGAGAATACAATATGATACCCACTGACAGTATGGAATGCGTATTTTATGTATTTTTGGAAGTCCATAGAGTCTGAAAGTTCTGACATGAAAAATCTTTCTTTTTTGACAGTATCAGCATCTAAAGAATTAGCATTGCCTGGCATATGATTTAGTTTATTCACTTGTGATGTGTGTGTAGGGGGGGGGGGGGTAGAGATAGAAGTCATTCCACTTATAAACCTAAGACGTCTAATCTTATGATTATATTCAGATCAATCCATGATCACTGTGGTATTTCTTTGTCCATTTTTGAGACAGTAATATTATGATTGTTTTTAATGTGTGAAGTTCTTAAGTCAGAAGGTTCATTCTGAAACATAAGAATTGGCATGATGTTTTTTTTTTTTTTTTTTTTCATTGCACACGATTTTCTTTAGATTTAAAAAAGCATTCTTACAGACTCTTTAGAGTGGTGAAAAGGAACATTATATAATGTTATCTAAGCTACTAGTAGAAATATTAACTTTAGCCAAGTCATGTTTTGCACAAAAGAGTAAATTCAAAAGTAAGGATTTACTAGCACATAAATAAATCCTGTGCACACCAAGTGATTTGGTGGTTTCTTTAATTCTAGAAAAATTAGGAATAAGATCAGCGTCATCATAACATTTAAGAAATGTCATTCTTGCCTGTAACCCGCAAGCTTCAAATCCAACTTACCATAATGGTTAACCCCCCCCCCCCCCCGACTGGCCATGACGTCTATAGACATTCATCTAAATCTGGATAAGCTTCTGTAACACCTATTGAATAACACAGAAGTGCAATTTGGTCTCACAATTTCATCCACCTTGACCAGTAGGGAGGTTAAATCATCTTCTGAAATAGATCCCCATGTAGGATGTGAATTGGGTTATTAATGTAGAATAATGATTAAAATGCATCATCATCTTATTATATACATAAATGGTGTTAAGATACAGCCAACTATTTAATATAAAAGTATATTTCATGAAAAGTCCTTCATTATCAGATTGAATACACAAATAAAAAGACTGTTACACAAAGCAAGAATGGAATGAAAATGTATGTTCAAGTGCATTCCTTCTACCAGTTTTCAACCAGTAATATGATACTATAAGGAACACATATAAATGTTGCCAATAGGCAAAAGAGTGTAAACAGTACATAAACATAAAAGTAAACCTTTGCGTCTACATGGTTGCATCAAAAGTATGGAAAAAAAAAATTTATGATACTACATAAGAATTCCATAACACATATTGTAGTTAGTTACAGTTCAAGGTCACTATTTCCCAAAACTGAAAAATTTTAAACCCTAACTGCAGCTCTGTGTTGATTGCAAATTGCTTCAAAGCATTTTTTGAAAAGTCTCTCAGATTTGAAAGTACTGTACTTGTGTGGAGATATTTTTAATATAAACACACACAATGTAACAAGCCTTTGTGCACCTGCTTATTGCTTACATTTATATTTCATTCTACATGCTCCTAACAGTATTATAATCACTGTTGGAGAGTGGTAGCAAGAATGGACTCTACATTGTTTGTTTTCATTCCACTCCATTCTCACTTTCACGTAGGGTCCATTTTTTGTGCATATTCAACTCTCATGATGAGATACCTCATCATGAAATAAGTTTTTATATTAAATAATTTAGTCTATCTTTAAGTAGATTACATATATACTAAGTTCATCATGGTTACTGTAATCACTCTAAGAAAAAAACCTATTTGTCTATCCTCTGGATGTAATAATATTAAGGAATATTTAAGGAGAAAGAAGCAGTCAATTAACAAGTGTCTTGAAAAGCCATGGTTGTATTCATTGAGAAAAATAGTATGCTGACTGTTCCAAAATATAGATGGTATGAAGAAAGATGATGATGATAAGTTGATTCAATATGTCTGAAACTGAACTGTGTATTGATGTTGACTAGTGGCTGCTTGTGTTCTTACATGATTAGAGGAAGCAGAACAATGGTAGTAGCCAGTTCAGAGAAGCAATACCCATGAAAGAGTACCCATTATCATTGACAGGGTGTAGCATAGAGGCAGGCTGCCTCATGGCACAGCTTAATAAGGGCGCTCGTTCAGCCATATTGCAGTAGGTGCCGTCACTATGCTAACAATAATTAACTCGTATGGACATTTTCAATCGAAGATGAGTTAGCCGATCTCATATGGAGGTAGCAGGGTTTTTCCTCCCGGAAACTCGGGTTTTTCATCCACATACAGACAAATCGGCCCTTTAGAACACATGCAATTTACAGACAAAAAAATACTAGCTGTGGTGGTGGTAGTGGCCAGCAGATGGCGCTGATGCTGATAACTGGTGGTAGAGGTTCGATGTAGTGGTGGAGAGGAGAGTTGTACAATAGGTGTCCTCCCGTGATGAGTCTTCGGACTCCTTGGAGGTGTCACAAATAATAACTGTTAGCGTAGCAAGTGCAGAAAGACGTTTTTCCAAGCTTAAACTGATTAAAAATTATTCGTGAACAGCAATGACCCAAGAAAGATTGGTTGATCTACCAACTATATCGATAGAGGTGGACAGAGTTTACAATTTAAATTTAGAAGAGCTTATAAACAGTTTTATTGTGCGATATCCCCATAGAGCAAACATTTAATTAATATTATTATGTAATCCTTTTGAATGAATGTTTCTCTTGAAATAAAAACAAAATAGTAATTGGAGATTTTCTTATATTTTTGTCTTATAACCCATCAGGGGCGATATTTAATTGTTTGCCTCAGGGCACAATCTAATCTGGCGACGACGGCCCTGAAAGTATCTATTTTTTTTTTAAAAAAAAAAGAGAGAGAGAGAGAGAGAGATAAAATCAAATATAAAACCAAGATATTTAGATCAAGTTAATCATCAGAATTTCTTTCTTTTTTATGCTGAAATCTAAACAGTCAGTTAATAAAATTTTGAAAATTAAATATACAGGTAACTCTGGATTCAAACCTACTAAAAAACTCACTTGTATTTTAAAAGCAACAACTTTGGATATTCAATCCGGTCTATAACTGCAATGATGAAATTACTATGCTAAACCCTTTGTTCTTGTGGTAGGGGAAGGTTTGGCAGGAAGATATCAACACATTACAAAAGAATTAAAGTGTGAAGTGAAACGTAACATGTACTAGGATTCCAGCACTAGCCAGAATAAAAAAATACTCATGATGGTATGATGTGAATGTTTGCCCTTCAAAATTCACCATTAACAGATGTTACTAACCAAACATTTTTGTTACCAGGATACACTCACAAAGAATGTCATACATCATCATACAGTCTGACTGAGAGGAAGAAGTACGTTCATAGTCCACTGAACATCCTCATGACTAGGTGCAATTAATTTGACAGACAAATAAAAAGAAACCATTCAATGTTAGAAAATTGATCAGAGAAAACTTCTTGGTAAGTAAAATGGTTGTTTGAAAAAGATGACCATGAAATGATTTTTTATAAATCAAGCCTTAACATTAACTAAGGGAAACCTTTTAAAATGAAGAATTTAATTTTATCACTCTGTTGATAAAATAAAAAGGACCAAACCTGATCTCTTGGGTGGAGAAATGAGATTTACTGGACCTCCTGTTTTTCATCTCTCTTCATAGTTCTACTAGAAATACTGTCAGATGAGATTTGAGATTTCTACCCTGACTATGACAAATAAGTGGTCATCATTAAACTTCTCTTACAGAATTTTTTTTTTGTAATGATATGTTACACATGAATAACTGCAATAATTAGTAAAATCACAAAATTTAATAATCATGCCTATGTATTCCCATGCTAAGATAAGTAGCAATATCATTTTCATGTAAACAGTGGTAAATCCACTTTTTTGTGTCACATTTAAAAATTTTAAAAAATGGTCACTAACAGAACAACCAATGGTAAGTCTAAAATACTGAATGGAGTGACAAGGAATAATATGAAACACACAAAATTCTGGACTTTTTTTATTTAACGATTTAACTGATGGTATTTCTTCAAATCTTTAAATTTGGTTTTTTGCAAATTCACCTTTTTGGACTTGAACCACTTTGCCCAGCCAGTATAAAAGTTTGATACTATAACAGTATTTTGCTTACATACATATTCATAAAGTAGCCCTGAGTCTTTGTTTCCCTTGGTTCTTATCATATGGATTTTGAAGTCAGTGTGCTATTCCAGATATGTAAAATCAACTTTCTCCTAAACCAACCACTTTACAAAATTTGATTATGAAATACTGTTAACCTCTATTTGCACAACAGACAGTTGAAATACTGTATAAGTTGATTAAAGAGGAAGGTTAACAAAATCTGGTGAAAATAATTTACATGATTAAGGTAGTCTTCGTGTTAAATTCTGGAGAAGTTAAATAAATAGATATGACTTCTGAAGATATTGATAAAGATGTTCTTATAACTAAACAAAAGTCTGCACGGTTAGCCTAGTGGCTTTGCGCTTCGCAACCATATGCCTGGGGAAGGAGTGTCCTAGATTCGATTCCCGTCAACGACGTGAGGAGCTCAAGGATCTTCCTCAGCCATAGCCAAGTTAGCCGGTCTTGGGCGTAGACAGCAGGGTTTTTTCTGCCAGTTTATCTGGTGTTTTTCATCCCGGAAGCAGGCAAACCAGTCTGAGGACACACAGACACAGATTACAGTCAGGAATACTGACCCAGCCATAGGTCTGATTCATCATCCTATGCCGGTTCTGGAGCCCGGATAAAATTTTTTTTTGGGGGGGGGGGGGGGACTAGATGGTACCGTGAACTCCCATAAAAAGGGGGAATGCTGTATCATCACACGGAACTTATTTTATTTAACTAAACAAAATAGTTTCTTTCTAAATTTACTTATAAAATATAGATTCACCGTATCCTCTATTTTAAATTCTTATAAAAAATTTAAGCATCTCAGTGAGATACTTTTATATCTTATTATGCATCCACTGAGAGTTCACTTATGATTAATTTAACCTTCTGATATGGCTGTAATGTAGTATTGAATGATTTAGGGGAGTGAGAAGCAGGTTTTTTTCATGTAGAGTTGTAAATGATTGTAATGCCTTGAGAGTGTGGTGTCTGCAAGGAGTTTGAGTGTGTTTAAGACACAGTATGAAGAGCTCTGTGTGAGATAAAAGGACCTCCCAGATGAGTCTTTGATTTGAGGTCTTGAGGTAATAATAATAATAATAATATGAAGGCTTTTCCAGTGGCGTAGCTGGGGGGGGGACGTGCGCCCCAGATGGCACTTTTCACGAGATGCTTTATTTTTTGACGATTCTTCTATTTATTTTAACTTAGTAATTTTATTGCTTAATTAATAATTAGTTTTCAACTATACTTACAAATAAAATAAACATAAGCATAGTCTTTTAATTTCTTTCCCAACGTTGTTTTGACTTTTTGTAATATTTTTGGTGTGTATGGAGAGGGGCGGCACTCAGGGACCGCCCCGGGGCGACAAAAGCTCTAGCTATGCCACTAGGCTTTTCTCTCCTGCTTGTAGCTGTAAGTTTTCAAACTTAGGCAATTTGAAGCCTGGTCTCTGATGAAAACCAACAGCAAATTATATGGGCTTCTAGGTAAAGTTTAAATAAGGAAAGCCAAGAGGTTATGAGAACATAACCTCTGATTCCAGAGGTTATGTTCTCATAAGCTCCGATAAATTTTCAAAACTTTTAAGTTTAGTTCTACATTTGTTAATAAAATACAGATGGGTTCATAATGTACTGAATTTCAATATAATAAATTATACTGAATTTTATTTTATAGGGAACATTTATATAAAAAACAATACAACCCCTAAGCCACAACTTCGCTATATCACCGAAAAAAATCCCTTCTGAAGAAATAACGATTCAATTAGAACGTAATATCTGCAACCTTCCCAACCATTTTGCCAACAATATCAGACTAGATGCAGCCAGTGTTCTCACTAAAGCTAAACCTCCAAAATGCAACCTTTCTAAAGAAGAATTCAAAGCTCTACAGGAATTAAAAAATAACAGTAAAATAATAATTACTAAAGTGGATAAGGGAAATGCCACTGTAGTTCTAAACAAAACCGACTACACAGGTAAGCTTTCCTCCTTGCTATTAGATAGGTCTACTTACCTCCCTATAGAATATGATCCCTACCAGCTCCCAAATCAGAACACTCCATAGGCTCCTTAAGAAGGTTACTTCTTGGCCTGTGGAAATTACTAATAAACTAAAACCTTTTAACTCTAGACCTCCAGAATATATAGACTTCCAAAAATCCATAAACAGAATTTGCCAATACGTCCCATTGTGGACGGCATCGATTCCCCCACATACAAACTAGCCAAACATTTAGCCAAAGTGCTCACACAATATACTGGCAACACGCCTTCACACATTAAAAATTCAGCCCACTTTAAAGCCAGTATAGAAAACCTCTCACTCCAACACACTGACATAATGGTCAGTTTTGATGTCTTCTCCTTATTCACCAATGTCCCACTCAAAGATACTTTGGACCTCATCCAAGGCAAATTTCCTCCTGATATCACAGCCTTATTTCACTTCACCATGAACTCAGGCTATTTCGTTTGGCAAGGAAAAATTCTACAAACAAATAGAGGGGGACTGCCATGGGTTCTCCACTCTCCCCACCTCTGGCCAACTTCTTTATGGAGACCTTCGAAGAAAAAAGCCTTAAACTCTGCCCCACTAAACCTATTGTTTGGTTACGCTATGTAGATGATGTGTTCGCTATTTGGCTGCATGGCCTAGACACACTCAAAAACTTCCTTTCACACCTAAACAATCAACACCCCAGAATCCAGTTTACCTTAGAAAAAGAAAGCAATAACAATCTCCCTTTCCTAGATACTCTGATTACATGCCAGCTTAATGGATCCCTGGCTTTCTCAGTTTACAGAAAACCTACACATACAGGTAGATATATTCACCAGCGTTCACACCCATTCCCCCCCTCCCCAACCATACGGGATTATAAAAACCCTATGTAACAGGGCAAAATTAATCAGTTCAATAAAAACTCCCCCTTACTACTGAACTTATTCATATTCTTAACACCTTTGTAGCCAATGGATACAAACCCCCCATAAAATCCAAAAAATATTAAAACCAGTTAACCCCTCCCCCTCCACAACAAGGACTACTCTAAATCTGTCACTATTCCTTATATTCGTGGTACTTCTGAAAAGTTAACAAAAATCTTAAAAAATATGACTTGACAACGTGTTACAAACCATATCAAAAATTGGCATCTCTTATCCGCTCTCCCAAGGACCAGCCACTTCCTGTAGACCTACCTGGAGTTTACCAGGTCCCTTGTAGTTGTAAACTGTCTTACTATGGCCAAACAGGCAGGACTGCTAATATCAGGATAGATGAACATAAGAATTATATCCATTTCCACCGTTATAGCCACTCAGGACTTGCTGACCATGCCTTGGACACCTGCCATAAAATACGTTGGAAGAAAGCTTCCTTACTACACCGCAGCAAGTTTAAATATGAGAGATTATTCTTAGAATCAGTCTCAGAATTAAAAAAAACTCCCCAAACCCTCAATAAATTTGGATGCATGAGACTACCCCAAATATGGAAGGCTTGCATCTTAGAACATCAGCCCAAACAGCCAAGATTAATACCCAATTTGGCCCACTAGGTGGCACTCTTTAGGACTCTAGGACTGACTTCAGTTGTTTTCTTCAGCCATTTTTTGCTCAGTGTTAGTGCCTGCATGCACATTTCATTAATTTTTATGTTCCCTGAAGATGGTAATGTAACATTACCGAAATATTGGAAGTATTAATTAAAGTTATTTAGTTAATATAATAATATACGTTGTTCTTTCCTTAAAATTAACAGTTATGTATCATCAGTGTATAAGCTTATCTACAAGAAAAAAACAATACAGCATAAAAATCAGAAAAAAATACTGCATTTAATCAAAAAAAAAGTGCCGAAAGCTTTGATCCAGTGATATCAAAACAAATAGAAATAGGGAATATTAAACATCTATCCTTGTTTGACAGCCATTAAATCTAGATTATATCTTCTTAATATCTTCTTTATTGCTGCAATAACTGATTGTATAATCTTTATGACACATTTCTATTATAGAAAACGAAATGAAAACACAAAAAGAATTCTTCTTATCCAGGAAAGATAAGAAGTTCCATCACAAATCCTATTTGTGATGGAACTTTTACAAGACCTTTTTGAGACAGCAATCATAATGCCAGTTCTTCGAAAGAAAGAAAGAAAGGATAGTACTTTCTCTCAGCACTTTTTTTTTCTTTTATCACAAAAACCATCCCAAGCATTTCCATAAGTGCAACAGACTAGATACCAGATTGTTTGTTTGTTTCATTCTATTACAATGTAAAATGTCAGTAAATTCTTCAACACCTTATAAGTATTTTAATTTTAAAAGAATCCTAACTAAAGAGAAGAAGATGAAAACCAAGCTGTCACTAAGGGATCACTAAAGATCATGTACACAAAGAAAAGCATAAAGTGTAAATTGAACCTTGGAAGTAATCTAGTTTCAATTTTTTTTTTACCCAAAATTATTATTTAATTGTAGCCAAAGAAATTTGGCTACAATAATTATTTTCTTATAACGTTTTGTTTTTTCCCCTAAGAGAGGGAGTGATAAGATTCGTTGCTAAATTATTTTGCTCACATAATGACCAATGTTTACAGACAATAGCAAATACTGATGTTGAGGAGTCATCTTTTAATAATGTCATAGTAAATGAGAGACCTTGAAAATATGCCATAACTGCTGTGAAGGATCTCCTATTGGTAAAAAGCATTTTTTCTGAAAGATTTGAATTTTCATATTAGGAACAAAACACTAACATTTTAACAACCTCAAAGTATTTTTAAAAAATCTAAGCATTGTTAAATATAAATAGAATTCAATTAGTGATTCAACTCACAATTCAAAATTAGGATAATAATAAGGACAATGTGAATATTTTTTTAATATCGAACTTGAATAATTATGTGCAGCAATATCTGTACTTATTAAAGTTACAGAAGTAGAATTTAATTAATTTAAAATTTTTAAAAGACAAACTTTATATATGTTTTGCTTTTTTTAAAAAAAATGTTAAAAAACATTTTGGCAAGTGATATAAAAGTGCCAATAAATATATCATTCAAGGATGACAAATTGTATATAAACTGCAAAGTGAGAAAATAGGTATTTAAATAGGTAGTTAAATAACAGACCAGAGACTTGAACTGGAGGTTGGGTGTAAAATAGGTAAGAGCAGTTCTGGAAGAAGAAATTCACCAGTGATGTGTTACAGCATTTACAGTGATCTGTTTTATTATTATTATTATTATTATTACCCCAAGACCTCATGGAGTCAAAAATCATCTGGAAGGTCCTTTTATCACACACATCTCATCATACCATGTCTTAAACACACTCAAACTCCTTGCAGACACCACACTCTCAGGCAAGGCATTCCAATCATTCACAACTTTGCACGAAAAAAACCTGCCTCTCACTCCCCTACTCACACCCCTCTTTATACAGTTTCCAGGGATGACCTCTGGTTCTCCCCTTATCTCCCACTATTCTCTGTAGAACTTCTCCACCATTGATCCTATAACAACCCCTTACCAACTTGTAGGTCTCTATCATATCTCCCCTTTTCCTCTTGTCCACCAGACTCTGCAAATTACATCTTCTCAATCTTTCCTCATACTCAACATTCCAGAGGTCAGAAACTACCTTAGTCAGTCGCCTTTGGACCCTTTACAACATCTCTTCATCCTTCTGAAAACCTGGTGACCAAATCTGGGCACAATAGTCCATATGTGGCCTAATCAAAGCCTTATACAACGAAACAAGAATCTCCCTATTCTACACGTCAGTGTCCTCCGCATCATTCCCAGAAGCCTTTGTGTTGTTTTCACAATTTTGGCGATGTGTCCCCTAAATTTTAGATCCTTATCCACTATCACCCCCAGATCTCTTATTTCCTCTACCTCCAACAATATATTCTCACCAAGCATAAATTCTGCATTCCATCTTTGTTTTCCAAATTTTAAAACCTTACATTTTGCAACATTGCTCACATCCCCATTTCCGTGCCCAATCACTCAATTTATCCAAGTCTTCTTGTAAGGCCACAACATCTTCACTACTCTTTATGGTTTGTCCCAACTTTGCATCATCTGCAAACAACTGAATATCTCCATCCAAATCTTCACCAATATCATTAATATACAAGTTAAACAGTAATGGCCCTAAAACAGACCCCTGAGGCACTCCACTAGTCACTTTCCTTTTCCTGGAGCACCCCGTACACAACTCATTGATACCTATCAGATAGCCAGTCTCCAATCCAATGCACTAATCTAATATCCAATCCCATCTGCTCTAGTTTGACTGTCAACTTATCATGAGGTACTCTATCAAAAGCCTTTGCAAAATCCAAGTATATTACTGTGTATCCTTCTCCTCTGTCCAAGGAAGCAGTCACTTTATTGTAATCAGTAAGTAGATTACTAAAACATGACCTCCCTTTAGCAAATCCATGCTGTCCATCAAAGATAATACCATTGTTGTCAACCCAACTCTGGATCCTAGTTCTCACAAGCTTCTCCAACAACTTAACCACAACACCTGACACACAGATAGGCCTATAGTTTGATGCTCGAGTTCGATCACCTCCTTTATGAAGTGGCACAATCTTGCCCTCCTTCCGCTCCTTGGGAACTTGACCAAGTGCAAGACTCGTATTAAAAAAATATGTCAAGGCAGGTGTCAACTCCCTGGTACATTCCTTCAGAATACACGGTGATATATTATCAAGTCCCACAGCTTTATTTACATCTAGTTTACTCAACTCCCCAAACACCTCTTGCTCACTTACAGTCAGTCTCTCCTCCCCATCATCAACTACTCTCAATCTCTCCATGAAGTCACATTCACAGGATTGGAAGATCTTTATGAACTGCTCATTAAGTATCTCCACCACACATTCTGCAACAGCTGTCTTTATACCATTTTCTTCAATCAATGTCATCCTTCCATAATCATTCTTTCTTTTGCTGGCTACATATCAAAAGAACTCCCTAGAATTCTTTTTGGCTTCATTAGCTAACTGCTGTTCATACCTCTCTCTTTAGCTACTCTCACCAACCACGTCACCCTCCTTGCCTGGTCTTTGTAGACCTCATGAAATTGGTTATTTCCATGTCTCTTATGCTACCTCCACAATGCCCTTTTTCTCTGTATCGCATGCTTAATCTCTTTATTCATCCATCTCACACCTACCTTATTTAACCTTCTCACCCTTGGAATACATTTAGACATTGCATCTACTAGATAGTTTTTGAAAATCCCCCAAGCTGCATTGATCTCTTTTCCAGCTAACTCCTCATTCCACGCTACACCTGCAAGCTGTCTCCTGAGCTCTTCATAATCCCCCCCCCCCCTGTAGTTCCACATATACCCTTTTCTCACAGAGGTCCTCGCACTGCTGGCAACCACCCAGGTAATCACCTCATGGTCACTCTCACCAATTGGTGGATGATTTGACATCTCATTTATAATTACATCCTCTAATGAGATGACCAAATCCAAGACCCTTAATCCTCGTGTGCCCTCTGTTACATACTGTCTGAGGTAGTTATCTCTCACAAACTCAAGAAACTCATTTTCTTTACTTCCAATTGCTATCTCATCATTCCAGTCTATATTGCCATAATTAAAATCACTCATAACGATCACCCTTTTCTTATTTGCTTGGCTAATTTGACTATACATTTCACTATCACCACCATCCACATTATCTGGTCTATAACAACATCCCACCAAGTATTTGATTCCATTCACCTCTATCTCACACCATACTGCCTCAAAACCATTGGCACTATTTCCATCTTGCATCTCTACTTTGTATGGACATAACTCTTTCTCTATCATCAATAGCACTCCCCCCTCCCTTTTTACCCCCTCTGTCCTCACTAAACACATCATACCCTTCCATCTCTATTCCTGTCAAGATGTCATCCTCTTCCAACCATGTCTCACTTATTCCGACAATCTTTGGGTGAACAGACACAATTAGTGCAACCATTTCATCTGCCTTGTTTTCTTATACTTCTAGCATTTGTATACAAACACAACAGCTCATTTCTGGATATACAGCTAGTTCCACCGATACCACTCACTCGATGTGATCTATCCATGCTCGACAGGGGCCATTTCCCTTTCTGCTTCTTCATTTTAGAACCCTTTTCAATTCCAACTGTTTCCTCTTGATCCCTGGTCATCCCATTCCTTTCCTGCCTACACATGCTCTGACCTCCTCTTGGAGCATCCACCTTTCTCACGCTGTGTACCCCTGTCCACCCTGAGCCTCCCCGTTTCCTTGCTCCTCTTGCACATCACCCATTCTCTCATTTTCTATACTCATACCACTCTATTGTTTTTATGTTAAATGATATTGGGAGAGGTTTATGCAGTTGTTTGCGGACGTTGCAAAGATGCGAGGGGGAGAACTAAGCAGTAAAACTAATGTGTCACTCTCTAGGAAATTTGGAATGCACTTCATATGCAGGAAGATGAGTGGGTTTACTAACTCAATGAGCAATGTGCTAATGCAAAAACTGGAAATTTGGAAGGCCAGAACATGGAAGAAGACCTGCACTTTCTCTACATCCTACACATGTTATATAAGAATGACAGATGTCTTAAACAGTTCACCATTTTTGCCATAATCATAATTTTGGAACACTGTTCTGAAGAAATCCAGTTCTTTAGATAGCTCCATCTCTACTTTGATTAAGCACCAAGATCATGCTTTCAGTGTAGATACAATACCAAGTTTCTCTAGCCTATGTTCATATAAAGGAATTCAAAGAAAAGATACTGATAGAAACCAAGCAGTCACTGAACTATCTAAATATCAATTTCTGGGAAAGTTATTTACCCTTGATTTGATAGAGATATAATATTGCAAAATCACGTGTAAATCCAATAATGCCAGATATAGAGAGACTGAATAAATCCAGTCCTTTTTTTCACTACAGTGACAGTTTTGGAGTAAGAGAAAGAGACTTTCACACCAAGAGACTTTCTCTTGGTGTTACATCTAAGGAGGTTTCCTGAAATGGAGGTAAAAGGTCTTGCAAAATACATCACGCAGCCAACACAAACCAGCTTGGTTGACTAAGCGAACCTCTCTCTCTCACATTCTTTGAGTGCTTAGTCTCTAGAGCTAAGAGTTAGATTATCTAGCTTTTAGCCCACTCACAATATCAATGTGCCATATGTTTACAAACATCTCATGAGCAGGGCTATCATTTAAAAAGAGTTTAGCATTAAAATATATATGCTACAGCATGCTTCCTTTATAGAGTGAAAATTAGTCATACTGTATAAACTATGCAGTAATGTAATGTATATCAGAAATATATATATATATATAATCAGAGGCATAGCTAGGGAGGAGTGGAGGGAGCAGTCCGACCTGGGCAGCACTTTGAACCTTTTTGAACTTCTGCAGTTAATTCTAATATACAGTCTCGAGAACTCATTTCCAAAGGTTGTAATACGACTGCAAATTTTCCACACAATTGTTGTAAGTGTTGCTAGCTGTGAGAGGAGTTTTCTAAATAAAATTGATTAAGAATTACCTACATTACCATATAAGTTTCCTGAAATGGAGATGTCATCGATGATTTTGCTAACAGAAAAGCAAGAAAAATAACATTTTAGAATGTTGAAATTAAAGTTTTACTTCAAAAACAAACAGTGTTTTAATTTATTTCCCTATACGTCGTTTTGACTTTTTGTAGTATTTTTGGTGTGTATTGAGAGGGGCAGCAAACTCAGGGACTGCCCCTTAATGTACAGAAGGAAGAGAGTGAACAAGAGAGCAAAGCCTTGTGGGACCCCAGCATTAGTTGTATAGATAGAAGATAAGGAGCAATCTACCATCACTTGAAGTGGGCAGCCAGCCAAAAAGCTGGCTAGACAATTGCAGAAGTCAGGGGGCAGATCAAATGCTGAAAGTTTTCCTAATAGACCTTTGTGCTAAACTCGGTCAAAATTTTTGGCTGGCAGACAGTCAAACATCCATGACCATGGTAGAACTCAAACCCACAGCCAGTTGGTTGGAGAGTGAATACACTAATCACTCAGCCAACCAGACCATTTTATCCATTCCTTAACCTAGTGGTGGCCGGTGCAAATTTTAAGTTGGGTACTGCATATACAAAATAAGAAAAATAATTCATTTTTTCCTAATCAGTAACCAATTTATTAAGTAAATTTACATATTAAAAATATTATGCGAAAATAATATTTTTAATATATATTAAATTTAATATTAATAAAATTTTTAATAATATTTTTGCGTGCAAGCATACAATTTATCTGTAGCAACACAGCTCGTTGAGCAGTGTTGGATTCACTTGTTATGTGCAGTGACAAGTGCAAATGAATATCAGCGAGTCTAGCTGTAACTGACCAAACGTGATAATTCCGACACTGCATTAGATCTCAGTGCATTTGTTTCTAAAGCGTTAATCAAACAATTCCAATTATTAACTATTCAATCAATGTCGAAACATAAGCTGTAACCTTTAACATGCTGTATTGCATTTATATAATGTTGTAAGCATTGTTATTATTTATAAACACAAATAAAATGTAATTTTTTCATTTTTTTCCTTGGGGGTGCTGCAGTGTCGCAGTGCTTATGTACCAGCCGCCACTGCCTTAACCTACTCAGAGTACTAAATGAGTGATTAGTTTACCTTTAATATGAGACTCACATAAAATATGGCACATCTAAACACAAATGTTGAATGTGGCTAGGGTAAAGACATTACATGGTAAAGGAAATTGTTAAGTTTTAGTCTAAGTTGCAAAGAGGAGAGCTGACTTTGGCAGTATATTTATTTAACACAAAATATGCCAGCCTGGTTGGCTGAGTGGTTAGTGTATCTGCTCTTCAGCCAAAAGGTTGTGGGTTCAAATCCCACTGTAGACATGGATGTTTGTGTCTGTGAAAATACTAGTGGTGGGCTGTAGATGTAGTTGGTGGATTAAGTGTGGAGACAGAGTTGTAGAGTAGATGCCCTCCCTCGATGACTCTTTGGACTCCCTGGAGGGTCATGTAATTATAATAATAATAATAATAAAAAGATTAAAGAAAAGGAAAGCATGCTGGAAGGATTGTGAGGGCTAACTATTATTCTGGCAGATAGGTAGACAGTTTGTGTTAAGTCAACTAACATAAAATACCTCAGCTTCTATCTGGTTCAGTGGAAATAGAAAAGAGAAGCTAATCTGAGTTGTGGACATTGAAGTCCCCTAGAAAAATTCTTACTTTTTTCAATATTTGGAGTATAGAAAATTCAGAAGTAAATATTCAAAATGAGCTTAAATGGTCATCATAATTTGAAGAGTGATAAAGATGACAAATAAATACATGAGAATGGAACAAGAAAACTTTGAATCAGAGAATATCTAAACTGATAGGATTTCACACATTCTGGTATGAGATGTTCGATCTGACATACAAATCCTTATGAAGGAAGCAGTGGCGGCTGGTGAAATTTTAAGTGGGAGTGCTGCATATGCAAAATAAAAAAAAATAATTCTTTTTTTTTTATTTTGTATAGGCACAACCCCCACTTAAAATTTCACCAGCTGCCACTGGAAGAAAGAAATCATGCAAAGTGAACTGTACATTTCAACTAGATAGATGAAGTGCACAATGGTTGTAGCTATCAGATGAAGTTAAATTTTTATAAACAGCAAAATCTGTTTTATATATCCTAACATTAGTGGTAATGTCCATCACTTATGTTTGCATTACAGCATGGATGTTGGTTAAGATGATCTAGATGTTTCTTTGTTATGTGGGTTTTGTATTTTTTTTAATTGGAATTTTGTTTATATATATATATGTGTATATAAATAGTTTCTAGTATAGTTTTTTGCTGGTGGTTTTTAGTATTTTTTTATTTTTCACCCATGATATAATTATCTGTGTTACCTTTCATAACCGGTGATAGAGAAAGGTTAATTACAAAGTACAAACATATAAAGAGTAGGAAAAAGCCTCACAAATCTGTCTCCCACATATATACTAAGTCTTTTAGATAGTGAGTGGCCTCAGTGACCTCATGCATACATGCATACCATCACTACTGATTGTCTACAACCATTATCTGGTGAAGCATTAGGCATGATCATTATGCTGAACAAACTGTAAACTCCCCCATTTCAGTATAGCAAGTCTGCAGAATGACTTCCAGGAACCAAACCAGGAACTGATACATCAGAAGATATCCTCATCAGCATGCCACTGAAGTGATGAGGGAGGGACAAAGACAAAAGACCAAACATGGAAAATCCAGTATATCAAAAGATTTTTAAACCAACAATTTATTGACTGATGAAACACTTGCCACCTAAAAAAGTCTAGCTGACACTTCCTCAAACTAAAAAAGGCATCCTTTTTTCTGGTTCACGCTATACCCTAAAGAGGTTGGCTTGGCTGAAAGAAAATATGTTAACATACTAACAGTTTGACTAGGAAAAGTGTGATGAAATGCTTCCGTGTTCCCATTACAACATATTCTTGAACATTAAAGATGCTACATTAAGCTTCTATGTTTCAATGGCAACAATAGGTTCTGTCTGCTTGAAAACATAACGTGTCTGTTAGAGAATGTTACAAAATAGGCAACATTTCCAAGCATTATTTGTGTGGGTGGGGGGGGGGGTAAATAGAAAGTAACCTCCGGAAGTACTTATTCTAAGTATTATCAATTTTAATAATTGATAATTGCTGGAAGCAATTTCACTTTTTTTTCCTTCTTTTTTTTTTTCTATGTTGTGTCCATAAAAGGAGCTTGTTGGTCAACCTACAGTATATTACTAATATAGGAGTAGATATGTAGGGAAAGAGAATTGGGAAACGAGGAACTTGTTCACATTGGATTTGAAGGCCTGTGCATTGTATTCCCTGGGAGACACTTGGGAGGGAAGGCTGTTCCAGAATACAATAGCAGTAGGAATGAAGGAGAGGAAGAGAAACTTGTTCTATGAGTATGGAGATTGACTGTGAAAGGATGTTGGGTAGTATCTACACGTGTTTCAATGAAGAGACGGGGGGGGGGGGGATTATTAATGATGGCATTTACCATGAAAATACCTATACAATATGCATGCAGCAGCTACTAGACACCTGTGCAAGACTGGTTGGAGTGAGTTGGTAAGAGATGAGTCAATCAACTTGACTGCTTTCGTCTGTATGGCATCGAGTATTTCTGGCAAGCTCTTAGGGGAAATCTCCCCAAATGTGCAATACCTAGCATTAATGACTGACATTTCATAAGAAGTACCTCTACTAGGTCAACCTATAATCAATAATGGACTAATAAAACCAATTACAGTCCACTTGACATTCAAACACAAATTTCCTTAGGTTATGCAAAACAGTGATGCATAGATACTTACAAAAGCATTATATAAATGAACAAGTACACATGATTAGTTATTCTATAACCTTAATAATGTTAACAGGACAGAAATTGCCCTTTGATTGTAACCCCTATTATATGAGGTTATACTCATATTCAATGTGCATAAGGATATAACACATGACAAATATAAAAATACTGATACAGTAAATTCACCCCCATCTTTGCACTTCCACATATATTTTATTCTAAATGACTTCTCTGCCAGTCGCACTACAATTTGTCATCTACAGAAATCACTAAATTATCAACTTTGCTGGGTTCAGTTAAATGGTCAGTTAACAGACCAACAGTTAGCTCATCAGTTAAAAGTGAATGTACAATTACAGTGCTGTTCTTGAAATCAAATGACATGCTAACATAGTCAAGATTTGGTTAACAGACCTTTGGTTATTTGAAGATTGGATAATTCAGAGATCATTATTAATAACCAATAAGATGTATGCTACCTATTAGTAGGTACTTAATCCCTAATATCCCTACCTACTAATATCCCTATTAGTAGGTATATAATGCCTACTAATAGGGAGCTTTCTAAGAAGGTGAAAAATGGGGCCTTACTCATTTACTTACTTACTTACTCTATCGTTACTTGGGATTCAAGTTCAAGGTGAACACTGTCGATTCATAACGCTGCAGAAAGATAAGTAATTTTTTTCAAAGTTTTGCTAATAATACTAAATTAATTCATTGTATTTATTCTTTTATAAGTGGGTGAGATAGACTGAGTTATTTTGACATAAGTAAAACAATTTATATACCTAATTAGATATATAGTTAGTATGGCATTTATGCACAGAAGAACTGGGCAAGCTAAATTTGCATGATTTTGTACAGTATAAAATTTGTGAAATATATTCATTGTGAAAGTTGAAAGATTTGTGGAAGAAGAGCAAAACTGGTGAGAATGTAATAAATACTTTGACTAATTATATAACAGTAGAGACCATTGATACAAGACCAGAAAATGGAATATCAGATACAGTATAAAATTTGTGAAATATATTCATTGTGAAAGTTGAAAGATTTGTGGAAGAAGAGCAAAACTGGTGAGAATGTAATAAATACTTTGACTAATTATATAACAGTAGAGACCATTGATACAAGACCAGAAAATGGAATATCAGATAATCCTGAAAGTGAAGTGGTGGAAGTTCAGGAGACATATAAAATCTGATATTCTGATAACCTTTCAATCTCACACCCTTGCATGTAATACTTCATAGGACAAAGTGTGAGATTGAAAGGCTGCAGAAACAGCAAGAGATTGAATTGAAAACACGAAAAAACAAGAGGTTCGAAGCCAAAAAGAAAATTTTAAGAATAATTGAGAACACAAGCATAACTAAATAATTATTTATGGTGATTCTACAATAAGGGGAATTCTTCATGAAATCACTGCAAAGTCTTGTTTCCCTGGTGAGAAAAACATTAATAATATTAGTAATGCCATCAAGAATGCAGAAAGAGAAGGTATAATAAATGATTGTTTTGGAACCAATGAGCTGAGAAGTACTGTATGAGAGAGGATGTGAAAGTGTTTTTGGAAGAATTCAAAAAGAAGAGCAAGAGGGCTAAGTTTGTGGACGTATGGCCTGACTTTGATGAACAGATTTGTAGACTGCTGATGGACTGCACTTAAATGGATTCGGAGTTAGATGTCTGGATAAAGCTTTCTTCACTGAGAGTGTGAAAGTGCAAAGTCAAAAACTAAAGCAATTAGGGCAAATGCAAACGAGTGTGTATGAAAACACCCATGAAGCAAATGAATGAGTGAATGAACAAAGAATGCAGAATCTAGTCTCTTGGTCAACAATATCAAATAGGTAGTCAATTCAATGTAAATTTTCTCTATCAGTCGTTTCTGACCGTAGGTGACTTTGTAGGCATTGTCCACAAAAAGTATTCCTGGTGAGATTTTTACAGGGTAGTTTGCCATTGCTTTCCCCAATCCCAGTTCATCATTGCTTTCCTCAACCCCAGTTCACCATTTCTTTCCCCAATTTTATCCAGGCTCGGGACCAGCATATGGCTGGGACGTATTCATGACTATAATCCATGTGTGTTCACGGGACCAGTTTGACTGTTCTAGGGGGCAAAAAAACCCAAGTTTCCAGGTGAAAAAACCCCCTACCTCCGTATGAGACTGGCTAACTCACCTTTAGTTGAAAGAGACCAGATAAAGGTTCCTCACATCACTGACTGGGATCAAACCCAGGTCTTTCCAACCAAAGGGCGTCATCTATACTGACTGAGCTACGGAGGCTCTACAAATGCAAGAAGCATCAGAAATAAGAAGAAAGAGTTTGGGGGATTGGTTAGTGCAACTGTACCAAAAGTTATAGCATTAGTGAGACTTAGCTAACAGCAGATGACATAGTTATAAAGATAGAATGTGATGGATTTAGTATTTTCAGGGAGGATAGAGTAGACTGGACAGGGAGATGGGGGGGGGGTACTGATGACAGCATATGAATTGCAGCCAAGAAGGTTAGAAGTAAGTCAGGCAGACAGCAGTTCTTTTGAGTCAATATGAGATTGAGGCCAACGGACAAAATATAAAACTGGTTGCTGATATAGGCGAGGGAATACCAGGAATGATATGGAAGATATGCATCAGCAGATTAGTACAATCAGTGCAAGTTGAGTAATTATTATGGGGGACTTCAAGACATAGACTAGAAGGAAGAAAGATCACATGGCAGGGAAAGAAATGGAATTTATTCATTTACTGAGAGATAATTAAAGTAGAATGTGCCGAAGGTGACTCAGGGTATGAGAGTGTAGGATCTTGTTAGGATCAGAAGACTTGTCCATATCTAAGGTTGCTACATTGCCTCCAATTGGGGAAAGCGATCATGTGGTCTTGACTTGAGAAGTAGCAAACATGTGGAAATTCTGGCTAAGAAAGGATATAAGGCAGGTGATTATGATACATTTAGGAGACGGCTTGAAGCAGTACCATGGCATAAAATTCTGCAAGGGAAGTATGTTCACAGTGCATGAAGATAGTCAATAGATATGTGGAGGATGCAACATCACACTGCATACCCAAGGTCTGGAGGATAAATCAGGTAGGAGTTAGATGGATGAGTAGTATCATTAAGCATGAGCTGCAAAAAAAAAAAGAAAACATTGTGGAGGATATATAAGGAGGTGATCAGCTAATGAGCAGTATAAAAATCAGACAAGAAAGATAACCAGCATAGTTAAGGAAAGCAAAATCAGATTATGAAAGGAAATTAGAGATGTAGAAATTAGAGAAGATGGAGCGTGATTGCAGCAACTACCGTGGTATCTCTCTGCTCAGCCTGGGAAAGTATATGCTAGGTGCTTGGAAAGAAGGTGCAGGAGCATAGTTGAGTAAAAGTTCCAAGAAGAACAATGTGGCTTTTGTCCTGGTAGAAGCACAACTGATCAAATCTTCAATTTAAGACAAGTCTTTGAGAAATCTTGGGAATATGCCAAGAATGTCTACACATGTTTTTGTGGACTTGGAGAAGGCATATGACCGGGTTCCTAGGGATAAGCTTTGTCAAGTAGTACAGGAGTATGGAGTGGATGGCCAACTATTAGCTGCCATCAAGTCTCTATATGAATACCATGAGTTTTGTGTCAGGGTAAACAGCACAAACTCTGAACCTTTCACAGTCTCTGTTGGTCTCTGCCAAGGGTGTGTTCTGTCACCCCCTCCTTTTCGTATTATTTATGGACTGGATTGATAGGCACAGCTGAGTGAATGACAGTGAGTGTGTCAGAATTAAAAGATGTAGCATTGGACATCTGCTTTTTTGCAGATGACCTAGTTCTGCTTAGCTCTGCCACAGATGGCCTCCAGCGGACCCTCGATAGGTTTGTGCAGAAGCCGGGATGAAGATCAGTGTGGCCAAAACGAAAACATTTGTGGTCTCAAGACAACCATCCCAGTGCACTCTACATGTGAGTGAAGTCCCACTGAGACAGGTCCCTATTCACAAGTGATGGAAAGTGGAACATAGAGCTAGATACTCGAATTGGATCAGCAAGCGCAATATTGCTGGAGCTTGGCCGTTTGGTAGTATTGAAGCGGGAGTTAAGCCAGAAGGCAAAGCTGGCCGTCTTGAATACAGTCTATGTCCCCATCCTCACCTATGATCATGAGAGCTGGGTAATGACCGAAAGAATGCAGACATGAATCCAAGCGGCTGAAATGAGGTTCATTCAAGGGGTTGTGGGGCTGACAAGAAGCTCTGCAATTCGGGAAACCCTCAATACTCAACCGCTGCTTCTCCGTGTTGAGAGATCACAGTTATGATGGTATGGGCACGTGGTCAGAATGCCACAAGAGAGGTTCCCCAGCAGGCCCTCTTTGCTAAGCCAGAGGGTGGGAGGCCAAGGACTCACTGGATAGACTATATCCAAAACCTTAGGTTTTGGATATAGTCTTGGGGACACGTCTGGGAGTCCCACCAGAATACCTGAGCTTGGTGGCAGAGGATCATAACCACTGGAACTCCCTCTTGCAGCTGCTGCCCCCACAACCCAATTAGGAAAGGTGAGCCTTGAAGATGGATGGATTAGCTGAACAGGCTAATTAAGGAGATATACAATCTAAGAATTTTTTGTTATGTGGCAAGGAGGAGGAGGAAGAATGCCTATGGAAGGATAACTTTAATGAGTACGGATGGTAGAGAAGTAACAGAAGCAGACAAAATTGTTAAGGTGCTAAGTGATCTCTTTGCAAGGGGATATTATCCAAGTAAAGATATTATTATGACAGCGGTGACAGGGACTGATTTAAGAACAGGGGCTGATGAATTGGAGGTACTTAGGATACTTCGGAATTTGAATACAAATACAGCTGTTGGATTGGATGCAATATTGGCTTGCATTTTAAAAGAATGCGCAGGGAAACTAGTAGTGCCTTTGACTAGCTCTTTAATTTAAGCCTCAGCTCTGGCAAAGTAACAAGAGATTGGAAGGAGGACAAAATAATTCCATTGCAAGGAGGATCTAAGTCTGTGATAGCAAATTATAAACCAATCAGAATCTTAGGAGTGGTGGTAAAAGTGCTGGAAAAGTTGGGCAAGAAAAAAAGAATTCAAGAACTGGTGGATAAGAATATGATAAGTAATTTACTAACTCTTTATAATAGCATGACAACTGAGTTGAATAAAGGGAAATGGCTACATGATGATACCGCTGGATTTTGCAACGTCATCTGACAGGATACCACATGGAAGTCTCTTACACAACCTGCAAGAAATGGGGATGGATAGGAAACTAGTGATATAGATAAAAAAAAGATGGCTGATGGACAGATACCAAAAAAAGTAGTATATGGAGGAGCAGAATCCAGAAGAAGGCAAGTGATTAGTGATAAGCCACAGGGCTTATCACTGCTGTTTAATTTGTGCCTAAATGATTTAGGAAATAATTTAAAGGGAGATATTCAGTTGTTTGCTGATGATGCAAAGTTGGGTAGGATAATAGTTAATCAAGATGATGTAGAGATATCCTATCCATCCTTGCAGGATGATTTCAATAGGCTGACAGTATGGACAAAAAATAATGGGCATCAATTTAATGTGGAAAAGTGTAAAGTTATGCATACAAAGATTACAAACTGTGTACCACATTGAGGGAACTGTACTCCACAAAACTGATGAAGACAGAGACTGGGGTGGTAGTAGTAGTAGATAGAGAGTTGAAGTTTAGAGGTGGACATTGCTAAAGTAGCTAAGGGAGATCACAGGATTACTTGGTCATTGAACAACACACTAACAAGCAGAGATAAGAGAGTTATCATTCCTCTTTATAAGGCCTTGATACACCCACATCTGGATTACTGTGCTCAGATCTGGTCACCTGGGTTTATTGGGGATGATGAATTGGAGAGGACCCAAAGGCAAGTGACCAAAATGGTGATTGGCCTGTGGAATGCTCCCAAAAACAGATTGAAGGTGTGTGAATTGCAAAAGTTGGTTGATGGGCGAAAAAGTGGGGATTTGACAGAAACATTTAAGTTACTTAAAGAATTTTAGGATTGATGCAGGGAAATGTTTCAGCACTTGGCTAGAAGGGCCATAACAAGAGGTCATCCCTGGAAGTTGAATAAAGGTGTGGTCAGTAGGGGCATGAGGTAAGATTTTTTGCTTGGAGAGTTGTGAATGAGTTGAATGGGTTGCCAGCGTCAGCTGTGATTGCTTTGTCTGTTAATCATTTCAAGGAAAGGTACGACAGATAATCTGTGGATAGTCTCTCACGATGTGTCTTAGGACTACATGGAGGTGTCCATGCAATAATAATAATAATTCACTGCTGTGAATTATTATTATTATTAATGATGGACAGACTCTCGACTAAAGTTGGCAGGTTGCATATATATATATATATATATATATATATACACACATAAAATTATGATACTTACTATAATAAAAGTTTCAGTACATGAAATAGAACTTAAAAACTTTACCTGATAAGACAGTAAAGAGAAGTTTCAAGAAGAAAATATTCCTCTCCTCGAAAAATTATCTGATATCTGAGAAAATATCTGAGGATCTAGAAGAATCTGATGAATCACTGATATCCTGGAGAAAAAATAACCATTATACATATATAATAAATAAATAAATAATAAAGTTAAATGATAATTGTAAAAATTATAACATTAACATATATCTCTATATAAAATCAGTGATTTCCTGGAGAGTTCCAAGTCTTATTGCCTCTTTTTTTCTTTTTCTTTTTAATCCCCTTCCCTTCCCTTCCTTATATATATTGTGATGATTTTTCAGGAGCTTAAATAAAAAGTTGTTTTTTTTTTTTGTGCTAAATGTGACTCCCACCCATGAAAGGTTTTAAACCTATAGTGCATTAGTACCATGGGAAGGGGGGGTTGGTATTTTTTAAATTTAGAACAATACAAAAATGTAAGAATAGAATGGTCTTCAGTTGACTGCATGCTAAGGAAAGATAATGTAAAGTTTTATCTTTCTTAGCATACAAGTAAAGTAAAGGTGTTTCTTTTTTTTTTAAATATAACTCCCACCAAAGAAAGGCTGCAAACCTATAGTACATTAGTGCTTTAGGTGAGCTAATAATAATAATAATAATAATATTCTTATTACATCAGGACTAATAATTCTTTTTTTTATGTTTTATTAATTTTTTTATTTATTTTTTACATAGTCCAGAAACCCTACTCTAGAAGAACAATAGAAATTTTTCAGGCCATTTCAGAGCTCCAATATGCAAGGCAGTGGTCACACACACACACCAAGCGATGAAATTCATTTTCTGCCTAAATTCAAACCTGCATCATGTTGGTTGGAGAGCAGATAAGCTAACCACTCAGTCAGCTAATATATATATATATCCATTCACTTTTTTAAACGTGCCAAAAAATTACATTATCTTTAATCCTTTAACTGTAAGAAACAAATCTGATGCATGAAGTATATTCACTACTAAGCTACTTGTAGATACTTCACTTAAACTTTGTTTGCTTACTCTTGGATAAAGGATTAAACAAGAATATACTTTCTTGGCAAGTTTAATTTATAACCAAGCAAAAAACTTTCTATAATAATCAGTCATGCGATTTGTATCCTACACGAACATCACAAATTAAATGAATTATTACATTCATTTGAAGCTGAAGTTAAGAAACAGGTAACGATGGTAAAGTAATATGAGATGATGCAGTGGCGCACCCAGAGGGGGGGGACCAGGAGGCCCCCCCCAAAAAAAAAGAAAAAGGAAAAATGACAATAGAAAATTTTCTAAAAATTTTCTTGTAATTAAAGTTCATTTTTTTATTTATGTCGTATCGTCTTCTATTTCCGTATACGTCGTTTTGACTTTTTGTAGTATTTTTGATGTGTATTGAGAGGGCGGCAAACTCAGAGACCTCCCCGGGTGGTAAAAGCTCTACCAGTGCTTTTAGCTACACCACTGCATGACACTTGCTTATGAAGATACTATGAATTCGTGCAGGACTTAACGAACTCGAGCAAACAGATTTTATCCCGGCCATTATACGCACGCGTGCTTTTAAACTTACGGATGCCGTAATGCAGGTGGCAATGCACTGATTATTCGGAAAACCTAATAACGACCGCACTAGTGCATCTTTCACGCTATAATCTATTAGTTATTGATGTCTATAAGTATGGACATAGCAACCGTTGCGCAGTTGAATGCACACATTGTAAATTACAATGTATAGATCGTTCAGTATTCGATTGGATGAGTACTAAACACCTAGAAATATTTTCTTTTATATAAAACAACACTTTGTTCTATATATATGTGTGTGTTATATAAATAAGCTAAAATAGGTTATGTATATATAATAAAATAGACCTTTCATCCACTAGACAGACTAAGCAAAACAGCTTCTATCAACTTTTGGACACTGAGCGAGCAGTCCTATCTCCACAGGTAGCTAATCAAAGCACCCGGCAAAGTGAGGCAGATAAGTGCTGCCATCTCGTGTAGGTGGTTGAATCAAACCGTTTATAGGCAGTGTAGAATTAATATGAAGCATTAGCGCACCCAAGATGCGGTGAGCCAACTTTTGTTTAGTTTCACAATTTCAAACAGTTCTAACGAAATAAAATGTCCAGCTTTTATTGTTGTTTTTTGTAATGTAGGAATGGCGTCTTGGAGATTTTCACTGCTGTGATGCTTATTGTAACTTAATTTTGCTCTGCAAAACGCAAAAAGAAGAATATATACGAGGGTGATCTGATACGTTCTCGGCCTAACAATGAAAAAACTGATTTAAAATTTCAAAATTATTTTTATTTTTCAACATGATCTCCCTTAAGACTAATACATTTATTCCAGCGATGCTCCAGCGCCATTATCTAGTCACTGTAGTGGTTCTCGGTATGATCTGCAAAATACCCCACAGCTGCAATCACCTCTCGATTCGAAGAAAAACGCTGACCAGAGAAGAAGAGTTTTAGTTTGGGAAGAGGTAGAAATCAGAGGGAGACAAATCTGGGGAATAGGATGGATGTTCCAACACTTCATAGTACAGCTTCCTTAATTTTCCCATTGTCAAAACACCTTTGTGGGCAGGTGCATTGTCCTGATGAAAGATGATTTTTTTTATTCTGCAAACCGGGTCTTTTCTCACGAATTTTTTTCATATAGTCTGGTTAAAAGATCGCAATAATATTCCCCAGTTATTGTTTTACCTTTTTCAAGATAATTAATAAACAAAATGCCTTTATCATCCCAAAACACCGATGTCGTGACCTCTCTCCTGCTGATGGAACCGACTTTGTCTTCTTTGGTGCTGAAAACCGGCTTCTGTCCACTGTTTTAACTGCTGTTTTGATTCTGTTGTGTAATGATGAATCCAAGTCTCAATCCATAGTAATAAATCGACGCACAAAATCAGTTTTATTCTTATTAAAACGCTCCAAGCACTGTTTAGAGATTTTCATGAGAGTGCGTTTTTGATCTGCTGTGAGCAAGTGCGGCACCCATCTTGCGCAAAGCTTTTTCATATGCAATTCTTCATGCAAAATATATCCTACACGTTCTTTTGAAATACCTACAGTCTCAGCAATTTCACGCACTTTGACTCGCCGGTCATCCAATACCATATCGTGCATATGATCAATGATTTTTGGTGTTGTTACGCTTTTTGGACGTCCTTCACGTGGATCACCTTCAATACTGGTACGGCCACTTTTAAACTAGGCAGCCCATTTCTTAATTGTCGAAAATGAAGGAGAAGAGTGCCCATAAACTTTTATGAACTTCGAATGAATTTCTTTTGGCTTTAAACCTTCTTTTACAGAGAATTTTATAACCGCACGATACTCAATTTTATCCATTGCAAAGGATACACACAACACTTTTGTTTCATATATATACAGTATATATATATATATATATATATATATATATATATATATATATATATATATATATATATATATATATATATATATATATATATATAATATATATATATATATATACTAGAGGAACTTTTTCTAAGTCTTTTTTCGCCTGGTCCCAATTAGTCGATTTCTGGAAGGCAAGCGGGAAGAAATGGGAGAAAAACCCGGGAAGTTGGGTTTTTCTCCCATAAACTCAAGAAAATCGACTGTAGAACCCACACTATTTGAGATTTGAGACATTTAAAAATATTGTACTAGGGTTAGAAATCACGAGATGGAAGCACTTATTGAGCAGTCTCTTCACTGTAGGTCGCTTATTATTTATAGCCTTGGCCAGCTATCTCTGATTGGGTACCAGTGGAGATTGAACTGCCCACCCAGTCTCCAAAAAGTTAGATAGGGCTTAACGGCCTAACCTACTCCCTATATGGAAATAAAAAGCATTAGATGATAATAATTATTATTATATTAATCAGGGGCGAATGCTGGTCTTGAAATTCACGCTTGCTCTTGTTATCATTCAGGGAATGAGCCGTGTGATTGAAGTCTGATTAGCGGAGTAATGAATTACTGACCATTTAAAACTATATATTTAGAAATTTATGTACATTTAATCATACAACATTTATTTTACAAATGATATTCTATCTTTTTCAATTTAGCTATTTGAATATAAATTCTACCCTACGGTTCTTCTTGAGCGGGTCAATAACATCGTCATTAAAAGTTGGTTGTAACTTAATTTTTCCAAGCAACACGCACATTTGTAAAGGCTGGCTGAAGCTCACTAGCTCGAGCTACATTAACTGCATATGGCCTGTGTTTAAGCAACAGAGTGAGACGACGTGAAATGGCTATGCACGCGCATGAAATCACAGTGCTGCTGCTACGAGGATCTGGAAGCTCCTACAACCGAGCAAGCTAAGGTAGCTTTGACAAGACGAGCAAGCATCGGCCTTCGACACACAACGCAAAGCTCAATTATTGCTGCGCAAGCTTAAGACGTCTTCTGTCTACAAAAATAAAAGCCTAAATGGAATGCTTATAAATGCATGCATTTATTAACAAATAAATATTACTTCTTTCTCAAGTAATGAGCTTGCGCAGCCATCATAGCAAGCATGGAGAATTCGCCCTTGATATTAATGCTAAAAATATTAAAGATATTAAACAGCAGGCAGCGAAGATGGTACAGCAGAAACTTTCGTCATTTCGTGTACCTACGTTTCACAATATGTTACAGTCTAAAATAGTGTGGTTTCTTCAGTCGATTTCCTTGAGTTTACGGAATGAAATAAACGGTATTGTACCACCCAGGTGTTTGCTGACGCTTTGACTGCCGAACTTTCATAGCTTGCTATATTCGGCATGAAACTCTTTGATTTCTATCTTAGAGTTTTCTTATTCGGCTTTGAAATAATGTGGGATAAAATATCCCCTTAATTTAAATAATTTTAACATCGTCGAAGCGAAGCCTTTTGGCTCTTTATCTGTGCACCTTTTTGACAACTCATACTGTAAAGTATTAAAGCTATTATCACTATAATCTTGATATTATTTGGTCTACCTACTCAATGATGGTACCCCAAGGAGAGTTGAAACCGGCGCATGGCGGATCTGGCTTTGAGAGGCTCCGCTTGGAGATAGGTTTTTGTCTGTCTCTGAGTGGGGCCAATGCTCAGATTACGGCTCTGCTTGGCGGTGGGGTGAGCCTGCCACTGGGTAGAGCCAATGCTGAGATGTTCTTCTCGGTGATGGGGTAGCCTGTCACTGAGTGGAACAACGCTGAGTTGGGAGATCTTTCGGGATCGTCTTATTTTTAGAGCCCGCTTCACCTATACATAAGGTTGAAACTGGTCTGGGTAGTGACCTACCTCCCTTAATGAAAAAAACAACATACATCTCCTAGGGGATGAGTTTTACATTAGGGCAAATATTAAGAATACCGATCGTAGTTTTATCCACCTTTACAACGAGTTGCCCGGTATTGTACCAACCAGGTGTTTGCTGACTCTTGGACTTGCCGAACTTTTATAGTTTGCTATATTCGGCATGAAACTCTTTGATTTCTATCTTAGAGTTTTCTTATTCGACTTTGAAATAATGTGGGATAAAATATCCCCTTAATTTAAATTTAAAAAATAGCAGTTTCCAGGAGAAAGATGTCTGATTTCCTTCAGTACCAAAGATCGCAAACCAGTAAAAGAAAATCAGCGATTGAAAGCTCCTTTTTTGAGGCAAAAGCCGTTTCCACAGACCAACACAGGCTTGAATTTTGTTTCATTAATTTTTAAATTTTACTCGTATGGTGAGGTATCCCAAGATGGTGGCAATTGTTTTCTGTATTCACTTCAGTCTCCAAAACTCAGGGCTAAATGACCTCACTTACTCCCTATGGAAGGGGGAAAGGGGGTAAAAGGCATTAGCGGATTTTTTTATTTATTTTTCCTCTTTCAACGTTTTTTTTTCAGTAAAAACCCATGGAAGCTCATCAGCAAGGAAGGAGGTTATATACAACGCTAAATGCATCTGCGGTATTTCTTACAATACTGTGTTATATGCATAAAGTAAACTCCCTTTAAGGTGATGCAATCATCGCAATCAATGCCAGAGTAGAGCTGTTCTATCAGACACCATAATCCACTAGTATCATTATTATTATGTTTAAGACTGCATTAGAAGATCTCTCTAAATGCAATATTTATGTTTATCACTCATAATCGTGTTATCTTATAGAGTGTTTCCTTTGTGTATATTAATTGTGCCTTCTGCAGAAGACCAAGATATCAAAATAATTCATTACTGATTCCATTTTACGGTGCTATAAGACTTCCCCCAAAGTGGAGAAGGGGGAAGAGTTGCTGGCGTGTGAGGCTTCAGAAATATATCAGTATGGACTATGTCGGACTTTAGAAATATACTGTACATCAGTATGGTTCATTTTTAAATGGAAAAGTGGCCCAATGCTTATTTTAACATGGTATAGTATTTGTTCTTCTCTAATGCTAATGCAATTGGGAGCACTATATCTGAAAAGGCTGATTCATTCCTCATTAAACTGACTCATATAACCAATAAAAATAAATAAATAAATAAATTCTCTATGGCATAAATTATGTTTTATCTAAGATGAATGCTACATACTGCTCCAGTGATACTACATTGTCAAAAACGAAATATCGGTCATGCTCTCAATTAAGACATCTAGCCAAGCGGTAAGAGTTGGCATTAATTTCAAACTTTGTGCATTAGGTCCTACCCAGGGCCCCCGAGAAAAATTTTATCAGAGGCCAATGTTTCTTTTGGGCCCCTTTACCCTCTCCATTAGTCATTCCGTTTTTATAGCTCCCGAACTCCTATTTTGACCCCAGGCCCCAGGTAAGATACACCCCCCCCTCAGAGGCCCGTCCTACCTATTCCGCAAATATTTTCAATACTGTGAGTAGAAGAAGAGAGAGAAAGAGTTACCGAACGGCTAATATATCAGTGTATCGTTTCCGAATGGTTAGTTTAAAGAATATATCAGAGCTTTTGCAAGCGGAGCAGGCTAATAATACACACCTGAGAATAACCAAAGAAAACAGACGATTTGGCAAGAAGTGGAATAACCCTAGTAAGACTCAAAATATACTAGGGTGATACACAATGCATAAATGTATAAAGTAAATCAAATAGACAATGTTAGGTAATTGATAAACACATTAAAAAAAAAAAAACATTTTGTGACAATCTCTTGTAAATTAGAATGAAAATATACAAGGAATAGTCTGCCATCTGGTGGATGTTAGCAGAAACTAACATTGAGATGAAAACATGTTCGTTAGTTATCCTGAATCCTTCGTGCATTTTTTTTCTTCTTCCCCTTATATACAGTATATTGCCTTTTCTTCATTAGATTAGGTCCCCTAACCAACACCCTACATTCAAACTATCTCTTGCTGGCCCTTGGCCCATTATATGTGCTGATAATCTTCACTCTATGTCCTCTGGGCGGTTTGTCTATTTGCAAATAAAATGATAATGATTACGATAATAATAAATAATAATATGATTTTAAGCATCATTTCATCGTGTGTAAAATGTTTATAACATTTTACACACGATATTGAGAAATTCGTAGTAAAAAAAACGAAAAGGAAAAAATAATAAATAAATAAATAATATAGCATTTCGTGTTTGTTTTATGTAACTCCCACACGTGCAAATAGTTAAAACTATAAGCACGTGCTTTGGGCAAAGCGGGAGGCGGAAATCCCATTAAAAGAACCTTTATTGAATTATCTAATTAAAAGACCTTTGGTGTAGTGAGTGATTAAAATTTAAAAGTTTGAAGGTGTCAGCCAGAGACCTGCAGTTCAGATAATACAATCTCTGAAAGGGTGATTAAATCGTTTAATATATTTTTGAATTTGCATTTTTTCCTTATAACAATTTTATTAAGAAATGCATAAAACAACGTTGAAAATTTGCAATTTTTTCTGTTGCCAACAACATTATTTTTTGTCTGTAAATTGGGAGTGTTCTGCTGGCCGAGAATCTTTTACTGCACAAAATTAAATTACAATTAGCAGAATGCAAAACGCATATAATTTCACTCATGAATTAAATGATAAGCGAGCTAATTTGATATTTACAATTTTTCTATTAAATCTTAATCTGCATTTATGTCATTGAAGATCAAAGGGAGCGATGGGAAAATAAGCGCAATGTGCTGCCATCTATTGACCAACTGTTTATTTAAAATGCTCAGATATTAAAATATAACACGATCCACACACGATTGGATTAATGCGATCATAATCTTCTAATAAAATTGAATACGAAACTACATAAATGAAATACATCTCAATTCTTTATCTGTGTGTTCTTTTACTAATAAATTAATCTTAAAAGTTCGAACCAAATGATAACTTTATTGCAAAATAATTTATTTGCTGAAATTGCTGCATCAGTATGAAAATTTAGATAGGGCCAAAACGGCCTCGTCTATTCCTTATATGGAATAAAAGACGTAAACGGATTTATTATTTTTAATAAACAAAAGCCTAGTGGTTATGTGAAAATGCTTATTAATTTATTTATATTTGCTTGTAATATTTAATTTTATCATCAACAATCCTATATAATTCTCTTATTTTGTATAAAAAATAATAAAAATCCATCTTGTAGCACTTAGGAAGGCGAGGGACGCTAGCAGCACCGAACCGCCACTGTGTGTGTATATATATGAATACAAGGTCGTCGCCATATTGGATCGTGCCCTCAGGCAAACAATTAAATATCGCTCCTGATGGATTATAAGACAAAAACATAAGAAAATCTCCAATGCTATTTTGTTTTAATTACAAGAAAAACATTAATGCAAAACGATTACATAATAATATTAATTATATGTTTGCTCTACGGGGATATCGCACAATAAAACTGTTTTTAAGCTCTTCTAAATTTAAATTATAAGCTATGTCTGCCTCTGTCGATATAGTTGCTAGACCGACTAATCTTTCTTGGGTCATTGCTGTTCGCAAATAATTTTTAATCGGTTGTAGAGTAGGTGCTCTCCCTCGATGACTCCCTGGAGGTGTTATGTAATAATAATAATATTGGGGAAAAAAGACGAACAGGGAAAATGGTCCAAGCCTACAACATGTTTGTGAGCAGTTTGTTCGTCGATTCCGCAACCATGCTGCAAGCAGCAGTGTCATCATGGCCTTAATCGAGGGGTTCCGAAGTACTGGGGGTCTTTTGCCGTGTTACAAAAGGCATTCGGGGACACCATGAACTGTTAACACAAACGTGAATCACGGGCGTGTGCTGGAGCAAGCGTTACAGTCTTTCTCCAAAATCGGTCAATGCCGTTAAAACCTTGGGATACCGAGGCGGTCACTACAGAGAATCCTTCAGGAACTGGGTGCTTTTTCGTACGTCAGTCAGATGGATCAGTGTTTAACAGCAACAGAGTATGCTGCACTGCCGAATACTGTGCACTCGTGCTGACCAATGTCTATGAAGATCCGTCCTTCCTCCATAATGCCGGTTCTCGGAAGAAGCGCATTTCCATCTAAGCGGTCATGTAAACAGAAGAACCTACAGGTTTCTTGGTTTCTCGACACCTGAATTTGTTCAAGAGACACTTCACAGCGAGGTTATCGCATGGTGTGCAGTTTCGGGCCATGGCATAATTGGGCCCTACTTCATTGAAGACGATGGTGTAACCATGACCTTGAATAGCAAGCGCTACATCGAGAATGTATTGGTTCCATTCACCCAGGATTTGCATAGGATGTGTCGTACAAAAAACATTCCATTTCGTGCACATGCATTCCAACAAGATGGAGCAACCTGTCACACATCCCGTGGTTCTGGAGCCTATTTATCAGAACTTCCCCCGGAAGACTCATTTCAAGACTGATCTCACATCACTTCATGCCTTCGTTTTGGGTGTGTTGAAGGAATGGATAATCCACCATGACCCACCTTCAAACCTTGATGAACTAAGGGATAAAATTACACAATATGTCCAGCACATGTCCCAACCCTTTGTCTTGAAGATGACAGAGAACTTACGCATGCGCTATGAAACTTTCTTGAAAGACAAGGCGCACATTTTGAGTACGTAATCTACCGTCGTTAATGCTTTATTCGACCAACATTCCACCGATACTTGTGGATGTACATGTCATCATGTGTACACATATATTATTATTATTATTATTATTATTATTATTATTATGTGACACCTCGAGGGAGTCCAAAGACTCATCGAGGGAAAGTGTGTCAACACCATCGAACTAACACATTCTCGGTGTAGCCCTTGTTATTCAAGGCCCCTTCCAACTACTAATTGTTTTGTTAATAAACCCGTTTACTCCATATCATATATCGATGTAATTGAGTAGTTTTTTTTTGTGGGGGGGGGGAGGATTACTGTATAAACAAATTTATTTACTTTTAAAAACATGACGTCTGTCACTTCTAGACAGTATTTTTGAGGAATTTGGTATGATTTAATTTTGTTTATAAGATTTCAGATCCAGATTGGATTTAGGTGACACGGTGACGAGGTTACGACATTACAATTAAATCGTTTAATTGTAATGTCCAAATATTTAAAGAGATGGGGTAAACACGATAAGCACTACGAACACTCTACTACTGGCGCAAACTACATATAAACAACAGTGGAACTGCGCTACGGACAGTGCCGCATTACGTTAATAGCTCGCATTTCACTGTGATAAACACAGCGCTGCTAGCGTCCTTCGCCCTCCTACGTGCTACAAGATGGATTTTTATTATTTTTTATACAAAATAAGAAAATTGTATAGGATTGTTGATGATAAAATTAAATATTACAAGCAAATATAAATTAATTAATAAATATATTTATATATCGAGAAAAATTGGGGGTGCTGCAGTTCCTATGCACGAGCCGCCCCTGTGTGTGTGTATATATATATATTGCGCCATGGTGCAGCGCAAAAAACAGTACTTAACTTCGACATTCCTCTTCAGTACACGCGATATCAGATATGCCGTTCGCCTGCATGCACATTTTAATAGAAGAGCCCGTGTAGCGTCTACGCCATTACATTGAGCTGCATTATAGTTGGAAGCATTACATAGCTGTAGCAATGGTGTGGATATTGGAAGAAAAGACGTTTATTATCGAGCATTATTTTCGTTCATATACTGTTTTATATATAAAAATAGTTTATACTAATTTTTATACCAGAAATTCTTCTGCCGAGTCCTCCATGGTTACATGAAGAGTTCATGAAGTGCTTGTGTAATTCTGTGGGAATGGCGTTTGCTCCGTAGCAGTAGACTTCCAGAAGCAAGTGATATATATTCGATTCTGGTCCCAACTAGGACCGTTTTTAGAATTCATGCAATGCAAATTTGTGCACAGTGAAGTTATGCAAAAACACCCAAAGCTATAAGGCTGGTGTATTATATCGGTAAATTGTACATGTTCTTCTAGCCCGTTTTGTAGATAAAAAAAAACTTGAAGTGTCAAATACATCCAGCTGAAAAGACCTTAAATGATCTCTATATTCTAGGCGAAATTCAAACAGGTCTTTCAACTAAAGATTATCGTGGATACCGACTAAGTAACATCTCCCCTTAAGCCCAGGGTAGACAAAATGGCGTTTTTTCGACTTAAAACTCCAGCTTAACTCTACAATACAAGGAAATTGATCACCAAACTCACTGTTTCGGATATAATAATATACACCTGTTAGGGTTTACGACAATGAGATGGTGTCATTTGCTCGCCATGCTATCTCCCATACAGTGGCGCACTCAAAATTTAATCTTGTGGGGCGAGTTGAGTAGACGATTTGAAAATACACACTACGCATTGTATACAAAAAATGACTGAGCATTGATCGCCGATACATGATACCCGTGATCTCCTCTGGCCTGACTCGGGCAAACGAAGTAACGCCCGAGCACTACTTCGTTCGTTGCGTTCACAGCGGCCAGGATTCCCGCGTGCTATAGGGTATTCGCACCTTATGTGACCGCTAATTCATAACTAGCATAGAAATAGAAGACACGACACAACATCAATTAAAAAAGAATTTTAATTAGGAAAAGATTTTTGGAAATTTTTGGAAAAAAGAAAAGTTTTTCTTTTTTCTTTTTTGGGGGAGGACCAGGACCCCTTGATCCCCCCTCCCTGGGTGCCCAAATGCTCCCATAACATTCTACAAAATTGATAGCTTTTGGCCAAGCTATCGTGATGTCCAAGAGATCAGCTTTTTCCAAATTTTCTAAAACACTACTAAAATCACTACTCTTGTTAGTAAAACGCATACAGGTTTTTTCACTGTTTACATTCCTTCATATAATACACAACGTTGGTCTTTTCACTAGCATTCCAGTTTTCAGATCTGAAAGCGCAATGCTAAAAAAAATATATATACACAATAAAGTTACTTGAAATGTGAAATCTCGTTATGTGAAGCATAGTGATTAAAAAAAGAAGTCAACGGACCATAGTATGAATAACTAAAGCCATGGGTGCCCACCTTAATAGGATGTAGGATCTAAATGAAGTTCCACGCTGCGGTGACTGCAGCAACCCTACAGGGAGGCGCATACGCTTGTGGATACGATAACGATCAATGGGAATTTTGGACCATTCTTCCTGTAGGCATGTAATTATTATTATTATTATTATTATTATGTGACACCTCCAGGGAGTCCAAAGACTCATCGAGGGAGAGTGTGCCAACAGCATCGAACTCCTTTCAACTACCAACTGCGCTCAAACTTGATTAACTTTTTTGCGAGCCATTAGTAGCAGAGGCTCTACCAATCGACCAACCTTTGCTGGCTATAATGAGGTCCTGAACTTGTGGGGAAGACGTCCATTATCTGTACTGACGTTCTAATCATCCTACAGGGTTAAGATCAGTGCTCCATGGAGGCCAGCCAAGTTTGGTGACGTTCTTGTTCACAAACCACGCAGTTACAGCAGCAGCCTTGTGACATGGTGCATTGTATCGCTCAAAGAGACAATGACAATAAATTGTAACTATGTTGGCCAGTTCAACGCTAGCCAGTACTCCAATCTCCCAAAGAATATGTCCCCATCCAGTGCATGATTACTGGTGTTTGTTTCAGTACAACTGTCAACAGATAATATGTAACAGAATTGTCAAAAATGTCACGTTTGATGCTCATTTTTCTGGGAAGTACAATCAGGTCCGAACTAAGAGAATCCACTCAACACTGTCACTACCAGAACAAATGGGACAATACACGCTGTTAATATTCTTAGTTGCTGCCCTGGAAATATCCGTCCATCTGAAAGACTATATGAGGAATCAATCACAAAAGCCTTTTTTTTTTCAAAGGCGGAAGAGAAAAACTGCAAGTATGATGTGTGGTAAGCTTTGCCACACATCATGCAGTTGCACATCGGAATAAAGCGCGCTTTCTTACGTTGAACTTTTCACTGATTCTCACAAGTTTCTTTAGTGTAAAAAAAAAATAATAATAATAAAAAAACTGAGTTCTTACGTTTTTAAAATGTAAAAATACTTAGTTTTATAAGAAACCCCAAATAATAAGATTGATGTTTACTACGATTCAGTGGCGCACCCAGAGGGGGGCAAAGGGGTTTGGGCCCCCAAAGAAAAATAAAAAAAAACACTAGAAAATTTTCCAATTTTTTTTCTTAATTAAAATTTATTTTTTTATTTATGTTGTATCTTTTCTTCTATTTCTAAACTACTTATGAATTAGCGATCACTGCAGATGCTCAATCATAGGTCGTATGCGATGCGTAGTGTGTATTCTCAAATCGTCAGCTCAACCCCCCCCCCCCACACACACACAAGATTAAATCCTGAGTGCCCTACTGCTACGATTTATTGTAATCCAAATATCAAAACACAGCCTCTTCGGTCTTCGCAACCGAGAGAGAATGCTGTTTGCTGGAAATTTGAGTTTTATCGACGCATTGAAATTGAAACAGTAATTCCAAAAATCCTAATTTATGAAAAACAGCCACGTTCTCAATGTACTGTTGGCTTTCCTACCAATCAAAACTACCTTTACTATGCACTGTAAGCTTCACAAATGTTAAAAATTATTTGATAATTATTTAAATACTGTCTCTTCTTTCTGGTAACGTTTAGAATAGCAAATTTTTTAAAAAAACTGAATAGATTAATCTATCATTTAAACAGTGGCTGCTCGTGGCTTGAAATCGTGGGGGTGCTGCAACTTTCGAAATATACATACACACTGTAAGTACAGTGTATACGTGTTTGGATAAAATATCAAAATTATGGTGAAAATTAAAAAAAAAAAAAAAATTAAACATGAAAAATATTGTTTATTATCGATAAAATTATAATTTGGTATAATTCAAAATTCCTTAAAAATAAAATCCATTTCTTTAATTGTAATTAAAAGAATGGATTTACAATTTTCGGACATTACAATTAAACCCTTTAATTGTAATGTCCAAATATTTAAAGAGACGGAGTAAACACGATAAGCACTACGAACACTCTACTGGCGCAAACTGCATATAAACAGTGGAACTGCGCGACGGACAGTGCCGCTTTATGCTAATAATGAGGTAAACACAGTACTGCTAGCGTTCTTCGCCCTCCTAAGTGCTACAAGATGGATGTTTATTATTTTTTTATACAAAATAAGAAAATTGTATAGGACTGTTGATGATAAAATTAATTACAAGCAAATATAAATAAATTAATAAATATATCGAGAAAAATTGGGGATGCTGCAGTTCTGCAGTGCCTATGCACGAGCCGCCCCTGCATTTAAATACACTAGAAACAGTGTATAACCCTATTGCTCTTGCATTCCTAAGAGAAACAAGCCTACCATACTTTATGTAATGCTACCGTCTCAGATTTTCACAATAAAAAATTTAAATATTAACTTTCCTTCATAATTTACGACACTTCAAAGATATTCGCAAATTAGTCGCTGGCGAACTGCTGTCACTACAAGGGAATAAAATTCAAGGTCGATGAGAAGCGGCTGCAGTCAATGCACTCGTTCATAGATCAATACTAGGTCATTGTGCACTTCTCTGCGACACTACAAGTGAATGACTGCATGAAGCAGCTGTACTTTGACATAAAACAAGCCTGGTTTCTGGCATGACCATAACCCCCCAAAAAATGCATTTTCAGTGAAATATTTTGTCATATGCACTAGGATTAGATCTTGGAAAATCAAATTTAAGGTTGTACCTGTACAGTAAATCAATACTGCGGTATACTATGGTGTCCTAGTGAGTACAGCGCCTCACTCTCCAACATCTCTCGTGATCTCTTGCCACTGCAAAATAGCATCGAAGAATTGGCATTGGTTGTACACTTAATTGATCTCTGCTATATGGTAAAAGAAAGCTGTAAATGAACTAGCACAGCGTCATTTCTAATATTAGGATTTAGATGACTAATGGAGTAGATTGAAATTAACAAAAGCGACGGTATTTTTCTTTACAGCATGACGAAAATTTTTAGCGTCTTCCCCTTTGGGAAGACAAGTTCAAATCCTTCTGTGGAGAGCGTTAACAGGTTTGTTTATTATGTCTGTCAAGACATAAGACGATACACGAGCTTATTAGCTAAAAAATTTCAACCTCCAATGGAACTTTTTTTTCCCGACTTTTCTATCATAAAATAGATCGAAAAATAAATTACAGCAAAAGGTTTTGGAAGCGCTCATGATTAATAATGGTTAGCAACGAATATTTATTTTCGAAGATTACATTAGAAAGAACACAAGACACTAATAAGTAGGTGTTGGAAAGATCAATCAAATACATACAGCAACAAAAGCCTAGTATGGGTTAAGAAAAATTTGTGCACAGTATTCACCTCCAAATTATTGTATTGGAATACTTTTCGTATATAATAAAATTATAATTTTAAGATGGTAATAAACATCCACGCAAGCTGGAGATGGCTGACATTGGGTTCCAAAGAAGTAGGCGACTGATTTCATAAGGGCATTTCCTTTGTTTGGTGTAACTGCCTCATCCCATAAGAAAATCCCATGTATTAAGAATCAAAACACATTCTTTAGTGGGCAAATTTACAAAAACAAGAACTGACACACACACACACAACATTGTATCCATAAGGCATGGTCATTTTTGACAATAGAAACTCCTTTCATGTCATGTCCATGTTGACATTTTGCCAAAGCATCTGTTTTCTGCCAATAACACTTCAACGACTGATTTTTATGTGATATTTATTTGCCTGCCTGGTTGGCCGAGTGGTCAGCGTGTCCGCTCACCAGCCAAGAGGCTGCGTGTTCGAATCCCGCCGTGTCCTACAAACTTTGTATGGAAAGGGAATCTGCGACCCTACCACTTATTCTATCAGAGGACATCGGTGCCAAAACCATGAGTGATCATAGCGTCTACGGACGTCAAATGTGAAATTTAAATTAAAGACTGATTTTTCCAACACATTCATCATCGAGGCTAAGCAAGGTGAACACTTCTCCCATAGAAAAGCACTTTTTGTTAATACTCAACTAAATGTCAGTCTTAGTCTTGGTAAAGATATGAACTGTTCAGAAGATTAAACTGATACAATTATGAAAATCGACGTCATAGCATTCAGAATTTGATGTTCAACGTGTAGTTTTCGTAAAACAAATTTCTACTTTGGGAAAAATTCCAGTAGAAGTACCACAGCGGATTAAGTTATTTCAATCCACTTCATTTCTTCCTGAACTGAAGATTCAAGCGTGCAATCAGCAATAAGATTTTCTTCAGCTCCCCACATAGTAATTTAAAGAATACTTGATTTAATTACATAAATTATCAGCCGTATCTCAAATTTTTCCAAAATCCATTGTTGATGCCTTTGTAGCATCAAGTTTCAAGTTGAGTTGTTGCAAATTATATCTAGAATCAAATTGTGAAACTTCAATATGAAAGTAATGAGATAAGACTGTTTATTGGAAAGAACAGATTTAGTCCTTATAAGGACTGGCTTAAAGGGGCAAAGCAAGAATGCTTTTCATCTTCCCCGTTATTTGTAAGGATAAGGTGTTATTGAACTATTAAAGCTCTGATCATGGCAGAAAGGTAACAGCAATAGCCGAGCCTCAATTAGAACTTCATTGGCTACAGCATTGCCATTCATTACCCTCCCAGGGTTTCATCCATCTATTTCGTCATTCTACCTGAACGGATTTAGTGTCCCATGGAATACATAAGGCCACCAAATATATATAAATATATAAACAGAAAGGGTAGACTAACTCAAACAACAATCTAACAATTTAAATATATATATATGTAAAAAAGTTTTTTTACCTTGGGAATAATGTATATTAGGGTTACCAAGTAATTTTATATAAGCTTGGTTATTTAACTCCTAATCCCAAGTAAGCAAACAGTTAAGTTTGCGCCTGAACGTAGTTCAAGTCTAAAGGTGGTGCAACACCAGGACAACTCATTGTAAAGGTGGTTAAAGCTCTGATCACTATTCTTAGTATTTTCCCATCATGTAAAGCACATTTCACTAAGAGATGTATACTGCAATACATTATGGGTGGGGTCACTACCCATAATGTATAACAATATACATCTATTAGTGAGATGTGCTTTACATGATGGGAAAATACTAAGTATTTTTTTTCGAAAAGTCACCAGACGGCACATCGAAGCGACAAACGCAATGTTTTTGCATATTTGGAATTCCTTCCTCGAGAGGTGCGCCCCCTATTAAACATTCTCAGCAATATAGTTGCATATATATATATATACAGTAAAACCCCGTTTTTACGTTCCCGCAATTTACGTCGTTTTCCATCGGTCCCGTCGTAAGGCCTATTCTTACGATGTATTGTTTTCCCGCCATTAACAACTTGATGTGGACGTTATTTCCCTTGATTTGCGTTTTTTCTAGGATGGCAACACTGATTTTCGAATCGATTGCTGCGGAAATCTGCGCATTTGTTCCCAGATGGCGGTACTTACTTTAGGCTGTAGTTTCAGGGTGACCTGCACGCTTGCCGCAGTAATGTAGTGATGAGCGATACCGTGATTTTTCAATCACAGTACGAATTGATATTGCAGAATTTCTGCTACGTAATTTAGCGTGTGAAAGTTGCGGTGGTGGATTATCCATGTTAGTAACATGGAGAAAAAAGACAAAATGTATTTCGGTAGAAGAAAAGATGGCAATTCTGCGACGTGTGAATTAGTATATATGGCATGCTGGAACACGTGTGCATTTAACAAAAGTTCTTGGACTCTCCGGGTCCACTTTGAACACGATAGTTAAAAAAAAAAAAAAAAAAAAAAAAAAAAAAAAAAAAAAAAAAAAAAACAGGTCAAGCACTGAACTCAATGCAAAGCAATCTGGCGCGATGTAAAAAAAAAAAAAAAAGTTTGTAATCTGGTATCATCTTTCAGCCTTATGTTTTTTTTTTTTTTTTTTTTTTTTTTACATTTCTTGCTATTTACACTTTTTTCCATCAGTCCCCTGAAAAGTGTAAAAGGGATTTTATTATATATATATATATTAAATATTCTCAGCAATATATATTTGCATATATATATATATAACAAAACATTTAATAATTATGCACAGCACAATCATTGCGGAAAATTTAAATAGCATAATGAATTTGAAGTGCATTTTAAAAATACATCCTGTTCTATTTCTCATAACATGTGCCATAGCTAACTTTTTTTCCCCATTCTGTTCTGCACAGCAAACTACGAGGCTATAGGGATGCAGCAGTGAAAATCCAGGACCTATAACACTCTTCCTGCATTGCCAAAAAATTGTTGCAAAATTTATTTATATTTATAGTGCAGACTGTAGAAATTATGAGACGCTGCAGAATGATCTCACCTCACACATATAATTCCAAGCCTTTCGTGGCCCCGTACGTTGGCTGCGCTAATGCGTCACAATAACTCCACTGCGCAATAAACAGCTCAACAACCTACTCGTATTGATCTGTCAGAGTACACTGCGTTGCTTGTAGTAAGATGTGACCTTGAACCTTCCTCTGCGACACAGTAGTGATCATGAACTTGAACATACTGCTCGAAACGCCCGTAGTAGGTACTGCTGTGAGGTAGTTTAAATCGGGGATGGGGGGTAATACCCTTCTTATCAAAAGGTAATTAAATGCATTCCCCCTTGACTGATTGTACTAAGCGGTCTTGTTTGGTTTCGAGGGCGCCACGACCCTGTGGTGTGTTATATATATATATATATATATATATAAAAACTGCACCCTTATGGACGACCATAGAAACTGCATGTTTCCACATTTGTTTGCATGGTCGTCCATCCATCTGAAGTTCCGAAGTCTAGGATACATCCATGAGTCACATAACTCCTACCGTGAAATTAAGTAACAATGATGTTACGATGTGTTCGAAGCTAGTTTTCATCTATTTATGCTTAACTGTCGAAGTTTCGCAGAAAACTAAATAATTCACCTCATAATAATTGCTATATAATCTAATTCCTCAAAAATAACATTTCTGAATGGAGATCCTCACTTATTGAAAAGCATGCGACGCTTTGTTAGCTTGATATATACAGGGTGTTCGGGATAAATTTGACATATTTATAATTAATTATATTTTTCCGTAAGTTACATGTATTAACACACACTTCTCTTCATTTAAAAGTTTGGACCCTTCTTCATTCATATACAAGATGTCAGAAAGGATGGATAGCTGGAACCCACCTGAATCATGGAAGAGAATAACTTGTATCATGATGATTCGTGCCCGCCATCAAAATAAGGATATTACGACTGCTGCCCAATGCTCCCTGAATACAGGAAAAACAATCAGGCATGAACTAGAGACTTGCAATGGTGACTACGAGGATGTAGCAAGAAGAAAGATCCCTAGCAGACGATCTGATTGCGTTCGTACAGCAGAATTCCTCGCAAATCTGCAGGAACAGGTGTTGAAGAACCCTGGCATTGGAATTCGGGCTTTGTTCGTGGAGTTGCTAACTGTAGTCAAGCCCTGGATAACAAGGGTAGCCAATGGTAGGCCGTATGTATGGCAGCAGGATTCGGCCCCTTGCCACACCTCTTGGAAAAGTCAAAAATGGTTGTCTGAAAATTTCTACGACTTCACCAGTCCAAATGTTTGGCCTCCAAACTCCCCAGACCTTAACCCCATGGATTATTTTGTATGGGGCGCAGTTGAAAAAGACACCAATCGCACTTCCAGTAATACAAAAGCCCAGTTAATGGATAAAATTAAAACAGTTTTTGCGGCCCTTCCCAGGGAGACTGTAGCATCAGCTTGTTCGAGGTTCCGAAGCAGAATTGAAGCTGTGATCGATGCTAATGGTGGTTATTTTGAGTAAATCTTGTTGATAGTATTGTAATTAACTCTGCCTGTAATGTTTTTTTGTCAATTCATTAAATTTAATAGATACAAAGAAGATTTTCTTTTTCCTTACGAAACTGTCAAATTTATCCCAAACACCCTGTACTGTATAATCTAAGAATGATCTACAATAGATCATTGATTAGGTTTCTCCTTACTCTCAATAAGAGACTTAAGATTAACTCGATAAGAATTTACGTCTTGGTAGACAAGGTCCTCACCACATGTCGTTACGCCCATTGTTAACCATGAATCACATCATGGTAGTCAACCCCTTACGTAGGATGGCACATGAATGGGAATAAACATCGTAAAATTTCCAATAGAAAGATTATTTCTAATCTTAACGACTTATTGAAATTAATCCTGAGCTGTTTCACTCGGACATGCAATTTTTAAAAAGCGACAACTTGATTCTTCTCTATGCCATATTTGGTCACATGACATATCCTCCAGTATCGGCGTTTTCCACTTCAGTCTTATCTTCATCGATAAACAGAATATAGATTTTATTTTGAATTATCAAACAGTTCACTTTAGCGATTGCGTTGAATCCACTGAAATATATATATACACACACACATATATATATACATATACACGCAAATTATTAATATTAATAACATTAATAACAATAAAAAGGAACTCTTTTCATCCTACCCGATTCCGGAATCAGTAACATTTTCTGTATAAAACGAAGTATCTCAACATATATATATATATATATATATATAGCTAGCTAAAAAGTTTAAGTATGAGGGAATGCCTCCCTTCCCTAGGTCTACATATATGAATTAAAAAACCTGAATTAATGAGTCTCCTTTTGCTACACTTAGTTTTTATCATTAATTCAGGTTATGGCATGTTTTTCAAGTAGATTCATAAAATAAAAGTGCATCACTTATTCTCTTTGGAAAGAATTTTATTCCTTGCAATAGATTTTTGAAAAGGAAATAACTAGCAAGTTTAGTATGGGGGTATATCCACACCTGTTTGATTTTCTTTTTTCGCCTCAAATTAGGTTAGGCCATTTTTGTGCACGTTTGCTTTGCTATACCAGGTCAGTTTCCGATCTTTCAAAAACATGACTCCTGAGCGCTAGGGGGTTGGATAGGGGAGTTATCCCCCTAGACCAGTGTTTTTCAACCTATATTCCGCGACGATGGGACAGGTAGCCCACAGGGACTTTAAATATATTTTTTAATTATCCAAACAAAACAAATTAAAAAATATTGAAGTCATATGGAAGCTTTTTAAAAAAAAAATCACCAGAAAGTTCACAGCGAAAGCAATAACTCTTTATATTATTCGTCATTCTTCCGCTACAAATTTATTTAGCAACAGAATGACTTCCCTAGCTGATTTGAAGTGAACATGCGTCATCCACATTTCAACCAATTGCTTCTTGATTTTAATTATTGAAGGTTTCCCTCCTTCAACCAAGGCTCAGTATATCTTAAGTGCCAAGTGATATTTGGACAGTGTGTCGTAAGTTAACCCTAGTATTGATATTTTTCGGAAAACTTTAATAATGGAAAAGAGGCTTAGAACTAGGACTTTGAAAAGAAGAGCAAATGAAACAGGTGATGAATGTGTATCACAATTGAATGAAACTGTGATACACGTGTTGTAACGGCGAGTAAATCTGATACTATTAAAGTAGAAGAAACAAGCAGTTCAACGAAAAAATACAGCAGGAAATATAACAGTTCATATTTGGAATTCGGGTTTACTTGGTGGAGATGAAAGTGAACAGAAACCTCAATGTGTTTTGTGTTATGAAGTGTTGTCGAACGAGTGCATGAAACCTACGAAACTCCGATGACATTTAGAAACTAAACATTGTGATGTGAAAAATAAGCCAATTGAATTTTTTCAGTGACGCTTAGGGACATTAAATCATGGGAAAGATAGTTTCGGCCATGGGTTCCATTAATAGCAAGGCACTGGAAGCATCCTATCTCTTAAGTTTTGCGCATAGAATGAGGTTTCCCTGTTTTTGCTACCAGGGAAAATTTGCTACTTCCAGCTATAAAAGATGTTGTAAAAATTGTAAAAACTATATTTGGCAACAAGTTACAAAAAGATGTCGATTTGATCCCTCTTTCAAATGATACTGTCAGTTGCAGAATCTCAGTTAATCGAAAGAGTTAAAACAGTACTTGTTATGCATTACAAATAGACGAGACTACTGATGTTACAAATGATGCACGGTTAATATGCTAAGTAAGATATATATGTATGTGCATCATAACAACATTCATGATATTGTTTTGCATCAATCCTAGTTGACGAAGCATGGTTATCAACACTATCCTATCTTGCAGACAATTTTTCGAAATTAACTATCTCCCCTTCAGGAAAAATTTTTAATTGTTCTTGATGCCTACGACACAATAAAGGTAAAGGCATTCGAGAAAAAACGGTTTTACGGATTAATTATGTAAAAATATAAAATAAAAAAAAAAGACACAATTTGCACCTTTTCCAACATTAGAATCCTTTTTAGTTGAAAATGATATTTTTAGAGTTTCTGGAAAATGTTTGACCACCTCAAAAATCTAAAACCTTTTCCGAATAACTTTTATAAGAAAATAAAATAAAAGTTCTTATAAAAGTTGGCGATCCATTTCAGGCTTACAGTCACGAGAACGACCTTTCATTATCGAAAAAAGAACAGTTAATTGACTTTCGTTAATTCTTTTATTGTCGAAGTCTATTTCACTCAGTTACTGTTTTATAGACAGTATATAGCAAGGTTTCTTAAACGCCAAAAAAGTGCACCCGGGGGGGGGGATCGCCAATGTTTTAATAATACGCCCTGAAAGCATATCGACTTATTTGGAATCACCGATTTGAAATCTATTTACTTACCGAATCCAGCTTGGAAAATCCACATGTATGGATGAAATGTAACAATTACAGAGGGAGGGGATACGAAGATAGGGGGCTTTTTTTACTCAAGCGAGGGGATTCGCCTTATTTTGTAAAGTATAGCAAAACTAGCGGATTTAAGTACTTTTAGCTATCTCAGAGAACACTAGGTTGAAAGTAGCACGATTTTGAAGTTGGATTCAGTAACAGAAAAAATCCGATACCGAACTGTTCACTTCAATGAACGGCTATTCCACATAATACTCTTTCGAAGTGGGTTATTAAAATAAATTAAATGGGAATCTATTGTACATATAAAATAAAACTCGTACATTGAAATGTGTTCAGTGAAAAAAAGTAATACTTTGAGGGTAAAACATCGACCGAAAATTCAAAATTATTAATACTGCTATTAAAATATATCTCCGATCGGCTCAGTTCAGACGATTCATCCTATTACTCTGCAATCCAAGCCGGCAGGAGTTCAGGTGGCAGAAAAGCAAGAAGAGAAATTCAGTTTGCAAACGTTATTTCTAATTGTAATTTGCTATCTGCTTCTTACTAGTTTATTTTTTTACGTTTTGCACCCCCAAACCTAGTTACGCCGTGGCGGGCACCTCTTTCTCCAAGCCCTCGTTACGGCACTGCAAGTACTGTTTCTTGGTTTTGCGTTTAATACTTCCTTCTGTACTGTTTGACTGTCAGTCTTTGTAGTTGTGTAGGGCGAGTTTGAATCAATTGTTGATTTTCGTTTTGAAGAAAAAAAAAAAACTGAATTTGTTTTCCTCTAAACATGCTTGACAAATTCTATACAGTAAAATTCGCTCAACGCGATTAATTAATCCATGTAATTCGCGCTAAGCGAAATCGCGAATACAAAGAATATAGCAATAATTATAATTCACACATCAGTTAGCGCAAATTTGGGAAAAAAAATGATTACAGTATATAAACTGTAGAATAAAATCATTCAAGTTAATAAAAATCAATTGCTTAAATTTTTATTTAATGTCTAAACATTTGTTTTTTTTGTAAAAAAGAGGCTTAAAGATGTTCGAATTGTGCTCGACTTTTTCATCTTGTCATGAAATTTGCCAAAGACGGCGATTGTTTTATCAACATTTCGTTTGTTGGAATACGCTTCCAAAATAGACGTTTCATCGACGTTGAATATTTGTTTGCCGATCGTTATAATCACCCTCCTGAATTATCCTTTGCAATTCTTCAGGAAATGTGGACGACACAGAATTTATCAGCACTAGCAAATCCCCAGTTATTCACTCGCTTAAAGAGGGAAATAGTATCAATTCACCCAATCGCGCATATCGAATTCGCGTTAAGCGAGGTCTTCCTGTAGTCGTGCCAGGCGGTTCATTTTTAGATGTATTGTTGGTGTGAACAAGTAAATAGTTCCCTAGCCAGAAACCTAATCTTTGCCTTCCCACATGGAGTAGTCTGATGATTGTTTTTCCTGCAGGCAATTTGAGCTTTCTCTATTTCTCACTTTCATTTAGTTATGAGATTAATGTTACAATAAAAAAAAAAATCATTAAATTTCATTCCAGTATATTTGATCAATAAAAATTGAAAGACAATTCCATTACAGCCTTACTAAATTCAATTTTACATACTGGATTGCCTTTAAATATTCAAGAAATCAATGAGAATCTGAAATAACTAACCAATCTTCTGCAAGCAATGCAAATCCCAAGAATATTTATCAAAACCATCAATGCAATCTCACCATTAACACAAATGTACATATGTATGAACGAAATTACCTAACCATCTGCTCAAAAAAGTATAACATACCCATACAAGATAACACTACCATACCATAAAAATTAGATTAGATCCACCACCAGTGACAAAGAATTCCAGGACTTCAGGATGGGGGCTTGCAGCATATGGATCTGACACTTCCCAGGAAACCTGGGATTGTGTGCCAAGTCAGATGAAGGGTGCATTTTTATGCAAACAGCTACAACAATTATGTTAAATCAACAGTAATTTAGACGAGCTAACCTTCCTTGACAAGGAAGATGCATTCCCATTTGCCGAAATGCTCAAGAATTCCATAAAGCACAACTGCATGGTGCTGGGCTATTGTGATATATAACTGAGCCATGCAAATCACGTGGAATGGAATCAAAATTTTTTTTCTATTGGGTTTGGACACTTTTGGAACTTTTTCCGATGAAAAATTAAAGCCTGAAGAACCTACACACACCATCATGAAGCTAGTTATTTTGATCAATTCTAATATTAAGCCTGCTGCAGAAGAGAAATTCAATGTTTCAACCAGAATTTACAATAGACGTTTTTAATAACATTATCTGTTCAAGTTCCCAAATTATTCTAGATGCATTCATTTTAGAAAATCAGTTCCAACTGATTGTACATTCTGGACTGTTTGGGGGTACACGAAAAATAATCAGTAATGGCAGAAAAACAAGTAAGCAATTTTACATTGATAGGCAATGAACAAAATTCAGTATTTAAAAACAGGGGGTACAATTTATAGAAATGGCTTTAAAAGGAGTACACAAGTGTAAAAAGGTTGGGAACCACTGGCTTAGAAGATAAGTGAATAATTTATTGAGGTTAGGATGAGAGTTTATTTTTACTATGATTATTTGCAATAAGATAGTTTGGATTTTCCAATGGATGTCATGATATTAAATTGTGATAATTATGCATGAACTGCTGGATTAAAATATCAGTTTGCTTCAATTTATTAATTATTTAAGTCTGTGGGGCAGTAATTGTACAATTGTGTCCCAATATTGCATTGAATAGTTAAATGTGTTGTATATGTAATTAATGAAAAGGTAGACAAAAAATGGTAACAAGCTAAACCCAGTCCCTGTTCTTTTTGATGCTAGTCATGTCGTGGGTATTTCTGGAAAAAAAAGTACTAGCATGCAGATGAATTTCACTTTAGTTTCAATAATTAATAAAACACTGAGCTTGCAAATGAGATATTCAAGATTGAATGATGACGCCGACTAAATGGCAATATGTATATCTAAATATTGTTTTCATCAATTCCTAGAAACCAGTGTTATAATACTAACAGTTTATGTTTGTGATTTCACAATGATCTGATCTACACAGTGCTTATAGCAATAATCCTGGAATTTTAATTTTCTAGTAGATATTGCCGTGATTTAACTTAATGATAAAATTTCTCAAATATTAAGAAAATTGTTATTCATGCTTTGATGTATCAATGATAATTTCCATATATATACACACACAAATGACAGTTCCTCTTAAGTGGTTGTAAGCAAATATTTAAACCATCTACAAGAAAATATTCATGCAACACAAATGCTTGTGTACATGATTTGACACTCAGAACTGAAATGGATGCATTTCTTGAAGATTTTCTTCAGCTCACCACACTGTAGTTAAAAGAATGTACATGTATTTAAATACGTAATAAATAATCAGCCGTATCTCATGACTTTCTCCAAAAGCCATTGTTCGTGCCTTCGTAACATTAAGTTGTGTTGTTGCAAATTATCTAGTCTCTCCTCATATTCTTGCGATTCTCTTTTAAGGTTGTTTATATATTGTACTGATAGATGGAGAAGTTCTTGTCTCGATACATTGCATTTTTTTCCTGTGATCAGGGTATACAAATTGCTTGCGAGGCTACTTAGTTCATCTCTTCTTTGCTTTTCAATTATGTTATGATGCTGTCTCCAGGTGCCTTCCTTTTTTATTCTGGCTACAGGAACCTTTGCTAGTGGTTTTCGGGATGATAGCTTGGTCTTTCGACGTCCACGTGCTGTCGACAAAGAATTTGAAGTGGGAAACTGGGACTGGTCTTGCAGGATTGCTCTTGACCTAGTGGTAATTGATGAACCTCTTCCTCTTCCTCTACCCCTACCTCTTCCTCTTCGCACTACTGGAGCAAGATATTTGTCCTCTGTTTCCATATCTTCAGAATCGCTACCTGTTAAAAGAAAACAATTACAGTGAGTCAGTATTCAAATTGTCAATAAAACAAGCATTTAATCCTAATGGCAATTCTGCTTTTCCCATATGGCAATGCTTCCCAAATGTTCAGAAAACTTATACCCTTTACAAAAATATCCTAAAATTTTAAAACTTATTGCATAATATACATACATATATAGCCCAAACCATGCCACGTGTATTATCAATTGCATTTCATCTGTAAAAAACCTCATACCTCTGCATACCACACTTTGGGAAACAGCCATATAGTAATAATGCAGCACTAATGATTTTAATTGTTAATTATGCAATTTGGAGGTGAATTAAATTGACATGAAAATTTTAAAATTGAATTTAAACTTTATAATTTATCACAGAATAATTTAAAATTTTATTCAATTTGTAAGTTATATTTTTTATTTTGCGATTGCACCATGGGCTATTTACATAGCCTGTGCAAGAGGACACGCTTACTATGTAATAGGTCTATAATTTAATTGTTCGCATGCACTTGGACGTCAGTATCTTTTTTTGTTGTAACGCATATTTATTTTGAAGCTTTAAAAGCTATTTGCATCACTGGTTCGATACTGGAAGCATCGAAGAATGTTGATATACGTCTCATGCTCCAAATTAAGCTAGTCATGAAGCTACCAATTCAAAAAAATAAAATATTCACAACATGGATTTTAGGCCAGGTGGCCTGTTCCAGTCTCATCTCTTTCTTGGTTTTCTGATTCTTATCTTATTTGTATAATATTTTCAGTAGTCTGCTATCCATTAGATTTGAATGTTCCATCCATTTTTGTTTATACTGTCATCATATATATATATATATATATATATATATATATATATAGTAATTATTGATTTTAGCATTCAGGAATTGTAAAATTTCCTCATTTGTTTATGGTCCCAATTGGTATATATATGCACCTTTTTCCTGAGAAATTTCATTTGTTTGAATTCATTTTTCGTCTTTCCTTTTATGGTCCATGATTTGCTCCCCATATAGTAGATGTCATTTTGATATAAAGTTTGACATTTCACTGTGTCTTTCTTCTGATATGAAAAATCAGATGAAGTATTTACTTATATTTTATTCTCTATCACTATTTTACTTATTGAGTGTCCTTTGAATGTCATTTTGGGGGGTCTTATAGTCATTGTTTTGAGATATCATTTAATGATCTTTGACAATCACCTATTATTATTTGATCATCTGTAAACAGATGTGTACCCATCTTCATTTGCATACCTAATTGGTTATACTGTTTCCAGATTGTTATAATCTTATTTATAGACATAGGTATCCATTGCTTAACGCAGCAAAATTACTGCACTCCCTTGATATACGTGCCTTTAACTGGCAACTCAGCTGATCTGACAGATACATCCAAATGTTTAATATAAATATTCTTACACAATTCAGTGTATAAGCTTGGAGGTCACGAGTAGCTGAGCATTCATGTTACGAGTGATATTCCACACTTTTCTTTATGTCAGTTTGATTTAACATGCTATGTAAAAAAGGTTTGATATTTGACAAGAAATTATATCTGAGTGATACAGTGACCTCTGATGTCATAGTATGGTTGAGTTGTTTTTTTTTTTTCTTTCTTCATTTATTCTTTGTTCAATAATTTCTAGATTGTAACTGAAAATAAACTCTTGTATTGCACATCTTCTAGAGATTTATGATAAATAAGCCAAAGGCTTATTTATCATAAATGTTCTCTAGGAGATGTGCTTTACATTATGGAAAATACTAAGGAAAGTGATCTGGAGCTTATTCCACCTTCACGAGTTGTCCATAAGGTTGCATCAGCCAAAACTTTGTTTCTATATATTCGGTACAAAAACTCGTTTCTATATTCGGCTATGAAATAATGTTGGATTCAATATCATAGTATGGTTGAGTTGGTTTTTTTTTTTCTTCATTTATTCTTTGTTCAATAATTTCTAGATTGTAACTGAAAATAAACTCTTGTATTGCACATCTTCTAGAGATTTATGATAAATAAGCCAAAGGCTTATTTATCATAAATGTTCTCTAGGAGATGTGCTTTACATTATGGAAAATACTAAGGAAAGTGATCTGGAGCTTATTCCACCTTCACGAGTTGTCCATAAGGTTGCATCAGCCAAAACTTTGTTTCTATATATTCGATACAAAAACTCTTTTCTATATTCGGCTATGAAATAATGTTGGATTCAATATCCACTTAATTTGTACCATCATGTATTTGCAGTTTTTTTTTTTTTTTTTTTTTTTTTTTGTTTTTGTTTTATTGCTTCTTTGCCGATGTCCGAAGTCATTTTGCTTGTTATCTTAGAATTTATGCCGATAAGAAAAAAAAAAACTAAAACTGTTCAAGTGACTCATGATAAAAAAAAATATAGTAAATAATATACGTACAAGTATTTATTAAACATTTACTTTGCATTCATTTTTTTCCTTTCCTTAAAGAGTACCATATAAAATGAACTATTAATACAATAATCAATTATGGATGAATTGTAAATTTTACCATTGATTATTAGATTTGATTAACACAATTTTGATATACATAGTAAAAAAGACTGATACCTGTATATTGAAAAGCAGTGGGGAGAGGGTACGTCCTTGTCATACTCCTCTTAGAGATATTTTTCCATTCTGAGATGTGTTGTAATTTAACTACTGATTTTATTTCCTGTATATATTTCCTGAATGGATTGTAAAAGTTGGTTTATTAAACTTAGTTATTTTAAACAAAATGTCTAATTTTATATAGACCACACGTTTCCTTCTTGAAATTCTCTTTATTCTATTAATTTTAAAATAAAAAAAATTCGATCTATGCAAGAGCAGCATTGTTGCTCTGGCAGTAGTTTGTCATCTACAATACTGTTCATCTTTTAATATTCCTTATATTTTATATCCTACATTTAGCAGACTAATTCACCTATAGTTGTTGCAATCGTCTCAGTTTCCTTTTATAGATTGGGTCAACCAGTGCTTTTTTTTTTCCAAGTTAGATTTACCAGACATTCAAGCCATCTTAAAAAATTTCAGATGGTTTGAATTAAATTTTCACCTATATTTTTGTATACTGTATTTCTATATTTATAGTCTTCTCCTGGTGTTTGCCCCATTTTACACCTTATATTTTTCAGTTCTAGCATTGTGATATTTCCCCTTTAGATCATTCTTTGTTTTATAAAATTTTATATCATTGTTTCCATCTGTCCAGAGGATTTTGAAAGTAGGTCACCCGTTTTTCTATATCTATTTTTTGTATTTCTTTATTCATTCTTACTCTATAGGTTTTCAGTTGTGACAAATATACCCTTTGCTAGTTCTGTTACAAAATTGTAACATGTTTTTCCTTGCAATTGCATGATTTTTTTTTTACTTTATTTCTGCTTCCATTGTTTTAAAATTTAGCCATTTCTGGTAACTGCCTATCTTCTTTATTTTTTTGGTGTTGTTCCAGGCTTCAGTCTAATTCATTTATACCTAAGCTTTCTGTTTCTGCCTGTGAGAAAATTTGTTACAAAAATTTTTCCCATTCTTCTATGGCATTTAATTCATTATAAACATATCTAAATATAATAAACATGATTTTTTTATTGAGGAGTATTACAACAAGCTGTTCAAGAGACTGGCATGAATTAAATTACATTGTGTCACATTATATTGTGAGAATTATGCATTACTATGGCCTAACAAATTAAGATTAATGAACAGATTTGGTGTCCCAAGGTAAACAAATGCAAAGAGTAGACCAACTCCAATTACAATCTAAAAATATCAAAATTACTTGACAAATTATAAATTATCGGCATCACTGAGTCAAAATGGCATTCAAATGTCCGATTTTCTAGTGCATCGATGGCAAACCTATAGCACGTCAACAACTTACAGGTGATATCCTTATTTATGCTTATAAATTAAGCAACTTTTAATTGTTAAAAACAAAAGTAAAATTGTTTTACACGCGAGAGCAGCTACGAAGACATGCATATGATTGGTGTGGTATTAACAAAAGATCACACAACCCAAAAACTCAATTGTTGAGTTGAAATGCTAATTCTCTTCAACCAAATTCCATAACATCTGAAACTGTCAACATTCACTATACAGTAACGTCTCGCTTAATGTACCTAATGCATTCTTAAAAACAGGTGCATTAATCGAATATAATAACCTATGGGAAAATTTATAATTCGTTCCTCAGATTTCTTTTTGGACCCTTATAAATTTTTTAAATAAAATAATTAGGTTAATCTCAGTGCCTAGTTATAGGAAAACTATGAAGATGAAAGACAACACAAACATTAAGAATATAAATTCGTTATTCTGCTTCTTAAAGAATTGAGCCAACATAGTTTGGCAGGCATTCTGTTTCTTTTTTTCATAAAACACAGTGTGGCCCTATTGCCTCTTTTGCAAATTTTACTGGTTCTCTCTTGTAAGTTTCTCGAATCGAAGTATTGCTGCTTAAAAACTTAGATTGTACTAAAACAATTTTCGAATTGTTTCAGCGATTAAATTTTCTTCAGATCTTCTCGCTGTGTATCTAAATTTAGCAGGTCGGATCAACTTTGTATTCAACTTCTCAGAATGATGTTTAACTTGGCTACATTTGAAAATCCTCTAAAATCATTTGCACAATGTGCTTCCATATTGCTAGCAGTAATTTCATTCCACTTTGTGCTATTTTATAACCATGCTGAGATTTTTTTGATTTGGCTAGAAGTCTTGGAAGGCATTTGCTTAAAAAAAAATATATATATATTTGTTGATCACAATAGTCTCCTCACACAATTTTCTTCAAAATTTCTGGATCTCCTTATCTGCACTAGTCTTCTCCTGTGATTAGAGCATTATGTAGGCTATTTCTCTTTTTGAAATACTCAAATCATCCAGCATGGAATTCTTCATTTCGATCATTGATAGCCCTTTCTTTCCAGGTTACAAAGAATGCTTTTGATTTAATAAGGCCAGTGTTTTGCAGGGGTGCTTAAGGGTCAAAGCTGTATAACTGAGAGGAGACCTCCACATAGCCTTTAAAGGAATGCAGAGAACCGACCAGGGCTTCTGACCTAATGTCCAATCCTCACCTTCTCGTGGTGCACCCTGTTGGGTATCTACTTTGATACTGAACGAACGAGGATGGGCTGGCAATTTGGGATTTAGCCGACCAAGTTGTATTCTTATTGGTTAAACCAAAATAAAAAATGATGGTACAACATGACAAAATTTCATGCCGGCTGGGGCGTCGCCCGGTTAAACAAGGCCCCCCATTGTTTTCACCAGGGAACCAGGGCAAACAGCGAAAAGTCAGCTACTGGAACAAATCTGAAAACAAACCCCAACTCAACATCAGAGTTAAAGATCGGTACTATCAATGTAAGAAGCCTGAATGGCAAAGAAATGGAGCTAGTTGAGGAATTAGATAAGTACCAGATCGACATAATAGGGGTGACTGAAACAAAAAAGACCAAAACTGGCGAGATTTTTCTGAGCAATATATACAAAATGTTATATTCAGGCAATGACAATCAAGAAAAAGAAGGAGTAGCCATAGTATTCAACACAAAACACGAGGCTAATCTTCTTGAATGGCAGTCAGTCTCAAGTAGAGTAATGTAGGCAAATATGAGAATGGGGAACTGGACAATGAGACTTATTTGTGCCTATGGTCCCACAGAAGGTTCTACTAAGGTAGAAGTGGAGGAATCTTTTGAGGCTTTAGAAAAAGCAACTGACACAATGAAAAAGGAAAAGTTGGTCCTTGTTGGGGATCTAAATAGTAGAGTAGGAAATGATTGTGAGACATACAAAAATATTTTGGGAAAATTTGGAGAAAAGAGCAAAGCTAATAATAATGCCAAATACCTGTTGGATTTCTGCTCAGGACATGAACTGGTTATTACTAACACCATGTTCCAACATAAAAATGTTGCACAAATTCACATGGAGAGAAGAGGCAAGGAATAAGAAAAGTCTCATTGACTATGTTATTGTTGATAGTGATGTTTTCTCCCTGGTACAGGACACCAGAGTGTACAGAGGATTTGAAATTGGAAGTGATCATTATTTAGTCTTGAGCAGGATAAAATTGAATTTCATATTGAAAAGAATAACATGTAAGAAAGTTTTAAAGTGAATAAAAGTTGAGCAGCTCTCAGATGTGAACTGTAGACTAAAATACAGAAATATTATTGAAAAGAAAATGAAAGAGTTTGAGAACAGGAATCAAACCTTGGAGATTCAGTGGCAAACTCTGAAGGAAACATTGATTGATTCTGTCAGAGAGGCATGTGGTGAGGTTGTGTGCAAGGATAAAAAAAATCAGAACTCCCTGGTGGACACAGGAAGTTAAAGAGGCAGTGAAGGAAAAAGAAAGCATATCAAAAGTTCCTGGCAAATAAGTCAGATTTTACTCTTACAGAATACAGAGACAAATGTAAGAAAGCTAAACAGTGTGTAAAACTAGCTAAACAAAAGTCATGGGAGGACTTTAGCAAGAATATAGAAAATAAATATCAAGAAGGTGGCAAAATATTCTGGAGGTTGTTGAAGCTTAGGAATGGAGGAAAGAGTGCTGTAAAAGCAATCAGAGATGATAAAGGTGCAATGAAAACAGGAGTATTTGAAAAACTGCTAAATGAAACAAGCAGTGATGACAGCACAGTGATAAAAAACACTGACCAGGCATGCAGTCAGGAATACATATCCATACTTGAAGTAGAAAAAGCCATCAAATGCTTGAAATGTGGAAAGGCAGCAGGAGTAGATGATATTCGACCAGAAATGCTGAAGTATGGTGGTATAAGAGTCTTACAGTGGCTGCACTGCATAGTTCAGAAAGCCTGGACAGAGGGACGAATTCCTAATGATTGGAGTAGAGCTCTCATAGTACCCATATATAAAAAGGGAAATAAAACTGAATGCGAGAATTACAGAGGTATTTCCCTAATGAATGTTCCTGGCAAGATCTATGCAAGTATACTTGAGAAACGGTTGAGAAGAATTGTGGAAGAAAAGCTTGGTGAAGAACAAGCTGGATTCAGGCCAAATAGAGGCTGTCAGGATCAGATCTTCACTTTATGACAAATAGTTGAGAAAGCAAGGAAATATAACAGATCTGTATTTAAATTTTGTCGATTTGGAAAAGGCATATGTCAAGGTGTCAAGAGAGACGCTATTCAATATGCTACAGTTATATGGTGTCAATGGGGCATTATACCAAGCAATACTTAGTCTTTATTTGAGTTGTGAGTCAGCAGTTAGAATTGAAGGAAGTGCAGGAAGATGGTTTGATGTTAAATCTGGTGTGAGACAAGGATGTACATTATCCCCTCTGTTATTCATTATCTATATGGATCACATTATGAAGGAATGTGGTATTAAACCTGATATCAAAATTGCAGATGTTAATGTCATACTTCTAAATAAATTCGCTACAAGTCTGCAAGATTCTCTGACTAAATTGAATAGCTGTTGTAATAGATATGGTATGAAAGTCAGCAATAAAAAGACAAAGACAATGAAAATAGGCAGAATCATTGAAAATGTCAACTGTGTTGTGAATGGAGAACCTGTGGAACAAGTAAAACATTTCAGCTACTTAGGCACAATTTTTACTGAAGATGGTAAACTAAATATAGAAATAGACAACAGAATCAGCAAAGCTGGTATGGTAGGAAGTCAATTGAATAAATTCATATGGAATAAGAGAGAAATTAGTCGATGCACTAAATTAGCTGTATATAAGACAGCGTTCAAACCAGTTTTAACTTATGGATCTGAGAGCTGGGTCAGAAGTAAAACACTCTAATGTTTTACTTCTGACCCAGATATGAGAGTCCTGTGAAAGATTAGAGGCGTGAACAGATGGCATCAATGGCAATATCATTAAAAATGAGGATATTAGGAAAGAACTTGACATTGTCAGCATCCAGGAATGCATTAGCAGGGCTAATCTCAGATGGTATGGTCACTTAAATAGAATGGGAGAGGAAAGATTAGCAAAACAAGTGTTCTCTGCCAGGTTGGCAGGAAAACGACCCAGAGGAAGACCAAGATATAGGTGGATTGATACGGTACAAAGTGCCTTAGACGATAGAAATATAAGATCTGATAATGTTGGAGTCTTGACAAGTAACAGACTGATTTGGAGGAAAATTGTATATAGTAAGTTAGTAATGATGTAATTTTTTCATGTAGTACTGTCATATCCTGTACACCCCTTGAGAGTACATGGCAGGAATTTGATGATGTGTTTTGCAGGATCCATTCTTGTTTACAATCTTTGATCCATGTAAAAAGAAGTCTCTAATTCAGTCATTATAATACTTTGATTTCACCTTGTTCCATTTTCTTTATTATTTCAAGTTTTTCTTTCAATCTGAAAACTTTGAATCATTTTCACACTTCTATTTCTTGCTCACTAAATTCTTTTAGTCATGATTAAAGGTTAGGAAAATAATTACACGAGATATGATCAGCAAAATGCTATGTAAAGCAGATGACAAATTTTGGTGGTAAATTTGGAACGCAGCATACATGGAAATAGTGTATGTATGCCATTAAAAAAAACTTTAAAATGTTTCAAATTGGTAACTAAATTATTTCATCCTGGTTAGGGATTTAAATAGTTAGCCATAAAAAATGTATAGATAGAAAAATTTTTAAATCTGTAACCTTTATTTTTACGATGTATATAGACACACTAATCAAATTTGGGTATAGGAAAAAAATGCACTTATCAGGAGATTGCTGTATATATTTTTTTAGTTTTAACACATTCATGACAAGGTATTGTTTATCTTTCTGACAGAATTTGTTACTACAGGCTCAACTCAAAGTTGCTCGAGTCTACACAGACTAGTTTCTCTGGAAGGGGCATGCGATTCATTAATTAGAACCATTTTTATTCCAGCTGACTGCAATTGCATTATTTGAGAAATGTTATACAGACTGCAAAAGGCTCTATATCTTATTCAGGGTTTTTCCTGAATCTTTAGTATAATGGCTGTTAGGGAGGGCATGCTGTTAATTGTGGGAAGCGAGTTACAATTGTCTCGACGTGAACGTGTTTAAACATTCTTCATGTGCAGGTACATTTAAAAACTTTGTCTTTTTTTTATAAAGTAAAATCAGTGGTGCAAGTTATATTCTAGTGAATACCATAAGTGTTTTGCTGACAAGTTGACATCCTTCTGCTGCTTATCCTACTCAGCTGATTTCTATCAAAAGTTACAATGCATAATTTTTCTCAAAAAACATTAAAATCAATTTAGTAATACAATAATGAATTTTAACCAAATATTATATAATTAAAATAAAATTCATAAAATAAATAAAGTTAGATTAATTTTTCCCCTTTTAAAAACTGCCCAGCATGTCAACAATTCAATTGCTAAATTTTTGGCATGCACACACAAAATGGTTTACCCCCACTGTGCTAGTGAAACCCAGCATGTTTCTGAAACAAAAGTTGCATATCCGTTTGTTGGGATTCTTTAACTTCATGCATGTTAGTATTTTTTTTCCCAATCTCCATATGGATGTAACATCGATGGGGAAAAAAACGATGTTTCTATATTTTAATTTCCCCCTTTGGAAGAAAGATGGCACCTCTTAAATCAAGTTTCAGCAATATTTGCTTATAAAAAATTGTGCAACACAATCTTGGGTGAAAATTTAAAAAAGTACACCGAGTTTAAATGCATTCTACATATGCTCATTTGAAATGAGCCATAGTTTGCTCCGCCCATTTCGCACAGCAAATTAGAGGATATAGGAATGCAACAGTGAAAAATTGAAGAACGCTATTCTTGCACTAAAAAACTTAGGACGAACGGTAGAAATTGTGAGAAACAGGAGTGGGCTCACCTCATGCATAATGCCATTTTCCAGGCCTTTTATGAGGGCCCCCGCATGTTGGCTGCGCTAATGCGTCACAATAACTAAACTGCGCATAAACAGCTCAACGACCTATTGGTATTGCTCAGTCTGCGTTGCTTGTGAGATCGCAACCTTGAACCTTCCTCTACGATAGAGGAGTGATCATGAACTTGAACGTACTGCTTAACAGGGACCGGCTTTAACACCCGTTACCATTTTTACATTTTCCTTAATTACAAGTACACATACCCAATCGTTTAGCTATTCAATAGCTGGTGTTAAATTGTACTATTACTGGCCCAGAGTTAAATCATTACCGAATTAATAAATTAAAGCGAACATGCTTTAATGACAGCAGTTAATGCTTGGATAATTAATGTCAAGATTTAATATCACTACACATATCCCTTGAGAACTCCAAGCTATCACAGTAAAAACAAAATTATTCTTATTAGTTAAAAAAGACAAGTATCAACCGCAAGATATTATTCACTTATCTTGTAGACCAGTGGTTCCTAACCTTGGCGGTTGCGCCCCCGGGGCGCTGTGAACGATGAGGGGGCAGTAAGCATAATGATACTACTTTTATATCATAAAAACAAAAAATTCCGTTATCCCTATTTATATCGTATGTTTGACAACACTGTTCAGAATATTGTATGTCTGGCAATACTGTTCAAATTTATTCAATACTTAACTTTCAATGTAAAAATTCTAAAAAAAGTAATCTGACTACTTTGGGGTCTGAATTTTTCTACTTTTCCCAACAGCTATCTGACAGCCCTGGTTTGCAGTTTACATCTAACCCGTGGCGCACTTTGTTGATAGTACTGTGGCCCATTAAGATGAGCGAAAAAGAAAAATCAACATTCAAGTTACTACCAAAAAAAAAAAAAAAAGGATGCGGAGGACTTTCGCGAATTAACGACTAAATTTAAAAAGTCCTGGACTTACAGGGTTGGTTGCAAAACAAAGTAACCAACAAGAGAAGGAACTTGTCTTACAAACTTGTAAAATTAATTGCCAAATGTGGAAAGCCACTTACTATTGGCGAAACTGATCTTACAGGTTTATAAATGAATTTTTTGATACGATGATCAGCCTACGTATTGTAATATGACGTCAATTCCTCTTAGCACTAATTCAGTGTCAACAAGAATTGACAAAAGACATTGAAAAAACCCGGCGATTTAAAAATCATAGAATTTTTTTGCAACTCGATGAAGTAACTTTACGTTAAAGTTGTTTCATGTAACTTTGCGACGTTATATAAATACAAATGAAGAAATTATTGTTCATTTGCTGAACAACTGAAAATTAACAAAAGGTTCCAAGTTTTAAAGGTTCAAGACTTTAATGCTACAAACATTCCCCTCTCAAATATTGAGTGTACAACTGGTGGAACACCAGCTATGATTGATCGGCACCATGGATTTATAACATTTAAAAGCAGTTCCAAATATCTCGACAATTCATTGCATTCTTCATAGACAGCACTTAGCTGCAAAAGATCTTAGCGCTAGACTACGTAACACTTTGGATGATGTCATTAAAGCAGTGAATAAAATAAAATCCAAGTCATTGATACCCGTATTTTTCGGAAACTTGAAAGAATTTGAGCATCTAGCTTCAATATGAAGCAAAAGAATTTGACCATCTTTTGCTTGATATTGAAGCTAGATGGCTCTCAAATGGAAACTGTCTGCGACGCTTTAGTGATCTCTACGATACTGTTTTGGATTTCTTAATTCACGTGATAAGAACATGTGTAATGTTCTAAAAAAAGGAGAAGGTTGGCATCGCATATCTTTCCGATATTTTCAAATTAAACGAGGTTAACAAATTGCAGGAACATGAATCTTATTAAAGCAAAGGGAATTATAAATGCTTTTATCAGCAAACATTCTACAAGCAGAGCATTGCAAGACGAGATTTTCTGCAGTTCAAGTCTACAAATAATAGATGATGATTTAATATTAGATACAGATTTGGACTGTTATTGTTCATCTTCTGACACTGAAAGAAGCTTGATCAGATTCAGACCTTCGATTAGCTTAAAATACCCGATTGGATCATAAATCCATTTCTTTCTGATGCCACTTCTGTTAATCCAAATTTGTGTAAGAATTTGACTTAAAAAAAATTTTGAAGCTAAAGTAGAATTTCAACAGCGTGGGTATGAAGATTGAGGCCAAACATGCAATGCAAGTATCTGCAGCTTTGGCAAGAAAACAAATACCGCTCATTGCTTTTCCATACTTGGTCGATAAAGGATTCAGCGTCGTGTTGCAAATGTTAGCCAAGCAGCGAAATAGATTGCAAATAAGTAAAAGAGGAGACTTGAGACTTTGGTTGCCGAACACTGAACCTAATACTGAAAAATTAGCAGAATCTCATCAGGCTCAGGGTAGCCATAAACGGCTGTCTTATTAAATACAGTAAGTTTATCTTTTTTGAGTAAAAATTAATCTGTATCAAAGACATTTTTAATTAAGAGTTCAAATATGCTGATGGTAATTTAGGTTTGCCCAATAATATTATAATTATCTTATTGAGTCATTAACCTACTCCAAAATTGAGCGGGTGCAGCAGGCAAAAAAGGTTAAAAACCACTGTTGTAGAATACAGTCTAGAATAAATTTGGGAACTCTATTGAAAAGAACGCTATTCTATTGAAAACTTACCGGTTTCAGAAGAATAGTTATTATTCAAACTTCCAGATGAACCGTTCACCTTTCCTTCTGCGCCAGGCTTTATGTAATAGCTGTGATCTAAGTAACTAATTGCACCGGTATCGTATACATATTTTGGTTCGTCTTCAGTCTTTAATTTTTCATCAAAAAAATTATACTCCCCGTTTTCATTACGTGCTAACGTCTCTTGGACACCGCTTAACGGAGTGCGGTGTTCAGAAACCCAGGAGAAATCCAGCGGGTTTTTATCCCAGCCTGGAGGGGGGTCCTGCGACTTGTGTGGTTCGGTTATACGACAGTAACCTAGAACCATGCAGTCGTGTTTTATCGACTTTTTGGCTTCTTCCTCAACTGTCGCCATTGCCTCGTCGTATTTATCTGGCTGGAAATTTTCGGGCATTTCATTAGGATGGAAAGCATCTTCCTTACCCAGGAAAGTAAGCTCATCTAAATTACTGTTATGCAAGAGGTAATCATCGTACGTGTTTAGACAAAAATGAGAGCTTCTGACTTCGGAAACAATTGCGGGTTGTTCCCAGAGTCCTGCAAGCGTAGGATCATCCTGTTTTCTTGATCTCTGACCACTCTGGAAGACTTCTGTTGTGCCTCCTGTAGAAGTCTGACTTAATGGATTGGGAGTGGATTCTTCACTTGGAGTAACGCCCATAACTCTGTGAGGTGGCATACTGGATACTACGACTATTTTCTTTAGTCCCAGTATCTGGTGGGAACTTGTTTGCACGGCAAAACTTTAGACCTGCAAGCAAAGAAAAATGCAATTACAAATGGTTTTAAGAAGGGCGTCAAGAATCGATTAGTTTAAAAAATACAGTACTGAAAGAATTGAAAGTTTAAAATAACCGATGGGTCATGCAGTTATTGATGCATCAGCTATGCGTGAACACACATTTGCATTTAAATAACACTTGTCCCGCAGATACACTTGTACGGTAGTATAGTCTACCACACAATGTCAAATGCAAAAAAATGGAACATGAGTGCCGATTGAACCACTGCAAGGATCAAAATCTGTATTGAAACTTTACAAATGGGCAAGTTTACTATTTGTACTGGTCTGAGCAAAAGAATAAACTACCCGAACATGGAGATGTTCAGATGATTAAACCCTTTAAGTCGACATTAGAATCTAGTCACAAATGAGGATTAGTCATTCATTCAGTAACTGCCATGAGATTCGAAAGGATTTCTGGTGGCATTTGTGGACTCCAAATCCAGTCCGAATACTGCTTTTCAAAATAGCCATGCTTTTCGCTAAATTGGTGGACCTGCTGAACCAAGAAGACTTTAGGCCCTAAGATCCCAAATATTTGAGTATGCTGAAATTATATTATAAATTTTGAAATAAAAACAATGCATGTTTTGGAATATATATATATATATATATATATATATATATAAAAACTGCCTCTGTTTCTATAAATATTCGCCTTTGAAATTTGTTAGATCTAATATCCGCTTTGACGATGTAATTTTACATCGCCGAAGTGAAGCTGTATGCTCTTTCTTTTAGTAAAAGAAAATTCAGAAGTTTTAATTACTTGCCGTTCTGAGTCGTTATCAGATCGACTGTCGGGAATCTGTGCTTGCGAAAGCTAATTACGGATGTGTGTGTAGACCACATTGTTCTGGTCTGGTCTCATTATCTAATATTTTTTGAGGTCTACCAGACCTCTTTCCAATTGGAAATTTCATTATTTCCTTAGGATATCGGGTGTTGGCCATTCGGTTTGTGTTCTACTCGTTTGTTTATATAATTGTTTAGTTTTGGTCTTGATTTTGTTCTTTATTGGTCTTAATAAAGTGCACTGTGCAGTTTTCATAAATCTCATTTCAATTGTTTTTATTCTTTGTTTATTGCCCAAACTTCACTGCCATATAATAATGTGGGCACTGCTAAAGTATTGTATATTTTCAAGGAGTAAAAATTATTTTATTCCAACTGGTGTTTGTCCACAAAATGCCTTGTTTTATCTATTGATATTTTCATTCCAAACTGTTCTACTATAACGTTTAAATTATATCTCGCTCTTTGTAAATTCTTAATTGATATTATTACCTGATCATCTGCAAATAGCGTATTTATTTTGTTATTCCGGAAAATTTCTATACCTGGATTGTTTAATGTGTTCCACTGTATTATTAATTCATTACTATAAATATTTAACTGTTGGTGACAGAACCATCTTACTGCTTGGTTTATAGATTGTTTTTCACTTCATTATGGTTGTATATATATATTCAATATTGCATGTAAAATATTAGGTATTGTAATACATACAGAGTATATCTTTTTACTTCGTCAAATGCTTCTTCGTAAGCTATAAACAACAGATGAGTTCCTGAATTAATTTTTTTTAAGTAGTTCTAAACAAAATGCTGCATCGATTGTAGTAGCCTGTTCAAAGCATAAAGTGTACAAAATTACCAGTCAAATTTCATTGTACTTTTCACATAACATTTCCACGTGAGTTTAATGAAAACTCACTAGAAAGAATAGAAAAAAGTACGACTGTTTAAAGAAAAAAATTCAAAGCCTCCAAGCAGTCGACTGAAAAGTTGGAGTAACTTAAGTCGAATTACATGTCATTTACGTTTAAGGATGGCCCACATGAGGAGTTTGGGGACCTATTGTACCTGATTCAGTTAAATCAACAGCATGTGGGCGTTATGTCTACACTACGTTATACTAGTCTACAGTAGATCGCTTGCGTAAGTTTGCAGACAAATAATCTTAACTAGGGATCTGTATATGATAAAGCTCACTACCCAGACCCGTCTCGACATTAGGGGGCTATTATTAACGTATGAAGTAAGTATGCAGAAAGTAGTATCGGCATTTGGATCTATTATACAAATACCTGCAGACGAGACTCACCGGGAAAGGCAATAGCAAGATTGATTCTAACAGATGTTTATCATGCTTCATCTTAAGTTGGTTCAATTGCGCACCATGGGAGTCCACTAGAATAAATTCCACTCAACACGGCTTTATAGAACTTCCAAGAATGACTTTTTTCTATACCCTTCCCTCCTTCAACCCTTTCAAAAATATATTCGGTATTTATTTCATAAGCACCTCTTAACAGCCTCTCTTCCGCTTAATTTATATTCTATCCACCTGTCTTCACAGTCAGAATTCAACAATACCGATGTTGCTTGTGATTCGCCTCAACTTTCTCCAGAGCTTGCTTCTCACCTAGGAACGCAGGTGAGCAAAGAGATGGTCAGTAGTTCAGATGTAGTCTAATCAAAGCTTTGTACAGCGGAATGACCCCATCCTTCTCTACTTGATAACATTGAGTATACTGGCATTTCTTTGTGTTTATTATTTTTGAAATATGCCCTTGATTTATCGATATCCCAAAGATCACACTTCCTCCACCTGTAATACGTCTCCACTATTATAGATCGGCTTTATTTTGAGATCCAAAGTGCAAACTTTACATTTACGGGTGTTAAATTGACATCCCCACAATCACTTTGTTCAATTCGCTCTGAAGCACCAAGACATCTCCATCACACTTTAACTTTTCCCGGTTTAGTATCATCCGCAAATCTGCTTGCAGATCACTCGGCAATATCAGTAAAAAAAATTGAACAGCAGTGGCCCAGAAAGAAACCTATGGGAGTCCACTAGTAACTCTCCCGAGAGAGATGGCACCTCTGTACACCGTTTGATATAGATTAGAAAGACAGTTTGCTATTCGATCAACCAACTGGTTTTTTCAATTCCACTCAATGTTTTGTAAAATCCAGAAGTATCATCCTGAATAACCCACTATCCAGAACGGTAGTCGCTTATTATAAATAAAGCAAGCAAATGTGAAACTTCCCTTTAACGAAACCCATGTTGATGGATTTTCCTTTTCCACGCAATCCAAGAAACTTACGTAGCATGCATAGCATGGGTCTTCAAAAACCCTTTGAAGGATCGTTAGCACACCTAAAAAATTACATTTTAAAAATCTATGAAACCGCCGTTTAAGACCATTTCTTTTAATGAAATGGAATTCGCGTATAAAGTAGCGCCATCTATTAGCCAAGTAGCGAAACTATGTTCTCGTAGATTCGAGAAACTTTACGCTTATGTCACATGAATTTGAATTAATCGAAATGTCAGTTCTGCGTGGTTCAGCGAAGAGAATCGCCCAGTTACCGTAAGCTTGTAGTTGTTAATACTTAATGGCCAATTTTCTATAGTTTAATGCATAATTATACTGGCATGAAGTTTTCATACAATCTGAAGTTGTGTAACTTCCAGTACATTCTCAGGAAAGAATGACACTGTCCTGATCTCAGGATCGCGAAAGTGAGTTGCAGAAAATCGAGCTGGTAGAGAAGTGAATGAGCAACCTGCAATTCATGCTTTTCAGTTAATGAATGAGACATGAAGCCTTACAATTATTTCGAGCATTGGGATTTTAAGTGCATTGCTCATCACCCAAGGGAAATGTTCCAGCAATACAACAAGCCGTTGCTCAACTGAATAAGTTGCATTTCGCTGAACAGTGAAGAGACTTGTTGAAAACAGGAACAGTACCTCTGTCAAGAAATTAACTAGGGAGCAACAAAATGACCAGAATTATCAAATTCCGACTGTGTGCTGATTGGTTGAGTGGATAGCATGCCCACTCAAACAAGTCTGATCCCACTGAGAGCATGGATGTTTGGAAACGGCACAAGACTGGTCATTCTGGTACTTTGTAGCATTTTATTTCTAGCAGAGGATCAGCTGGTCAAGAAGAGTAAGACTGCACTTAATTTATCTAAAATTGAAATTAATAAGAATCCGAGTAGTCACAATTCCTTCAGTGTTAAGTCTTCGAATACCTTATCTATTTCAAAACCTGGCTAACCAATGGTGAACCGTAGTAGGGTGGCAGATGTAGAGAATAACTTTGCTTACCTTGAAGTTGTTAAATTAAAGAAATCCGATTGTTACTAATTTTTTTATTAAATAATCTTATCCTAAATTCTTTGAATATCCATATCCTTTGATTCAGAAACTTTATTCATTGCAGAATTTTTTTTTTAACAAATCAAAACAAGTTGGGCCAGTAGCAGAAGTAATGATAGACTTCAGAGATTTTTCTTGAACATTTGGAAGTTGTTCAAGAGGAAAGATGAAATGAAACATTTGAACATTCCAGCTGGACTACAAAAGGCATGTTGATAAACTGCAGGCTTCTATTGTAAAGAAGCCAAAAAGAAAGCAGAGGAATGATTGATGCCAGTTCACTACAGCAGTATCTATGGTAGTTCTGGAAAGGCTAAAACAGCACATCTGCGAGATTGACAATCCCTTGCTCAATGATCAATCAACTAAATCATTACTCCAGGCATCAAGAACATCCACTGCCCCAAACAGGAACTGAGTCTAGAGAAACTACTGATGCAATTTGCTTGTCACAAGTAAATTGTCAGTCCCAAGGATTCTGACTTGCCATGCAGTACTGGAGATGATGCAAGAGGGAGCAATGCATTTTGGTACCACTCTTCAGTGGTACAATTTCCAACATTAACCAATCATGTGCAGTTAAGTGATAACTTACTTCCAAAAGTGGGGAGGTAACCTCTATTCAAATCATGATTTCATTTTAACATTCTTTTCTGCAGTACTTGTGCATTCTGAAATTAGCAGAACAAAAGACTTCTCACACCATCTAAATGTTTTGTACCTAATTTCAGTGCATACTCCTGTAGTAAAAAATTTCTAATTAACATTATCACAGCCTCTATACCTGGTTTTGATTATGCACAGAATGTCAGATACTTTCTACTAAAATTGTAAACAAAAGTTTAAATGACTCACAAAATTACAGAAATGATTCCAAATGTCCACTTAACGAAAGCTTAAGAAACTGCACTGACTACCAGGAAAAGAATGTGCTCTTCAGCTAAATGCTTTCCCCATCCACCTAATTTCATTTTGGTAATTGTTATTCTGATAGGAATCTCCATTCCTTGGTGTTATTCACAATGCAACAGTGTCATGCACAATACTCGACACTCAGCTGAGACGATTTTATCCCCACTTCAGTGTTTGAATGCATAGCATAACTGAACCACCATCAGGGATAAGCTAAATCTCTCAGGGGAAGGTGGAAAGGTTTACAGTAACATTTTTATACTGAAGGACGTAAATATGACTCAGTTTTCAATGTCTTAAAAATATTTCGTTGTATATTTAGAAATACTCAGAAGCATCAGAACAATAACTGGTTATCAATGGAAATATCCATTTTGACAATCGTTGGGTCGCTTTGCCTCGCCGCAACGACAAATACTTTCGATTTTAGAAAATATTAACGTTAATAGTTCCGCAGCTATAAACTTGTGGTAGGGTTTGCACGGTAGCTTACCAAATTAGTAGAAGAAAAAATTACAAGTTTTTTTGTTTTTTTTTTTTTTAACTCTTCAAACCTCAGTGAAAGTGAACTTGAAACTTATAAATCGTCTAAGGTTTTTTTCCTCGCCCACTGGATTATAAACTAATAGCATATTAGCACCGTGTGTAGGCAAAGGACTTTAAAGTTGGATTTTTTTTGCATATCCCTAAAATGCTGTAGGAAAAAGGAATTTCAGACTTCGAACAAGCCAGTCTCAGAAGGAGCAGCTGGAAGATAGTCACAAATGTCCTTGCTAATGAACAGATTAGAACCCAAGGCCTCTCGGAGAGACTCCGAGAATCATCGGATAGAGTTGAAATAAGGTTTTGCTGGATTCGTGGCTGATTTAGGATCAATAAGCACGAAATTCCAGGTTGCCGATACATTAACTTACGGCAGCTAATCTGGAAATTCAACTGAACAGGTCATGCTACAAGTGCGTCAAGATTTAATCAATTCTGTCATTTCGACTTTTTCGGAGTGATGACAGGGATGCGTTCTTCTGCAATAGTCGTGTTTCTGGGCAGTAGTGATAGAAAGCATGTATAACCCCAATAGCGAAGCGAGTAATCTTTAAGACATTTTAATGATTTGAAAAACAATGAGCTAAAGATATGAGCAAGTTCAGAAAATATTGACTGACAAGAGCCCGAGTGGCACAATGATTCCGTTTTAGCTCATCCAGTGTTAATACTAAAGGTTTACCTTCCATGAGGAAAAAAAGAACGTGGGTAGGAGCAGCTACAAGACTTCCAAGAACGAGTTGCATGTCGTGGTTTTCATGGAACGGGCAAATCTACCAAAGCTTCATGCAAGTTAGTGTGGATGGAACGACGTGTGGTTACTTTGCGTCGATTAATTCCACTGATCAGCGGTTTAATCAGCATACTGCAGGGTGTGCTTATATCAACTCATCTCAAAAGCAGTCCATCGCAGTAACGTTGGTAACACAAAAGCCATGCTTATTGTAGCAGTCAATTTAAGTTTTAAAATTTTTAAAAATAAATAATAGTTTGCGTAGAAATTTCTTGAATTTATCAGGTGCGGATGGGCTAAACACTGCGTTTGGCAAATGAACAGAATTCGAATGTCCCATGGCGACAATTGACATAATTAAAAAGTTTTTCTTCTTAAAATAATGTTATCTTAACCTTTACGAAAATACCAAATTTTCGGTTATTTGGGACTGATGAGTCACGTGACCAGCCCACTACAATAAAATTCCAAAACAATCGAATGATAGTAGCAATGCGTACACCTAATCAGGTGTAACGGATTATAACCGGCTTTTGTCGTAGGAACACCACGCCACCTAGGCATTTATATCCATTAAATTCAAGTTCTGATCTACAACAGGGAAATTTGTACCATAGTTCATTAATGTTTCACACATACGCAATAACTTGCCGTCCACGTTATTAATGTACTATAGGCACCACTCTCTTGTGAAGGGGCTCTTATGTTTAGCATTGATTAGCCAAGGGATTCGAAATTATTTCTTCGTTGCCGGATGAAATGCAAACGCAGAATTTTTATTTATACTGGTGAAGAACTTCGTAAGAAATTAGCTCATGTTAGCATTTCCAATTTTAGTAATATTAATTGGATGAAGTTCCATGAATATTCCGAATACACTTCCGGGTATGTTGCGTAACACGCTACTTGTGAGAGATTACATTTAACTATTATGCGAAAGTAAATGAAGTCATTTTAAATATCTCTGTATTACGACTCTCGTTCTGAGAGAGTCGTAATACCTTTTTCACAGAAAGACGCCACATCTTTCTGTGAAAAAGGGTAAGCAGCTGTATATTACTAATGATTTTTTTGTCGAGTGGCTCTTACACTGGTGTACCCTTTTAAAATATTAAATAAAGTTTAAAAAACTAGCAAATAGCAGCTCTCGGTCAGCAACCCCGAATGACAGACCGCATCTAAGCGTCATTTTTTTTTCATCCATATTTAAAGTAGTAGACAAGCTATGTTAATTTGCCATAAAATTAACACATTGCTGGCAGAAAGCTTTGATTGATTTAGCCTAGTTATTAAAAGACGGAACTAATAATGCAAAGAAATAAAGTTTACTAGCCTAGTTTTCTCCATTGTGAGGCTATTTTTTAATATCTTAACAGGATAAAACATATTTCAGTAACTTTGCTTATAGTCTGATTAATGCTTAAAGTACATGTTCATATATAACCAATCCCAAGACAATTTCTTAGACAGCATTATATATAATAATGCTGTAATATTATATATTCACCTCTGCGCTAAATACTCCCATCAAGTTCATTAGACCGACGTCATCATTGGCAACTTGCCAAGATCTTGAGTCAGCTCTAGGAATTCCTACTGCGTTTTGGATGCTTAAGTGTCAAATTGACATACGGCAAGTTTATCATTATATACAGTCCACGTAACCGTAAATAATTTAATATACTAAAAACGCATGAAAACAAATTCAGTTACAGACGAAGGTCCATATTCGTGACTTCCGCGTAACATCATGGCTTACTAACATCGTCTTGTACATGTTAGAGCAAGAGAAGTGTTAGTGCATTAAATCAATACACATGACTTAACATGACAGACCAACAAAAGGCCTGAGCTGTTACAATGTTGTGCAATCACGGTACACGTAGGCATGATGAAATGCCAAAACGTCTTCAAATTCACCAGATTGTCTCATATGCGCAGTCGTAAAAATATTTAACCATGCAGGAATTGTAGCAATACCTTAAGTATAGAAATCTGTTTTAGACTTAAGCTTAACCACCACTTACAAATATTGGGATGCATTCCACAACCCCTCCCCTTATACATGCTACATTCCATCACGTCTAGAAAAAGCCCGCTATAGCGGAAAACAGCAACCTCACACAAAGAAATATTAACTTTTCATTCATCCCTTCCGGTAATACGTAGTACCAGATGCGTCAATTGTCAACACAAAGAAAATAAACCATCAATAGTTAAAAATATATCCTCACCTGGATCATCTGGCTTGGCATAGATGGACAAACAACCGAACTGAGTGAAATATTCATTGAAACTTTGAAAATTCATGTCCAATTTTCCCTTCAACGTAAGCAGTAGCGTGGAATACTATGAGTGTTAGACTAGTGACCGGTCAGATATAAGCCGGCATTTCTCATATCTTTGCGCGATGAATCCATTGTATTTTTTTATTGCATAACTTAACTTTCACTCCGCAATCGGATAAGACCGAGACATTTTGAGTATTTGTAAGCTTTTCCACCTCTAAATACAGACAGTCAGCAATTTCTACTGATATTATAACCGAACTATGTTGTCTCGGAATGCGACATCGCTGCAGAAGTTAGGCGTCTGTATGGCGGGAAAGTGAGAGGAGGAGCCGTGGCATTCGTCCAATGCTATGCACGCATAGTTTCCATAATTTGAATATCCCACGTGTTCCAAAGCATGGATAATACGGGGTTGTTACAAAGCTGTACAATCTTGAGGTGTTGCTTTAACAGTAATTGTGCACGAAATTTATTGACTCTCGTGGCGTCGTCTGCTCATGCATTCCACAACCGGAAGTGATGACATATTCGCGCCTACTTCAAATAGAAACCTGCTTCGACATAAATAAATATATTTAATCTGAAAATTATAAATAAAATGTTATGTCTATATCCATTATATTTACTTGGATATAAATATTGTATTATATTTATATAATTATAGAGGAATATAAAATATTTTATCAATTTATATAAAATTCGTGTATATTCATTGCTTTGTCCTAAACAGGATTCGAATTAAGATATATATGATAGACTTGGTCTATAGCATGTATATCGTTTCATTCTTCCCGCTTTCCCTTTGTTGGAGGGAGGGGGTGCTCTTTACTGGCGATTAAGAATTCTAACTTAAGTCAGTTCTTTTTGTACTTCTCAAAAGGCAAACAAGATTTCGATAGAGAGGGATTGTTAATGCATTTGAGAACAAAGTCTGAAACTATCCTGCCGATCTTAAAGTGTGTGTTTAAGGATTCGACCCATTAGTGTCGCCCCAGGCAGTAAACTGAAAGTTCTTGAGAATAGCCTGTTTTACAATGGCCGGGGAAGGAGGGAGGTTTGAAACTTACTGATACTCTGTAAGTTTCAAAACCCCGACAAAGCACAGATTAACGTAGAGCAGTAAAAATGTATATTAAATATGCAACACTGAAATTAAAAATAGCATACAAATGGTTTAAAATCATAAAAAGATTTTATTTGTAAGTATAGGCAAAGCATAGAAACCATTTATTTCACAGGGTTTAAATAAAAATAATATAATATAATATAGCAGAAATTTATCCATAAAATTACATAATTATGCATTTCGGATTTTTCTCTTTTTGTCCTAAACTTATACAACATAAACCAGCGCCCTCTGATCGAAACATTTAGGAAATATGAATGTTAATATTCTGATTTCGTATGAAATAAAAATATTGCTTAATATAAACGTATTAATGATTATAATATAATGAATTATATTTATTATATATAATATTTATTATATATAATACAGACTAGTAATTTATTCCTGATTTTTAATGAATTATGATAGAAAATATAGAAATTACGATTATTTTATTTCATCGATGCCTATGTTGTTGATCTGTCGCAGAATGTTTATATTGTTATATTCATTAAATTGTCATTTAATGAATATAACTTCAGCAATAAACATTTCTATAAGAAGAAACCAGGAATATTGTGGTCTTATTTTTGGTTCTTTTCGAAAAACCTGCAGATGAGTGAAATATTTCCGATGTTTACTGATTTTAAATTGTTCTGTTGAATTCTATAAAAGGTATCTTTTTTCTTTCAAAATTTCTTTTTGATTATTGTAAATATATATATCTAATGCTTCTTTGTAATTCTGTTTTTTCATTCCAACAGTACACTGATGTTAACTAAAATACGTTAGCTGGTTAATACACCAATTAAAAAATGTTAGTCAAAAAAATGAAACTTGCAATCATCTTTGACACATGAAAATACTGTCTTACTATTCAACATCGTGCGAATAGTGACTACGTCAACCCTTTGGACAGTTCATTATCATAATTATTTGTACAGTATAGGAACAGCATATCACGTCATATAGATTTGTAATAAGTTTATCAAAGTCAAACTTCAACAATAACAAATGCAATATTCGACAGAATAAAATTATGATTGACAGTAAAAGTATAGTATGAATCATTTCGAAGAAAGTTGTATTCAAATATTACTTAAATATCTATTTAAGAACGATGAAAAATGCAATTTCCAACCAAAGCAAAACCCTTTCGTGTTTGAATATAACTCCACTAATGTTTACAATTTTAACTTGCGACGTATAATAATTTCACAACGAAAATTTTGAATTAAAATGTTTCATTTTAATTAAAATAAATTTTATCAATATTATTAATTAAAATACACAAAAAATAGGATAGGTCACTTACCAAATATACCGGACTTTTTCTGTTCTTTTAATCTGGTAAACCGAACGAAAAAAACCGTTATGTCATTCTATCATGCTGTCTTTGCGAAAACAGGATTATGGATTTTAGCCATCAATAGCTTAAAATATTATTTTGCTTTGTGCGTCATTCACACTACGGACGAGAGTAGCACTCATTAATCCTTTTCATTTGCACATTAACGCGAGGTTTTGCGACCAATCGGGTTAGCGTCAGCTAAGCTTTTCCTGGAAATTAGTATGAAAACGGTCGTGCTAAATACTGGAAATTAAAAATAAATGAGGGGGGGGGGGAGCAGAACATTTTGAGGTTTTGAAAGTTGACTTTTATATCATTTTATACGTTTATATTAAAACAATTTTGTGTTTATATCAAATAATTTTTTTTCTGAATAAATTACAGGGTTCTTACGATGAGATGAAATTGGAAATCTCTACAAAGGGAAAGTGGTGATATTGTCTAAGTATTAAATAAGGTAAAAGATACAATAGCTGACACCAAATAAGAAAGATAGATCCCAACAATACAATACAATCACAAAATAAAATAAAAATAATTAGAATCACGACTAAAAGAATAATGAAAGAGTCATTCCGTAAAGGGATGTAAGGTACTGATTTATGGTACGTAACGTAACCCCACATGGAATTATAGAATTCAAGAAATAAAAATTAAGTGAAATGAAGATAACCTCCAAAAGCTTTTATTTGTTCATTCTTAATAGGGTTTACTTGTATAGTTCACTTAATATATTTATAGAAATCAGTGCTAAGCAGGTCATGCATTTTTATTTATTGTTTTTTTATTTGGTCTATAATAGCATTGAGTATTTCATATGTGTCTATATATTATATTATATATTATATTATATATGTATATATATATATAATATTATATTATATTATATATATATGAAATGCGAAAATAATACGTTTTGTTTATATCCAAATAGCAAATAACCATGTTCTTTAGACTGACTCTTACCTGCTACTCAGTTACATTATCCCCCCCGTATGTGTTTCCGGACATGAATATGACTGAAGAATAGTCTCCTTAGAATGCAAGGAAGAAAGTTCTCTCTTTCTAATCACCCCGAAGAACTAATAACTCTACAAATTGCAAACACATGAGTCGTACAGAAGGGAACAATTAGGCAGATGGTGAGGAATGAGTTTCCAGATGTTTCTATGGTAACTGTTGATCTAAACTCATCCCCCACGGGATGTACAGGATGCTATGACAGTACATGACAGGTTTTCATTATTACTAATTTCCTGTCAACAATCGACATTATTCCCTTATCAATCAGAACTGCAATATTGTCAAATGTCATATTTCGGAATCATTCCACCTACATGTTAGTCTTCCTCCGAGTCTTTTTTCCTGGCATGAAACGCTTTGCTAATTTTTCATGCCCCATTCTGTTTAAGTGACCGTACTGGAGTGGCCAACCGTCCCAATTTACTGGAACACTCCCGGAATTCCCATCCTTTGTCCCACGTCCACGAAGATGTCTGCTCGGGCCTCTGCAAGTCCCGGATTTCACGAAAGAGGCATTAGAATTTTAAAGAAAATAAGTAAAAAGTTAAGAATCGTGAATTTTGTGAACTAGATCCTGTAATAAAGCTGTGAAGTATTAATTTCTGGTTTGAGCCATTGGTGACTGATTTCAGTTGTTACATTTCAGACCATGGACAGATGGTCCTTACGAGTGACTCATTGATTTATTTTAGGTTGCAGTTTCTCAGATCAATGGAGTGAGTCACAGTCACATCCTCCTAGTTTTATGTTGTAAGGGACTTCCCTTAACATCGAAATAGCAAACAGTTCTGATGAAGTCAAGCTCAATAATCATGGGCTTCCCCCCCCCCACACACACACACTGATTCATATATGAATGAACTTAAGAATACAGTATCTTGAAATTCAGTTTTCATGTCACCTTTATCAACTTTGAATCGTTTCTACAATATTCTTTTGTATCTTTTTCAAAAATCGCACTTGCTAGAAAAAGCCCGGTTTAGGCAGCAGGCGAGTTATTAGAATCGAATTAAATAAACTAGCCAATAAGTTAATTCAAAAAATGTAAACTGTACAGTTTTGTGTTTTTCGAAAACGGGAGTCAGCAAACATTAAATCTCTTTTTAATCGATATGAAAAAAAAAAAAAAAGTTTTTTTTTTAACCCCATCCATTTGACTGTGTACAACAAAGCAAAAGCCGACGGCTAGTTGTCAAAAAAAAAAAAAAGTATGAAAATATGTATACAATTGTTGTCTGTCCGAGACGGGTTCTGTCCCTGTTTAGTTCTGTGATTATTATATATTTAAAAGCCAACAGCTGATTTGTAAAAAATGAGCCTAAAGCTGTGAATCATGTGTTGCATGATTCACAGAGTTCTGCCTTACTGCCAGTGAGTTCACTGAGGGATCCAATGTCAGTTCAATGTGAATATAAGTAAACAGAACTTAAACATTCAAACTACATTCACAATTTACGCAATTCTTGATCGATTCTGAAATTTGTATATGAAGTATGACTTATCGACACGATATTCAATGCCTATTTTTTTTTTTTTTTTTTTTTTTTTTACTCGTCTTGTTCAACGACTTCTAGTAGTGATGCAATAGCTATCGATCGTTCTCTTTAGCGCTTCCTTGGAAAACATCACCGAACAACAGCCGCAAAGGATTTCTTCGTCTTGTGAAATTTACTGCAGTATTTCGTGAAGTTGAGTCATAACTGTGTTTACAAAATGATACATTAGATCTAGTTTCATAGATCGTGATTCGTTGAAATATATTGATTTTTTTAGCAAATATCAATTGTGTGAATATGATGTATGTGTGGGGGGAAACAAACCAAAAAAAAAAAATCTTCATTTTTAGTTGAACTTGAGAGCACTGACATCACAGAGTTGCTGTAACAAGTACGTGGATATTTGATCCCTGCCGGAAGTATTTCTAATAGTTCTTGCGACTGCTGGCTAATGAGACTATGATCATAACATGATTTCAGTCCTAAGAATATGTTCAGAAAGTTTAGATACTACACACTTGTCGATGGTGAATCGGGATCTGTAAAAGTATCCCCATTGTCGCGTACGGCGTAACTTGAGAACATCTCTGATGGACATCCAGGAAATGACGTGAAAGAACATTAATTTCGACGCATTGAAATATAATATCGTAATGTTAACATGATTTAAAAGATCGCAAACAAAGCGAATGCCACAATCATTTCTTGGAACCACTGGGAATAATTCTCTCATGGAAGATTGGAAATTGCATGAATGGTCTGCACTTTACTGGTAAGTATTTACAGTCAACTGTACTTAAAGCGATCCGATCTCCCCGAATATACAGCTTTAGTGCCCTTTTCTTGTAAACGAGTTACGTAGCAACCGCTTTATCCCGAGGTAAACTCGGGATAAAGCGGTTGCTACGTAAATTGAGGTAAACTCAACATTGTTTGAGGATGATCAAAAAAGTATTTATTCATTTTAAGATTCGGGTTATATAGTTTTTTTTAAATCTGTAACCATAAGCGCATGTGCGATACAGAAGAAATAAATCGACTTCCTACAAGAAGACAGTCCTATCCTTAGAAAAACTGGAGAAAAGAAAAGAAACAGTTTGAAATAATAATAATAATAATAATAATAAATCTTCATAATTCGGTAAACATGCGTTAGTTTGTGCAACTTCAGGTTAGAAAACTGAGCCAAGGTAAAAAAAAAAAATAAAATAATAATAATAATAATAATGAAATGAAATAAAAAAACGAAGCGATTCTATTAGGCCTGATCTAGCAAGAAGCATCGCTGCGTGCAAATAGCATTTTTTTGATGAAAAAAAAAATCAGAATGAAGTATTGTGACAGCAGCCCAATCAAGTAAATTCAATTAAAACCTACAGATCAGTGGTTTCCTCTTAGCTGTAAGCTAACGATAGCAGAGAAAGAAAATAGTATCATTTGTAAAGTTCGCTACATTCCTATTGTGATAATAATCTCTTGTCTTTCGCAAGTCACAGGATCTCAAAAACAATGAACAGTCTTTTTATCAATAATGGAATCAACAGTTCTGATTATGTTCCAAGGCATATTTCCAAGGACTTGTCCAGAAAGTGATACCTTTTCTGGTAAGGTTGCTCCAGAATCAGCCATGACTCTATTTTTATATTGTTTAACAAAGTCGCCTCTCGATATAAGAAAGCCAGCATCTTTCGAAAAAATGCATCCAGATTGAAGGATCTAGGCGTGCAAACAACTTCAACGAAATGTTGTGAATTATGCGTCAAAAATGTATTTCGAATCGATAGTCGACATGCAGTACGCCTCTAGTGTCTTTATATCATCATCATGTGTATCAAGGATTTAGGCCTAGCATGGCCTGTTCCGGCCTTAGAAGTCATCGTTGAATCGTTTAAGAGGACGTCCTGGTTTTCTTTTTCCTAATGGCTTGTACTTTAAGGCTTGTTTTGGTAATCTTTCTGTTTTCATTCTTTAAACGTGTTCCATCCATTTATGTTTATATTTTTTAATTTTTTTCTATTACTGGTTCTCGGTTTAATTCTTTCATAATTTCTTCGTTTCTTTTGTGATCGAATAGAGTATACTTTGCAGTGTTTCTCATAAACTTCATTTCCGCTGTTGTTAATCTTTGTTTGTCTTTTTGTTTTATTGTCCAGATTTCGCTTCCATACATTAAGACTGGTAGGGCTAATGTATTGCATACTTTTAGCCTGGTTTGTTTTTGAACTAGGTTTGGTTTAAATATAGAGTTAATTACACCTGTTATTTTTAAATATTTTGCAATTTTAACGTTTATATCTTTTTCTTTTTCATATATGATCGTACATCCTAGGTAGTTAAATGAATTCACCCGTTCTAAGATCTTGTTATCTATTACTATTTTAGTTCTTGCTGGATCTTGTGCTTTAAAGGCCATAGTTTTTGATTTTTCCGTTGATATTATCATACCATAATCTTTGAATATCTCATTTAGATCAAAAATAGCTTTCTGTAAGTTATCTTCAGAATTTGTAATTATTATTTGGTCGTCGGCAAAGAGGAGAGTGTTTAAGTTCACTGTAGGAGAAAGTTTAATTCCTTCATGTAAATTTGTATTCCATTTTATGATTATTTCATTCAAGTAGATATTAAAAAGAGTTGCTGAGAGGTCGGACCCCTTGGTTTATCTCTCTCGTATATGATAGCTCGTGATTTAATCTTATTTGTATTTGATTATTTTCATATATACTTGTAATAGCTTTTAGGATATTATTTGGTATTTGTCTTTCTTTTAATATGTTAAATAATATGTTTCTTTTAACTTTGTCAAATGCTTTTTCAAAGTCAATAAATGCAATATGTGTTTCTAAATTGTATTCTCTTCTTTTCTCTATTATTAATTTTAGGCAAAAGGCCGGGTCTATACATGATGTCCTTTTCTAAATCCATTCTGTACTTCTGAAGTGTATTTATATAATATATATTTATATAATATATATTTATATAATATATCAACATCAACGGGGAATTTAGAATCAGTGAAACATTGATGCTAGGGAGGAGGACAGTAATCAATTTCATCCTTCCATTTTCGATTCCCAGTGAACATCCTGACAAAAATACTCCTTCACGTGCGATCTTAGTTCCATCTTCCAGATATTTCCAAGAAGAAACATTCAATCTTGAGAATGAAGAAAGAAAACACAGGTTAAGCGATAATAAGATTAGGAAGGTGCATTTCTGTAAGTACACAAAACTGCCAGGGGCATTACAGACGTATAGCGGCTGGAACAATTACTTAATTGTTCCTTCTAATATTGCTTGAAACAATTTTATATGAACATCTCTAAGTAAAGATAATAGGTCACAGACAAAAGAATTTAGAAGACCTATACTCGAGTCATATTAGCAGCATGAAGACCATCTTGAGACGTGTAAGAGTTCACCATTCAATATTTGAAACTTGCTCTTAATGTCGGCTGTAAGCAGAAGGTTACAAGTATGTTGTATGGGGGGGGGGTAAAGAAAAATTTTAAGAAATTTGCAAATATCGTATATAAAAGATTAGTGTGCTGGCTTTGTTGGTTGAATGGATAGCACTTCGGCTCCGCAATCAGTAGGCCCGTGATTCTAACCCCCTCTCCCCCCACACAACGGGTATGGATTCTTTGTCTTTAGGAAGTAGATGAACTTATCTCCCATTGCGTGACCCCTGAACGGGCTTGCTTGATAAAGTTCCATGTGTGATGTTCAGAATGGAGCTTCGAATTATTCGAATTTTTATTAACACACTCAAAATCATGCAGTATAGGTTTAAAAACCTTTCCTTGATTGAATTCTGAAAACAGAGATACTCAGGAAGAAATTTAGAAAAAGCTTCTTGGTTGACATTATTTTTAAGAATTAACGATATTGTTATTGTGTTATCGTATTGCTCAAATTTGAAGAAGTTAAATTCACATTCTTCAGTAGTAAAAATAATCCCAGATAATTCTTCTAAATTGAATCGGCTCACTTTTTGAAGTTTTAAAGTTTTTTTGAGACATCACTTTTTTTTTTTTTTTAGAAGTCAAACAGTCGCGACGAATAATTGTTCACAATCAGTCAGATGGTTAACGTGACCAGTAGGTCACATATGACCCCCCCCCACACACAAACACACACAGCTTTCCTTTATTCCAGTAGAGTTGGATAGGAATTTTCTGCGAACCTTAGCAACGAAAGAACAAGTACTGTATATTTCAAATTTGTCGAAATTGGTTGAACTGTGCAGATGTCTCGGGTAAGTAACCCCCCCCACACACACACACAAACAGAGCCTCTACATTTTGGTCTATTCTCAAAGGGGCATGAACTTAAGAAGTATTTGTTTTCCTAATTTCCTCCAACAATCTGACCTGAGGTGCTCCAAGAGGCTCCCTATTAAGCTGATTTGTCAAAGAAGATGAGAAGAGGGGATTTATCGATCCATTCAAAGTACGACATTCATTAAGTGGATTTAACGCTTCAGATTTGGTGAACTGTGTCCTGTTGAATATCTTTATAGATTAAACTTAACGTATCCGTAACATTCCACTTAGAAGTGGAGTTAAAATAGGTCAAATTTGCCCCAGTGATTGTTGTAATAAGAATAGTCACAAACTGTCCATAGTACTCGGATTAAAAGTTAAGGAGATTCAGTAGATTAAATAACATAATCCCAGGTGAAGATCAGAGTTATCTTTTGCAAACGAAGTTCTAAAACTGAACAACAAATTAAATATATTTGCCAGCAAAACCTCAAGGACTACTTAAAATTAAATATTTGGAGATGAAGAATTGTTAAGCGTAACAGTTAATCACAGTGTTTATATATTGATATAACAGACTACGCATTATATTCCTTCATAACAAACATTTTGTTCTGGTCTACCGGTTAAAATTCTTTTCAGTTTTTGAATTCCTTTCTTCTAAATAAAAATGATTTTCTGAAGATAATTTAAATTACAATTTTTAAAAATGGATTTCTTCTGAGGACTACCAAATTTAGAGAAAAATATGAACAACATCGAGCGAACGAGAAACCGGTAAAAAAAGTCAACGTAGAAAATCAAGGTAAATATTCAATGCTGATATGAGGAAAAGATATGAAATTCAGAGACATTTATTGAATTCTAATCGAAAAATAAAATTATAACTTCCTGTTGAAGAAAAATTTCACGAATCAGAGCGCACATCTAATAATCAACAAACTGAAAGAATCAGTCTAAGCAAAAGTTCTATGCTTAAAGAAACATTTATCGCAAATCTTCATATTGACGTGATTACACGTAATATTCTGAATTTAATTGAATAGTAAATATTCAATAGCTAACTTTAGATATTATTTGACAATGGCGTCATCGATAAACTTTTATACATATTTTGAAAGCATTTACTTTTTTTTTTCTTTTTTAACTTCTGCATGTATGTGTTTTCTTTGTGCATGTCCGTCTCATAACATTATATAATAAATGAGTGAAATATGCCGATCCAGACGAAAGAATGTGATCACGTGAACCTTTTGGAGTGAATTTATTATTATTTTTTTTTTTTAGAAGTGAAAGAATTTGTTTTTATATCAAACAAAATAAGTTATTCCAGTTCATTAATATTTGAAAAAAAAGTCTGTATTTAGTTTCCACACAGAAGATTAAAATTTTTCTTCATGTTTACGTATTACAATGATGGATTTAATTTAATTAACAAATACATGAAATGCCTTTTGAACGTTTTTTGAATTTTCTCAAATTAAAACCATAGAGCCTTTCTTCCTTTTTTTTTTTTTTTTTTCCCTCACGGAGTTGTATTCAAATTTAACTTGATTTTCTCAAGAATCGTTGTGTGAATAATCTTTCTAATTTCAATTATATAATAAATAGAAATAATTACACATACCGGGATGTAGCCATTCTTTAATATTGTACTGTAATTCTTGTGATAGATCTTTAAGCTAGAAATTAGACAACAGCCCAATGATTTTTACTTCGTACTTCGGTGGCTCTAAAGACCAGATAAAGAAGTCTAATCCTTTTTATTTTGTTTTTTCCCCTGTTCCGAAATATTCAGTAGACAATCCTTTGCTCTCTGTAATCATTGCAAAATGTGTTGCATTATTTTACCCCTTTTTAGACTTTACCAAAAAACAAGGGGGGGGGAAGCAAACCTGTCGCATAGCACTAAGGACAACGCCCCGCTTCCTTTCGCTGTCTAGCACAGTCTGTACTAATAAAAGAAAAAAGGAATTCCTTGATCGGCATCGCAATAAAACCGGTATAGAAGGAGGTGGAGGAAGGCCATTAGACTAGTTTCGGACGCTAATGCCGGAAATGACGGCAGCAAGGCCAAACGTTTTGGCTCACAGAAACGCTATCACACCGCTCCCTAAAACTAAAGGAGCAGTGAGTCCCTACGTCCGTTGTTTTCGGCGTCAAGGTCACGTTCATGGTTATTAACTAGCCTCAGAGGGTTGTCCCCATAATTCCTCTATTCAGCGGTACATCGTAAACGCTTTCCGGAAGTGCAATTCTTGAGAACAATATCGCCAAAGGTCACTGCTAAATTACCCTATCTGAACTGGACATGACCGGTTTTGCCGATTACAAGTTAAAATAGTCGTATTTAACTACGTGGATTATAAAATATATTAATTTATTTATTTTGAATAAATTCTCGAAAAAATAAACATCTTAACTATAAGGTGATACTGAATTGCAGAGTTGATAATAAATCAAAAACAAACGCTATTTAACTCTAATTTGTGTTATTGAAATACCTAGAAGGAGCTATAGCCTCGACCGGTTTCAAAGATGCTCATTGATTGGAAAGGCCTGGATTCGAATCACTTGTAGAATGTGACGGCTCTTCAGTTGAAGGAAAATTCGCGGGCCTGATATGAAAATAGAACGATTTTTTTTCCTCCAAGATCGCGCACAAGTGACAGTCACAATACGTTATCAAATGATTAACCCGGTTTCATAGAAGCCAAGCAACTTGGCCCTTGACGACAACTGAGCCCAACAGGCCAAAAGAAATGGGGTGGGAAATACCTGGAAAGCGAATCGGAGGGAAAAGATAGGTTACTCCCGGTACTCGAGGCAAAAGGGGAACCTAGCCCCTAAAGCAATGTTTCATTCTGCGTACAGGAGTGGTTTTCATGGGGGGGGGGGGAAACCAAATCGTGCAGTGATGAATGAAATAAGAAATAACACTTATTTAGTTGTCTTTAACATTTCTTGCTTATTTAGTTTCGAATTTGCTTTTCATTTTTAGACATAAATTTATTTCACATTGTTAATTTGTATGTTTTAAATAAATTCTTTTTTCTTTTCTTTTTTTTTTTTTAGCTGTAAATTCCGATATTTTTGGTTTTTATTACGAATTAGAAACCTAAATTTGTTGTTTTTAATCTTCCAGTTAAAAAGAATGGAAGTGTGTCTCCTCAGTGCATGAGATCCTGAAGGGAATTCACAGAAAATATACTGTTAATGATTGAAACAACAGAAAAAATGTAAATAAAGTAAAATAAAATAAAGAAAATCCCAGTTACCACACGCATGTGATAATGTCATATATTAAAAACTAATATGCATGATTTCAGAAAAGTGACTACCGATTATAAATCTGTATGTGTACTATCTGTGTGTGTGTGTGTGTGTGTGTGTGTATACCTTAAGCGTAACTTAATATAGCGTTTCAGCTAATTTCTGCCTTCTTCTTCCATCTAAATTTATTCAGTTGACGTTCCAACATTCTACCTTTGCTAATCCTGTATTGTATAATTTTCAATTTTCAATTAAATCCATGTCCAAATTATCTCAGTGTAATATATGAGATTTAATTTAACATTTTAACGTGCCCTTAAGAAAAAGTAAAGGTAAAGCTTCAGTCAGGACTTGATCATGTTAAGGCTGAAGAAATCCAACAAGGTGGACCAATTATTTTCAAAGCCTTGGCTACCAGATTCCCGTGGTACTTCAAAGAAAGAAAGTTTCCAGAGGAATGGAAGACCTCAAAAACCATACTTCTATTCAAAAAAGGGAACAAAGAAGACATAAAAAACTATCGTCCAATCTGTTTGCTCTCTCACATATATAAGATCATGAACAGAGTAACACTGAACAGAATCCAAAACACTCTCGAAGACAACTCCAGTAGAGAGCAGGCAGGATTGAGAAGAGGCTTCTCCACAATAGATCATATCCAGGTCATTTCACAACTAACAGAAAAATGCAGAGAATCCCTCTATGTTTCCTCTTTATTGATTTTAAAAAAGCATTTGATACCATAGAACACAAATGCAGTCATCAGTGCCTTATTGGAAATAAATGTGGACCCTACTTACATCCACATGATAAAAGAAATTAACAAAAATCAGACCAAACACATAACCCTATTTGATCAACCTATAAATATAGATATAAAGAGAGGGGTCCGTCAAAGTGATGTGATCTCCCCAAATCTATTTACCAGCACTTCAGAATACATTCTGAAAAAAATAGACCTAAACGGAGGAATAAGCATAGATGGTGAAAAGCTACAAATTCTTATGTTTGCCGATGATCTAGTACTGATATCTCACAACCCAAAAGACCTAGAAGAAATGGGTGAAAAAGCATACACAAACAGTAGTAAGATAGGCTTAGAAATGAATCTAGAAAAAACAAAATGGATCGAAAACATCGACACAAGTGATGGTCACCTATGCATTGATAACATCCCTATAGAACAAGTTGACTCCTACAATTACTTAGGACAAACAATAAAAATGAATAACGATTTATCTGATGAACTAGCAAAAGAAAGAAAGCTGCATGGCTATCATTCAACAGACTAAAAGAAACACTTACTGATCCAAATCTTGACATCTCTGCGAAGGTAAAACTATTTAATAATGACATTCTTCCATCGCTCACATATGGATCAGGAACATGGGACACGAAAAGAAAAGAAGAAGAGACTCTCAGAATAACTCAGCGTGCAATACAACGCAGGATTTGTAACATCAGCAAAATGGAACATGTTAGAAACACGGAACTAAGAAAGAGATCAAGCATAAAAGATGTGGTAACTGCAGTATATGAAAGCAAGATGAGATGGGCAGGTCACATGGCCAGACTCAGGGATAACAGATAGGCATATAGAATATATTGAACTGGCAACCAAGAATAAAGAAAAAACCTGGAAGACCACCTACAAGATGGGAAGATCCACTAGTGAAATCTATGGGTATAACATGGAAGAGAGAGGCTCAAGATCGAGATCGTTGGAGGCATCTTTGTGACCTGCACTCATGGAGAAATCCTGAGTGAAACACAGGTCCATCAAGGTAATTTAATCTTTATGCTAATACCAGCTTGGTTGGTCGAGCGTGTCCACACAATTCATGGCGGTAAAAATTCGCTGAAAATTTCTTCGCTAGAAAATTAAAATGATATGGTACTGATACCCATATCATTTTTCACAAAATATTTCACAAGATATTTTTCACAAAATATAATTTCTTTATGCATTTATGTATTATTTATTTAGATTTCAATTAGATTTTCATAATAAAATTTTATTCTTATCCAAGAAGTCATTAGACTCATCGAGGGAGACCCTAAACATCATGTCAAGAACAACTATTCAACATCCACACAGTATATACTTTGCCTCAGAAGCGAATTCTCCATGCTTGCTACGCTTGTGCGCAAGCTCATTAATTGAGAAAGGAGATGCATGCATGCATTTATAAGCATTCCATTTAGGCTTTTATTTTTGTAGACAGAAGACGTCTTAAGCTTGCGCGGCAATAATTGAGCTTTGCCTTGTGTATCGAAGGCGGATGCTAGTCCAGCTACCTTGGATTGCTTGGTTCCAGGAGCATCCATGTCCTCGCTTCAGCACTGTGATTTCATTCGCGTGCATAGCCATTTCCGTTCCCTCCAGGTCGTCTCACTCTGTTGCTTAAACACGCGCCATACGCAGTCAAAGTAGCTCTAGCCAGTGAGCTTCAACCAGCCTTTACAAGTGTGCGTGTTGCTTGGGAAAATTAAGTTACATATGGCGATGTTATTGACCAGTTCATAAAGAAGAACCGTAGGGTAGAATTTGTATTCAAGTAGCTAAATTGAAGAAGATAGAATATCATTTATAAAATAAATATTGCAATTGTATGGTTAAATATACATAAATTTCTAAATACAGGTAACCCTCGTATAACTCGGTACTTACACAACACAGTTCCGATAAAAACACGGTCTACAAATTGTAGTAACCCTTTATCTTTTCATATGTTTCTTCACCGCGCAACTTAAAATTTTATCTTCGTTAAAAATCAAATTTTATCTTCGTTAAATTTGTGTCTGCCTGTATCCCGCATGTAATTATAAGTAGCGAATTTATATTAGGGGAAATATCCTTTAGCACGCATGTACCTCAATCGTTTACCGTTTAAAACATTTATTGTTGAAAATTGTCTTCGTTTTCTGCCAGGAAAGTGCAATAAAAATCATAACTGTGTTCATCTCAAGCTGAGCACTTTATTTTCTGGTGAGTTACATACAATATGTAATGCTTGCTTTTTTTGCGAAAAAAATTATTTTTATAGTAATGGCCACAAACTACAACGAAAGGGAAAAACAACATTAATTTCTCTCGAAGAAAAATATTCAAAATCTTGAATCGGTTGAAAAATGGAGAAAAACCAGAAGTTTTTGCAGGGACTTTGAATTTAAATGAATCAACAATTCGAACAATCAGACAAAATGAACATAAAATCCGACAAAGTATTTATTGGTGGGTCAACGATAAGTGCAAAGCTTGTTGCTCGTGTACGCGATATTCTAAAGGAAAAATGGAGAAATCTCTAATGATTTCGATAGAAGATTGCACCTCAAAAGAAAATTCCTATGGATGGAAATCTTATTAAACAAAAAACTCTCAACGTTTATAAACATTTATAATGCAGACCAGGTGATCAATGCGGATGAATCCGGGTTATATTGGAAAAAAGTGCAAAAACGCACCTATAGTTCGAAAAATGAAAGATCAGCTCTTGGATTCAAAGTTTCCAAAGATAGAATTACTCTACTGTTTTGTAGTAATGCATCAGGTGATTACATGACAAAAGCAGGATTGAAATATGCGCTATTTTATTTTGCCTGAAACATTTATGCATTATGTGCAATGAAGCTTAATTACAATTTGTAATTTTTATAATTTTATACTATGTATTTGTTTCATAGTTCGTATGTTTTCTTAACTTACATGAAATACCTGAATTAAATAAAAATATTTTTTGTTGGATATGTCATTGTTGTTTATATAATTAAAAAAAAAACGATTTCGGAACCTAACCCTACTTTTCCTATGTTATCTGAGACTCGCATAACGCGATTTATATAACGCGGCATTTCTGTGGAACCAACATCCGCATTATACGAGGGTTACCTGTACATAGTTTTAAATGGTCCGTAATTCATTATTCCGCTAATTAGACTTCAATCACACCTCTCGCTCCCTGAATGATAACAAGAGCAAGCGTGAATTTCAAGACCAGCATTCGCCCCTGCTTTGCCTTGAACTCATTCACAGTCATCATGGCACCCACCACAGACTCTGGCAGCTTATTTCCACTCATTCACCACTCTCCAAGTAAAAAACCTAGCTCTAACACCCTTGCTAACCACACTCTTTCCCAGTTTCCATGTATGGCCCCTAGTCCTCCCACCACCAGTCCTGTTCTCAAAAATATCCTCTGAATTAATCCTATAGAAACCCTTCAGTAATTAATTTGAATAATAGCTGTACAACAATGGGCTGGCTAGGAAATGTTTTTTAGCATTTGGGTTATTTTATTTACTTTTCGTTGTAATTTTTATTCATTTTTGGTCCGAAAATTCTGCTCTACAGATCAAAGAAGTATCTCAAGCCGCTTCTGGTCTCCAACAAGCAGTGCTGTGATCTCACATCACACGAAGAAATAATTACAAACATCCATGCCTATTACGACTTTCGAATCTAGAGCCATCTAGTGGATTGTTAACGAATTGATATTTCTGATTAGTTTATTTTTGAACGGTTCGCAAGAAAATTGATTAATTACGTATTTTACTTTGGGTATATGCATCTATAATTTTTTTTTTCGGTAAAGAAGGCAAATATAAAGTTTAAAAATAAAAATAATGAACAGTTCGCATAATAAATATTCTTAAATATGGTGTCCTTTCTCCCTAACACCTTATTATAGTTTTCTAAAAATCAATATTCCATCTACAGAGCCTGTAGTGTGTAAGTAAGAAAGAATACAGCGTCCACATTGGGCCTCCCCTCCCTAGTTTCAAAGAACGGTAAAAAATCGAATGCGGAAATATGTAAGGTTTGGGTTGTTCAACGTTTTAGACTACAAGTTTCATCCAGATTTTTTTTTACAAAAACTTCGTGAGTGTGTCTTCTCATTTGTACAATTTCGACACCATGGTCCATACACTTTAGTAGTAGTAAGACGTTGAAACTTGGGAGGTCCAATGTGGACACCTCCTGTATTAATAACTTTATACAGGAATGATAATATTTCGAAATAAATAAATAATACATAAAATATTTATTACTTTAAATTTGTTTCCCATATATAAACGCCTCAGTGGCGCAATTGGAAGAACGATCCCTTTTCCAATCTACGATTGAAACTTAAGTTCGCTTCTCGTCATAAAGACACGACTCTTTATATATTTTTTTTTCTGAAGGTGAGTGCCAATCTCATACAGAGGTAGCAGGATTTTTCATCCTGGAAACACAGACACAAATTACGGGCAAAATAAAAAAATAAATAAAAAAATGGCGGTTGGAAGTAGATAGCAAAGGATAGATGATGATGGTAGTGACGGTTCGGTAGAAATTTTTTCAATTTCTATATTTATAATGCTGTCACGGTTGAAGCTAGCGTAATAACAAGGAACTTTTTATAACAGATGTTTGCATCTGTTATAAAAAGCTTTTCATAACAGCGCTAACGAAGTTGGTGTTATAAAAGATGACGGTGATATTTGCTGTAAAACCTTTACTAGATTTAAAGTTTTCAGCTAATCTGAGTTTCTCTTACTTTAATTCATGAAAATAATGATATGGCAAAAAACGAAGCTTAAAATATAATTGAAAATTTATGAGAAAAAAAATTACTCTAATGTACTATATCACAAAACTGAATGTTATTATTTTATTTAAAATAGTTGTCCAGTAAACTGGCTATATTTGCAGTGTGCTTTTGTATTTGAAGGCCTAAAAAAAAAAAAAAAACTTTAATTGTTCGTAAATGGGTCCATGCCTTGTTTTTCCAGGCTTAAGCTGAATAAGCAATCATTTATTTTTTTTTTTCAGGATAAGGTTTAAGGACTAAATATATGCAGTATATATATATTCTTGCATGTAAATACGTGTGTACTCCTCACCGACTTGCCTGGTCACGGAAGATGACTCCTCCATTTCCATCTGAGACTGTTTTTTTGCGCTCATAAAGCAATTGAATGTGAACTGCTTAATTTGAAAATAATAAAAAATAATAATTAGTCGAACTGTTGAAATATTAAAAAAAAATGGTCCGAAATTGATTCAAGAAACAAAAACTTTAACAATTCCTTAGTTCGTCAAGTGATCAATGATGGAAGGGTCAACGATCACGTGATTTGTCCGAGCTTCAAGAATCCGAAGAAAAAATAAATTCCGTGCCATCTCCTCAACAAGAAGGAAGCAAACGCAGACCTTGGTGACATTTTTGAAGGGATAAGGGGCGCACACTGCACACGCACATGTTTTTGAAAACGAAAGTACCTGAGATTGTCCAATAGAGAGAAGAAAAAAGTCTGTCAGGATGGGTACAAGATGTTAGAAAGTGCAATTTTGGAAAATAAGTATCAAAGTACTTCAACAACGCGAAGTGTTACAGTTTTTTAACTACCGATGTTAAGGTTGGCAAAAGAAGTATTAGTTTTGTCATATTAGGAAAGCCCAAATGTCGACCAAGTTCCAGATTGATTAATATTTTCCTGTATTGTGTTTATTTTTATCTAACACAACATTAGTACTATGTAATAACTAGCAGTGTGCCCTGCTATTTTAAAATACGTTGAAAAATTTTAAAAAGAAAAAATTATACCATTGTTACAGTCCACACCCACCTCTTTTGCATAAGAAAGCGTTTATTCTCCGTACTTTATCAAAGTTTATGGGTCAACAAGTTCCAATGCGTACGCTTTACATCTATGAGTTGTCAGACATGCAAACGAACAAGGTCCTACATGAATCGCTACAGGCAAAACAATTTCATAAGAAGTTGAAATTGTTTCCAAGGACTCCCACTGAAATTACTGTTGGGTGGATTCGCATTTATGTGATAATGACAATCATAACGAATTATTGCATTTTTTTTTATTTTCTAACTTCCCACTCTAATTATACTATGAACTTTAGTGTCGAACCCAGACCTGTATTGTTTATTTGAAATTATTTTATTTATATGAACAAGCTAATCGCTCTGCATGACAGATAATCAACTCCCATGGTCCTTCCTCCACATTCAACACTTGCGGACACCCCTGAGGTTTCTGTGACCAGGGAGTTAACAGGAAGAAACATATTACATGGAATTTTTGTCTTGGCTACACTAGTTCTAAGATAACTACACATTCAGAAAGATTTTTACTGTTTTATTTTAACATTTCATAAAACTTTTACGAAACTGTCACGTCCAATAATAAAAATACAAGAAGGGAAACAGGGTGCTCCGGATTTATCTTTAAGTGAAAACCGAAGCAAGACCATTAAGAGAGATGATAAAATATCGGTTCTAGAGTTTTGTAAAAATGGTACCATTTCTGTAAATTATTTCCTTATTCTACCGTTAATAATTAAAAAAAAAAAAAGACGGGAAAATCAACACAGGATTATATTCACTTGGAGTTATTCACAGCGTCAAGGGGAAAGATGAAAATCAGTGCTACAAAGGTTGACTCAATCTAGCATGCTTTACTGGAGTAGTAGGTTAATTCCGATAAGTTCTCCAAAATGCTCCATAAAATTTTATTGAAGGATTTAAATATGTTTGAATCTATTAGTTTACGAGTTATGCTGTAAGAATGGATAGATTTGATGAAGATAAAGAGATACTTGGAAACGTGTCTAAAATAATTTTTTTTTTATAATTATTTTATTGCAGAATCAGAAGATGAATTATCTATGAACTGTTCCTTGAGAGAGAAAAAAAATCTAAATAAAAAGAAAAAAGAAGGCAATAGTTTGATTCATGTGTAATATTAAAGCACAGTTATTCAGTGGAAAGTTGAATATTTTCAACCTTCGCAATACAGAATTTGACAGCCCTCAAGGGCAGAACAAAGAGGCTTAAAATAGCTTCTTACAAAGGGGTGTGTGTAGGGCTTAAGAAGATTAGTTAAATTACTTATGTTTTTTTTTTCTGTTGCTCATTTGTGGTGTGAGTTCCTTTCAAGATATAACATTTCTGCTCATAAAGATGAAAATATATAATCAGTCATATTTGGTATAAATCAGCCATTTCTAATTTATTAATTATGACGAAAAATATATTATATAAACACATACATACATTTAAAGACGTGAACAGAACAGAAGAAAAGAGGAAAAGAATACCACCAAGAAGGAAATGAATGAGAAAACAGTAGAAGTGGATTGAAATCCTACAAAAATCTAAATAAGTTGGATGCACGACTGGATTTCGAAAGCTGTTCACGGTAACCTTTAAACTGCCTTAGGCGAATGATGATGATTATATACGCGAAATGTGTTTGTAGCATTGGTCCCTTTAGCCTAGGGGGCTGAAGCTCAAACGCAGCAAAGCGCCAGTCAATTAGATGTATATCAAATTCAATATTATTCTGTGAACCAAAACATAAACTAAAAAAAAAAAGGCTCTAACAAAGGCCCTTTTGTTGCCGGGCCTTTACGACTTACGTAAAGTTACCCCACCATTTAAATTTATAACCATTTTACCATTTTGATTTTTTAAAAATATAACAAGTTTAGAAAATATAAGTTCAATTACATTTTATTCATACTTTAAGAAAATTATTTAAATACATAATTTTGACTTACAAAAATAAAGATTTTTATCTACGAGTCCTTTTTTTAAATTTGATTTTGATCCTGAAACCTGACATCTTTTTCCTCTATACTAACATGTCAATATCTGCTTTTTCGTTTCGTGTTGCAATATGAAGTATTGCATTTAATCTAGATACATAGGTGCTTCCAAAGATTGAACATTTTTGCACAATAAATTTTACATTTGGGATATTTACTGCCGAGGAATTTATAAAAATTTGGTATGCCAACTTCGTTATATTTATTTTTTAGTTCAGTATTGCACTGGAGTTCAATTACTTCCATTTGTAATTCTTCATCAACCATTTTCTTGAAAAGTTCTGCCTTCTTGATCTATTTTTCTTTTTTTACCTTCAAATTCGACATTGTTATAGGCAAAAAAAAAATGTTATTGAGGTAACTTTTTATTAACACACTATTATATTACAATGATAACCTGTAACTTATGACATTGTATCACGTGGCTTAAAATGGCTGCGTAACAAGTAACTTCCAATCAGTGTTGCCAACGTTTGATGATAGAAACATGGTACGAAGAATTGTAGTAATAAGTTTTACTGTAACACCTGTTATAAGTCATATCCCTTCCCCTTCTGGACTTTGACCACTTCTTGGCCAACATATTTAACTTCCATTTTCTAAATTATTTTTAATGAGTTTTTTTTTTTTTGTCATTAAGTGCTTCATATTCGTGCAATGGTTATTTTGTGAACCCCACCCCATCCGTGTCACATGTTTTAAACCACACTGTCAAAAATTAATATTATTATTATTACCAACACCTCCTGGCGTCAAAACTCATCAAAACCCAGACTTGTTTTTAATATTTTTAAGTTCTGTTCACAGAACATTGAAGTATATCTGAAAAAAAAAAAGTAAAATGAAGGTTCTACGAATAGTTATTATATTAGTGATGCATATTCGTATACTTCAGTAACAGTGAGGCTGACCTGGTTGACCGAGTGGTTAGCGTATCCGCTCTCCAGCCAAAAGACTGCGGATTCGAATGCCGCCATGAGCATGGATGTTTGTGATAGTCTGTGAAAATTACTAGTTGTGGTGATGGGCGGTAGATGGCGTTGATGTAGATGATGATGGTCGTTGTAGTTGATGGATTGAGTGAGTGGCGGAGACAGAGAGTTGTAGAGTACGTGCCCTCCCTCGATGAGTCTTTGGATTCCCTGGAGGTGTCAAGTAATAATAATAATTTCTATTTCTTGCTTTACCGGAGAGTTTTCCGCTGTGACGAAGTGCATGAAGTCGGTTCGAACCCGTCTAGGACTTTAAAAACTTTCATCAGGGCTTTTCAATTGAACATGGAGAGATTTTCCTCCTGGAAACTCAATCGTTTCATCAAGCCAAGAGAACACACGCAGTTTACCTAGATAACCCATATTTTGGCATAACCATGTTCTACAGTTACGGTTCCAAAAGCGATGGATACTTGGCAGTTTACAGGACCTGCAAATAGGCGATTATTATAATTTATATGAAATACACACTAAATTATAGGCCACAATTAAATCGCTATAGTTCTTGGAAGTGCTATACAGCAGACAATATTTCGACCTTGATAAACGACTTCGAGTGTTTCTTCTAAATTGGCATGCTTTCAGGGATACTCAATTGCTTCCATCTTGATTGTTTTTATAGCCTTCACAATTACTACTTGGTCATAGTGCTGAAGAATCCTCTAAGTTAAGATCTGGCCGCACCCCTACACAGGACCTTCCTTAAAGCTCAGATCCGTCTACCACACTACCGCAACGTTTCATTGGCCTAAATCTGCTAACGACCACGTTTCCCATAGACATGGAAGTAATTGAAGCAGGTTCTAATTACAGGTAATTAGCCAGGCTATTGTCAGAGAAAAAGTCCTCCTGTGAAAGGTTTTATAGTGTTATTTGGAATAAAAAGTAAAAATAAATAAATTGAAATAAAATAGACTATTTAAAATCTATGAGCAACTTCCGAGGGACGATAAATAGCCCTTATTCTTTATTTGTCGAAAAACAATATATATATATATATATATATATATAAAATAAATTTAATATATAAAATGTAAATAAATGAACACTGTAAGTGACAGCATTTACAAGAAACTGGTGTTTCACCCATCGAAAGAATCAAACCAACTGCAGTGCACACCAATAATTTATTTGCAAATCTGTGGTATGTTTAGTGGATGCTTCAAATTTTTTTTTTTTTTTTAAATTTGAGTAGAAAGCAAATAAAGAAACAGATTATGTACAATTAGAATAGAATTTTTGATTTTCGTTTGGAGGATGATGACTTCCATCCTCAAAAAACAAAGCGTATTCCATAGTACTTGGTATTTCGAAAATACCTTTGGTGTCGAAAAAATATAATTTAAACAGATTGCATGACTATTATTCTCGATAAATATAGAAGTTTAATGGAAAGATCTTCGCCTGTCTATTATTAAAGAGTTAAAAGTAAAATCATATCTAAACAAGTTTGCTACAAGTATGGAAATTATTTCGATCATAAAAAAGTGTCTTACCAATACGAATTTCTTTCTGGGTGCGAATTTAAGTTTCATAGAGATAAGAAGTTAATTTGCGTTTGTATATATAATTTTATGTATCATTTATCTTTCATAAGACAACAAACTGTTCACAATAAGCCAGATATTACTGAATTCGTATTGATATTGATAATAAATGAATTCCAAACAAGAATCCTTTCATCGAAAACGCACCTTTTTTATTTGTTGTTGAAGAGAAGATTAATTAATATTCTGTATCCTTCACTGGTTTATGGAAGTCTTGAAATTATTAGAACTCTATATGTTATTGGAATTGGTGTCGCAATGAGGATTTCATTTCCATACAAGCAATCATTTGATATTGGAAAGAAATCTAAAAAATCTTATAGGCGAATAGTTAACCTGTAGCTAAATATACTTCTGACTTTTCAAACCAAGAATTCAAATTAGTTTTTGCGCATGATTCATTTACGTGTATAAAGGAAAGGATAAATTGTACGCAATAAACAGCATATGTAAAATAAAATATCAAGCATGTGTGAGATATGATGTGGGCGATAGTATACATTTTAATACATCATTTTTTATTTTAAATATAGTTGCTTTGATCTGGAACTAGAAGATTCTTCTGAGCCAAAATGGAAACTCAATAGCCCAATTTCACAAACATTAAAGAAAAAAAAAACAATAATATTAAAGAAATGTTTCTTCAAATATTAATTTTTAAATAATCTCCATAACCAAAAATCTTAATGTGAATCGTCAGCTTTCTAAGGGTAATGATATCGTTATTTGCATTCCATTTATTACTTTTGTCAAATGAACGTTATAAATCTAAATGTCTAATTATTAATTTTTCATTCCAATCGAAACCTAAATTCTTCCTTTGTTGTTGCACATAACAGTACAGTGCGGGAGTGACAACAGTAAAAATAACTTTCTCTGAACGTATCCGGTTGACATGTTGTTTGTGGTTAAGATTTAATTATAGTTTGCAGCGATTTAAACATATAGATGTGTAATCATTCGGATGCATTAACAGGGCTCATAAATCGAAAAGTTACAGTGATAGCAAAAAAAAAAAATATATATATATAAGTATATGAAATTGTATCCAAAGAAACAATACCAAAAAGAAATAATGTGCCTTAACTGCGTACAGTATAATGTACAGAGCATCAAGTGTAATATGCATTAATTGTAAATATGTACATACTCTGTGCGATGAAAATAGAAAAATTGTTATGTTATACATAAAGTGTAAACATCCAAAAAATGTCTGTAATAATCATATGTATGTAATTTATCTGAGGCATTATCATATAATACTATTATTATTATTATTGTTATCCATAATTCAAAAAATCCGTGTAATCTTTATTGTTAATGTTAGAAGAACACGTGTTGTAAATATAGATGCAAAAAAAGTACTATTATCAAAAATTTTAATTAAAATGCAATTTAGAAAATGAATCACATATGCAGCACTTAGTGCTGAATTTTGTAAAAATTACAAGTTGAATGTCACTGAAGATGATTATTGTAATTGTGTAAATATTTCATAAATCAATAAAAAAAAAAAAAACGTGACACCTCTGGTGAGTCCAAAGACTCATCGTGGGAGGGCACCTACTCTACTTCGATAAATACATCTCATCCTCTCCATTACTAATTAATTCTCCAACTACGACACTACTAACATCAGCGCCATCTATCGCCCATCACCACCAACAATTTTTGCCTGTAAATTGCGTGTGTTCTGAAAGTCAATTTGTCTGTACGCGAGATGAAAAAACCTGCTACCAACGTATGAGATCGGCTAACTCACCTTCAACTGAAAAAGTCCATATAAGGATTCCACTCTTCACGATGAGAATCAAACGTAGGTCTTTTCCACTCGAAGGGTGCAATGTTCCGTTGCTCTTCCAATTGCGCTATTTTTTTTTTTTTTACCTAAAAACTTTTTTTTAAAGATATCAGTAAAATTTAACAGCTTAAATAAGTCAAGTGGCACTTGATTACTTTTTCAAGATAACTTTATCCTTCATTACAAACATTCAAAGAGAATGCAATAAAATAATATTATCAGCAATCAAAAAATCAGCTCAGAGGCTTTTATTCCCTTATAGGGAGTAGGAAAGGAACTATTGGAGACTGAGTGGGCACAGTAGCCAATCAGATATAGCTGGCCCAAGACTATCACTAATTATACAAGGCATCGGAAGAAGAGACGATTGATGGGTTGCCACCTCGTGGTTCCTAACACAGTATGGTATTGTCAGAAATAGTGTGGGTTATTCAATTTTCTTGAGTTTATGGGATGAAAAACCTGCTTGCCAATGCCAGAGATCGATTAACTTAGGAACTGGCTCGAAGAAAAGCTTACAAAAAGTTCATCTAGTCGGCGACTAGATTATAACTTAAGTCTTTCTTCAGGAGGCCTAGTGCAGAGGGTGCAAATGCCACTTCCACCGAGCGACACAAGCCTCTAGAATAATAGTTGATTTTAATATTTCCTTAACCTTCTATACAAAATCCTTAATGCTTGAAACTATTCTTTGCAGTTGGTCATGATGTATTTTTCTTTTAAATGTTACTCCAACCCATAAGAGGTTGTAAACCTATAATACATTAGTACCACAGGTAGGTAACAGGTTAGTTTCTCATTCAAGTCTAAGCAGCTGGCCATCCAATTTTTAAATATGACAGAAACAATAATCCTTCACAAATTCCCATCCTAAAGTGCCATCTCCCATCTAGGAGGTTGACAACCATGATGTGACTCATGGTTAACTACAAGTGTTACGACATGTGATGAGGCTCCTATCTCTTCCAAGTATTCATGGTTGTGAACACATGTAGGGCCGGTTTGCCTGTTCTTGGTGAAAAAAAAACTTCCTACCTCTCTACGAGACCGGAGGTTATAAAGGTTCCTCACATCATGGATGGAAATCTAACCCAGATCTTTCCAATCAAAGGGCTTTATGTATACTAACTGAGTTACGAAGTTCCCCTTTACAAATTAACTCAGCAAAATTAGGTGAATGTGAAATAATGCTGGGAAAAATACATTACAAGGATGGTTATTATTTTTTTAGCTATAAAGGTATTATTTTATACAATTAATGTTATTGATCTGACAATGTGTGCAAATGCATTGCAATTAGACACTGTGCTTGAATCTGATAACATTCACTTACGATGTTAGTAACTAACTCAGAAAGTGACCTGCAAATGAGATTACTGTCAAGTACAAAATCACAATAAAAGAAATCAGCACAAATCAAACAAACAAAAAAATAATAAAAAATCAAGAACCCATTATCTGTCCTTTATGACATACAAGTCAATATAATCAATAGTTTCAGAGGATATGTAAATTCGGTCAACAATTACTATACTACATTCATAGGGGGGGGGTGCTGCAGAAATAGTTTGTTGTAGCGAATTTCTTTAGATAGCATTGTGCCCATGAGGTTAGTCAGGACTTTTCAGTAGTTTGGTTATAGCATCTGACTTCATAATGAGTCAACCATATTTTCCACAGAACTATTTACAATTTAAATTATCTAACATAATTCATTTATTTATATACATCAGCAATTGCATTCATTCAGCGTAGAAAGCTATTTTTCTAAAATGAACGTATACTGAACAGAGTGCATTATTTCGAATTTCGGATAAAATATGCAACATTAACGATTCTTTCACCAAAACATTACTGCACATGTCATACTCAGTTCACTGAAACATGAATTCTCCTCAGAAGAATGCAGAATTAATACAAAAATAAACTTTAATTTCAACACATGCAGAGATGCCTACTTCTTTTCAAAGAAGCTGGATATATTTTTCATACCAGACTTGTCAGCATTTTGCAAACGTTTCTGTGCAGCTGTCAGAGTGGGGTTTCGCTTGAAATATTTCGATGATTTCACTTTTGCATCTTCGCTATAATCTTCTAATGGTGTCACAGTTTCTTTCTTCTTCAACTTCTTTGAATTTGGTAATTCATCACTGGACTTCTCTGACTTGCCAATTCCTGAAGTCCTAATGAGCTAATTAGTTCATTTGTAATCTCTTCATCCAGATAATAAGCCAAAATTTTGTCTTTATTATATTTATAGACATCAAATTCATTTATTTATGTATTTGTATCTGCAATATTACATATATTACTTGAATCAAAAAAGTGAAGCAAATTATGCAAATCAGGATAATTTTCATCTTCCAAGATATGTTCTAAAGGTAGAAATTTGTTACTCTTTTTAAGATAACCAAGGAGAATAAATAAAGGATCTATATTAGTTGCAAAAAATAAACTCCCATCTTTTTCTACTGAATCTCCAATAAACCATGAACGAAACTGATTATGCTGAACAATTTCTTGAAGCAGTTTTTTAGTGGTATTAATGAAAGAGTGCAGCAGTTCCTGTTCCAGGATGTCCAAGTCTGATGATTGAACAACAATTCCTATTTGCAGTATTTTCTTTTATTAAAATTTTAATACTAGATTAGATGTGTTTGTTTACATGTGGAATGCACTTAATAAAAGAAGTAACATCCCTAAACATAACTATAATTTGCACGTCTCAGTATCTTTGTTATACTAAATGAGTAACAAATTCTTCTTCCAATTGCGCTACAGTGCAATGCACAAAGCAGCAGAAAAACTTTACCTTAAACCAGTGTTTCTCAACGTTTTTTTGGATCATGCCCCACCTCAATGTCTTAAAGATCTTAATGCCCTCCCTCGAGCATAATAGTCAGCCACGTTCTGAAAGAGTATAATATAAATATGTACATGTACATTTTCTAATTGTTCCCCTGTAGGGCATACGCCCCACGTTGAAAAACACTGCCTTAAACCAATTAAACCTTAACCACAGCTTTATACAGAAAGCAGCAGAAAAATGTCTAGGGGAAAAAAAAGAAATGAAAAAGAAAATCAGGACCCAGAATATGGAGGGATGAAATGAATATGAATACAGAATAAATGAAGATAAAAAAAAAAACAGCATACATTAACGAACTGGAATATGAAGGGAAAACAGCTATAGCAAAGTGAGTGAGAGAGAGAGAGAGAGAGAGAGAGAGAAATCTTTGCAGAAAAAAAAGTTCGAGTAATTATATTATAAAAAAATAAAATAAAATAATCCCCTAACACTTTTTTATTCCTAAAGGAAGTGCCTACTAAATTCAGTCCTAATTAGCTTTTTGAAGACAGGTTGGCAGTCAGCCTCCATCCTTCTGCCTTCATTAAAAGTGCGTTCAAGACATCAATAAATCAAGACTTTCAGAAGGACGAGCAGCATAGAAAACTGCCATCATTTAGTGGCCTTAAACAATATCACTCATGTTATTATTTGTAATCGTGCGAGTTCCAAGGCTGGTTTTTATTTATTTATTATTATTATTTTTTTTTTGTAGGTGCGGCATTAATTTATCTATAAATCCCTGATTTTTAGATAAAAAGATCTGACTTTCCATTTTCATAGTCGATTAATTTGGTAAATGATCGAAGAAAGGCTTAGAAAAAGTTCTGTTTTCCGTCGGCGGGTAGCGTTATAGTAGGAAACATCACTTCCACAGGGCAAATATTATATTAATAAATTATAATTAGAAATTTATGAAGTATAACCCAAAAGAGACGGGGAGATAAATGGCCAACAATGGAGAGATTATTATTTTAAACTCCAACAAGGAAATAATCAAAAGGATCGTTTATCACATCTTATTGCTATGACTTCACACATCCAAGAAGTCCGAAGACCCATCGAGGGAGGGGATTCTATTTTACCACGCACAACTCACCGTCCCTACTTACTTAAACGATCCAATTTATTGTGGCGTAAAAAAGTTGCGTATCCATGCGGGACGAAAAAATTAAATAAATAAATAAAACCTGCTACTTCCGTATGAGATCGGCTAACTCACCTGTAACAGAAAAAAGTCCACAGAAAGATTTTTCTTGTCATGACGAGAAGCGAACTCAAATCCTTTACCGGTCGAGGGGGGGGGGTGTCACGTACCATCGTTCTTCCAACAGGGCGACGGAAGCGCTTTTTTAGAAATATAACCAAAATATGCAGGACATAAATTTAACCAAAGATTTCTTAAATAAATAAATAAATAATGCAATTGTAATTTCTATTTTCCCTTTTTCTTTTTAGTATTATTAAAAGAAATAAGTATTTGAATGCTATCAAAATATAAAATAATAAAGATAAAGAAAAAAACTAAATGTATGGCATTCAAGGGGGGGGGGAATCCCATTCAAACTAAGATAGTTATATACGATAAAATAATTGAAAAAATTAATAATGTTAATTATTTGCACTCTAAAATAAGTTACCGAAGATTTAGAACTAAATAAATATTTTCATATCAACTGGAATAATAAAGAAATCATTAAAATTAACAATAATTACACAACAGCGAAGATTTATTGAAAGGTAACCAAGCAACGGTAATTGAAACAATAGAAATATGCAGAAAGAATATCTTAAAGAAATGCATGTCATATGAAAGAGTACTCAAGAAGGGATCAAGATGGAGAAGCAGACCTATAAAAGTGGGCAAGACCGATAGAAACGTCCTGCTTTTTCATGAAAGGAAGATGTTTATCAATTTGTCTTTTTATTCATAAAATTCATTGTTGATAACCATTTCTTAAAATGCACGGAATGTGCTTCCATCTATGAACGGAATTGTGAAGCTAACACCGTGTCTTATTTGAAATAAAAATTGCACATTTTTTGATCGGGTACAATTATTTCATGTGAATCTAGAAATCGGCGTAACGTTGACATTCACTAAAATGAAAATGTATAATTTTATTTAAAAAAATGATAATATGAATTATTTAAGAATGGTCTGCAGATATACTTATCCTCTCGGTGTGCATAAGGCCGAAACCTGTTTTTTAAAAATACCTGTTCTGAGCCACCAGTTCGGCTTCTCTTCAGACTAGCCAGTCTTCTGCCAAATTATAGCCTTCCCGTTTTCCTTCTAGGATCCATAATCTCCGCTGCTAATTCTCGGTATGTGTTCAACCACTTCAATCTCTGTTTTTTTCTTTTTTAATTTCATCGGCGATGCTTTTTGGCGCAGTCACTTTATGTAAGTCATTTGTTATGAGTTTGGGACAAAATATTTTACGCAGACATTTGGTTTGAAAACCAATTTATTTATCCTCATGTGTTTGGGTCAGCTTTCATGTATCTGATCCCTGAACATTGCTATTGAAGATCTTTAGTTTGGTTTGATTATGATATTTTGAAGATTCCCGTGAATTATTTAATTTTCTGGAAGCAGTATTAGCTTTTGTCAGTCTTTGCATTATACTCCTGTCAGTTCCACCTTCAATATTTACATTCGCTCCCAAGTTTGTAAAATTCTTAACTTCTGTAGCGTGCTGATCGATCTTGATCTCTTTGTGGCATTTACTGTTTAGTTTACACACTTTTGTTTTAGGCATATTTATTTTTTAAGACCTAACATTTCAGCTGTTTCAAGTCTTCCAATTTTGTTTGTCTATCATTGTATTTTGCTGATATCGAAACTATGTCCTCCGCATAACCTAGATCTTCTAACTATGACACAGGATTCCATTTAAGTCCTCTTCTTGCACCTGTAACTGTTTTCATAATCCAATCAATGACTATATTAAACAATAATCCAAACCTCACACCAGATCTTATTTCGAACCATTCGGATGTTGTTTGCTGTGCAGTAACACAACTTTTACTTCCCTTATACATTCCTTTGATTATTCTCACATATTTGTTGGGAATTTCATAACTGCTAATAATAGTAATAATAATAACTGTTTTCCTAGTTACTGGGGCCATGAAGTGACTTTAAAGTTTCATCTCTAAAGCAGTTTCTGTATATAAAGATGATATCAAGGCTGGAATGTAGATTATGCGGAGAAATAGATAATTTATGGACTGCAGATGCCATGCAAGCAGGAGAAAGAGGGAATCATATGATAGAGACCTACAGACCTCTGAAAATGACATACAAGATATACACCACTAGATGGAATTTTTTGTTTTATGGAAGGTGGGAAGAGGATGATAAAAGGCATCCATAGAAGTTGAGAATGAACATAGCCTAAAAGGGGTGACAATTGGATTTTTCATTGAAAGGTGGTGCATGATTGGATTCATTGCCTTTGGAAGTGGTGTGAGGGATATGTAGCCTCACTTGTGAATCCCTGACTACTGGAAGTCTCTTGTAATAATAATAATAATAATAGTAATATACTGTATTGGATTATTACAGTGTGTGTGTGCGCCTCTATGACATCTGCATTACAGTGATTTTTCTTTTGAATACATAATCTTGGTTTGCATTACTTTGATTTTCTATAGCATGGAAAAGCTTTTTTTTTTTTTTTTTTTCAGTTCAAACAAGTGAAATTGATTTCCTTTTGGTAATAAGTATGTACTTTGGAACAAAGTCTAACAAGAAATATCACACTAGAGAACATATATTAAATACAATGTGTATTTAACGTATTTGTACCCACCAAATGATGATGAATAATTAGATGCGATTTTGTTTCAAAAATAAATTAAGCAAGAAAAACCAACTAATTACTGTCTGGTTGCTCTCATTTTAGTTCTCTCAAACACCATGGCGAAGTTCATCAATAACTAGCTTCTTCAACATCTGAGGACAAAGCAGCTAATTAATGACTGGCAATGTGGATTTTTCCACTCTTGATTCTCAGCTGATCTTCTAACCTTCTCGTCGACCTTTGTACTTCAATCACAGACAGGTTGCTGTGATTGAAGTAAAAAAATCGAAGGAAGGATTTGACGAGCAACATTCAGCTATTTGCTGATGATGCAAAGATAGGTAGGGTAATCAGAAATGCTACTGATATGCAGTACTTGCAGAATGATTTGAAAAGTCTGGAATTGTGGGCATGGGAAGATGGATATTAGTTCAGTATCAGTAAATGTAAAGTCATTCACAGTGGGATTATGCTAGAAGAAACTGATGAGGCTAGGGATCTTGGAGCGTTAGTAGATAGGAAGTTGAAGTTCAGGGGCCCATTTGCAACAGAGATCGCAAATACAACTCAAATGATAATTGGAATGCTGAAATGGAAGTTTGCGTGTAAAGATAAGGATGTTATTTTGCTTCTTTAGAAGGCCTTGAGACCTCACTTGGACTATTGTGCGCAGGTCTGGTCTCCGTTGTGATTTTGATATATTGGAGAGTGTTAAAAATGATATCAAGATTGTGGAATACTGATTATGAAGACAGATTGAAAATTTGTAGGTGGTAGACACTAGCAAACAGGAGAAAGAGGAGAGAGATATGATTGAGACATAAACTTCTGAAAGGGGTTATACAGGATTTCAATTTATGGAGAGTGGGAAAGGACAAGAGTTCATCCTTGGAAGCTGAGAGTCAATGCCACTAAGAAGGGGTGAGGGCTAGATTATTCTCTCAGAGATAGGAATGGACTGCCATTGGATATTGTGGTGCAGGCCGCAGGCAGTGTAAATGAATTCAAGAATAAGTATGATAGTTGGTGCGTGTAGAATGTGGCCTCCCTCGATGAGTCCCTGACTCCCTGGAGGTCTCTCTTAATAATAATAATCTCATTTTTAAGATTAAAACTTTCAAAATCTAATCTTTGGCTTCATATTTATGACTGCAATAAGAAAATTTCTATTTTGTTATCCTGATCAGATGCATAACTCTGTATAATCCAAATTACTCATTTAAAGCATTGCTTTAGGCCCAATATTACTATTTTAAGTGGACATCACTGTCCTTGAAAAAAAAATGACTCATAATTATCTCAGAAGAGATGAAAAAAACATGTTGACGTATCACCATAATTCAAGATCCTATGTCCAAGAGAAAAAATTCATCAACTGCCAAATTCCTTCCTTTCTCTTAATATATTATGTTCATGAACCTGTTATATCAAGTAACTTGGCTTCATAGAAACCTAATTAAAAAAAAAATCTTGTCCTTGATATTAGATCAAACACAGAGAAGAGATATAATTTTGTTCTTACCATGATTCTCATTTTGACACTGCTTCTTTGCTTAAATAGAGCTGTATGGAGAACAAGTTATGGATGTTTATCTTAAGCCACAAATATTGCCGATTGGGCAAGAACCTGGAATGGTGGGAAAGGAAACATTGAAAATTATTAGGTAGTGGAGAACGAGATAAAAGGCTTCACTCACCTGGTTTATCATTATGCCAAAGAATGTCTTTTGCTTATCACCATCCCACTTGGGGGGGGTGGCACTCAATTTTATATCATAATATAAAATTTATAAAAAAATTAATAAGTAATGAACAAATATGTAAACTATTTACCCTAATCAAGCTTTTCAACTGTCTTGAGTTGCCATTCTCTGCCCATGGTTTCTCCACATCACCCTGATAACTGACTGCAGTATCACACCCAGGCCCCCCCCCCAAAAAAAAAAGAAAAAGGAAAAATTACTAGAAAATTTTCCAAAAATCTTTTCCTAATTAAAATTAATTTTTTTATTTATGTTGTGTTGTGTCTTCTATTTCTATACTACTTATGAATTAATGGTCACATAAAGTGGGAATACCCTGTAGCTCTCGTGAATCACGGTCGCCGTGAACGCAAGGCAAACGAGATAGTGCCCGGGCGGACCGAGTGCTACTTCGTTTGCCTGAACCAAGCCAGAGAAGATCACGGGTTTCATGTATTGGCGATCACTGCAAATGCTCAGTCATAGGTTGTATGCAATGTGTAGTGTCTATTCTCAAATCATCTACTCAACTCGTCTCCCACCCCAAGATTAAATCTTGAGTGCTCCCCCTTCCCCCAAGAAGATTACGTCCTGAGTGGGCCATTGACTGACTGCATAAAAACAGTAAATCTCCAAAAGGATAAAAACCATGTATAGAAATGAAAAAAAAATGAATGAAAACAGTAACAGGTTATATAATCTTTCTCAATGAAATAGTGCAGAAAACATACTTGATCTTCGGTAAATAGGTGGGATATTCACACAATACCTATCATACTTCTTAAATTCATTAACAGATGAAGCATTCACAACCACCTCTGGCAAAGCATTCCACACATTCACCACCCTCCAAACAAAAATCTGGTCCTAACAACCTTCTTAACCACACTCTTGCACATTGTCTAGAGATGATCTCTTGTTTTCAAGACTGATTGCTTATGACTGTTCTCCATTGATAGAGAACAGTCATAAGCAATCCTCCATACCAGATTCATTCCTACCAGGTTAACTCTTGAATTTAGAGAGAGAGAGGGAGAGGGAGGGGAATTATTAGAGTGTGATATGGCATTGTTTGTGCCCAAATCTAGAAGTTGGTTATTGCAGGAAGTTGAAAAATAATGTAATCCATGCTTACTGATGGCTGAAATGGTTGTGTCAGATAGAAGAAACTGCTTGAAAATTTGAAAGGTTGTAGCATTCTGGGATGTTGATGCATTGATGCCTTTATAATCTGTAATGCAAAACACTGGAAATTTAAAAGATATTGAGGAATATTTTCACAGGTAATCTTTTAATATTTTGCATAATTTAAAAACTGTATTAATTACACTCTTTCTTCTGTGCATCAGAGACCTGCTCTCGCAAACTTCAAAACTTATTCATGGTTTTGCTGATGAAAGTCTTCTTCATTCTTCTTCTTCAGGAGAAATCTTGTGGTTTCAAATGATTTATGCTTCAAAATCTTCCATAACAAATGTCTTAAATTATTATTATTATTATTACCCAAAACCCCATAGAGTCAAAGACTCATCTGCGAGGTCCTTTTATTCACAGACAGCTCATCATACCGTGCTTTAAACATACTCAATTTCTCTGCAGACACCACACTCTCAGGCAAGGCGTTCCAATCATTCACAACTCTGCACAAAAAACCTGCTTCTCACTCCCCTATTCACACCCTCTTTATACAGTTTCCAGGGATGACCTCTGGTTCTCTCCAGATCTCTCACTATTTTCTGTAGAACCTCTCCACCAATGATTCTATAACAATTCCCTTACCAACTTGTAGGTCTCTATCATATCACCTCTCTTCCTCCTGTCCACCAGATTCTGCAAATTGCATCTTCTCAATCTTTCCTCATACTCCACATTCCAGAGGTCAGAAACTACCTTAGTCAGTCGCCTTTGGACCTTATTCAACATCTCTTCATCCTTCTGAAAACCAGGCGACCAAATCTGGGCACAATAGTCCATGTGTGGCCTAATCAAAGCCTTATACAGTGAAACAAAAGAATCTCCCTACTTCTAGAAAACAGTGTCCTCCACATCACCCCCCAGAAGCCTTTTTATTGTCTTCACAATTTTGGCTATGTGCCCCTTAAATTTCAGGTCCTTATCCACTATCACCCCCAGATCTCTTATTTCCTCCACCTCCGACAATATATCCTCACCAAGCACAAATTCTGCATCCCATCTTTTTTTTCCAAATTTTAAAACCTTACATTTTGCAACATTGAACTCAATTCCCCATTCCTGTGCACACACATTCAATTTATTCAAACCTTCTTGTAAGGCCACAACATCTTCACTACTCTTCATAGTTCGTCCCAACTTTGCATCATCTACAGACAACTGAATATCTCCATCCAAATCTTCACCAATATCATTAATGTACAAGTTACACAGCAACGGCCCTAAAACAGACCCCTGAGGCACACCACTAGTGACTTTCCTTTTCCTGGATATCACATACACAACTTGTTGATAGCTATCAGATAGCCAGTCTCCAATCCAATGCACTAATCTAATATCCCACCTCATCCACTCCAGTTTGACTATCAATTTATCATGCAGTAATCTATCAAAAGCCTTTTATTATTATTATTATTATTATTTGTCACCTCCAGGCAGTGGCGCACCCAGGATTTAATCTTGGGGGGGAGGGAGAGTTGAACGGATAAAAATATTTTTAATACATACAATGAATTTGCATTAAAAATATTTTTATCCGTTCAACTAAAATTCGATAAATTTCATTCATTCAATAAAATTCATTAAAGAAAATTCATTAGGTGATTATAAAAATTTATTTAAAGAATAAAATTTAGTTTTCTTTTCTTTTTACAAAGCTCTTGAATTATTTCAGTCGTGGTTACATTAATCTCTCTCTCTCTCTCTCTGTGTATATACATAGCAAAGCCAGTCCGTTCAATCGTGATTGTGTCATGGTAGATCTAAAATAGGTTTTTAAAAGGCATAAGTTAGAAAATGACCTTTCACTGACGCATGTTGTTACCGGAAGCGTTGCAAATATTTTTAATAAGTTATAGATGTTAGGGTATATCATTTTGTCACACTCACTTTGAAACTGCATCAACGGCATTTTTGCATGGATCTATTGCAAACGGTTTGTCAAATTTCTTATACCACAACTTGAATTCGGCGTTCAAAATTGCTGGATTTGTATAAAGCAAATCACCGGCATAAAATTCACACAATTGACGAAAATCTTCCATTGCACTTGCTGTTGGGGCATCTTTTCCATTTGTTAGAAGAGAAAAAAATATATTTCGAAATGTTGCGGTGCCGAGTGAAACGGTCATGAAGTTGAGCCAATATTTGGTCAATAAATGGAATGAAATAGTTCTCCTGAAATAATCTTCTACAGAATCGCCTGGAACATTGGACCTTAATGTTTGTTTTGATGAAGTCCTTGGCTTTTTAATGTCAATATTAAAATTATTGGCTTTTATACATGCTTCATCGTAAATATCTTTAAATGAAGAATCTGGTGTTTCATAAACGATATTTAATTGAGCCACAGCATCATCAACAAAATTTAGGGCAATTAAGAGGTCAGATTTTTGCATTATTTTAGACAATGGTAAGGTGCACACAAATATTTTTTGCAAGCTAAATAAAGATATTATAAATCTTAAAAGATATTAATATTATAATATTAGAAACAAGAAGGACGTCCTGTCTTTCAGAGGTTGAAGAAATTGTGTACCTTTTCAATTATACCAATGCAATTTCTTATTTGTCACAGATATAGCATTTCCAAGTGCAAATTCAAACTATGTGATGCACAATGAACATATAAAGCTAGTCGATATTATTATTACATTACATCTCCAGGTAGTCCAAAGACATATCGAGGAAGGGCACATACTCTACAACTCTCCGTTTTCACCAACCACAACTACAATCATCATCTACGCCAACGCTGTCTAGCGTTGGTGTAGATAATGCTCAATTAGCTGCCCTTTTTTCGATAACGAAAGGTTGTTCTCGTGACTGCAAGCCTGAAATGGATTGTGAAATCACAGAAATTTCTTATAAAAATTTATTCGGAAAATGTTTCCAAATTCTGTTTCAGAGTTTTGAGGTGGACACAAACCCTTTCCCCAGTGGTTAAATTCTAAACTAATAAGTTTCGGGGCCCCATACAAAATAACCAATTGTATTTACCTTTTGAATACTATCCGGAGGAAGCTCCAAACCTCCCCGTCCCTTTCATCACGCGTTCGTAATCAAGCTACTGTTGATGTTGACTTTATATACACATTCAAACCTGTAAACAATTGTTGAATAATAACACAACAATGTAAGCATAATTACCGTAAAGGGAGAAAGTCACAAAACAGAAAAATTCCTACAAAATAACCAACTGTATTTACCTATAAATGCGATCTACTGGTCGAGTGTCCAGCAAGTCAGCAAATCTTTCCTTTCGTTAAGCGTATTAATATTATCGCATTGCAACTGATGGGAATTCTGTGAACACAAACTGTCATTAGAAACTCGTTTTGTATTATCACTGTCATCCGAGATATTTTTCCGTTTAAAGAAGGTACCAATGTACTTATCCATAACTGAAATACCGTACTTGCTCGCATATAACTCTCACCCCTGATTTTACTTTTCGAAAAAAATAAATTAAAAAGTTTCGCATATGACTCGCAAATGAAAAAAGCTGAAACACGTTCAGAGCAGGGCGATAGTAACTTGCTCGCGGGGTAAACAGCACGCCCTCCCCCAATAGCCACTATATTATTATTATTATTATTATTATTATTATTATTATTATTATTATTATTATTATTATTATTATTATTATTATTATTACGGGCGACTCCAGGGTATCCTTAGACTCATCGAGGGAGGCCCTAAACATCATGTCCACACAACTATACGACATTCTTACAGTATCTATCATACCTTGCCTTGAACTCACTCACCGTCATAGCACCCACAACAGACTCTGGCAGCTTATTCCCCTCATTTACCCGCGTAAAGAACCTAAGTAAAGAACCTAACTCTAACACCCGCGCTAACCACACTCTTGCCTAGCTTCCATAGGTGTCCCCTAGTTCTCCCACCACCAGTCCTGATCTCAAAAATATAAAAATATCCTCTGAATTAATCCTATAGAAACCCTTTAGCAATTTCAATGTCTCATTCACATCGCCCCTTTTCCGCCAATCAACTAATTTCTGCAACCCACAAATCTTCAACCTGTTCTCATATGGCTCATTCCATAGACCTGCTATCATCTTAGTCACTCGCGCCTCTGGATCCTCTGCACCTCCTCCCCATCAAGAAGGAACCTAGGTGACCAAATCTGGAGAGAGTAGTCAAGATGAGGTATTATTAAAGCTCGGTACAGAGGTACAATAACTTGCTTGTCTCTGCTCGTCAAGGTATTTTTCAACAACCAAGTGAGTTGATGAGCTGATTTCGCTACTTTTGCAATTTGTCCCCTAAACTTCATCTCCCTATCCACCAACACTCCCAAGTCCTAGCCTCATCAATCTCCTGGAGTACAGTTCCACCAATGTGGCATACTGCTGCTAATCTTTTCACCCCAAAATGCATAACCTTACATTTTGTCACATTAAATTGACATCCATTCTCCTTAGCCCAGAACTCCAATCTATCCAAGTCGTCCTGCAAGATTTTGACATCTTCTGCATTCACTATTGCCCTACCCAACTTTGCATCATCAGCGAACAAATGAAATGTTCCACTTAGATCCTTCCCTATATCGTTAATGAACAAATTAAACAGCAGTGGTCCAAGAACAGAACCCTGCGGCACACCACTAGTCTCAGGCCGTCTTTTGGACTCTACTCCTGAGTAAACTATTCTTTGATATTTCTCCATCAACCACCCAACTATCCATCTCACCAACCCTAAATCCATTCCCATATGTCGTAGTTTACGGATTAGAATTCCATGTGGTAACATGTCAAACGCCTTTTCCAGGTCCAGCAGTATTAATGTAAACCCACTACCCTTATCCAGTTCAGCCGTCACCGCGTTATAAAACTTGAGCAAGTTACTGAGGCATGATCTACCCTTCACAAAGCTATGCTGTCCCCCGTAGAGTATCTCATTTTCATCAATCCATGCCTGTATTTTTCCCTTGATTACTCTCTCCAAGACCTTGACAACGACTCCTGATATGCTGATCGGTCGGTAATTTGTAACCGTAGTCTTGGATCCTCCTTTATGCAGTGGAACTATTTCCCCCTTTTTCCACACCTTCGGGACTAAACCAGACCCGAGACTCAGATTAAACAACATGGTCAAAGGCACTGATAATTCTTTAGCCGCTTCACGTAAGACCCGTGCCGGTATACCATCCAATCCCACAGATGTATTCACATTAAGGTTCTGTAATAGACTATTCACCTCCACTTCATTCATCACAATTCCCGTATAAACTAATGGTTCCTTCATTTTTTCAATGTCATCACCTGGATGATATACTTGTGCAAAGTGCTTGCTTAGTAACTCCACTATATCGACTGATTCAGTGATCTCTTTACAATTGTCATTCCTTAAAATCATTTTGCCGTGTACAGTTTTTTTCTTGCTTGCAGCATATTGAAAGAACTGTTTGGGATTCTCTTTAGCTTGCATAGCTAGTTTCCTTTCATAATCCGCTTTTTCTTTTTTTACCACACTCGTTACCCTTCTGGCCTGCACTTTATACCGTTCGTGTGCCTGCAGGTCACCTCTTTCTTTAAATTCCCTCCACAGTTGTTTCTTTTTTTTTGCAGCTCAAGCTTAATGGTATTATTCATCCATTTAACCCCTACTTGTTTTACTATTCGGACCCTAGGTATACAATCCGCCATAACCTCCTGTAAATGTGCCTTGACCACTTCCCATGCTCTATCGACATCCAGCCCTTGCAGTTGTACATGCCATGTCACTGATTCAAGCAATCTCCTAAGCTTGTCATATTTGCCAGCACGATAATTCCACATATACTCTGTCTTAATCGAAAATCCCACACCTTTAGCCGCCTCCCATGTCAAGATCTTATGATCACTCTCACCAATAGGTGATATTGCAGAGGCAATAAAAACAAGTACTTTTATTATGTTAGTGAATGAGGTATAAGCAGTCTGTGTAATATATTTCTCAACAAATAGTGCAATTAGAGACACCAGGGATAAAAACGACACTAATTGATAAATCACATGTCCCCTCATACAGAAACTATGCTGTATAGACTCAAGCAAAACCATATGTTGCACGGCAAACACAGTATCTAACTAAAAACTATTGTTATAAATTAAATATGTGAGTTCGCTCGGTAGCAATAAAAATCAAGTTTTATTGCTACCGAGTGTTAAAATTCGGTAGCAATAATATATAAAACTGCCATAACAGCATTCACTATATATATAGTGAATGCTGTTATGGCAGTTTTACATATTATTGGAATTCGGTTGAAGAGAGTTGGCATTTCAACTCAATTGTCAGCTTGCTTTTCGCGCGATTTTCGAAAAATATATACGGTAAATACTGGAGTTAACTCACAACACATTTTGTCTAAGTATTACTTAGCACTTCTGAAGATATATTGAGCCTTGGTTGAAGGAGGAAAACCTTCAACAATAAAAATCAATAAACAATAAGCAATTGGTGGAAATGTGGTCATGTGGATAACACATGTTCACTTCAAATCTGACAAAATAGTAAGGGAAGGTGAAAGCAATAAAAGCATATTGTTTTTCACTTCACCCCTCTTTTATTACTCGTCATTCTGCCGCTACAAATTAAAACAGTGGCAAAATTCTGCTACTATTTTTTTTTTTTTAATATTCATTTTATTTTAATAATTTTTACTTACTTATTCAATTTTAATTTGTTCTGTTTGGATAATTAAAATATATACATTTATTTGGTTAATTTAAGCCTGTGGACCACCTGTCCCATCGTCGCGGACCATCCGTTGAGAAACACTGCTATAGGGTCCTCTCACCATGTGACCCCTAATTCATAAATAATATAGAAAGAGAAGACATGACACAGCATAAATAAAAAATGAATTTTAATTAGGAAAAGTATTTTGGAAAATTTTCTAGTGTTTTTTGAACTTTTTCTTTTGGGGGGAAGGGTCCCTTGGCACCCCTCCCTGGGTGCGCCACTGCCTCCAGGGAGTCCAAAGACTCATCGAGGGAGGGCATCTACTAACTCTGTCTCCACCACTCACAATCCACCAACTGACCGCAACTACACCAACGCCATCTATCGCCGACCACCACCACCACCACTAATATTTCCACAGACAATCACAAACATCCATACCCATGGCGGGATTCGAACCCGCAGCCTTTTTGGCTGGGGAGCGGATACACTAACCACTTGGCCAGCCAGGCTGGCCTTGCAAAATCAGGCTGGTTAGGTTTTGCAAAATCTAAGTATTACTCTGTATCCTTCTCCTCTGTCCATGGAAGCAGTCACCTTATTGTAATAAGTAAGTAGATTACTAAAACATGACCTCCCTTTAGTAATTCCATGCTGTCCATGAAAGATAATACCATTGTTGTCAACCCAGTTCTGAATCCTAGTTCTCACAAGCTTCTCCAACAATTTAACCACAACACCTGACACACAGATAGTTTGATGCTTGAGTTCGATCACCACCTTTATGAAGTGGCACAATCTTGCCCTCCTTCTGCTCTTTGGAACTTGACTGAGTGCAAGACTCGTATTAAAAAAATATGTCAAGGCCGGCATCAACTCCCTGGAATATTCCTTTGGAATACGTGCTGATATAGTATCAAATCCCACAGCCTTATTTACATCTAGTTTTCCCAACTCCCCATACATCACAAGATTGAAACACCTTTATGACCTGCTCATTAAGTATCTCAATGACCCAGAAAGAAAAGTAAATGTTAATTTCTACATAGACCATTACTTGCTAATGATGACACAGAGAGGGAGAGAGAATAATTTTCTCAAATAGCTATGTCAAAGATGAATTTATAACACAGGTTTGATGCACAGTTTGTTCATCGAGATTGACTTAACATTCCTGAATTTTGTGCTGTTTTTTTTTAAGGGACTGGCTATATGGCGAATAGATGTTATTCAGAAACAACTTAGCAATGTTAATTTCAGATATTTTCCAGATATCAGCTGGAAATTTCAACTCTATCTAATAATTGTAAACAGTGATTAATATAATATTCTTTAGATAACTATGAAGAGGTACCTAAAAGCCAGAAAAAGTGATCACCGATTGCATTAGTTGTTGGCTAGCAAATAGTTAATTGATATCAAATCTAAGCATATGAATTTTGGATCAAGTGATGCATATGCAAATTCAAGGTTTCACTTCTTGCAATACTATGAATGATTGAACGATGCATAGTACTGCCATGAGCACTTGCTATGTGGAGTGCGCAGTCATAGTAAGTCACGATCAGTAATAATAATGATGATAATTGATTGTTTGACAATGTACTAGCTGAAAATTTTAATTGTACCATATATTACTATTATTACATGACACCTCCAAGGTCCAAGCAATCACTGAAAGAGGACTCTTTACTCTTCTAATCTCCACACATCTCTTGCTGTCTCCTCTGCTACTTATCCTCCAAATGCACACAATTCTCTACTGGTTGCCATCGTCACCAACAGTGTTTTATTTTTTGTCTGTAAAATAAATAAATTATTTTAATTAATTAAAAAATAAATTATTTTTTGTCTGTAAAATAAGACCCCCAATAAGGGGGGGGTCTGTCATTAAGGGGATTATTATTGATACCACATTAAGGGGGTATCCATAATGTCTTATCAAATGTATTGTTACTATGATTAGTAGTAACTATGATTAGATACTTCCAAGAAGTCCTATAAAAAAATTCTGAACTACTCAAACATACCATTAATAAAAATCTTTGACATAACCACATGAAGCTATTATGACAACAAATAACCTAGTTAGTCTTCTATCAGCCAGTCTAATAGTGAAAAACTAATTTTGTCTTCTGAATGTTGGGAGCCCTTTTAATTAGCGGTGTGGTTCTGAAAGAAATAGTGGCAGGGCTTGGAAACAAAAATCCAGAGCACAGAAGTGCGGCATTATTATTATTATTATTACTGCGACGGCTATATGGCAGAAAGAGAGATTGCCTTGTTTTCTGAAATGAAAATGATAAGAGCGACAAGCTGCTCTTTTTTTGACCGAAAGCTGGAAATGCATTATAAGTCTCATTATTATAATTCTTATAATTTATTATAATGAATTTAAAAATTTTGTTCATTTTAAAAAAGTATCAGGGCATGGCCCTGGCCCGACTACACCCCTGTGTTTAATATTTCAAACATGAAATCTCAAATAATAGAAATGGGGGAGGAATAATGGCTCTCTAAGAGACTGTTATTTTCCTATCTCCTGGTCCATAATGATTTGATCTGCTTCCCTACTTCTTCCCTCCATCAAAGCTTATCCATTCACAACTCATTTATTTCATTCCCTTCAAGGAAAAGTTTAACCCCCCCCCCTTTAAAGAATGTGTGTTCTTGTTATTCTTTCCTATATTTCTATTTTTATATTTCGCAGTCAGCTTGCTTGTTTCGAGATATTTGGTATACAAAGTGAAACAGTGAACTTTACTGTTCATAGCTGTAACTTATTGACTTGACTGATCTTTTGGTAATGGCTAACATATCGCATGAAATATTGAACAGTTTACACTTCCATATATAATCAATCATTTTGTGAAATATGTACAAAAGTTAAAAAAAGAATGATATTTCAGCTTTTTGTTGGGGAAAAAAGTTATACAATTTTAGTAACAAAAAAGATATCACAAACAAACCTTGTCCTTCAGTGAAAAGGGGTACCTATGAAGCCTTGAACATCACATCTTCTCTATTTAATGCATTATTTCCATAACTATTATTGGTCCTCTTTCAATTTCCCTGCAAAAATAAAAATATTTTGTTAAGTATATAGAACAAGAAATATACGGTTCTGATGCTTACAGAATCACATGCATTTCTGGGAATTAGTGCCCCAGTTCTGTTTGCACTCAAAAGACGTACGCAGCATTCTGGTAAAGTATGGTACTTTTGGACAGTAACGCTAGAAGTGAGTTTAACATTCCACATAGAACATAATATTAAAACAACAATTATTCAAGTTAATGTAAAACTTTCCAAAATAACTTTCTTCTCTTTTGCTATTCTGCATTGGCCATTATAAACTTAATGAAGGCATGTATGTGAATGGTTGAAAACAATGTTCCCTCAACCCATGTTTTGTCAACCCATGTCTGCATGAAAAACATTTTTCCAGTTTCAGACTCAGTGCTTGCACTAATGTAATATTTCTCATATTAATGTCACCTTTTTTTTTCCATCTTGCTATAACCAGTAAAACTGTGAGCATTAAATTAATTCTCTTAAATCTGCATGGTTACCAAAATCCACACCCATTTGCGTGAGTTCCAGTGCCTGTACTGTTCAGACAGCAGACACTAAAAAATATGCCAAATGGGGATAAATTTCGGTAACTATGCAGATTTAAGAGAATTAATTTAATGCTCAAGGTTTACAGGTTTTTTCACTAGGTGTATTCTCACACACACACACTTGAAGGGAACATTGGACGAAAGGTTTATTACTATTACGTGACACCTCCAAGGAGTGTAAAGACTTGCTGCGGTAGGGCACCCTATTCTACGCTACACTATGTGCATCTCACCACCATCCTAACTGCTGCTTAATTTGCAAGAATTCTCACAACAACACTAATACTACTACCATTAATGCCATCTACTGCTCACCACAACAGTCTTTTTTGTCTGTCAATTGTATATGTTCTTGTGGCCAATATGAATATACGTGAGCTGAAAAACCAGAGTTTCCAGGAGAAAAAAACCCTGTTACCTCTGTATGAGATCTACTAACTCTTCCTTTTCTCTACTTAATCATCCATCTATACACAATGCCATCCGCTGTCTGCAAAATTGTGCGTGTTATATATGGAGAGCATCAATGATGAAAGAGTTCCATTCACGTGTTGTTATTCTCCGTGAATGAGACTCTTCTTTCACATGTAATTTCCCATTTGAAGAAAATACAACTCCTGTACTTTATGCAAACTCAGTTACATGATTTTATAGAACTAATACAGATAATATATTGCAGTAATTTTATAACCCGACTGTCTAATATCCCACCTTTCCAAACTCTGATTCTAAACATCTGAGTTACGCTCTGAGTTACGTTGATTTGATTGCATGGTGAAATCAGCTAAAATTAGGCCAGTGTAATACTGTTAAGTTTATCATGTTGCCTATCTCAGTGTTCGATACACTAAATTTAATAATTCTGTGTAATAGGTTTACAATGTCTTCTTTTCACTGGAAGTAACAATGGGTAACAACTAAATTCTAAGGAATTTAGCCACTTCCTAGGGATTTTTAATAAAAAAACTCCCAAAATCATGGAGCCATCAAAGAAAAAACAGAAGTGGTATTCTTAAGCATTTAAAGATGATTGGTTAAAATCTCCTGAATTAAAAGATTGGCTGCAGCAAGACACCAGTTACTGTAAGTGTTGTAATATTACATTTAAAAACGCAAACGAATCTGCGCTAATAAAGCATAAAGATTCAGCCAAACATAAAAGTAATTATCAGTCTGCTAAGTCGACAGCTGTTATTACTCAGTTTCTTAATAAGAAAGCGTCAACAGAGGATAAACAATTAGCTAGGAGTGAGTTAATAATTGCTAGCTTCTTTTCCGAGCATAACGTCCCATTTTCTCATGTTGATCATTTTGTAATGATGTGTAAACGCGCATTTCCGGATAGCCAAATTGCTGGAAAGTTGGCAATGAAGAAAACTAAACTTTCTTATGTTATTCAGGATGGAATATCATTCCATGAAAAGTCTCAACTTACCGAAATATGCAAGAATCAAACATTTTCAATTATAATAGATGAGAGCACAGATATCTCCGTCACTCAAATCTTGGCTGTTGTTGTACGGTATTTTGATATGGCCTGAAGAAGATGTAGCTGATGCATTACTAGACATAGTATGTGTAGAGAACGGAAGTGCTAAAAGTCTTTACAGTGCTATCAAAACTCTTCTGCTGGATCATGGCATTCCCCTTAGCAATATCATTGGGTTTGGTAGTGATAACTGTTCCTCCATGATGGGCGTTAACACTGGATTTCAGAAACTGTTGAAAGATGACGTCCCATCTGTTTTTGCGTTTGTCATTCATTTGCTCTATGCGCTAGTCATGCAGTCAGTGTTTTACCCTCATACTTAGAAGCTTTTCTAAAGGATTTAACCTCCTACTTCTCCCGCAGTGCTAAGCGGCAAAGAGATTTTGTACTCATTCAAGAAGCTGCTGATATAGCTACACATAAAATTCCCAAACTTGCTCAAACCAGGTGGCTGTCGAGGGAAAAAGTGGTATCAACTATTTTAGAACAGTATGGTGCATTAGTTCTATACTTTCAAAATGAATCAAGGACAGATAAAATTGACAATGCCAAAAAAATTTATGATACACTTACTGACCTTGGAACCAGACTAATGCTTTTTTCCTTCAGTATATTTTTGAAAAAGTAAATACACTTAATATAGATTTTCAATCAGAGCATTTCAGGTTACACCAACTATTCCTAAATGTATCAACAGAATATCTCAATTTACTTAGTTGCTTCATTAAAGATGAGATTTTAAGAACAGCTAAATCATCAGAAATTGATCCACGAAACCAAAACAACTATAAAAATGTCAATGATATTTACTTCGGAGGTAGAGCAATGCGCACTTAATTAGAAATCCTTTCGAAGATAACTCTATTTTGTTGAGATTTAAAAATGATTGTTTAAAGCAGTGGTTCTCAAAGGGTGCGCCCTAGAAGATTTCCGGGTGCGCCCTGTGGTATTCCAGAGAAATATGTGTCCAGATATAAAAATAAATATAGTTACTCTATTATACTTTTTCATTACGGATATACCGCTCTTTTTGTCAACACATCATTATTATGTTAATTAACAGCGGTTTTTCTTGCAAAGAGAACAAGAATATGGTTTATTCTTGTTGTGCATATGACTTATTTTAAAAGTGTTCGAAGTGGATGTCATGTGCATATCACTTATTTTCAGATAAATACACCCAAATAAAATGGATAGATTTCTCAAAAAGAAGCGTGATATTGAAGAATCAGATTCTGGAAGTGAGCAAAAGTTAAGTGCAAGTAAAAAAGCAAAATCGCGGCCTACTCGCAAATATGATGAAAGTTATTTAAGCTTTGGTTTCACTTGGACCGGAAGTGAAGATCATCCTTTGCCGCTATGTTTAGTATGTGGATGTAAAATGGCAAATGAATCATTGCTTCCTAGTAAATTGAGTAAACATTTTAAAACTATACACTCTAATTTACAAGATAAATCTGTGAGATTTTTCAAGAGATCGTCTGAACAGCAAACAAAAGCGGCAAATTCTTTTAAAAGTATAATGACTGTTTCTAATAAAGCTCAAATCGCTTCTTATCAAGTCTCAGAACTGATAGCAAAAAATATGAAAGATCATTCTTTAGGTGAGTCACTTATTTTGCCTGCATGCAAAAAGATGGTCATGACAATGCTAGGAAATGAAGCAGCAATGAAAATAAGCAAAATTCTTCTGTCCAACGATACCGTTCACAGGCGTATTAGAGAAATGTCTTCTGATATCGAGAAAAATGTATGCAGTAATAAATTTCAGTATTCAAATTTTTCATTGCAAGTTGATGAGTCAACAGATATTACCAACAAGGCGCAACTCTTAGCATTCGTCCGTTTTATCAATGAAGATCAAATAGTAAATCAGTTTCTTTTTTACAAAGAATTAAGTGTGTCTACAAACGGTGAGGACGTTTTTAACATCCTCATATCTTGATAAATGGCAGTTTACATGGAAGTCGTGTGTAGGCATTTGTACAGATGCGGTCCCCTTCCGTGGTAGACTGTGTTAAGGGCCTTACATCTTTTGTAAAAAAACAAAATGAGAATGTTATTGTAACTCACTGCTTTCTTCATAGGGAGGCCTTGATGGAAAAAACATTGGGAGAAAAATTAAGAGAAGTTTTAGATCAAGTTTTTCAGATGGTTAACTTTATTAAAACAAGACCTGTCAAATCGCGTTTATTATTATTATTATTATTATTATTATTATTATTATTATTATTATTATTATTATTATTATTATTATAATTATTATTATTACGGGCAACTCCAGGGAGTCCTTAGATTGATCGAGGGAGGCCCAAAATCATATTCATCACAACTATTCGACATTCATACAGTATCTATCATACCTCTCCTTAAACTCATTCACTGTCACAGCATCCACCACAGACTCTGGCAGCCCATTCCACTCATTCACCACTCTAAAAGTAAAGAACCTCTAACACCCTTACTAACCACACTTTTGCCCAGTTTCCATGGATGTCCCCTAGACCTCCCACAACCAGCCCTGTTCTCAAAAATATCTTCTGAAATAATTTTATAGAAACCCTTCAGTAATTTGAATGTCGAAATCATATCTCCCCTCCTCCGCCTATCAACCAATTTTTGCAATCCACAAATCCTCAACCTGTTCTCATAAGGTTCATTCCACAGACCTGCTATCATCTTGGTCACTCGCCTCTGGATCCACTCAACCTCCTCCCCATCAAGAAGAAACCTAGGTGACCAAATCTGGGCACAGTAGTCGAGATGGGGTCTTATCAAGGCTCGATACAGAGGAACAAAAACCTGCTTGTCTCTGCTTGTCAACGTATTCTTCAGCAACCAAGTGATTTGATGAGCTGATTTGGCCATTTTTGCAACGTGCCCACAAAATTTCAACTTCTTATCCACCAACACTCCTAAATCTCGTGCCTCATCAATTTCCTGGAGTACAGTTCCGCCAATGTAGTAATCTGCTGCTAATCTTTTCACCCCAAAATGTATAACATTTTGCCATATTAAATTTGCCATATACATTTTGCCACATTAAATTGACATCCATTCTCCTAAGACCAGACCTCCAATCTATGCAAATCATCTTGCAAAATTTTGACATCATCTGCATTCGCTATTGCCCTACCCAACTTTGCATCATCCGCAAACAAATGAACCGTTCCTCTCAGATCCTTTCCTATATCATTAATGAACAAATTAAACAGCAGTGGTCCAAGAACAGATCCTTGTGGCACACCACTAGTCACAGGCCGTCTTGTGGACTCTACTCCTGAATAAACCACTCTCTGATATCTCTCCGTCAACCACCCTCCTATCCATCTCACCAACCCTATATCCATCCCCATATGCTGCAATTTACTGATTAGAATTCCATGTGGTATCCTGTCAAGGGCCTTAGCAAGGTTCAGTAGAATCACTGTAAACCCTGTAATCACTGTAACTTGCATGCCTGAGCAAGTTACTAAGGCATGACCTACCCTTCACAAAACCATGCTGTCCCCGATACAGTATCCCATTTTCTTCTATCCAATCTTGTATTTTCCTCTTGACTATTTTCTCCAAGACCTTGATAATGATTCCTGTTATGCTGATTGGCCGGTAATTTTCAACAGCAGCCTTGGAACCACCTTTATGCAGCGGAACTATTTTCCCCTCTTTCCACCCCCTTGGGACTGACCCAGATCCGAGGCTCAAATTAAACAAAATGGTCAAGTGTAATGACAATTCTTTAGCCGCTTCACGTACGACACGAGTTGGTATACCATCCAATCCCACAGATGTATTGACATTGAGATTCTGTAATAGACTAGTTACCTCTACTTTATTCATCACAATTCCAGTATAAGCTGTTGGTTCTTCCATTCCTGCAATGTCACCACCTGGATGATATACTCTTACAAAGTGCTCGCTCAGTAATTCCGCTATATCGACTGATTCGGTTACCTCCCTACCCTCAGCATTTTTTAAAATCATTCTGCATGAGTAATTTTCCTTTTACTTGTAACATATTGAAAAAAACTGTTTGGGATTCTCTTTAGCCTGCATGGCCAATTTTCTTTCGTAATCCGCCTTTTCTTTTCTTACCACCCTTGTTACCATCCTAGCCTGAGCTTTATACTGTTCCTGCGCCTGCTGGTCACCTTTCTCCTTAAATTCCCTCCACAATTGTTTATTTTTTTGCAGCTCAAGCTTAATAGTGTTATTCTTCCATTTAACCCCTACTTGATTTATTATTCGGACTCTTGGTATACAGTCAACCATTGCTTCCTGCAAACACTTCTTAACCACCTCCCATGCACTATCAACATCCAGCCCTTGCAGTTTTACATGCCATGGCACTGGGCCAAGCACACTCCTACGCTTGTCATACTTACCAGCCCTGTAATTCTACATATACCCTGTCTTAATTGGAAATTCCACTCCTTTAGCCACCTCCCAAGTTATGACCTTATGGTCACTCTCACCAATTGGTGGCAACATGGTCATGTTCGTTACAGCCACATTCTCAATTGCAATTACTAGGTCAAGCACTCTCTTCCCCCTGGTATTTTCCACTACATGCTGTCGCAGATAGTTGTCCCTTAATAACCGCATGAAATCCAATTCCTTCTTCCCATAATGACCTCTCCTCTTTCCAGTCAATGTTACCATAATTGAAATCACCCATAATAATTATCCTCCTTCCACTCATTTCTTCTATTTGCCTATGCATACTATCCCCACCATCTATTCCATCACCTGGTCTACAGCAGCACCCGATTGTATATTTTGTTCTGCTAGATTCTATCTCACACCAAACAGCCTCAAATGTGCTCTTTTCTCTATCCTGCAGTTCAACTTCTATACTCCTTGGCTGCAGCTCATCAGCTATCATCAACAACATTCCTCCCCCCTTTTTATTCTCCCTGTCACTCCTGAACACGCTATACCCGTCGCATTCAATCCCACTAGCTTTATTATCTTCTGTCAGCTATATTTCACTAATACCAAAAGGCCAAAAACTCTTCCTTCTTGTTCCTAATACGCCTGGCATTAGTGTACATGAATCGCAGAAGCCCATTTGTCCCATCCCTACTTTGATGCCTTATACTAACTATCCCATTCTGATTTGTTGTCCTTCGTACTCGCTCGGGCATATTATACTCATTCATACACTCAACTGGCTCCCTAAATCTGCATATTTACCCCCCCCCCTTAATAAATCTAGTTTCCCTGAGTCTGTACATCCACTTCCACATCATTCATCAACACTTTTTCAAGTCTCCGTACACCAACTCCATTCAAATGTAACCCATCCATCTTATATAAATCCTTTCGCCCATCGAACTCACTCCACACATCCACAAATTCCACACCACTCTCCATGCATAACCCACGCATAAAGTCATTGGCAATTATGGCCCTCCTTCTAAACACTTCACTGTCATACCGCGGTAAAATACTCACCATCCTAACTCTCTCACTCTTCTCTTTTGCTACTTCAAGTAATTCCCTCGCATCCTCTAACATTTCCATTTTGTCTTCTTTCAAATTATTTGTTCCTGCCACGATTATCATCTCTTTCACCCTCTGTTTTTGCACTCGAATAGATTCGCTGACGTCCTTTATGTTCGCACCCGGCTGGTACGATTTCGTCAAACTCTCAACTATCACACCTCTTAATAGCGAATCCCCATACAGCACTCGCTCCTTCATTTTATTGACGTTTACGAACCTTCTATTATTTTTCGTAATAGACTTTCGCCGTTTATTAGTCGGTACGTTCAGCACACATTTTTCCATGCGCTCCAGTTGCCTTTTTGCTCTGTGTATCGCTCCGCTCAATTTTGCGATTTCATTACTCGCATTTATCTCACCATTTTCATTATCAATCAAATCATCCATTCGTTCTGTATTTCTACCTTCATTTACACTTTCAACGACGCTCTCATACCGATCTGGCACTACCTCGCAATTCCCTATCACACCTCCATTTTTTCAATTCTGACTATCGTTAACGATATCACTCTCGCCACCCGAAACACGCTTGAGATCCTCATTCTCCTTACACTTTCTGCACATATTAACTCCACTATCACCCTCTAACCAGACTCCCACCGCTCTTTGCAAAGCATACATCTCACAGACAGCACATTGCATAAACTCGTTTACATCAAAACTCTTAAACAAACATGGCGACCTGGCAGCCATTTTTTTTTATCGGTGCCATATGTTCGCTATCTTATCTTCAAAATAATAATTAAAATAACACAGAAAACACACAAAAAATCGCACAGACACACCAAGAAACAAAAAGCAAACAATACTACGTAAAAATCTAATAAAATTGCCAACGATAACACAAAATACTACTAATCTTTTCAGGAGCTCTCGACAAGCCGACGATCATATCAGTGCGACACCTAGCGTCGAATTCGAAAAGCTTTGTATCGATATGGATTCACAACACAGACGGCTGCTTTTACACACTGAGGTGAGGTGGCTGTCAAGAGGGAAAGTACTTACCCGTGTACACGAGCTACGACAAGAACTTCTTGCGTTTTTTGAAGAGATGAAACAATTACATTTTTGTAACCTCCTTCGGTGCGAATTTTGGATTGCCAGTTACAATATTTGGCCGATATATTTCAGCAGCTCAACATTTTGAATACTAGCATCCAAGGGAAAGAAGAAAATATTTGTAAAAAACATTGGTAAGTAACACTTGCATAAATGAAACACTTCCAATAATAGTTAACATTTAACAAGTTTAGAAGAAATTGAGTTCTTATTTTCCATCACTTAACACTGAACAATACGATTGGATTAGAAATCCATTTATGGAAACTTCAAGTGATTTTGGATTAACATTAACAGAAGAAGAAGAACTGGCAGCTATATCCACTGATCGTGGATTGATGATTAAACATAAGGAATTGTCTCTTGAAGCCTTTTGGATTTCTATAAAAGAAGAATATGTGTCAATATCTAAAAAAGCTTTGAACATTTTACTACAATTTTCAACATCATATTTATATGAATTAGGATTTTCTACCCTCACCACAATTAAGTGTAAAAAGTGAGGAACTCTTCAATGTATTGACGAGGAAATGAGAGTTTGCCTTTCAAATATATGCCCAAACATTGAAGCAATCGCTAGGACACATCAGGCTCATGTTTCTCAAAAACACAAGAATGAATAAACTTAAGGTATGTTTCATTTTCTTTTTTTTTTATCGCATTATTTTTTTCAGTAATATTTGACTTAATTATTATAACATATTTCTCAGAAATTTGTATATTGCGCCTACAATTATTCGTAGGATTTTAAATGCGCCCCGACTTCAAAAAGTTTGAGAACCACTGGTTTAAAGGTTCTTGTGGAACTTAGTTCGCAAATAAAGAAAAGATTTGTCTTCTAAGAAGACAGCATTGTTGCAAAATTACGAATCTCGGACCCAAAAGTTGCTAGTGACCCTAGCCAGTCACTCTACCATTATTCCTCTTGTTGCTCGATTCCCCTCACTTGTTGATGACATTAGGTTAAATCAAATAGATGATGAGTGGAGAAGTTATCGTCTCGTAGCAAAGCAGTGCTTAGCGAGACAAAATGCAACGTGTACTTCTTGGGAGTCATCGAAAACATTAATCAAGGAGTTTGAAAGTCACACAGCTCATAATAGATATAAAAACCGACTTAATACCGCAAAGCAAATGTGATCAATTATCAGAAGATTGGCGAAGAAGAAGAGGGAGGAAATGTCAGTTAAAGTAAGATAAGCATGTATTCTTCGTATAATATAAACTTATATTTTTTTTTTAAATAAAAGTATACTTTGTTACAGGAAAAGAGAAAGAGAGGATTAATAAAAAAACGAGTAAAGTCATTTTTCTGGTCATTTAGTAGGTAACTATTTAAATGTCAATTTTTTGTATTTTATATTATGTTTTTAATTTATGTATGATGTTTTAATTAAACCATGCAGAATTATAAATTAATAAAGGCATATTTAAGTGCATAGTTTGAGTTTTTTGCATATTTAAGAGCATATTTCGGATATTTTAAATGTTTTTAGTGTATACTTGGACGCATCTTTTGCACTTTTTTACGACCTAAAAATCCGAGTCCTAGTTTCTACTACCTGGGGAATTTTTGAGGTCTAATCCGGGAATTTCGAAAAATGTGAATGGCAGCCCTGGTCATGTCACTTAAGCCGTCGTGTGGATGAGCATTGGTCATAATTGAAAAGCGTCCTAAGGCGGGCCGATATTGTATTGTATTCTTATTGTAATACGGTCACCTCCATGGAGTACAATGACTCAACAGTAGAGATCCAAGATATACATGATCCTAACATGTGCCTGTGCTCTCTGATTTTTATTTATTTATCAATTTTTATGTAACGCCCACCCACCAACACAAGAACAGTAAGTAAAGCTAATATAGAGCAGTGATCCATAACGCAAGAACTGCTTTTCATGGTAATGAATTACTGCGATCCTTTTCAAGCAAATCGTGAGCAAAATACAAGCAAGCAAACAAACAACAAAAAATGAGAAACGAGATAAGAGAAAGATTGCTTAAGGATAATATAATTTCGGGCAAAGAAACTATTCAATAAAGAATGCTCAAAATATAAAATAAAGTAAGTGGCACCCTTTCCTTGAATTTCGAAAACATTATTTATTGCAAGAAATGCTCGCATTTTTTGATATTTGGAAGCAGTAGTAAGCAATATTGTTATATAAATACGTGCTGATCCACCAAATGTTTTCAATACTGCAAAACATGTATTTTGCATTTTGCAATACATAAATCTATAGATTTATGTTCACCTGAGTCCTATAGAACAATGTTTCCCAACGTGGGTCCTTGGGTTGACAATATCTTATCATTAGAACAGTTCTTTTCCTCCTTTATGTTAGTTTTGTTGTTATTAGTGATAGGATTATTATTATTATTATTTTTTGCATACAACTAATAGAGCTTTTGACAACTGAAGTATCGTGAAGATGGAATAATATACAAATTTTAATCTCACATCTTTAGAAATCGCTATTATTCGAATCTTTCCCTTTGCCGCTAGACATAGATGCTTCACAATAGATCTGCAGCATGATCGAAATTTGATAATGAGTTCCCGATACCAGAGGGGGATTGGGAAGCATTGTAGTACATCAGCAAAAATTCTTTCTTGTAGCTTAAGATTAAAAAATAAGTGCCTAGGATGCTAATTAATATATCCACTGAAATATCCTGTAGTCCTAGCTGGCATCCTTTATAGTTTTCTTAGACGAATTTGTACGTTTGATTTTCATGATGGACACACGTTTGGCAATTTGTTAAGTTGGAGCTTTTTATTAGTCGTTCTTGGAGTTGCTGCTGTTTTGGGAGTGACCCTAAACTATTACGATAAACATTCTCAAAGAACCAAAAAATGTGTATACAACACTGTACGTACTTAAAAAAACACTATTTTTTTTCTTTCGTTTGCATTTGTATATGCCATTCGTACAAGAAGTTCAACTACAAGAAAAATAAAAGACTGAAGTACTGAAGAATACGAGTCCCATGAGTTGCCATCTTAATGTTTGTGACGTTTAGGTGTTTTATATTAGCGAGGCAGTTAGGATAGAGACAATGCAAAATAACAGCAGATTCCAAGTAATTCCATGTCATTTTGACTGCAGTAAAAACAGTAATCAACAGCTTGTGTACTGCAGTTTTTATTTAAGCATTTTATTACGAATTCAGTTTACGATAAACATGAAAAGCTTGATCTGTCCTTTAATTATTAAAAATATGCGAAATGACTATGAATAAAAACATTCATAAAAACCATGAAAACTTCCCCATATGTTGTATGCATTTTATCAACTAATTTTTTATTTCTTACATTCGCCGCTGTCGCCAATATTACTATCACGAGCTATGCATGGGTATATCAGTGGCTGTCATCAGCGAAATGCAATAAGGTCAAGAGAAAAGGGACACATTGCTTTTCTTTATAATAAAAGTATCGCATCACTTATTTTGTATTGCTAAAATACAAGAGATTGAAACGACTGGGCATTTTATTAGTTTCCAAGTTTCCATTGATAACCATTTGTTTTTGTTTTTTCTTTCACCATATCCTAAAACATGTTCTGCTGTATCATAAAGGGCTTTTTTTTATCTTTTTTCATTTATCCTCTATATCATCATTCCTTATACCCTCTCCTCCGTCAAAAGTACATATTTTCCCTTAACTTTTACACTCATTCAGATTTCAGCATTTTGTAATTTAGCAATATCAAACTTCCGTCTATTAGACGTTTTCTTGTGATGATTTTTTCGAATATATAACTGCACAGATCCCATTAATAGGTGATGATCTGATTCAATATCAGCACTTCTTTTATTTCGGACATCTAAAAATAACATTTTCCTGAACCTTTAGATGATGGCAATATAGTCTTTTGATTTTGTGTTTTGCCATCTTCGACACCCAGGCTACTTTATGTATTCTCGTATGCTGGAAGATTGTGCCACCTCTTACGAAGTTACATTTTCATACAATTCCATCAACCTTTACATTTCTATCTTTCAAACCATGATTACTAATTACATTCTCCAACTCCTCATCATTTGTATCATCTTTAGTGTTGAAGTCATCCATGAGAAGTGTGCTCCCATTACCATTATGTCATCATCAAGATCTTATAAAGTAAACTGTAAAACATTTCTTTTTCTTCAAAGGATGCATTCTCAGTTGAAGAACAGCACTGAACAATTCTTAGCTTTCCAAATTTAGTTTTAAGATTTACTGTTGTTCTGAAATTAGTTCCCATCCAATCATTGCTTGACCAAATGTTTTGCTCATGAGGTTTCCAACTCCATATTGATGTATATCAGTTTTATTAGGCATCCCTGAATAAATAAGCATTACCGTTAAAATTTTTCTACCAATACCATTCCATTTTACTCCACTAATGCCCAGTAATTCAATTTTATATTTTCCCCACTCCTTTCTTAGTTGTGCTAGTTTTCTTGTTTGAGAGAGTGTTTTAACATTCCACTGGCTAATTCGTTTCCTAATTTTCCAAACTGTAGGCGATGCCAAGTAGTCTCCGATAGAACGTTTACAATGATGGTAATATTAAACGTCTTTATCATCACATTTTTCCTATCCAAAATTCAATTACGAACCATCTTAAACTACGTCCTATGCAATGATAATAGCTTGCCAAGGATTATGTTCATTTGCTCATAGATGTATGTTGCAGTCAATGCTGTAATTTTTGCTTTGGAACATTTTTAGGTTCAGAAGTGGTTGATGAAATATTTATTTTCTTTATAATTCACTTTTTATTGACAAAACTATTCGAAATGATAATAACGATTCTCTCCATCCTGCGTGATGGACATTATTTACCATCACTGTTGTATTGTTTCTGTTGAGCTATTTTAATGGGGGAGAAAAAATCATTTCCATTGCACATATGCAAAAACGGTTTAGTTTCAGTTGCTGTAATAAGTAATGGTGTCGCTATAAGAGAATACGTTACGAAGATCATCTTTTTAAAATTGATTGTAACCGTTTCCATACTTATTGATTTATATCTTTGTAGACAAAAGGTAGTAAAGATTCACTAAAGTTTCACTAAAATCCGTGAAGTTGGAGTATTTTTATGCTTATGAAAGGAGGGACAAAAAGAATGTAGAAATCATTTTTATGTGACTTCCATCCATTGAAGCTTCTAAACCTACAGTACATTAGTACTAGGGGCGAGCTAAGATACTGTTCTGTATTTCTTTAACTTTATTATATATTTATTTATTTATTTTCCACCTAATCCGAGAACCCTTCTCTAGAGATCTTGTTAAGTGGAGCACGCAACAGATACCGCTCGGCCAACCAAGCTAGCAATATTTTGTACAAATCAGATCATAGTCCTACCTAAAAAAAAAAAAGAAAGAAAGAAAGAGAGTGTGGACTAGGTTTGATTCTATGAAATATATTTCGATTCACATGCAGGATGCACAGAGTAATCATTAATTTCTTTTTCCGAGACCTGTGTGTGTGTGTGTGTGTGTGTGTGTGTGTGTGTGTGTGTGTGTGTGTGTGTGTGTGTGTGTGTGTGTGTGTGTGTGTGTGTGTGTGTGTGTGTGTGTGTGTGTGTGTGTGTGTGTGTGTGTGTGTGTGTGTGTGTGTGTGTGTGTGTGTGTGTGTGTGTGTGTGTGTGTGTGTGTGAGAGAGAGAGAGAGAGAGAGAGAAAATACGAAACTCCAAGAATTGAAGGGTTCCATCCGATTGGCAAAGAACGAGTAGGTCTAAGAAGGAAATTTATCTGCTATTTTTATTTTTTGTTGTTGTTGATGTTGTTTATAAACTCTGGACAAAAGAGTTTATAAAGTTTATCTGTCAACATGAGAAAAGTCATGTTTACATATTCCTTGCTCCTGTATTTTCTATCACACTCACTCTCTCTTGCTTTTATCATTTCGGAAAACCTGCTGCTTGAGTTTTTACAGCATAAAAGGAAAGTGGAGAAAGCAGAAATTCGTCGAGTGACGAGTGAAGCCATGAGAGCAGGGTAATTAATTAATCGGATTATCCTCTTCAAGCCAGTATCAAATGTCCCAAATGTGCGAGCAGTATTCCAAACTTGGACTAATTTGGGATTTATAAACAAATTTAAATTCAGTTCTATTTTTATCTCTATGATACGCATCTGCCTTGTGGATTCATTCTTAAATAATGAACATACATAAATTCGTTAGCGTGTTTTATTCCAAAAAGGGAGTAGAATAAGTTGTTTAGCGTTAACTAACTTTTTTTTTTTTAAAGGCAATTTTAAGCCAGCAATCCCACCTTTATCCAGTCACAGATACCTCTCCCAAGACTATCAACGATTTTGAACGGTGGTCGAGAAAGCGAATACGGCAGAAAACTGCTGCGATCTCGTAGTGGTCCCTAAGCCTATGTATTATATGAAATAGTGTGAGTTTTAAGGTCGATTTTCTTGAGTCTTGGGATTGAAAACCCGAAAAAAAAATTACCAGAGATCGATTAACTCGAGAACCGATTGAAGAAAGGCTTAGAAAAAGACCCTCCAGTCATTCCAAACTTCCAATGAACTTTCTTTGGGTAGCCTAGCACTATAAAGGCAAACGTCACTCTACAGGCTTTCAGATAATTAGCAAAACATTTTATAAATGAAATTAATAATAAGAATATAAAATTACTGAACAATAGAGATGCTCTGAACTGGGTTACAAAGTAGAGATGTCCTGAACTGGATGCACTCGAAATGACTGTTTGCTTACTGTAGTGTGTAACGATCAATATTTATTCTTCCTATTAAAATAGGAATCATTTCTAGCTGATAATTTAACTTTTTTGAAAAGATAAAAAGGAACAAAAACATTGATTTCTGAATTAAATCATTTAAAATAAGCACACGTTTATGCTTAATTAAACATGTCAAATAAAAACTGTTTTTCTTTATTTTAATTTATTTTTTTATATCGCTTACTTTCCTGGTTTTACGCAGAACTTTTCAAGGTCTTATCAAACCATCCAGTTTTATCCAATGCTCAACAAAGATTTCATTTTATCAGACAAAAAGGATGCACGATTTGCATCCCACAAGAAAACAGATAATCATGAAAGCTGGTATGGATGATAAAGCAGTGCAAATAGGTGAATCCGGAATCTATCAAAGTATAAATAGAAAAAGGTGTGCACAGAGTACTTCGTCAGCAATCGTTCCTGTAAAGCCATCATGATGATCTTCTACGTCTGTGCCATCCTGTTGGTAGCGGCAGTAATCGCTTTACCACGTGGTACGTTTATTCTTTAAAATTATTTGTACCAATTATTTTCCTGTTTCTTTACTGTTACACTGTTCTAGAACTATTTTTTTTATAATTTCGCATGTTTTTCATAAAATTTTAGATTCTCACATTATTTCTGAATTAAGCAGGGTTTAATAATATTTCAAACAAAGTTTAACTGCAAAGCGAATAATTCTATCGCTTTACTTCAATGAAATTGTCTGTATTACGCTTAACGTTTGCTCATACATTAATTATGCTGCTCTGGGCTCTTATTGTTTTAAGGATAGATGCGGAACCTTTTTCATTTTTTTACTCCGAGGATTTTCACACTTGCAATTTAAGTTTGGAATTTATAACTTGCTACTTCATCAATGGCAGTTGGAAATAATAAATGAATAACGTCAATATCACTCCTCGGATGAACTTGTGGCACAAGCCAATATTTCCACACACCACTGATTTTGACGTGTAGGATAGACCACTCAACACCAGTGCTTTGGTTCCATTCAGTGAGTGGGTTCTTAAGGGACATGACAGCTGCGTGATAGTCCATGTTGATTCTGGTTGAAAGTAGCAGTCCTCTATTTTGCTGTGGTCAAATTTACTTCGCTTTCACTGGTAGCCTGTTTGTTTTGGGAGCTCCTGATTTGTATCGGCTTTGAGTTTTGTGACTTTCTCATGAATATTTTTGGGTCTTTGATCCATAAAATTTGGTGTTTTTTTCTGACTTTGCTTTTCTAGATTGGTATACAACAGATTTTGGTAGAATGGCGTTAGATACTTGGACAAGAAGTTGGAGTGTAATCTTGAGATATATTCAGATGGTCTTTTTCAACCTGTTAGCTCTCATGGCAAGCCTTGTTTTTTTTTTTCCTTTTTGGATTTACGGACTGAATGTCATTCAGCTGCAGAGGTCAGTCAATAGTGTGGCCTAACTTTAGAATCTATATCTCTTTAATTTTCTATTGGTTTCAGGGAGGCCGTCTATGATAAGATCTGCCTTATGCTGCTGTTGGTTTAATAGTTCGTTCTGCAATTTTAAAGAGTGAAGTTCTTGGCGCAAGTTCAGAGGTCACTTTTATCAGACCGTATTGGCTTTCAGTTATTACTTTGACACCTATTTTTAATATCTTAGTTTGTAAGACTTTTTCCACTGCTAGATAACATGTATTTAACAAAGTCCTCATATTCGTTAAACGTTTTTGTGATTTGTTCGTTCTGCTAATCGAAAGGGTCATGAATTAACGTGATTATGATAAATTTCATAAATATCAAGAAGACTACTCACCTGTATTCCTTGTTCTTTTAAGCTTTTCGTCTTGTTTTTCCTCGAGTAAAATGGGTTGCGTTGTTAAATTATCTCCTGAAATGTTGATGGGATCGCTTTGTTCTCCCAACAGACATTTCCATTCTTTACCTTTTGCATTGATTTTCGCTGTACTTTTTATGGTTAAATTATTTCGTACAAATTAATAACAGTACGAATAAATATTTAATTATTTCATATAAATTAATTATGTTAAGAACTTGAACAACCTTGTGCAGTCAATTTAAAGATTGCTTTCAAAGGATTTTTATCTCATTAATAGGACCTCTTCGTAATCCGATGGAAAATCCTGATCTCTATCAAGGCGATATTATGGGAATGGACACTGCTGAGGTAGGATCCGATATTTCATTTCATAAACAAGAATTCTGACAGTCGCATTTTGCCACTTGAAACTAATCTCTGGTACTTAATCTTTATTATATTTCAGGAACGCAATGTCGTTGCTGATGAACATTTCCGATGGCCTGATGGAGTAATTCCGTATGTCATCGATAAGGATGCAACGGGTGAGCCAATTCTTATTTTTATAATTGATTTATATTTTAAGTTGCATTTATTTATATTTATATTCACTCAAAAAAAAAAGAATAAAAATAAAACCGCCTCCTCTTTGATATCTGCAGTCAGCCATCCTGTTATCCACTATAATGTATAATAAGGCAAAAGTACACTGTCCAACTTGTGCAGTTAGCAAAGTCCAAAAGTAGCATGGTGTAGCCTCCCTTCTCCCCGTGTCTAAATCAACCATAATATTAGAAATCGTGTGCAGATAAGATCATGTAAACCCTCGCTGTCCTTCCCAATGTATGGATTCACTGTCAACCTACTTCTGTTACGCAAGCTCTTGCTAACTTTTTCACCACCGCTCCAGATATACTAAGTTGACAGTTGGATGCAGGTCTTTCCACCACCGTTGTGCAATGGGATCATCGTACATTCCCTGTTCTGAGACTCAAATTACACGGTCTGCTCAAAGGCATAAACAATTCAGCTGAACATTCTAATAGCGTCAGTCTATGCAACCGCGCTATTTCCTCTTCCTCATACACCTGAGTTTCTTCGTCCATCGAGCTTAACGTTGCATACACCAGGCGGATAGCTCTTAGTAAAATTGGTACTCAGTTGAACCATCTCTTCTACATCTATTACCCTCATAATATCTGCATTTAATAAAGCTATTTTTTGACGCACATTATTTTACTTCCAACATAATGATGGAATTGTTTTGGACTATCATCAGATTGCAGAATTATTTAGGTTTCATACCTCGAACTTAGATTTTCGTACACTACTTGCAACTCTTCTGGCTTGTACCTTACAATTTTCATAGCTGACATCGTCCTTATGAGCACGGTGTTCTTTTCAAATTATCGTTGTCTTAAGAATCTTTTGCTTAATGAGATTGCTCATCCATTTCATTCCTACCCTGTTTCCAACTCTACAGAACATTTCAATATTGCATTATTTAAGTATTTCTTAAATGCTTCTCATTCACGGTTAATATTTTTCCCATCCAGCAACCGATACCATTGCACTGAACTTAGTATACTCCTCAGTTGGTCATAATTTCCTCCTTTGTAGTTCAGCATACAATTTTTTATGAATGGAACATTTATGTGCTTGCCACCTCCCAGGTCACTCCAATATGATCACTGCCACCAAAGGAGGAAAACAGGTTTAACATTCTTTTAACTCGAGTTCCTCCTGTCACATGATGACTGAGGAAGTTGTCTGGCAACAGCTCAATAAATTCGGTTTCATTCTTCTCATAAGATTTATGCACTACACTATCAATATTCCGATAATTAGTCCCCTGTGATCATTCATTTAGTATCTATCTTGACTGATTTGTTAATGTGCATTTCGTCGTCCCCCAGAAACTGATCCACTGGTTCTGTATCTACACCCCATTCTACGTTTCATGTTATTCGATTCCACTAAACACCATACAGATTCAGACTTACATGGAAAATTGTTACTAGTATCCAAATATGAAAATATACCACTTTACACTCGATACCGGTTAGCATATCTTCCTCTGAGGGCCAGGTCTCAGTGCTGCCTACAGTGCGAGGCCATAGGATATTCACTAAGGCTACAAACGCTATGCTATCTCTCTATCCCTTCGTTCTTGTTACTCCTAGCGTTCATCTATAGACATAATAATCAGTACTTTAGTCTGTACTGACCCAGTTTTATAACTTGTAGACTTCTATTCGTATCTAATGTCTCACTTACACAGGTCCAATCGGAAGAAAACACAATCATCCATTTATTACTCACCTCCACGCTTACGCACATTTATATCATCGACATAGTTGCATGACTTTTTCGCTATTACGCATAAATTCTGACAATTCTGACCATCATGATCTAGCTACCGTGACTGTCCTTATTAGATCTGATATCAATAATTTCTCTAGACTTTCGATATATATTAAATGCATTGAGATGCAAGCCGTGCATCTTATAGAAATAAATCCATTCTTCCCTCAAACTCACCCTATACATCCAAAATCTAGCAATCTTTCCTTCTGCACAGGCTGCTCATCTAGTCATTTGTCATTATAATAATCTTCTCAATTCAGTACTATCGTATCCTGGTACTAACGGTTGTCCTTTTGAGAGAGTTTGGCTATTTATTAGTTCTTTGAATAAAGAAAATTTGTCAAACGTGACCGTTTTTGCGAAAATAAAAGAAATATCAGCTGACGAATATTCAACTATGAACCACTTACAATCTTACACTATACAAACATTCATTACACCAATGTGTAATTCTTCAAAAACAGAAATGTTCGCTATCGCTTATGTTTCAAAGCGTTTGATCCCCCCATCCGAAACTTCTGTTATAATTCCATTATCATTGCCGTGGCAATGGCGATAAAAAGCAGAGGACGAATCCATTTGACCAAAAAATATTTTCATATTTTCACCATCACCGCATTTTAAGGTTGTGACAATGCTGTTAGTGTTCGCTAGGGATAGTCACCTGATCTACATCAACTTTTATAGCGAGATTTATTTTTAAATATTTGCGTTACAATAAATTTAATAACTCTACTCGGTAAAAGATGAATTTCATCTTCCAGTGACTAGCTTACTGGAGGCCTGAAGTGGCTTCAAAATGTTTCATGAATTACCAGATAATATAAAAAATATGTAAAAATTAATAAAAATATAAAAATCGTTTTTTATACGTTTACAAACCTCTAAAGTGGGGAGGCACATAAAATAAAAAAAAAAACTTATGAACAATTAATAGTGATCACTTTCTCAAACTAATGGATTGGCATATGCAGTCTTAATAATTCGTATCTTACATTTTAAGATGCGAATGATTCGAAAATTTTGTGCACGTTCGACTGCGCGGTTCAGACTAATTGAATATAAAATTGATGCAAACAATTCGAAGCACGCAGTTCAAACGCCACTGTGTAGTCAATCAGACCTGACCGTAACGAGGGTCAGACGATGCATGCCAAGAAACACATTTTGTTTCTATCTTCCTTTAGAGCTTTTAGTTATGAAAAGCTAATGATAGAATAGATCTGCACTCATTTTCGACAATACGGCGATAAAAATATAAAAGCAAAAAAAAAAAAGGGAATCAGACGAAAATTGGATGGATGGAACTGATTTTTAACCGCTAATCTTCAGGCTAAAATTTCTGAAAAGTAAAAATTTTAGAACTCTTTAAGTTCATTACGCGTACATTTTCAGCAATAATTAAATTGAAAAGTTATAACGGACATATCCTTCTTCCTTTTCACTCATCTGTGATTTTAGATCATTTCAAATGTAGTAAAAATGTTGAGTCTTGTTTTAACCTAAATCGCTTTTTTTTTTGCTTTGCAGGTATTGCTGATCTTATTCATTCTGCTGCGCAACACATCACCGAAGCCACTGGAAAATGCGTAAAAATTGTTCCTCGTACTAATGAGATGGATTATGTCCATATCTATAGGGGTGAAGGGTAAGTTAAGGGTAACAGCATATTCTTCTTCCCTTTCAGTCATCTGTAATTTCAGCTAATTTAAAATGAAGTAAAAATGAAGGAGATTTATTTTAAAAGGTAACAGAAAATCACATTTTAAAGGTAAGATAAAATCACAGATTGGTTTAACATGCCTAGAATAAACCAATCATGGTTGATCGATTTATCCTTCACCAAAAAACTCGAAGCAAAAAAAAAAAAAAAAAGAAAAGAAAATCCAAATTATAAAAAAGGAGAATGATACTTTTACAAAAATAAAAATAAAAATAAAAATAAAAAAAATAAATATATTTAATGTTTAATATTGTTTAGCTGTATAGAGTTCCATATTTGCTTCTGGTTCAAACAATGATCGAAAATCTAATAAAAACATTTGAAGTAAAGAGTCTGGAAAATCCTAACCTTCTATCTTAATGACATCTCATCTTGTTGTAACATAAAACAAATAAATAAACAAATATTCGAACGTCTTTTCATTCTCCGAATAGAGAAGGCATGTTGAGTGCATTCCCACACATTGTAGATAAGGTCATGTTCCTAACCGTAATTAGTTTTGGTATGTGGGGAGTGGGGATAGATAGGTTGGTGTGGGTGTATTGGGCATGGCTATGTGTATTAATTTACAATGTTTAAAACTCAATTTTCTTCTCGAATCTGTGAGAATCTGCGTACTTGAAGCACAAAGATCGACTTAAAAACAAAACAGTGAGAAAGTGGTTCTCCCCCCACTGGGATTAGAATCGAACCTATAAGTCATTGTTCTGCAGATGTGTAGATGTAGCTCCTTCAAGTTAGTATGAGTAGAGACGGGTATATCATAAGATGATAGGAGAATAGTACATTTGTCATATACGTTAAGGGTATCGCAATAGAACTCGTCCACATACTACCTTTGTTGTGCGTAGCTTAACCAAAAGTCGTATGAATTTTGTTACACTATTAGCGAAGATGGGAAATTAATAAAGAAATGGATAAAGTAAGGAGTAAACCTGTGCATATTAAATATAAATTTAGCGGGATCAACCCAAACACCAAACTGGTAGTTTACGAAAGTAAGTTTGTTGAATTATCTGACCCTTACGCTGATGGGATTCATACACACATACACACAACGTTTCCCATAATTCATTAAATTTTGTGTTTTTGAAGTAATTAAACAAGTAATCGAACGAGCTATCATATTATAACTATGTTAATATTCTTCCCCCAGTAGTTTCCAGAATATTCTCCCACCTTTATGATATTTATGTTCGATGGAATGACAAATATGATACGTTAATTGGCTTGTAGTCATTACAATATTGGCAGCTTACTGTTAATTACTTAGGTTAATATATTTGTAGAAACTGAAAATCCAAATATTAGTTTTACCTGCTAGAAACCTATCTTACCTATTTTATCTATCAAGAAACATTTCAAGAATTAGAGAAGATTAGAAAGAAAATCATCAAAGATAAACAGGAGCATCAACATAATAATATTGATACTTTTATTTCTGTTTTGTTGGTATGTTGACTATCAACATGGTGGCATGCTTCGAGAGTTGTGGAAACGTAGTTAAAATTAACCGAAAGATTGGCAGGCACTCAGTACCGATTTGAATCCTATAGAGCAGTGCTTCCCAAACTTATGGATGCCAAGGCCCCCTTTGGAAAAATTAAAATATTTCACTGCCCTCCCCATCGAAAAGAAAAATCGTAATATAGACATATATTATTATATTTATTGTATTTATATTCAATACAATTTATATTCCAGATTTTGCGTTTTTAATTTTTTTGTGCTTCTTTATCAATACCTTTGAGATGAAACTTCTATGAATAAGCATATATTTACTAATATTCATTAAGCGCCGAAATAAGCAGGAAGCAAAATTTGTGAACCAACACCAATGTGTGATTTTTTCCATTAAAATATAAAAAAGAACAAAATAGAAATAATAACAATTAAATTAATAATTAATAAAAATTAAAAGTCACCTTTTAAGATTAAAAAAATTCTACTTAGTATTAAAACATGAAAAAAATTTTTCATTACTTCACAGCCCCACCTTCAACAAAACTTACGGCCCCCAAGGGGACCGCGGCCCACAGTTTTGGAAGCTCTGCTATAGAGTACTTTTGGGAAGAGATAAGACTGCTGTGATTGAGATCAAATGTCCACCTTTGCTAGTAATGGGTATTTAAGTAATGGGTCAAATTACCTGTATTCGTCTATCGATATTTAGTAGAAAGTCTATCAAAGAGTGACGTCTGTAATTCTAGTCAAAAGTGAGCGAACAATGGCTTGAACTGTGTGAAACAGTCCTATTTTTGAAATTCTTTTAAGTAGAGAAAGGAATTACGTACATATAACTACTGAAAAAAGAGAGTCAAAAGGCTTCACTTCGGCGATGCAAAATTATTCAAATTAAGTGGATATTGAATCCAACATTATTTCAAAGCCGAATAGAGAAAGTACAAGAGTTTCGTGCCGAATTTAGAAACTATAAAAGTTTTGGCGGATCCAAGCGTGAGCAAACCTTTCATGATATTGGCAAGTCGTGGTAAAGGTGGAGTAAGCACTGATCACTATCCTTAGTGTTTCCCATAAGGTAAAACACATCTCTTGGCGGACATGTACGATACATGGTGTGTTTTACATTATGGGAAATACTAAGGATAGTAATCAGAGCTTGCTTCATCTTTATCACGAGTTGCCAATATCATGAAAGGTTTGCTTACGTTGGATCCGCTGAATACGTACATATAATACTTTAGTACACAAAAATTCCACAGAGAGAATATTCTCTCTGTGGATTTTCCAAATAAATAAATAACAATTATTCTTTATTTCATTTGAAGCTGTTATTCGTTCGTCGGCGCCCATAAATCTGGTGCACAAGATCTCTCCTTGGGACAAGGTTGCGAATACTTGGGCATAGTCATCCACGAATTTTTACACGCTGTTGGCTTAATTCATGAACAGAGCAGATACGATCGTGATGACTATTTAACCATCAATTGGGATAACATTAAATCAGGTTTGTGACACTCCTGTGTTGTATTGTTCTTATTTATTTTATTATTTATTTATATTTTGTATTTAATTTTATATAATCCAGAAAGGCTGCTCTAGAGATCAAATATAGAACTTTTTCAAGCCCCTTAAAACCACACAAGCAAAATATTTGAATACGCCCTTGTAAATTTAGTGTTTTATTCGATTTTGCTTAACTTTTCTTTCTTAAACTCCTTAACAATATTTCAGTTAGTATAGGCATTTAAAGCATTAAAGCGTGTAATTTTTTTGTGTGTGTGTGTGTGTGTGCGTGTATGTTGTGTTAAGCTATGCAAATTACCTTACAACTACACAAATATGTTTGTGGTTATGTATTGTATAGTTGCTATGCAGGCTTATCTGCATATCAGCTTACCATCTCTGCTTGCTATTACTCCGTGGGTAAAAAAAAAGAACAAAAAATAAAATAAAATAAAATAAAAAGGTAAACGAATGATTTCTGCTTGGTTTCACTGCACATCATGGGGTGCTGTCTCCCATTCAAGCCTCAGAGAAGGGAGGGAGGGAGGGAGGTAGAGTGAGTTTCTCATGTCTAGTTTCCTGTATTTAGTACACTCAACCCATCCAAGCATACACACAACTGACAGACGCTGAGATGTGATTAACTCATCACATGAGAGCATTTCAGTTATGAAACCATACGACTTGGGCGTGACACCATTTAGCCTAACAGAAAGTAAAATACGAAGATTGAAACTGCTTCAAAAAGTTTCATTAATGAGTCAGCGCAGTGTGGTCAGGAGTCTTATGCCTATTGCTTTATCTTTTACAGGAATGCATGTTTTTAGGTTGTTTTGCGCATATGCTGTCTGCATGTAACATTTTTAAATGTAGATATAAATTTGATTGCTATTTGGTACTTGAATCTCCTTAGTACTAATATTTCTTACTTTGGCCTTTCTCTTTTGCAGCCAAGCTGCCGTCTTTGATCTCTATGGCAGTTTGGGATCTTAATCTCTTGACAACTGAACGTTGATTGTGAAATTCTTCACCATCCACCAAAACTTTAACTAATTGAGAGAGAAAGAGAGAGAGAGAGAGAGAGGGGGGGGGATCCTGAATCTTATAAGACAACCACGTGATTCTGCTGGACAAATCACCGATTTCTAATGAAATTGTAGCCTAACGTGAGAGTGTGTAAATGTAGCGAGCTTGTAATTAAAGAAGTGGCTCTAAACCGATAGTACTTTTTTTTCCCCTTCTGTTAGAGTTGTATATCGCCGATCAAATGGTAATTAATTATCACTTTTTTTTTTTTTTTTTTCAGGAATGATCCACGTGTTCGAAAAGTCCAATAGGTGGCAAACTCTTTTGATTAACAATTTCGACTATAATTCCATAATGATATACGGTGAGTACGCTTTCTCAATAGCCCCTGGTGAGTTGAAAACAATGGTGCCCAAGACACCTGGGGTCACACTCGCGGAGCCATCTACGAAAAGTTCAATGACACAATCAGATATAGAAAGAGTGAAACATGCTTATCATTGTGCATAAAAACAAAACATGCGTTATTTGTTTCAACAGCAGATAAATAAATAAATAAATTCAAGCAGGAGATATTACTAGCTCTTATTTATTTATTTTGTTTTTTCGTTTTTTTTGTTACTGAGATATACGAACAATATGATGAGCCACAAATAAGACTTCAATATACTGCAATGATCCAAGTTCATACTTCAAATGATAATATTGCCAAAAGATGTTTATTTTTAATTTAATGTTTATACATAATGTGTAATAACAAATATTGCTTTATCATTCTTTGATTTTTGTTTAAACAGAGCTAGAATAAAATCCATCGCCTATTTAAACAAAATTTTAATGCTATAGAGAAAAACCAGCAAGTTTTGCGTTAATTAGCGAGCAACGAATGCCCATGCAGAACTTTACTCAAATATACTGATCACAGAACTCACTTGATAACAACATAATCTTAGATATACATAAACAAGATTCGAACGTATCCCTTCTATGTATATCTATATCTTTCGATTTTTAAAGATTTGAATGTTTCCGCAAATGGAAACAACCAAAGCATAAAAAATCGAATATAAGAAAACAAGCAACCACCTTACAGTGAAGATAAAAATGCAAAAAACAACAAAAAAAACTAATATAGAAAAAATTAGCCTCTGCGAAAGATATTGTGAATCAAATCCATCATCTGATTTCGTGTTCCCAACAATAACAGATGCAGTGCTCCCTCTAATCCCGAAATTTAAGGACTAGGAAACAATGGCCTCAGACTCATAGATAATTAAACGACTTGTAGCTAGTGCGTGTGTGTGTGTCCCATCAAAAAAAATTACTAAATGAAATCTTTGAAACTGGAAATATATCTAGCATGTCGATGACTACCTTCAATCACATCTATATACAAACCTGGGAAAAGAATTCAATCAGTGAATTAAGGAGCTTAAACTCAAACATATGAAGAAAATTCCGTATTCTATAAGCACGATATTGTTTCCAGAAAAGTATGGGAACAATTCTCTTGGACGATTTTAGTTCCAAATCACACAATCTTTAATAAAATTGTCACGGTTTTCTTTATGGAACTGTCTAAAGCGCTCGACACACTCAAGCAGAAACTACCAGAAAAGCAAAGAGATGTGGGCAAGGTCATCGTAACACACTAAGCAACTGTTCAGCACTTCAGTGTCCAAAAGCACTGTCTCTAAGGCAATGCCTAGGGACAGTGCTTTAAAACGGCGACAAACGGGCTACATTGTATCTCGACCATAAAAACTATTTCTTATAGTTTTTTATTTTAATTTTAAAATGTAAAATACATTTGAATGTGAGAATAGGCGATTTTCCGCACACTTAGTCAAGATATTACCTTCAAAGCAGAAAACATATCACACTTATTGGATTAATCTGCAATAGAGAGAGAGAGAGAGAGAGGGACGGAGGGAGGGAGAGGAGAGGAAGTTACCGGTAACCTGTGCAGTCCAAGAGGGACCACTTCTCTTCGGCATACATATTCATGATGTTAATCAGCTACCTCGTAGCGGAAATTCTTCCAATAGACAGATGACGCAGCTATAGTATCCATCCATAATAATGCAAGTATAGCCCAAAAACATGCGATACCACCATCTGGTCATTAACTGGCTTACCAAACAACTCCATACACCTAAACTCTGATACAATAACATTAATGATAGATTCGCTGAGTGAACTACATGTACTCTCCACTGGATCAGACAGTTTTATTTGATATCAGGTTGGATCTCCTTTAGCCTGAATTACAGCTCATGTGCCGTTTGGTATAGATTCCAGATGTTGGATTGCATGTACGTCTACAATATACCAGGCAGTCACCAGACATCCTTTATCTGGCTCAGATTTGACTAAAGAGGGCTTTGCTCCCAATCTGTTTTTCTAACATGTCCCATACATCCTCAATGGGATCAGATCCGGGCTTGTTGCGGCCATGGAAAGATGGTGTAAGTCACTATCATGCTCGATGAACCACTGCTGAACAATTATTGTGCGATGGGAAGTAGGATTGTCCTCCATGAAAGAACTGTCACCTGCTGGATAAAAATCAGAATTTCAGGATTGACTCGATGGGTAACACTTGGAGGACATCCGACCTACCAACAATATTAAGGAAACTCGTTCCCCACCAACAGACATACCCCACACCATGACACTACCTCCAGGATCTGGAGTGTGTTTACAAGTCAAGCTAGGTTCATTGCTTCATGGAGCTCCCACCAAACACTGTCTACCGTCGGTACAAAACAAGGTGTGCAATCATTTGGCGCATGACACCAAAACAGTACTGACTGTTTTGGCCTTCCAGAACAAAGTCCATTTAAACAATTCCACGAAGGTCGAAGATAATAAACAGCATTGTTTTGACTCGAGAGTTCTGAGACAAAGCTTTGCGATTCTCTCTCTAAAATTACGCTAAGCACAACTCTGTCTCAAATTATACTCAAACAGGATATTAGATCCAGCATTATTTCAAAGTCAGTTTAATATCCTCTTTGCTTATGTAATTTTGCATCGCCGAACTGAAGCCTTTTGGCTCTATTGCGAAGTGTGCTCATTAGAAAGAACACACTCTGGAATCTAAAGTTTAAAATGATATACTCTCTTGCCCAGTTCTATTTACAGTACGTCATTTTAAAAAAATCTGTCTGGTTATCTGAAATTAACTGTGTATCGGTTTGCAGACAACAGTGCACTACTAACAATCCACAGAGACATCAAAACATGAAAATAAACAAGGATTCAGTCAAATAAAGAGTACAAAATCCAAATGCTCTCAGTGGAAAGAACCTAACAAGTACGGCACCACCCGGATAGTAAGACAATATTCGACTAAAAATTTACTTTTATTTTCTGAAGGATGAACAATCGATATCCCTTCTCTCTCTCTCTCTCTCTCTCTCTCTCTCTCTCTCTCTCTCTCTCTCTCTCTCTCTCTCTCTCTCTCTCTTTGTTTTCTTCTGTAATGTTTCTCGTAGGACTTCAGAGAAGTTTTCAATTTCTTCCCTGTCAGCTGTTGAAGTCAGTGATGACTACTATTATTTTTTATTCTTACTGATTCTACTATTTTTAATTTTAGTGTTCCTCGTCGCGCAGAATGGACTGTGCAAGAAACAATATTTTTAGTTAGCCTTTCTTTTATGATTAAGCCAATTCCTTCAACCCATGTAGCGTTATCTGAAGTTCCCAGGAAGATTTCGTTGCCACTGTTCCATTTCGCTGTTAATTCAGAGCTTCTTCGGGTTTCACAAATAACAAATACATCAAACTTTACATTTTGCAGTTCTCGAAGCAGGAAATCAAAAATGGGAGTGTGAAGACAAAGTTTGAGTATTGAAAGAGTCAATAAATAGGGTCGAATTTCCAGATGGTGGTCCCTTTCTCTACAAGAAATAGTGTGATATAAAGGGGGAGGGGGAAACGTATAAAATCGATGAGAGTTCCAGATGCCAATTCTGTTCTTTCCCTGTAATGTTGCGAAATGTTGGTGTCAGACACCATTTCCTTAGGAATTGTTCTTCTTCCACCACGTATCTATCCTTGCTCCGAGAATCGAGGAATTAATTGACGAAACAGTTGCTAATACGAATTATATATGAAATTGGTTTTCCCTCAGTGAGGAGATATTTCTTTTAAATCTTCCATAAATAAACTAACATCTTTTTAAACCTTTTTCGAATACATCTGTTGAGTTATAGTTGCATGTTTCTTCAGGTCGCACTTTTAATTATAAATCTGATTTTGTTCAAGAAATGTTTACTTTCTTTTCTACGTTAAATCGTAGATGGCAGGTTTATTTTCAATTATAAACATCAAATATCGTTTATACATTAGCAGATAATATTAAAAGAGGCATCCATGCAAATGCAGACAGAAAGGAGTTCTATTAAAATCAAATACATACCTCGGAAAATTTTAAACTTGCTTACTGTGATAGTTTAGAGGGAAAATGACAGATGCGTCAGACTATTTCAAAGATAAGTAAAAAATAACAACTACTGTATCTTAAAACTGTTTGTCTGAGGTACAGGAAGAAACTGTGCCACTTGATAAGTAGAAAATGGGAGCTACAAGCACTGACGGCTGGTTTCTAAGGAGACCAAGTCAGATGTCGAAGTTCATGTATTTTCTGATAATCAGAAATCTTTGAGAAAAAGATTGTTTTCGAATAAATGTATAATAGAAACTTGAGAATAATTCATCGTTTACTGACTTTCTTTGTACAAATCGAACCGTGTAAATAATCATGGCATCAAAACAAAGCAAGAAACTCTTACTTGCCTATTTGCAAGAATGATGCTCAAGGTAACGAATTATAATCAGAATATTAATAACTGAAACACTGTTTCGAGTCTAAAAAGCCCATAGCAAATATGTACTTAGAAATGATCGTAGATGAAGTACAACGAACCTTCCCTAACTGGAAAATGTTTTTTTTTCTTTTTCGGATGTTTCTGTGAGTGGAGGGTAAAGAAATGTACTGGATAAGGTTCCCTTGAAAGAAAGAAAAGAATTATTTTAATCTACTGGTGAACAGATTAAAATGTTTATCTATGTTGAACGCTAAATGAAAATTATTCTGCCAGTTTGACGCTTTTGGAATTTAAAAGTTCTAGGGTTGTGAGTAATCTGTAGTTGTTGTTTTTTTTTTAATTAAATTACTATAATTACCACTCTCGTTCACTTTAGAATTATTTTTTTAAAACGTACAAAAATAGTCAATTTTGTTTCGACTTTCAATTTTAAATTTCTATATTGAATTCTGCCGGCTTGGTTGGCCGAGTGGTTTAGGGGATCCGTTTTCCAGTTAAGAGGAAGGTGGTTTGAATCCTGCCCAAAGCATGGATGTTTGTGATTGTTTTTCGCCTTCATACGTTCATTTATACAAAATATGTACACTTCCCAAGATGGACTTGGTCATCATGAGAGAAGTGGATCGAATCCTTCCTCAATGGGAAAAGCCTTCACCTGTAGTAGGGTGAAAAGTCAGGTTAATCATCATCATCATCATCATCATCATCATCATCATCACTTCGAATTCCAATAATTGCAATTGTGATCTAATAACAAATAGAACAAATGCTGGTATTGCCCATTTAACAAACGGGAGAATATTGTGACACAGCTAATAATAACATATTTTTAAATCGCTTTTAATTTATTATTTATCACACAAATATTTACACATATATTTGTATGACTTCTTTCACTGCTAATCCTCATATTCGTTAAACTTTTTTGCGATTTGTTCGTTCTGCTAATTGAAAGGGTCATATCAAAAAACAAGCTTTTAGTTTTGTTTTTCCTCGGGTAAAATGGGTTGCGTTGTTAAATTATCTCCTGAAATGTTGATGGGATCTCTTTGTTCTCCAAACAGACATTTCCATTCTTTATCTTTTGCATTGACTTTCGCTGTACTTGTTCTGGTTAAATTAGTTCATACAAGTTAATAACATCGTTAAGAACTTGAACAACCTCTTCTAGTTAATTTAAATATTCCTTTCAGTTAAAGGATTTTTATCTCATTAATAGGACCTCTTCATAATCCGATGGAAAATCCTGATCTCTATCAAGGCGATGTTATGGGAATGGACACTCCTGAGGTAGGATCCGATGTTTCATTTCATATAAGACTAGTGCTGTTTTTCTGGCGTAACGCACCGGAACGGCGTTCCGACACCTAATTTTTTTGCAGTTTTTTCAATTTTGATAACGAAGATGTTGAGCTAGCACTTTGGGCTCCTGTGCTTGACGAGAAACATTGGCCTGAAGATATTGATGCTCTGCTAACATTCGGAGAGGCGGAAATTAGAAATTTGTCAACCAGAATGCAAACTAAATGAAAGAGAAAGAATGCCTGGATTCGGCGAATACATTCTCGATAAGTCATACTCAGAAAAACGGTTGCTTTTGGTACACGCTCTGAATACCATTCCCATTTCATCAAGTGAATGCGAACTCAGATTTTCGAAGATTTAATTATCACCCCAACAAGAGCTTCGTTGAAGGCTAAAACAGTTTCGGCACTTTTATTCATCAAACCCGTTGGACCACCTTCAACACTTTTCGATCCTTCAACGTATGTTGATTTGGATTACTTAGAGGACGACATTCGGCCTTAGATATTAAGAGCAAAGAAAGGAGTCGAAATGATTTGTTCGACGAGAATTGGACAAAACTTTGGAAAACACTATGAACTTCTCTTAAATTATATAATTTATTTTTATATTTGGTCTTAGGTTGTATATTTTAATTTGTTTGTTTAATTTTACATTTGATCAGGTCTAAAATAAAAAATACTGAAGATAAATTATATTTAATTCATTTATGCGACTCCGTAACAGCAACAGCTGCTTTCTATTTCATTTAAATTAAGATATGAATATTATTGTCTTTAATAAAAAGCTTAACAAGGTGTGAGTTCCATCACCTTTTTTTTCTAGAAAAAAAGCACTGGATAAAACTTTAGAATTTAATTGACATCGAATTTATCCCAGTCATAAACAAGAATTCTGACAGCCGCATTTTGTCACTTGAAACTAATCTCTGATACTTAATCTTCATTATATTTCAGGAACGCAATGCCATTAATAATCTCTACTTGCTATGGACTGAAGGAAAACTTCCGTATGTCATCGATATATGGATGAGCCAATTCTTATTTTTATAACTGATTTATATTTTAAGTTGCATTTATTTATATTCATTCAAAAAATAATAAAAATAAAACCGCCTCCTCTTTATATCTGTCAGTCAGCCATCCTGTTATCCACTATAATGTATAATAAGGCAAAAGTATACCATCCAACTTGTGCACTTAGCAAAGTCCAAAAGTAGCATGCTCTAACCTTCCTTCTCCCCATGTATGATCGACCATAATATTATTACAATTTGTGTGCAGAGAAGATCATGTAAATCCTCGCTGTTCTTCACAAGGTATGGATTCACTGTTAACCCATTTCTGTATGCAAGCTCTTGCTAACTTTTTCGCCACCGCTCCAGATATACTGATAAGTTGACAGTTGCAGTGGTGCACCCAGTGGGGCCCATGAGTCCATGGCCCCCAAAAGAAAAAGGAAAAAAACACTAGAATATTTTCCTAAAATCTTTTCCTAATTAAAATTCATTTTTTTATTCATGTTGTGTCGTGTCTTCTATTTCTATGCTATTTATGAATTAGCAGTCACATAAGGTGGGAATAGATGGGAATTCCGAGCTTTCGGAAATCACGGGCGCTGTGAACGCAAGGCAAACGAGGTAGTGCTCGGAAGGACCGAACTCTATTTCGTTCGCCCGAGCCGGGCCAGAGGAGATCACGGGTATCATGTATTGGTGATCACTACAGATGCTCAGTCATAGCTGGTGTGCAAGGCGTACCAAATCGTCTACTCAACTCGTGTCCCGCTCCCAAAAGATTAAATCCTGAGCTCGCTACTGGACAGTTGGATGCATCAAAACAGGGATGCATACATTCCGTGTTTTGGACTCAAGTTATGCGGTCTGGTCAAAGGCATAAACAATCAGCTGAACATTCTAATAGCACAAATCTATGCAACCGCGATATTTCCTCTTCCTCATACACCTCAGTTTCTTCATCCATCGAGCTTAACGTTGCATACACCAGGCTGATGGCTCCTAGTAAAATGGACACTCAGCTGAACCATCTATTCTGCATTTATTACCCCATGATATGTGCATTCAATAAAGTTATTTTTGACACACATTATTTTACTTCCAACATAATGATGGAATTGTTTTGGACTGTCATCAGACTGGAGAACTGGTTAGGTTTCATTTTCATAGCTGACATCGTCCTCATTAGCAGGGTGTTCCTTCCACATTATCTTTTCCTTAAGAATCTCTTCCGTAGTAAGATTGCACATCCATTTCACTCCTATCCTGTTTTCGAAGCCTATGGAAAATTCCGATATTGCATTACTGAAGTATTTCTTAAATGCTTCTCATTCACTGTTAATATTCCTCCAGTTCAGCAACCGATCCGATTCCACTGAACTCAGTATTCTCCTCCGTTCGTCATAATTTCCTGCTTTGTAGTTCAGCATACAATTTTTTCTGAATGGAACATTTATGTGCTTGCCACGTCCCAGGTCACTCCAGTATGATCACTGTGATCAAGGAAGGCAAAACAGTCACGCCTCATTGAACCCCCCACCCAACCTCTAACAGGATTAACATTCTTTTGAGTCGAGTTTCTTCTGTCACATGATGGTTGAGAAAGTAATCTGGACCAGCTGAATTGATGTTATTCGATTCTACCAATCAGCATACAGATTGAGACTGTTGCATGGAAAGTTGTTACTAATATCCAACTATGACTTTCAACCCAAACTGCACTCAAATCATCCGACATCATTAACAATACCCCCCCCCTATCATATTCTGTCTGTGTTTTCTAAAAAAAAAAATACAGTACCCTTTAAACTTCATACCGGTTAGCATATCTTCCTCTGAGAGCCAGGTCTCAGTGCTGCCTACAGTGCGAGACCAGAGGATATTCACTAAGGCTACAAACGCTATCCCTTCGTTCCTTTTACTCCTGGCATTCATCTATAGACATAATAATCAGTACTTTAGTCTGTACTGACCCAGTTGGATCACTTGTAGACCTCTATTCGTATCTAACGTCTCACTTACACAAGTCCCATCGGAGGAACACACACTCATCCATTTATCATACTCACCTCCACGATTACGCACATTTGTATCATCGACACAGTCGCATGATTTTGTCGCTATTATGCATCAATTCCGACAATTCTTACCATGATGATCTCGCTTCCCTGACTCTCCGTATTAGATGTCATATCCATAATTTCTCTAGATATACTAAACGCATTGAATTTGAAAGTGTCGCAATGAAGATTTCATTTCGATACAAGCACTGTCTTGATATTGGAAAGAAATCTAAAAAAACTTATAGGCGAATAGTTAACGTGTAGCTAAATATATCTCTGACTTTTCAAACTAAGAATTAAAAGTAGAGTTTCTGCGCATGATTGATTTACGTGTATAAAGGAAAGGATAAATTTTACGCAATAAACAGCATATGTAAAATAAAATATCAAGTATGTGTGAGATATGATGTGGGCGATAGTATACATTTTAATACATCATTTTTTATTTTAAATATAGTTGCTTTGATCTGGAACTAGAAGATTCTTCTGAGCCAAAATGAGCAGCCCAATTTCACGAACATGAAAAAAAAAAAAATAATATTAAAGAAACGTTTCTTCAAACATTAATCTCTAAACAATCTCCATAATCAAAAATCGTAATGTAAATCGTCAGCTTTCTATGGATAATAATATCGTTATTTGCATTCCATTTATTACTTTTGTCAGATGAATCGTTATAAATCTAAATGGCTAATTATTAATTTTTTATTCCAATCGAAACCTAAATTCTTCCTTTGTTGTTGCACATAACAGTACAGTGCGGGAGTGACAACAGTAAAAATAACTTTCTCTGAACGTATCCGGTTGATATGTTGTTTGTGGTTAAGGTTTAATTATAGTTTGCAGCGATTTAAACATATAGATGTGTAAACATTCGGATGCATTAACAGGGCTCATAAATCGAAAAAATGGGATTTTTTCCCATCATCATACAGTGATGGGAAGAAAAAGAAAAAAACGGAAGAATCTAATAACAATGATTTTTTGAAAAGCAATTGACAAGAGTTATTTTTTAATCTGTTATATAACAACAAACATTCACAGAAATACTGGAAAAAGTTAAATCAGATAAGTTGGTAACATCATTAATAGCGAATCTTGCCTTCCAAGGTTTATTGCTATTATTTATTTATATTTTATTTGATTATTATTATTATTACGTGACACCTCCAGGGAGTCCAAAGACTCATCGAGGGAGGGCACTTACTCTAATTCAATAAATACATCCCATCCTCTCTACCACTACTTAATTATCTAACTACGATACTATTGCTATCAACGTCATCTATCGCTCACCATCATCAACAACAGTATTTTTTGTCTGTAAATTGCATGTGTTCTGGAGGACGATTTGTCTGTATGCGGGATGAAAAACCTGAGTTCCCGCAGGAAAAACTCTGCTACCAACGTACGAGATCAGCTAACTCTCCTTCAACTGAAAAACCCATATAAAGATTTCTCTCATCACAACGAGGGTCGATCCCAGGTTTTTTCCAATCGAAGGACACAATGTACCGTCGTTCTTCCAATTGCAGTACGGTGCAATACACAAAACAGCAAAAAAAGCTTAATCTTAAACTAATTAAACCTTAACCACAGCTTTATACAGAAAGCAACAGAAAAATGTCTAGGGGAAAAAAAGAAATGAAAAAGAAAATCAGGACCCAGAATATGGAGGGATGAAATCAATATGAATACAGAATAATTGAAGATAAAAAAAAAACAAAACCGCATACATTAAATGACTTACTACAGGAAAACTGGAAATACGAACTGAAATATGAAGGGGAAACAGCTATAGCAAAGTGAGTAAGTGAGTAAGAGAGAGAGAGAGAGAGAGAGAGAGAGAGAGAGAGAGAGAAGAAATCTTCGCAGAAATAAAGTTAGAGTAATTATATTATAAAAAATAAATTTAAAAAAAATCCCCTAATACGTTTTTATTCCTAAAGGAAGTAAGCGGTGCTTACTAAATTCAGTCTTAATTAGCTTTTTGAAGACAGGTTGGCAGTCAGCCTCCATCCTTCTGCCTTCATTAAAAGTGAGCTCAAGCCATCAATAAATCAAGGCTTTCAGAAGGACGAGCAGCATAGAAAACTGCCATCATTTAGTGGCCTTAAACAATATCACTCGTGTTATTATTTGTAATCGTGCGAGTTCCAAGGCTGGTTTTTATTTATTTTTTTTAATTTTTTTTTTTTTTTTTGTAGTGCGGCATTAATTTATTTATAACCCCAGATTTTTTAGATAAAAAGATCTGACTTTCCATTTTCATAGTCGACTAATTTGGTAAATGATCGAAGAAAGGCTTAGAAAAAGTTCTGTTTTCCGTCGGCGGGTAGCGTTATAGTAGGAAACATCACTTCCACAGGGCAAATATTATATTAATAAATTATAATTAGAAATTTATGAAGTATAACCCAAAAGAGACGGGGAGATAAATGGCCAACAATGGAGAGATTATTATTCTAAACTCCAACAAGGAAATAATCAAAACGAGATCGTTTATCATATGTTATTGCTATGACTTCACACATCCAAGGAGTCCGAAGACCCATCGAGGGAGGGGATTCTATTTTACCACGCACAACTCACCGTTCCTACTTACTTAAGCGATCAAATTTATTGTCTCTAAGTTGCGTATGCATGCAGGACGGAAAAAAAAAAATAAAATAAACCTTGCTACTTCCGTATGAGATCGGCTAACTCACCTGTAACAGAAAAAAGTCCACAGAAAGATTTTTATTGTCATGACGAGAAGCAAACTCAAATCCTTTTTTGAGGTCGAGGGGATCGTGTGCCATCGTTCTTTCAACGGGGAGACGGAGGCGCTTTTTTTAGAAATATAACTGATAAAATACGCTTCCAAATAATAAAACATTTGGCGAATTGAAAAAGAAATTAAAAAGAAAATCACCAGGAGACACATGCAGGACATAAATTTAACCCGAGATTTCTTACATAAATAAATAAATAATGCAACTATAATTTCTTTTCCCTTTTTTTTTTTTAGTATTATTAAAAGAAATGATTACAAGCAGTCCTCAGTTTACGACGGTTCAATTTACGCCGATTCACAATAACGCGGGGTGCCTGCGCGTGCTTTCTTACTGTGGTGTGGTCGGAGTGAGAAACGACGCTAGCAGGCACTCTAGTGGTTCAGTGTTTACCGAGCTACTACGACGTATATGTATCAAACCGGGTTTTACTGTCGAATCTACCTAATTGTTCTATTTATTTATTTCTTTTTTTACATACATACGTATTTAAATTGATAAAGTACGTAATTATATGTCATGTCTGATAAAAGGTGTACAGAAAAGTTAGCAGAACTTGGTGTTAAGAAGGCCCAGAAATCAATCACACTTGAAAAAATGATGGAGGGGATTCGAAGAATGGAAGATGGGCAGACACGTGCTAATGTCTGTAGAAATATGAACTTACCTCCACCGACTGTTACTACAATTATGAAAAATGCAGATAGAATAAAACAGTCTGCGCAACAATCTACGGCAGCGCTAAATGCAAAACATGTACATTATAGCAGGGGTAAACTTTTTTTATTTTTTCAGGGGTAAAAAATAAAAAAAAAATATTTTTTTCATTATCATTATCATTATGGGTGGAAGACATCATCATCAAATTCCTGCGATGTACCCTCGAAGGGGTGTACAGGATATAATAGTACTAAATGAAAAATTTACATTATTACTAACTTCCTATCTACAATTTTCCTCCAAATCAGTCTGTCTCTTGTCAAGACTCCAACATTATCAGATCTTATATTTCTATCGTCTAAAGAACTTTGCACCGTATCAATCCACCTATATCTTGGTCTTCCTCTGGGTCGTTTTCTTGCCAATCTGGCAGAGAACACTTGTTTTGCTAATCTTTCCTCACCCATTCTGTTTAAGTGACCATACCATCTGAGATTAGCTCTGCTAACGCATTCCTGGATGCTGACAATGTCAAGTTCTTTCCTAATATCCTCGTTTTTAATATGATATTGCCATTGATGCCATCTGTTCACGCCTCTAATCTTTCTCAGGACTCTCATATCTGCGGTCTCTAGTCTTTGGTCAAGTGTTTTACTTCTGACCCAGCTCTCAGATCCATAAGTTAAAACTGGTTTGAACACTGTCTTGTATACAGCTAATTTGGTGTTCCGACTAATTTCTCTCTTATTCCATATGAATTTATTCAATTGACTTCCTACCATACCAGCTTTGCTGATTCTGTTGTCTATTTCTATATTGAATTTACCATCTTCACTAAAAATCGTGCCTAAGTAGCTGAAATGTTTTACTTGTTCCACAGGTTCTCCATTCACAACACAGTTGACATTTTCAATGATTCTGCCTATTTTCATTGTCTTTGTCTTTTTATTGCTGACCTTCATACCATATCTATTACAACAGTTATTCAATTTATTCAGAGAATCTTGCAGACTTGTAGCGGATTTATTTAGAAGTATAACATCATCCGCATAAAGCAAAGAGCTGACATTAACATCTCCAATTTTGATATCATGTTTAATACCACTTTCCTTCATATTGTGATCCATATAGATAACGAATAACAGAGGGGATAATGTACATCCTTGTCTCACACCAGATTTAACATTAAACCATCTTCCTGTACTTTCTTCAGTTCTAACTGCTGACTTACAACTCAAATAAAGTCTAAGTATTGCTTGATATAATGCCCCATTGACGCCATATAACTGTAGCATATTGAATAACTTCTCTTTTGGCACCTTGTCATATACCTTTTGTAGATCGACAAAACTTAAATACAGATCTTTGCTATATTCCCATGCTTTCTCGACTATTTGTCGTAAAGTGAAGATCTGATCCTGACAGCCTCTATTTGGCCTGAATCCAGCTTGTTCTTCACCCAGCTTTTCTTCCACAATTCTTCTCAATCGTTTCTCAAGTATACTTGCATAGATCTTGCCAGGAACACTCAGTAGGGAAATACCTCTGTAATTCTCACATTCAGTTTTATTTCCCTTTTTATATATGGGTACTATGAGAGCTCTACTCCAGTCATCGGGAATTCGTCCCTCTGTCCAGGCTTTCTGAACTATGCAGTGCAGCCACTGTAAGACTCTTATACCACCATACTTCAGCATTTCTGGTCGAATATCATCTACTCCTGCTGCCTTTCCACATTTCAAGCCTTTGATGGCTTTTTCTACTTCAAGTATGGATATGTATTCCTGACTGTATGCCTGGTCAGTGTTATTTATCACTGTGCTGTCATCACTGCTTGTTTCATTTAGCAATTTTTCGAAGTAATTACTACATACTTCAAGGATATCTTTTTCTCCTGTTTTCATTTCACCTTTATCATCTCTAACTCCTTTTACAGCACTCTTTCCTCCATTCCTAAGCTTCTTCAACAACCTCCAGAATATTTTGCCACCTTCTTGATATTTATTTTCTATATTCTTGCCAAAGTCCTCCCATGACTTTTGTTTAGCTAGTTTTACACAGTGTTTAGCATTCTTGCATTTGTCTCTATATTCTCTAAGAGCACAAGCTGACTTATTTGACAGGAACTTTTGATATGCTTTCTTCTTTTCCTTCACTGCCTCTTTAACTTCCTGTGTCCACCAGGGAGTTCTGATTTTTTTATCCTTGCAGCCAACCTCACCACATGCCTCTCTTGTGGAATCAATCAATGTTTTCTTCAGAGTTTGCCACTGAATCTCCAAGGTTTGATTCCTGTTCTCAAACTCTTTTATTTTTTCTTCAATAATCTTGGTGTATTTTAGTCTACAGTTCACATCTGAGAGCTGCTCAACTTTTATTCGCTTTAAAACTTTCTTACATGTTATTCTTTTCAATATGAAATTCAGTTTTATCCTGCTCAAGACTAAATAATGATCACTTCCAATTTCCAATCCTCTGTACACTCTGGTGTCCTGCACCAGGGAGAAAACATCACTATCAACAATAACATAGTCAATGAGACTTTTCTTATTCCTTTCCTCTTCTCTCCATGTGAATTTGTGCACATTTGTATGTTGGAACATGGTGTTAGTAATAACCAGTCCATGTCCTGAGCAGAAATCCAACAAATATTTGCCATTATTATTAGCTTTGCTCATTTCTCCAAATTTTCCCAAAATATTTTTGTATGTCTCACAATCATTTCCTACTCTGCTGTTTAGATCCCCAACAAGGACCAACTTTTCCTTTTTCATTGTGTCAGTCGCTTTTTCTAAAGCCTCAAAAAATTCCTCCACTTCTACCTTAGTAGAACCTTCTGTGGGACCATAGGCACAAATAAGTCTGATTGTCCAGTTCCCCATTCTCATATTGCCCACATCACTCTACTTGATGTGGGCCTGCCATTCAAGAAGATTGCCCACATCGCTCTACTTGAAACTGCCTGCCATTCAAGAAGATGTGCCTAGTATTTTGTGTTGACGATTTGAATCAGAAAAGCATTCCTCTGACGCAGGCTGTTATAACTGAGAAAGCAAAAACACAATTCTTGAGGATCTTAAAAAGACAGATGGAGGCGAAGAAACATTTTTAGGAAGCAAAGGTTGGTTCATGAGATTTAAGTCTCAAAGTAAGTGCCACAGTGTCAAATTATGTGGTGAGGCGGCAAGTGCGAATGTTGCGGCAGCGGCTGCTTTTCCTAAAGAATTTCAAGACTGTCTAGAACAAGGAAGTTATCCTATTGATCTCATTTTTAAAGTTGATGAGACTGGACTCTACTAGAAAAAATTGCCATCACGCACCTTCATTTCCTGTGAAAACGTTCCGCTCCAGGTTTTCAAGCTGAAAAAGATCGACTTCCGCATTTCTTGGGTGCAAATGTCTCCGGAACCTTGAAGCTTAAACCATTCACAGACACCACTTCAAGGGTCTAAAAGCCATGCTGCCAGTCTATTGGAAACGGAACAAGAAAGCTTGGGTTACACAAGACGTTTTTATAGATTAATACACAAATTAAGTTTTTCCTAGCGTGCTTCGCTTCTGTAAAGAAAATGATTTGCCAGCCAAGGCATTGCTTCTCTTGGATAATGCCCCTGGACATCCTCGAAACCTTGCTGAAGTAAGAATACCATTGGCTGTACAGGTTGTTTATATGCCCAACATCGCTTTTGTAACCGATGGATCAGGGAATTATATCAATCTTCAAAGCCTGTTTGATGATTGATAAATGATACCTCGGTATAACATTCATGGAAATGGTAAGAGTCTTGGACACTTCAACAAAAACTATTAAAGCCTATTGGCGGTCATTCGATATTTTGAAGGGCATTAACATCGAGGCAGCTTGGAACGACGTGTCAGCAAAGTGTTTAAAAAGAGCATGGCGAAAACGTCTTCCAGCATTTATGCAGACTTCGAGGAATTAGAGCAAGAGGAGAATGCTATTGAAGATGCTACCAAGCTTGCGCGAGAGGTAGGATTGGACGGTATTACAGCTGAAGATGTGACAGAAGTCTTAGAGAGCCATGATAAACCGCTTTCCAATGAAGACTTAAAAGAATTAGCCGAACTATTAAATCAACATCCAAAGGAAGAGAAAGAAAACGAAGAAGGTCCTCTGAGAGATATAAAACGGCCGATTTACAGCGTATCCTTGCAAACCTTCGCCTCACTTCCGTTCCTGAAAAACGGGCGTAAACCGAGGGCTGCCAGTATTTCAATTGTAATTCATGAAAACAATAAACGTAAACATAAATAGACATCAAAATATAAAATAATAAAGATAAAGGAAAAAAACTAAATGTATGGCATTCGAGGGGGTGGGGAATCCCATTCAAATGCTAATGCAAGTAGTCCTTGTACTACGTACTAGGACTACTTGCATTAGCTCACGCTAGTAATCGCTGATACTTTTATAGTTTACTATATTCGGCATGAAACTCTCTGATTCCAATCTTTGAGTTTCTTATTCGGTTTTAAAACTATGTGGGATTTAATATCCCCTTAATTTAAATAATGTTTATTGTTCATTACCATTTCTTAAAACGCATGGCATGTGCTTCCATCTATGAGCGGAATTGCGAAGCTTGCATCGTGTTCTATTTGAAATAAAAATTGCACATTTTTTGATCGGGTACAATTATTTCATGTAAATCAAGAAAGCAGCGTAGCGTTGAATCCACTAAAGTGAAAATGTATAATTTAAAAAAAAAATGATGATGTGAATTATTTACGAATGGTCTGCAGATATAGTTATCATCTTGGCGCATACGGCCGAGACCTGTTTTTTAAAAATACTTGTTCTGAGCTACCAGTTCGGCTTCTCTTCAGCTCATCCGACAGCCAATCTTCTGTCATTCTCTGCCAAATTAATTTAGCCTTCCTAGGATCCATATCAAAGCCACTTTAGGAATCTCTCTGCTGTAAATTCTCAGTATGTGTTCAATCCATTTCCATCTCTTTTTTTTTTTTTTTAATTTCATCGGCGATGCTTTTTATCGCAGTCACTTTATATGTCATTTGTTATGAGTTTGGGACAAAATATTTTATGCAGATTGGTTTGAAAACCAATTTATTTATCCTCATGTTTTTGGGTCAGCTTACATGTATCTGATCCCTGAACATTGCTATTGAAGATCTTTCGTTTGGTTTGATTATGATATTTTGAAGATTCCCGTGAATTATTTAATTTTCTGGAAGCAGTATTAGCTTTTGTCAGTCTTTGCATTATACTCCTGTCAGTTCCACCTTCAATATTTACATTCGCTCCCAAGTTTGTAAAATTCTTAACTTCTGTAGCGTGCTGATCGATCTTGATCTCTTTGTGGCATTTACTGTTTAGTTTACACACTTTTGTTTTAGGCATATTTATTTTTTAAGACCTAACATTTCAGCTGTTTCAAGTCTTCCAATTTTGTTTGTCTATCATTGTATTTTGCTGATATCGAAACTATATCCTCCGCATAACCTAGATCTTCTAACTATGACACAGGATTCCATTTAAGTCCTCTTCTTGCACCTGTAACTGTTTTCATAATCCAATCAATGACTATATTAAACAATAATCCAAACCTCACACCAGATCTTATTTCGAACCATTCGGATGTTGTTTGCTGTGCAGTAACACAACTTTTACTTCCCTTATACATTTCTTTGATTATTCTCACATATTTGTTGGGAATTTCATAACTGCTAATAATAGTAATAATAATAATAACTGTTTTCCTAGTTACTGGGGCCAGGAAGTGACTTTAAAGTTTCATCTCTAGAGCAGTTTCTGTATATAAAGATGATATCAAGGCTGGAATGTAGATTATGCGGAGAAATAGATAATTTATGGACTGCAGATGCCATGCAAGCAGGAGAAAGAGGGATCATATGATAGAGACCTACAGACCTCTGAAAATAACATACAGGATATACACCAGTAGATGGAATTTTTTGTTTTATGGAAGGTGGGAAGAGGATGAGAGGGCACCCATAGAAGTTGAGAATGAACATAGCCTAAAAGGGGTGACAATTGGATTTTTCTTTGAAAGGTGGTGCGTGATTGGATTCAGGTGCAGGAAGCAAACAACTTCCTTGTTTTACTGGAGGCTGTAGAAAATATTACAGTATTTATTTGTAGTAGTCTTTTCCAAAAGAATCTTTAAAGTTTCGTCTATAATAGTGCATCTCTTTCAGTTATGATGGCAATTTACATTACGTGCAACATTATGTTCACTAGGAGTTAATCTAGATAAAATGAAATTGATTTTTAATTTGTATTTGCTGTTAAATCACTTTCATTGGTTTTCTCCAAGATGCTTTCAAACTTTTTTATAGGATACCAATGAAAGTGAAAATAGTTTTCTCTCATTGTTCTATTATATCATCAGTATAAGCAACCACTTTTTCTTTTGTAGTTATAAGACTGATGTTTCGTGGGTTTGAGACCTGAATAAGAGAACAGAGCAAAGAAGGATGTTTGCTGGACATTCTAAAAGGGTTAAATCCATTGAGAGTAGCAAGAGCGAATGCATGTTTTTTCATATTCATAAAGTGAAATGAGTTCTGAAGAAAGAATAGGTTGAAGTCTTCTGCTTGACCTGGAACATCATAAAGGCATTCATATTTAAGGATGATCTCTTTTTCAAAGAGAGTTGTGAAGCCCTTTTGCGTTGGCGTTGGCCTAACCTAAACCAGGATGATTATCTCTCTCTTTCTCTCCCAAATGTTTGGGGGATTCTCATTTTATATACACATAGTTTTAATATTATTTATTAATATTAATTTCTAGTTTGTGGTAACCATTTTTAATTGATAAATGTAAATTCGTGTTCTTTGATTTTCTCGATGCTTCTACACACTGATCATGTACTGTTATTTTCAGTGTGTAATATTTGTGCTTTCATTAAAGTTTACTACTACTGTTATCGTGTAATTTTGTTGTTTTAACTTTTTTTTTGTATCATTGCAAAGTTTTGCCAAAAGTATACTGTTGCAAATGCTGATAGAAGATTCAAGAAACTAGTCATCCATTCCTTTTGCCAAGCAGTGATAAGCAAGAAGACATTTGTGGTTTGAGATGGTTGCATGAACATATATCAGTTAAAGTATCCTAGTTAGAAGAGGAAATACTGAAGCAGTCAAATTGTACCCATGTCATTCTATAAGTGTGCATGAAGACTAGAACTGAATTCTCCACACCTGTAACATTAGATTTCAGCTCTCTCTCTTTTGAGAGAGAGCTGAAATCCTAAAGATTTTCTAAAGAAGAATTTCTAAAGAAAAGCCACACCTGCGACTTTTCTTTAGAAATTCTTTTCTGATCATGAATCTTCGTAGCTAATTCCTGTTTTTACTGGTGTTTCTGTTTCCCCTCCCCCCTTTTTGTTTATTTGGTAGACTAGTCAATTGTCACACATCCACAAATCTTTGGAATCTTCACTTGATTATCCACACCATCTCCATTTTTGCAATTTTTTTTTCATATTTTCTCTTATTTTACCTTTCTCTCTTTTAATGTGCTTTAATTTCTGTTTATCTGTTTTCTTTGTTTGTTTGTTTTATTAGAACGTGCCCTCTCTCTCTCTCTCTCTCTCTCTCTCTCTCTCTCTCTCTCTCTCTCTCTCTTCCTTTTTTGATGTTCTTGTTTCTTTTCATCTTTGAGTGTGATCTTTCTTTCGATTCCTAATACCTGTCTATCTATCTATGTGTACATACCCTTCATATCAATAATGAATAAAACATTAAGGATACCTACCGACTCCACCAGATGCTGGAAAGTTGCCAGAGGTAAATTCCAGCCATGCATGTTGCAGCATTATCCGTAACTGTGCCTCAGATATCAATCCCAGATACATGGAGGTCCTTAAATACTCCAGTATTGACCTCTCTAGATGCACTATGGGACATAATGTGTCACATGAAAAGGCTCCTCAAACCATCACAGAGCCACCTCCTCTTTGAACAAACAGATTTTTCAATGAATCCCATTAAGCCAATGAATTCATTAGACCACATAACCCTGGTCCACTCTGCAGAGGTCCAGTTTTGATGGTCCCAACTTCAGGCGAAGCACAATGCCCGATTATGAACTGTCAAGAGTGGCGCACACACAGATCATCAGCTCTCATATTATGAAAGGTAAGCCACACTGTTCACTCACTGATGCTACTTCAACTTCCAACACTGAAACTGGATGTCATTTGTAACACCATTGCCCTGTGTTTGGTCTATATGAATCTGAACAGATATGTTGATCCCGGCCATCAATGGCATGTGGTCGACAACTTGCTCATTGGGTGCTAGTACGTCCAATGATGGTATACTCATGGTAACCCTTGATATGTTGCCTTTGAGAACCCTAGGGGTTCCTATCATTTAAGTGATAGAATAACCAATATATCTTACACCATGAATACGTCCACTGTCAAAGTCACTAAGATTGCCACATTTCCCCATGTTCGTCAATTGCAATACGCTGTTGAGAAGCCCCAATGTCTGCATATTTACTGTCTACTTCAGTTTGGGTACATTGTTGAATGAGTGTATTATATATCATCATCATCAGCAGCAGCCATTGTCGATCCACTTCTGGATGAAGGCCTTTCCAAGATTACTCGAAAACTCTGTCCATGGCTCTCCTTTTCCATGTCACTCCTGCAAATCTGATGACGATATCATCTATTATATATATATATATATATATATTTTTTTTTTAGAATTCATTTTTACAACGTGCACATATAAATATCGTTTCATGTTGTACTACTAAAAACTGATTCTAGTTTATTTGCAGAGTTTTGGTTACTGTTAATAGTGGTCATTCAAATACATTTGATTGTACTTTCCGCTTCATAAGTTTGTTGCCTTTATATGCCTTCATTGCATCCAAAAATCTAACACTATGGCAAATCATCATATTTTTTGTCATATTATTTTTTTCTAATGACTCAGAAAGAAAAGTTAATTTCTATATAATTGACCATTACTTACTAATGATGACAAAAAGAGAGAGAGAGATTGATAATTTCAAATAGCTATTGAGGAAAATGAATTTACAACACACAGTTTGCTCATCAAGACTGATTTAATATTCTTGAATTTTGTGCTTCTTTAAGTGACTGGCTAATATGCAGAATAACTTTTTGTTCAGAAATGACTCACTATTGTTAATTCCAGATATCAGCTGGAAATTTCATCACTAGCTGATAATTGTAAGCAGTGATTACAATGATTAATATACATTTTTCAAACTGTGGGCAATGCTGATGTTTTTGTTTTATTTTATTTTTTCCTAACCTTTGCACAATTAGTAAATGCAATAAAGTTATTACTATTACTACGTGACATATCCAGGGAGTATAAGGACTCATCGCAGACGGGCTTTCTACCACTACTACTTATTTCTCGTACTACAACACTACTACCATCAGCACCATCTACAGTCCATCATCACCAACAACAGTATTTTTTGTCTGTAAATTGCATGTGTTCTGAAGGCTGATTTGTCAGTACATGGGATGAAAAACCCAAGTTTCCAAGAGAAAAACTCTGCTACCTCCATATAAGATTGACTAACTCACCGTCAATTGAAACAAAAAGCCCATATAAGGCTTCCCCTTGTCACGACAAGAATTGACCCAGGTTTTTTTCCAATCAAAGGGCACAGTGTTCTTATTATTATTACTGATTGTGACTTACTATGACTGCACACCTCACATAGCAAAATCTAAGAATATGAATTTTGGATCAAGTGATTTATCATTTCCCATTTAGAAACTTTTTTTCCATTTATTTTGATTATGTTTATGCAAATTCAAGATTTCACTTCTTGCGCCACGTCACTAATCATTCATAGTGCTATTGTGAGTATTTGCTATGTGGAGTGTGCAGTCATAGTAGGTTACAATCAGTAATAATAATAATAATAATAATTGATTATATTTGACAATATATCTAGCTGAAAAATTTGTTTGTAAACTGCATTTGTTCTCATATACAATAGGGATGGGGGAGCTAAAAAGTTCTGATAAACACCTAGTACAAACATGATATTAAAGCAACTGATATAACCACAAGAAAGAACATATCTTAAAACCCTTTAACTCCCATTAGGGGTTGAAGAGTTAACCCACAACATATCTTAAAACCTCCAAGGGTTTTAAGATACGTTCTTTCTTTGTGATTATATCTGTTGCTTTAATATCATTTTTGTTGTAGGTATTTATTAGAATTTTGCATATATATGCAAGTAATTCAAAAACAGCAAAGAAAAGTAAACGACATCGATAGTTGTAGTAGATTCGAACGATTTAACTGGCGATAAGTTCAGAATGAGAGAGTATGTGAAAGGGTTGTTGAAAGAGGCGAGAGTGAAGAGTGAGAAAGTCAAAATCATTAGTATTTTGCCTCCCTATGATAAAAAAGAAATTAAGAAGAAGGGCTGATGGCAAACGATTTAATGTGTAGACTATCTAGAAGGAATAGATGTGAGTTTGAGGGAACATTGGATTGTGTAAGAGGGATGGCCTACACCTGAATACGTTTGGTATCAGGAGTCTAGAAAAACTAACAACTGGTATGAGACCTAACCCAGAGAGTCGGGGAAACTAAATAAAGGGAGGAATGGTGTGAATGTGAGTGTAAGAGCGACAATGTTATATAGCTGTGTTAATGACGCGAGTGGGCTTTGTCATGGAAATGTTGACGAGGCGAGAACGATTTCAGGTTTGTGTTCATCCGGTTCGGACCCATCATATGTGTATAAAAAAAGAGCCATATTCTAAAATGCCAAAATGCTGACACCCCATCGCCTGACCAACTCGTTTCGGACACAAACATCTAACACAAAAATAAATACACGTGTTTGAAATCTTTACCTTTGTAAGCTTTTCATTAATTAGATGTAATGAGTATGCTTATTAGAACACACAAAAATATGAGATTTTAAGTGTCATCATAAGTCTTATGAAACAAGAGTTGGCCTACATGAAAAAGAATTAGACTTATCCCAGTACATACATTACTTCGCAGTCCATGCATATTTTTCACTAGACCTAATTTTCTTCAGCAGTTCTTTGTTTCTAGAAAAATAGTCGAACATATTTTTACATGTAAAATGTCTGTAATTAACTATAGCAAATCCTTTCACAGATTCTATGGTAAATCTATTTCTTTCCTTGGTCCACTGAGCTAGTAATAATGAAAAGAGCCTTACAAGACTGGCATATATTTTCATTATCAAAACGCGGACATGTCCGCATAAATGCTGACGTATGATAACCCTACATTAGAGAAAAATCCAACTGTGCCAAGCAGCTGCACACAAGAGTATACAAAAGAACATTCAGGTAGATTATTATGTCTGTACCGAATGCTAGGAGTATCAGAAACAAAGGGGTAGAGTTTGTTGTCTTAGTCAATATGTTGCGATTGTAGGTATTAGTGAGACCTGGCTATCAGAACCAGATATACTAACTAGTATCGAGTGTCATGAGTACAGTATTTTTAGGAAGGATAGAGTGGATAGGAGAGGAGGGGGCGTGCTGCTAATGATATCAGATGCCTTAAATCCAGTAGAGTTGAGACCTATGAATGTAGTAATACTACTAACAATATTTCCCGTGGCAGTCAGTTTGAAAACGTCTGGTGTGAGGTGGAATCTAATAAGACAAATTACATGGTGGGGTGTTGTTACAGACCTGGTGGTGATGAAGAAATGCATCACCAAATAGAAAAGGTGAGCGCGAAAAGAATAATCATAATGGGAGAATTTAATTATCCAAATATTGATTAGTAGCAGCAGAAACTCATGAAAAGAATGACAAAGCCATTTATTGAGCTGTTGCCGGACAACTTCCTCAATCAGCATGTGACAGACGGAATTCGAGGTCAAAGAGTGTTAGAGGGCGTATCAGTTAAAGACGTTACTATTCTGCTTTCAGTTGGCGACAGTGATCATGCGGTACTCACTTGGGAAGTGACTAAGTTTATGAATGTTCCATTCAGAAAAGGTTGCATGTTGAACTACAAAGCAGGAAATTATGACCAACTGTGGAGTATACTGAGTTCAGTGGAATGGGATTGGTTGTTAGATGGAAAGAATATCGAGAGTGCATGGGAAGCATTTAAACAATACTTAGATGATGCGATATCAGAATGTGTCCCGAGAATTAGAAGAATAAATAGAGTAGGAGTCAAATGGATGTGTAATCTCATTAAGCAAAATCGTAAGAAAAGAACGATGTGGAAGGAATACCGTTTGCATAAGGATGATGTTCATTATGAACATTATAAGCAGCAGGCTAGAAGAGTCACAACTGTTGTACGGAAAGCAAAGTCTGATTATGAAAAGAAACTGGCTCTGCGTGCTAAAGACAACCCACAAGGATTCTATCGATATGCTGCAAGTAAAAGAAAGAATGAATATGAAAGAATACCTCTTCTGAATGCAGATGGCATTAGGGTTACAGAAGCAGAAGAGGTTGTTCATGAGATGAGTGGCCATTTCGTTAAAAGCTATCAACCTGGTGTGCACAATATTGAGTTCTCTGCTATCTCTTCAATGGATGAAGAAACTCAGATGTATGAGGACAAGGTATTAGAGCTGTTGCACAAACTGAATAAGAATTCAGCAATAGGGACTGATGGAATATCAGCACGTGTGCTAAAAGAGTGTTCAGCTGAATTGATCATTCCTTTGACCAGCATGTTTAATATGAGTCTCAGAACAGGGAAGATTCCGCAGGAATGGAAGGAATGTATGGTAATTCCATTGCATAAAGGTGATGCAAAGACCAATGTATCCAACTATTGACCAATTAGTATCTCAGGAGTAGTGAAGATTTTGGAAAAATTGGTCAGGGCCCGCATTCAGAAATCGGTTGACAGCGAATCTCTACTTTGCAATGAGCAACATGGGTTTACTAAGGGAAGGTCATGTTTTAGCAACTTGCTCACATTCTATGACAATGTTACCATTGAACTAGACAAGGGGAATGAATACACCATGATACTTTCGGATTTTGCTAAGGCTTTTGACCGTAGCGCACTCTGGGGGGGTGAGTTGAGTATACGATTTGAGAATATACACTGCACATCGCATACGACCTATGACTGAGCATCTCCAATGATCGCTAACTCATAAGTAGTATAGAAATAGAAAACACAACACAACATAAATAAAAAAATAAATTTTATTAATTAGGAAAAGATTTTGGAAAATTTTCTAGTGTTTTTTCCTTTTTCGTTGGGGTGCCTGGGCCCCTTGCCCCCCCCCCTCCGGGTGCTCCACTGCTTTTGACAGAATACAGCATGGAAGACTCTTGCATAAATTGGAGAAAATGGGTTTGGATTATACAATATTAGCATGGATAAGAGGATGGCTGACTGACAGATATCAAAAAGTGATATACGGGGATCTGAGTCTACAAGGTTTAAGGTAACAAGTGGTGCACCAAAAGGATCAGTGCTTGGTCCATTGTTATTCAATCTGTACGTTAATGATATTGGGAAGGATTTGACAGGCGACATACAACTGTTTTCTGATGATGCAAAGATAGGTAGGGTAATCAGGAATGCTGCTGATATGCAGTATGCAGTCTTTGTAGAATGATTTGAATAGACTGGAATTGTGGGCATGGGAAAATGGGTGTCAGTTCAATGTCAGTAAATGTAGTCATTCACTTCGGCATGATTAGATATCCAATGTCGTATTATATTGGTGGGATTAGGCTGATACACACACCAGCAGTACGAATGAATTCAAGAATAAGTATGATAGCTGGTGTGTGTAATATGTGGCCTTCCTCGATGAGTCTCTGGAGGTCTTTATTATTATTATTATTATTATTATTATTATTTCTCAGATAAATTACATACATTATATGAATACAATTATGCATAAGAAATATTTTCTCGTACATAAAGTTGTTTTAAATAATAATAATAACAATAACTGTTTATAACGTATATTATTATAATATTCATAATGATGATTATTACAGATGTTTCTTTGCAATTTTACACTCTATATATACAATATCAATGGATATAATCACTCTATATTGCATACTTTTGTTACAGTTATTACATACATTTGATTACATATGATACATTTCTTACATTTTTTTACATATAATACGTGCATTACATACATTTGTTTACATATAATACATACATTACATACATTGGTTTTCTTGTGATACGTACATTACATGCATTTGGTTACATATGATACATCTTGGATGGGAACTAATTTCTCTGCTTTCATCCTCGAAGCTTATATGTAAGCTTATCTGAGGATGACACCAGTTGGTTATTATTTATTATTATTATTATTTTTTTTTTTGCTATGTTGGGAAGCTACAAAATTTATGATTGAGAAGTTCGCACGCGCGTGCATTTCTTAATAATAATAATAATATACATTTTAGTGAATCCAGGCTCTGAGATACCAACAAAGAAAGTTATCAAGTTATGCCAGTCTAGCATTAAATTACTACACCAAGAACTTCCTCCAGACATAGTCAAATTATTTGAATTTGTAATAAAGTCCAGTTATTTTTCCTTCAGAAACCAGTTATACCAATAAATCGAAGGAACAGCAATGGGTAATCCAATATCTCTTGCTATTGCCAACTACTTAATGGAACACTTCAAACAACTTATCTTTGACAACATTACACCCAGACCTAACCTTAGGTTTAGATATGTGGACGACATTTTTGCCACATGAAAGGGCACTATGGAAGAATTACAACAGTTTCTCTCAAATATCTTGGATTGCTGTGCGCAGATTTGTTCTCCTGGGTTCCAAGGAAATAAAGAAGCTGTGGAAAGGATGCAAAGAAGAGTTACAAAGATTATATCCGAATTATTAGATTTTGATTATGAGGACAGATTACGAAATGTGGATTACAGACTCTGGTTAACAGGAGAAAGAGGGATGATATGATAAAGGTCTATAAATTTTTGAATGGGTGTTATAGCATTTCAACTGATGAAATTTTTCGTTATATGGAAGGTGAAGTGAGAACACGGGGGCATCCATGGAAGTTAAATTTATTTACAGTCAAGAAAGGGGTAAGAGCTGGGTTTTTCTCCCAGAGAACAGTGAGTGAGTGGAATAATTTGCCCTTAGGGGTAGAGTGCATCTAGTGTGAATGAATTCAAGGGTAAATATGATAACTGGGTTGGGTAACTCACAGCCTCCCTCGATGAGTCCTTGACCTCCAGGAGGTCAAGGACTCATCGAGGTCTCAGATAATAATAATAATAATAATAATAATAATAATAATAATAATAATAATAATAATAATAATAAAATAAATGTACTTCATCCAAGGATCCAGTTCACCCTAGAAGTAGAAGTAAATAAGCAGTTAGCCTTTCTAGACCTCTTAATTCCTCGTCAACCAGATGGTAACCTATAATTCACAGTCTACAGGAAGGAGTACATACTATACAGGCCAGTACATCCATGCTGAATCACTAGTTCATAGAACCCACTAGTTCACAGAACTAGTGAAAACACTAGTTCATAGAACCCACTCCTTTTGTTCTTCAGAAGAACTGTTACAAAAATAATTACAATATATTAATTCCTCCTTCGTATCCAATGGTTATAAGAATTCCTTCATAAAAAGAGCTTTAAGTAGTCGTGCTCCAGCATCCTCTTCAAATACAGAAGAACCTACGCGTATACCTATCCCCTATGTACAAGGAGTTAGCGAACGCATAGCTAAAGTGTTACAACCCCTAAATATGTGTGGCCTTTCAACACGTCAAAAAAATCTCCACATTTCTCATGTCTCCAAAGGACAAGCTCCCACATCTCAGCTATCCAGGTGTCTACCAGATTCCCTGCTCAAGTGGGTTATCATATTTCGGACAAACAGGAAGATCTCCTCTGCTCCGGTTAGAAGAACACAAGTCATCCAGTAGCTTGAACCTGAACAGTCTGGACTTACAGAGCATGCCATCAACACCAGACATAGAGTTCAGCGGAACAAGACAAAAGTCATTCACAAAAGTCGGTTCCTAATGGAACGGCTTCACAAAGAAACATGTCAAACGTTACTTCACTCCCCTGACCTAAACAGATCCGATGGTCTACGTCTTTCCCCCTTGTGGGAAATGGTACTCTATAAATCAGCAAATCTTTCCTAACTTGTAATTGTATACACACACACACATATATATATATATATATATATATATATATATATATATATATATATATATATATATATATATATATATATATATATATATATATATATATATATATATATATTTATTTATTTATTTATATATATTCATTAAAAATAATAATAATAATAATTTTTTAAAAAAAATAAATTTAGGAAATTTAACCTTAGCTACTTAGGTGGCGCTTTGTGAATATAACAGTTATTGTTTAATTGGCCTTTGTACCTGTACTGATGATGCCTGTGATACTCACAGACATCAATTCTACGAATAAAGAATAATTTACGTGAGTTAATTCCGTTATTATAATAGTAAGTAATTATGCCAGTCTTGTAGAAGAAAGCATGGAGGAGAGAGGAGTAATGTAGTATTCTTTCACTGACTAAAATATCTTATCAGAAGTATTAAATTACTATTATTATGTGATACCTCAAAGGGATCCTACGAAAAATTCTGAACTACTTAAATATGCCATTAATAAAAATCATTGACCTAAACTACGTGAAGCTATTTTTGTTCAGTCCTCTATCAGCCAGTCCAATAGCAAAAAAACTAATTTTGTCTTGTGAATGTTGGGAGCCCTTTTAACATTTCAAATATCAAACCTCAGAATTATGGGAAAATGGGAGGAATAATACTTCTCTAAGAGTCTGCTCTTTTCCTACCTCCTGGTCCATATGATTTAATCTGGTTCCCTTCTTCCCTTTATCAAAGCTTATCCATTTCAAGACATTTGGTTCATCCATATCTGCAGTTTTATCTTTCCTTCTTGTTTTATCAGCATTTCAGTTGAATTTTTAGTTTATTTTTCTCTCTATTCAGGTCAAATGCTAAAGTGAAACAAGTTAACTTGAATGTTCATAACTGTAGCTCATTAACTTGACTGATCTTTTGGTAATGACTAACACATCACGCGAAATGTTTTGAGTTTATTCTTCCATACATACTCATACAACCTGCAGAGGTTTTCCAGGTAAAATCATTTTCAAAAATTCAAAAAAGGAAGAATATTTCAGTTTTTTCTTGAAAAATAAAATTACATAGTTTGAATAACAAAAACAAAAAACCTTTTGTTTACAAAAACAAAAAACTTACCCTTCATTGAGAAGAGACATCCACGAAAAACAGCACCTCCTCAAGTTAGTGCATTATTTCCATAAAAACTATTATTGGTAATCTTTTAATTTATCTGCAAAAATAACAATATTTTGTTAAGTATATAGAACAAGAAATATTCATATTAACGTAAAAATTTCAAAACTAACTTTCTTCTATTTTACTGTTCTGCATTGGCCCCTATGAACTTAATGAAGGCATACGCACATGCTTGAAAGCAACGTTCCCTCTAATTTTTGCCAGCCCATGTGTGAATGAAAAATATTTTGTATGCAAGTTTCCAGTTTCAGACTCAGTGCATCGCTAATGTATAATTTTTCATATTAATGTTACCTGTTTTCATCGGCGAAACTATAAGCATTAAATTAATTCTCTTAAATTCGCATAGCTACAAAAATCCATCCCTGTTTGCATGAGTTCCAGTAATTGTACCATTCAGACAATAAACACTAAACAAATATGCCTCTGCAAATTGCTGGTGTTAAAGTCAGTTCTCCCACACATTGCAGGCTAAAAGTAACTAATTAGAGTGTTTTAATTAGAAATTTTCAATCAAAATTTGAAATTCGGAAAGCAAACATTTTGTGGATGCAGTTACTAGGCTCGTGCTCACACACACACTTAAAGGGAACATTGGATGTAAGGTTTATTACTACTACATGATACCTCCAAAGAGTCTAAGGACTCACTGCAGGAAGGCACTCTGTTCTACTCTGCTACGCACATCGCATCATCTCCCCTGCTACTTAATTCTCACAGCAACACTACTACCATCAATTCCATCTATTAATACATATTTTATTGATAATTATAATGTTGTATTACAGTAATTTTATAACCTGACTGTCTAATATCCATCCTTTCCAAACATTTGAGTTGCATTGATTTGATTGCAGTTATAGCCAAATCAGCTAAGATTAGGCCAGAATATTAAACTGTTTTCTCTTTGCCTGCTTTACAGAATACAGAGCCTGTGTTTCTTTCAGGGAAAAATAATACTTTGACCTAATTCTTCTTCAGATGAATTACCCAGGAGGATTTATCCTATAAAAGGTTTCTTATATTCTAGTTATAGCGGAAAAGCTTCCAAAGCCTATATGCAAGTAGTCAAAAAATGCCACACCATATTATTAAATACTCTGGATTAGAGATAGATGTTGAAAATTTTTTCACTCGGTTATACAATAAATTAAAAATGCCAAGAAATTATATTCTTGGTTTCATCCTTTATGCAAGTGTAAGCAAACAAAGTTTGCACGTGTAGTCACTTCGTGACTGGGCTACTTGCAACACCTTTTAACTACTTGTATATGGAAATATGACTTCTGCATTACTTCAACCTTGGTATTTTTTTTTTTTTTTTTAGATTGAGCCTGATTAGATTTTATACAAGATTTTTTGGGAAACTCAAATTTCACTGGCGCTAACACAGGCTGAAACCTGCTGGTTCCTCCTCAGCATGAAAAATGCACAAGTTCTGATGGCCGCGTAGGCCATCCGACCACCCGCAACGAGGACCAGTGGTGGATGAATGGTACTTTAGGGAGGTAGGTTTCCCCACTGTGGCCAAGCGAATTCTTTACACTCATTTCCCCTGTTTTTAGGGCACTTTGAACTTTAATATATTGTTTTGCTGGTAGACACATGTGTGTGTCTATGGGATTTGCCAGTGGACCCTCAAACGTCCACAGGATTATCTCTAATTTGCTCGGGACACCCGAGTAATCTTTATTCTTTCTCTATCTGTGTCTTTACACATTTTTTCACTTATTACTAATCATGTCAAAACCTCTGAATGAGTCCATATTTGAGGAGGTATATAAGGAAATTTATATACTTCAGTAGCTTTCCTCAGACTAGGAAAGCTACTGAGTGACAACTGGCCGGGAAAAGTTAAACTTGATACATTCCCCCCAGTCAGCAGCTACAGAAGACAAAATGGATGACATAAGTGACGAATTCATTACACAGACGCAATCAGGCTTTGTACACTCCCCAAATCTAGAAGATGCTACATCCCAAGACAGCATCTGTCAGACCTTGAAAACACAACCAGAATTCCAAACGGTCAAAAAGAAGAGAAAAATCTCTACCAATACAGAAGAACCCAAATCAACAGAGATGGAATTAGTCAATGTACCTAAAGAAAAGGTACCACCATTCATATTAAGGGACAAAGAAAAATGGATTCCTGTCTCATCAGTCCTCAGGGAACATAACATCACATTCTCATGGCCAAAAACTCAGATGGAGGAGTTAAAATTCAACCTGCCACAGTCAAGGACTATAGACAAAGCGAAAAGAACCTGAAGGTGGTTCTTCGTGGGGTTGCCGAAGGTATCACCCCTGAAGATGTGATCACCGACCTCTCCAGACAGGGCCTGTCCCCAGTTAAAGTGAGCAGGATGCTCAGGCCAGATAAAAGACCAATGCCTTTGGTGCTGGTCGAAATCAGCAATACACAAAAGCAAAGCTATGAACTGACAGTTGTATGTGGACTCAAAATATCAACTGAGCCGCTCAGGAAGAAAGCATCAGCAGGGACAGTGTCATAGGTGCCAAAGGTTCGGGCACCCCTAAAAATTATGTAAAGCAGCCTACAGGTGCTTGAAGTGCGGCGAGGGACACCAGACCAGCACCAAGCCACGAATTACGCCTGCCAGCTGTGTTAGCTGCAGAGGACCTCACTCCGCCAATTACAAGGGGGTGCCTTTTCAATCCAAAAAATCGAGTGTCAGCAAGAGGCAATCTTGCTCCTCCTCGCAATGACTCCATAAGCAACCAAGTAGGTCGCCCCCAGTTCGAAACACCTCACTTTCAACCACACAGGAAGAAACACGATTCACAACCAAACCATATGCCGAGGCTGCACGAACTCGGATTCCTACATCTCTCGAGCAAGCAAGCTCCAACTTAACATCAGTGTTAACTGCTTCGCTTGCCACCATGCTGCAGGAATTCAGCAAAACAAGCCCTTCACCATCTTCTAGAAAGAGATTCATGCAAGGCACTCAAACCATTATAACAGCCATCTGTCATGAGTAAAACATTCAAACCAAAGTCACTCAAAATAGTAGCATGGAATGCAAATGAATTGATAAACAAGGTTCTGGAACTTTAAAAATGTGCGACTCGTTTCAGTGCTGATATCATCTTGATAGGTGAAACATACCTAAGACCAGCTAGTAACCCTAGAATCCTTGGCTACACTACACTATGTACAGAAATGATAGACTCGGCACAAGAGGTGGAGGCACAGCTATGTATATGAAGAGTTACTTAAATCATAATACAATACCTAACCCCCAAAGCGTGAACCTAGGGGTATCTACCGTGGAGGTGCATACCAGCAACGCTGACAGTCTCAAGATCTATGCTGCTTATAATCCTCCGAGCATTCCTCTACTGACAACAGATCTGGACTCCATACTCGGATCCAATGACTCCATAATAATAGCAGGAGACCTCAATTCAAAACACACAGCTTGGTACACCTCTTCAACTACGCAATGCTCAACTCTGCTGTTGTGGTGGACCTACCGAATCCACCCACTACAGCCTATCAGGCGGCTCGGATATGCTGGACATTGTTATTTTTAAAAATATAAGATACCAATATAAATTGGAAACAGTTAATGAATTATCTTCTGACCCCAGTCCCATAGGGCTTAACCTAGATTCATCAGATCAATTCCCTCCTCTGCACACGCTCATACCATGGGACAAGTTTATTATTATTATTATTATTCGAATAGTGACGAGTGGAAGTGTCCCCATTGCAGAGACAACAAAGGAATGTCGCCTTCGACCGCACGCGGAAAACAGCTAATGCATAAAACAACCTCAGGCTGTTAACAGCTATCAACAGCAGAGGGAATTAAAAACAAAGAAAACAACCACGGAAACCCAGGTGAGCCAACTTTAAATGCATTACTTGAAAATATATTACAAAACCTAAAAGACTGTTTAATCGATTTTGTTGGAGAACTATTTCAAATACATACCGCACAAATTACAGAAAAATTCAACCAATATGAGGAATTTATTAAATTTAATAATAACTCGGTAGAAGATGTATTACAGACAGTTAGAGAAATTAAAAACTGCGTTAAAGTTTTTAATTTTAATGCAGTTTTTAATTTCTAGCCGAAAGACAGCATACTTTAATTAAAGAGACAACGGAACTACAACAAGAACTGACCTCTTTAAAGCAACAGCATACCAACTCTTAAACGATACAGCAGTACAAAAAGAATCTCCTCATAGATGGTCTCCCAGAAATTGCTACGGAACATCTAAGAGACACCGTAATACAACTAAGCCAAAAAATTGGCTCTCCCATTGAATCAAAAGACATCCAGTCAGTACATCGATTACCGCAAAAAAGGAAAAGAGAAAATAATTCCCGTCCTTCTCCCGTCGTAGTGCGACTCACCAACAGCCCAACAAACACTACACATAAAAGCTAGCAGGATTAAAAAACTAATAGTCAAGGATCTGAAAGGAGACCACGACAATACCCCAATATACTTGTCCGAATACTTAACGCCATATTATCAGAAACTATTCTACCAAGCAAGGAAAGTAAAAACAGAAACAAATTACCAGTTTATATGGGTAAGAGACAGCAAAATATTCCTTAGGAAGACACAAGACGCAAAACCAATCGATATAAAATCCGTAGAAGACCTCAACAGGCTGCCACATTGAAAGGAATATTGACAACTCGTAAAGAAGGAACAGCACACCAACCAACATGAATGCAGACCATCAAGCAGACGTAATCACCCCGGAACATGATAATTGCCACATTCTGAAATCAATAACAGAATGGAAACAAGTGACAATCCCCAAAAAAGGACTCTCTATTCTCCACATCAACATCAGAAGCATTCCAAAATACTGGCTGAACCTGCAAGCTCATCTGAAGGAAGATGTAGACGGCATAACTTTTTAATACTGACTGAAGAATCTACGACAAACGAAGAGGCATCCACCTACCAAATGCCACACTTCCAACAACACAAACACTGCAGACAAACAAAACGATGCGGTGGTATAATAATAATTACCAAACATAAACTAGTAACAGAAATAAACTATAAATCAGAATACGCAGAAAACATATGCATCGAAATTAAAAACATCAAACAAGATAACTTGATATTAAACGCAATATACAGATCCCCCAACTTAAGCACCACAAAATTCCTAGAAGAACTAAACAGATGGCTTTCAGTCGCGAAAGAAGGCGCCTCAGCATATTTGATAATAATAGGAGACATGAAGATAAACATTAGGAACATAAATAACAACACAGGACAATACCTAGACCTCTTATCGGCATATAACATAACCCCCATCCATACAGTCGTATACACGAGAAGAGATAGTCGGAAACACAACAACCTCATCCTGCATTGATCATATAAATATAAGGCCCCCCCTTCCCCAAACAGCCACACAGCAGCCGTCTTAACTTACAAACTGGCATACCATTATTTCACAGCATTGCAGTTACACACGGAACCAGAACCCATAAAACTTATTGAGACTACAAAACAGTATTATAGCATTCTAAACGAAACAATAGTAAACGATGAAATCAGAAAAACAGACTTGATGCAGATAGCATCTTTAGACTCTGCTGAAGCTGTATATAATAATCTTAAACTTGCATTTAACAAAATATATAACAAAGCATTAACAAAAATAAAAATACGCCCCCAAACGAAACAAACTTCTTGGATAACAGACAACATATTAACAGACATACAAAGAAAAGATGCCCTATGGAAACAACTTAAGAAGTCGCCGAACAATATCACTTTAAAAGCTGAATATAAAAGAAAACGGAATCTCCTAACAGCACAGATTAGAACGTCAAAACGAAACTAATACAGCAACAAATTAACAACAGATCAGAATAACATAAAGGAAACCTGGAACCTGATTAATGAAATGCTGGACAACATATCCAGAACCACTGCCTCAGAAACAATAAAACACAGCTTTGCCTGCGATCCCAAATCTCTCAAACAGTTGGCAAACAACTTTAATCAGCACTTCGTGAACTCTATCCAAAAACTACAAGAAACAACCTTTCCTCACACAAACGAACGTTCTCCACTAGGTCCACGAGCAACCCAGTCGACGTGGTTCCCCACAGTAACAAAAGAAGAACTATCATTTGGAATTCAACAAATTAACCCTAACAAAGGACCGGGGATAGACGGAATCAGACCAAAAGACATCAAGAAACACTCAACCAACCTACTTCCAGTTATTCAAAAACTGTTAAATAAAATCTTCGAAACTGGACACATACCTGAAACACTAAAGACTGCATTAATCACATCCATACACAAAAATGGAAAAAGAAACATTATAAGTAATTACAGACCCATCGCCACGCTGTCTGTAATCAACCAAATCATGGAGCGCAAACTCTCCACATACGTTGAAAAATTTCAAATCATACCCAAACACAATATGGCTTTCAAAAAAATAAAGGAACAGCAACACCTCCTGGAAGATTTCACAGACTTAATAAACGCTGCATTGGATAAAAACAGAATAACATTAGTGGTATTCATTGACCTAACAAAAGCATTTTGACACACTAGCACACAAAACCTTGTTAACGAAACTAACGCATATCGGAATTGGAGGTCGTCTACTCCAGTGGTTTAAAGCATACATGAAAAACAGAAAGCACATCACACGTATAGGATCAGCATATACAGCAAAGTAACCTGTTGAGTACCGCAAGGAGCTGTCCTATCTCCCATTCTATTTAACATATACATACACGACGTAAGCCATCTTCCCCTAAAAAGTAAAATCTTCCAGTACGCACACGACACGGCCATAGTATCCATTCACAACAACGCAAATATCGCTTACAAAAATATGCAACACAACATCAACCAAATCTCTAACTGGTTAACGGAAAACGGTATATATATATAAACCCTGGGAAAACAAAGCTAATGATATTCAAAATCCCCCAAACCTGCCCATAGAAACTAAATATCTCACTATCTGACATTCATCCTCCTATACACAAAGCGCAGAACCTAAAATCACAACCATCGCACAGGTGAAAACAACACGCTATCTCGGACTTCACTTCGATGCTGATCAAAGTTGGAATAGCCATACAAACTACCTACATACCAAGCTTAGGATGCTTGGTACCAAGCAAGCAAACTATACAGATTAAAAGACATTGCCCCAACCCACATAAAAATACTAATCTATAAAGCATTATGTGAAAACATTTTAAGATATGCAATCACATCATACGCATTCTGCTCAGACTACAGACTTAACAGGCTACAATGGTTGCAAGATAAAATGGTAAAATTGATATTCTGGGAACAACCCACACTTATGTAGAAAGCACGAACAAAACAAAATATTTAAGGTGAAACACTTATGCCTCTACACAGTCATGTTAAAACATTACTACAGCCCAACATATATCGTAACCAGAACAACATATCAAATAATGAGACCACAGTCAACAAACTACATGACATATAAGTACAACAATCACAATGGCAAAGCCACCCGAAACTTCTACGTACCTGACATGATAAACAAACTGCCGTTCGACGACAGAAACCGAGGGACATACAGAGAGCTCAAACAAGCGCTATATAAATATTATATCGAGAATGAAAATTAGAGCAATTCCTGTTTCTCTCTCTCTCTCTCCCCCCTCCCACACGCACGCAGGCACGCACGCACACACACACACACACACACACACACACACACACACACACACACACACACACACACACACACACACACACACACACACACACACACACACACACACACACACACACACACACACACACACACACAAACCTATGACAAACCCCCTCTCAAAAACTATCACTACAAGAACACAAAGAAACAAACACACCACGTCTAAATCCAACCCTACTTGCAAAAAAAAAAGAAAAAAAAGTTAAACTGCAATAGCAGTTGAAGTCTTCCAAACACATATCAACACCTGGCTTGCGACCAGTATAGAAACATAACCATGAAACCACCACCATCTATCATCTGTAATCTTCCTCAGATAAGCTCTGCTAAGCTTCGAGGAAGAAATCAGAAATGCCTCCCAAAGAAAGAGTATAATACATTATACAGGAAGAAAAATTTATTATTATTATTATTATTATTATTATTATTATTATTATTATTATTATTATTATTTAAAAATATTATTAACTTGCAAGTATCTGTTATTCACAATTGTAATGTATTATAATTATTACTGTATCTATGTATGTAATTTATCTAAGACATAATAAAATGTTTAAAGTGAGAAAAAAATTATTATTAATTATATTATTATTATTATTATTCATCTACAAGTAATCCATATAAGCAAATGCACAAATTTGTATGTATAATCACTCTTTCTCAAACTTTAAAAAAAATAAAAATAAAATAAAATATTACACAGAAAATTCTGTATAATCTTCATTGTTAATATTAGAAGAACATGCGTTGTAAATACATAATATAAAGGCAAAAAAGTATTATTAAAAATTTTAATTGAAATCCAATGTAGGAATTGCAGCACTTAGTGCTGAACTCTGCAATATAAGGTGCAATGTCACACAAGATGTTTATTGAATGATATAATCACGTAATCACAAGAAAGATATTTATTTAACCAAATATTTCGGTCTGGAAATAGCAGACCATCGTCGGTGGTATTACAAGAACAGTTTAAAAAATATACAAGCTAGAATACTAACAATAGATCGTTGAAATTAGAACATGCCGCGTGATGTTATATCACTAAGTATGAAACGAAATATTTTGAAGTAGAAACATGATTGAATTTGCTATTAAAAAAAAAAAAAAAAAAAAAAAAAATTAATGAGTAATCTTGATTAGGCTTTCCCAGATTTTTGATATAGATATGCAGTCATTACGATTCAGGTTGGGATGATGGAGCAAGGCCTCCACGCTTTCCTTGAACAAACGTTCGAACCTGTAACGGCGCCTCTTACATAGATCCCGTTACAGGTTCGAACGTTTGTTCAAGGAAAGCGTGGAGGCCTTGCTCCATCATCCCAACCTGAATCGTAATGACTGCATATCTATATCAAAAATCTGGGAAAGCCTAATCAAGATTACTCATTAATTTTTTTTTTTTTTTTTTTTTTTAATAGCAAATTCAATCATGTTTCTACTTCAAAATATTTCGTTTCATACTTAGTGATATAACATCACGCGGCATGTTCTAATTTCAACGATCTATTGTTAGTATTCTAGCTTGTATATTTTTTAAACTGTTCTTGTAATACCACCGACGATGGTCTGCTATTTCCAGACCGAAATATTTGGTTAAATAAATATCTTTCTTGTGATTACGTGATTATATCATTCAGTCTTATGTCGCAAGTATCCTTAAAACAACAAGATGTTTATTGTATGTATAAATATTTTAGCAATCAATAAAAAAATTATTATTATTATTATTATTAGACACCTCCAAGGTGTCTAATTATTATTAGATACCTCCAAGTTAGCCAAGGTTCTTTCAGATTATGTGCGTAACATCCCTGAAAAGGAAGAGATAAACTCAGCAGTAAATAACTTAACCATCCAAATTCAGAAAGCAATAGAATCAGTCAGGCAAACCACTGCTTCCACCCAACCAACCATATCCCAGGGGAAATCATGGACCTAATTTGAGCAAAAAACAGAGCCAGAAAGAGATTCCATAATACAAGAGTCCCACAAGAAAATACAGTACTGAACAACCTAAACAGACAAGTTCGTGAAGCTCTTCAGAAACAGAAACCGTCAATGGGAAGCCAAATTGGTTAACATCAATGCTGAAGATCACTCCGTGTGGAAATTCTTAAGAGCCATCTGCACCAGAAAGCAACTCATACCCCCTATGCAAACCAAGAAAGGGATTGTTCATACAGATAAAGAGAAAGCTGAAGCACCAATAGATAACCTTGAATTACAGTGCAATCCATGTTATGCAAATCTAAACATTAACCTTGTATACAACATTCACCGTCATATTAGGAAAACTTTACGATAGCATTGATAATTCAGAACATATCACTCCCACTACTCTGGAAGAAATAATAAATACCGGTATCTTAACTCATCAAACAGTTAAAAGGCTCCACGCCCAGATGGCATAACCAACTGAATAACAAAACTACTTCCAAGAAAGACCATAGTCCATCTCGTCAAAATTACCAATGCCATTTTCAGATACTAGCATTTTCCCACTGCTTGGAAGACAGCCACCATCATTCCATTGAAGAAGCCGGGAAAAAACCCTCAACTCCCCGAAAGCTACAGTCCTATCAGCCTGTTGTCCAGTCTCGGAAAGGTGATTGAGAAAGTGATCCTCACAAGGCTTCAAGCAGAAACAGATAAGTTAGGAATTTTACCGAGCGAGCAGTTTGGCTTCCGCAAGGGCCATAACACAGTTCAACAAGTACACCGGCTAGTGGAGATCATCACAAAAGGCTATAATTGGAAACTCCATACAGCTGCCATCTTCATCGGTGCTGAGGAGGCGTTTGACAAAGTATGGCATCAAGGCCTTCTTTAGAAACTCATGAAATTTAACTTGCCAATTAAGTTAACAAAAATAGTCCACTCATACCTGAAAGACAGATATATGCAAGTCAAAATCAACGAAGCAGTATCACCCAAACGCAATGTCTTTGCAGGCGTTCCATAGGGCTCTCTTCTTGCCCCTATCTTGTTCTCAATCTACGTAGAAGACATCCTTGTGAACGCGAGAACAACATTATCACTGCATTATATGCAGATGATACTGCATTAATGGCAAGATCACTGAGCCCAAAAGTGGCAACTAGAAAACTCCAAAACAGTATACATATACTAAAAAAAATGATTAGCAGACTGAAGGATCCAAGTAAACTCACAAAAGAGCTCAGCCATAATGTTTTCCAGAAAGAAAATCCATAGTATGGAGAACATTCATCTTTTGGGAGTTAAGATTCCATAGTAGACTGAAGTCAAATATCTTGGAGTGATACTTGATAAAAAAAAAAACTCCAATTCAGCAATCATGTAAGACACATAGCCTCGAAGACATCCAAAGAAATTTTCCAGCCCTACCCTGTGATCAACAGAAAAAGCAAACTGGATACACAAATAAAGTTAATAATTTACAAGATGGTAATAAGACCGGTCATCACTAATGCATCCCCCGCATAAAGCCACACCACGAATAAAAATATTCAAAAACTACAGAGATTACAAAACAAGTGCCTGAGGATGATTCTAGATGCCCCTTGGTTTATTAGAAACTCCTAGATCCATAGAGAAGTCAACACTCCTTACATCTCCTCCCTTCTCCTAGATCTAGCTGAGAAGTTCTTTATCAAGACAAGCAACCACCCAAATCCGTTGATCAAGGAACTTTGGAATATAATGAAGCGGAAAGCTACAAATATAAAAGGTCCAAGTCCAACTGAACTCAGTAACTTCACTGTCCTCACTGGGCGAGCTTATAGCTCATACACACTCCATTCAAAGTTCTTCCTTTACAGACAAAGGGGAATATGAAAAGCATTTTTGCTTCACCCAACTCGCCAGAAACGTTATTCGTTCGTTCGTTCCTTGGTATCTCTTCTGGATCTGCTCTCACTGATGAGACCTCAATAAAGCCAAAACCTCTCTGGGTAGTGCCCTTTTTTTTCTGTCCCTTCCCATAATGAATAGCATTATATACGTTCGTAAGGATGTGCATTGCATTTTGGGATACTAAGGCAATTGATGTGAAGTCATTAGCCTCTATATACAAGTGGTCCCATCATGAAGTGACTTCATGCAAAACTTTGCTTGCTTACACTTGGATAAAGGATGAAACCAAGAATATAATTTCCTCGCATCTTTAATTTATGGATAACCAACTGAAAAAACTTTCAACTTATAAGACTCTGATATGGCGCCATCTGGACTATTGTGCCAGATTTGGTGAGGTGGTTGAGAGGATTCAGAGGTGGGTAACTAAGATGGTTTCACGCTTGTGGAATGTTCCATATGAAGAGAGGCTGAAGATTTGTGGGTTACAAAAATGGGCAGATAGAAGGAAGAGAGGTGACATGATCGAAACATTCAAGTTACTGAAAGGGTTTGATAGAATGGAAGTGGAAGAAATTATTCAGTGTATGACAAGTGGGGATAGAACAAGGGGTCATCATTGGAAGTTGAATAACCTTTAGTCAGAAAGAATGTGAGGTGTAGATTTTCTGCTGCCTGGGTGGCGAATTCATGGAATGGGTAACCCGCGGATATTGTTAGTTCTTCGTCATTGAATCAGTTTAAGGTGAGGGATGATACGTACTGTGCGAATACTGGTTAGCTTTTGCCTCCCATGATTGGATTGTGGCTGGTATGATATTGTGAACTATGCTGTTGACGTCCCGCGATGAGGCTTTTGGCTCCATGGAGATACCCGTTAAAAATAATAATAATTAACTACTGTAGCATTTACCCCTTCATTTAGAACGTTTATCTTCGTAACAATATTTGTGCGAAGTGAGCTTAACGTGCCGTCTATTTGAGTGTCCGATTCACCGTCATTAAATTTAATAATTTTGGAAAGAGGACCAGTTTACATTGTCTTCTTTTCAGTTTAAGTAAACACCCTTAATTTAAATTTTATCTGACGTTATTAACAGCAATAAAATAATAAACAGTTTATAAATCACTGTGAAACACCAAAACACAGAGAAATGTAGCGAGCAACGATGTCATTAAAAAATCAGTTTACGAAAACTGATTTTTTAAAAACAGAGCAGCGTCAAGTCGCTTAAACCGTCGTGTGAATGAGCATTGGTCATAATTGAAAAACGTGCTATGGCAGGCGTTTATTGTGTTGTTTTTATACGGTCATCTCCATGGAGTACGATGACTCAACAGTAAAGATCCAAGATATACATGATCCTAATATGTGCCTGTGCTCAGCCACAAAAACAAAAACATGTATTTTGTAATACATAAATCTACAGATTCCCAGTTTCCCAACGTGGGTCCTTGGGTTGAGAATAATCTTATCAATAGAACAGTTTTTTTTCCTCCTTCATTATCTTAGTTTCGTTGTTATTTGTGATAGGAATTTATTTTCTGCATACAACTAATAAGGCTTTTGACAGTTGAAATATGGAGGGTTGAGAAACATTGCAGTACATCAACACAAATTCGTTCTTGTAGCTTAAGATTAAAAAATAAGATGATAATTAATATATCCACTGAAATATCCTGTAGTCCTAGCTAGCATCTCTATAGTCTTCTTAGGAGAATTTGAACGTTTGATTTTCACGATGGTCCAGATTCTGGTAATTTGTTAAGTTGGAGCTTTTTATTAGTCATACTTGGTGTTGCTGTTGCTTTTGTAGTGGCATAACAACCTAAACTACCATGATAAACACTCTCAAAGAACTAGAAAATGTATATAAAGCATTGTACGTATTTAATTTTTTTTGTGTGAAAAAAAACAACAAAACAAAACACTATTTTTTCGTTCATTTGCATTTGTATTGCCATTCGTAGAAGAAGTTCAACTACAAGAAAAAAAGTACTGAAGAATACGAGTCCCATGAGTTGCCATCTTAATTTCTGTGACTTTTCGGTGTTTTATATTAGCGAGGCAGTTAGGATAGAAACAATGCAAAATAACAGCAGATTCCAAGTAATTCCATGTCATTTTGACTGCAATAAAAACAGTAATCAACAGCTTGTGTACTGCAGTTTTTATTTAAGCATTTTATTGTAAGTTCAGTTTACGATAAACATGAAAAGCTTGATCTGTCCTTTAATTATTAAAAAATATGTGAAATGACTACGAATAAAAACATTCATAAAAACCATGAAAACTTTCCCATATGTTGTATACATTTTATCAACAATTTTTTATTTCTTACATTCGGCGTTGTCATCAGTATTATTATCACGAGCGATGCATGGGTATATCAGTGGATGTCATCAGCGAAATGGAATAAGGTCAAGAGAAAAGGGACACATTGCTTTTCTTTATAATGAAAGTATCACACCACTTATTTTGTATTGCTAAAATACAAGAGATTGAAACGACTGGCATTTTATTAGTTTCCAAGTTTCCACTGATAACCATTTGTTTTTGTTTTTTCTTTTAGCATAATTAAGGACTTTTTTACCTTTTTCCTTTTAGCCTCTACAGGATCGTCGCCAGATTAGATCGCACCCTGAGGCAAAGAATTAAATATCGCCCCTGATCGATTATAAGACAAAAAATATAAGAAAATCTCCAATTACTATTTTGTTTTTATTACAAGAGAAACATTAATGTAAAATGATTACATAATAATATTAATTAAATGTTAATTAAATGGAAAATTAAAAGAAATAATATGGGATGTAATATCCCTTAGCTTAAATTAATTAAATGTTTGCTCTAAAACTGTTTATAAGCTATTCTAAATTTAACTTATAAGCTATATTCACCTTTATCGATATAATTTCCAGACCAACCAATCTTTCTTGGGTCATTGCTGTTCGCAAATAATTTTTAATCAGTTTAATCTTGGAAAAACGTCTTTCCGCACTTACAACAGAGACGGTGCCGACCACAATATGGCTGAACGAGCGACCTTATTAAGCCGCGCCATGAGGCAGGCTGCCTCTATGCTACACCCTGTCGACGGTACTCAACTTCTATGTCATCATTCCTTATACCCTCTCCTCCTTCAAAAGTACATATTTTCCCTTAACCTTTACACTCATTCAGATTTCAGCATTTTGTAATTTAGCAATATCAAACTTCCGTCTATTAAATGTTTTCTTCTGATGATTTTTTCGAATATATAACTGTACAGATCCCATTATTAGGTGATGATCTGAGTCAATATCAGCACTTCTTTTATTTCGAACATCTAATAATATTTTCCTGAACCTTTGGGTGATGGCAATATAGTCTTTTGACTTTGTGTTTTGCCATCTTTGACACCCAGGTTACTTTATGTATTCTCTTACGTTGAAAGACTGTGCCACCTCTTATGAAGTTACATTTTCATACAATTCCATCAACAATTGACCCTTTACATTTCTATCTTTCAAACCATGATTACTAATTACATTCTCCAACCCCTCATCATTTGTATCATCTTCAGTGTTGAAGTCATCCATGAGAAGCATGCTCTCGTTATCCATCAAGGTCTTATAAAGTAAACTGTAAAACATTTCTTTTTCTTCAAAGGATGCATTCTCAGTTGGGGAAACAGCACTGAACAAGTCTTAGCTTTCCAAATTTAGTTTTAAGATTTACTGTTGTTCTGAAATTAGTTCCCATCCAATGATTGCGTGACCAAATCTTTTGCTCATGAGGTTTCCAACTCCATACGGATGTATATCAGTTTTATTAGGCATCCCTGAATAAATAAGCATTACCGTTAAAATTTTTCTACCAATACCATTCCATTTTACTTGACTAATTCCAAATAATTCAATTTTATATTTTCCCATCTCCTTTCTTAGTTGTGCTAGTTTTCCTGTTTGAGAGAGTGCTTTAACATTCCACTGGCTAATTCGTGTCCTAATTTTCCAAACTGTAGGCTATGCCAAGGAGTCCACGATAGAACGTTTGCAATGATGGTAATATTTCAGCGTCCTTATCATCACATTTTTCCTATCCAAAATTCAATGACGAACCATCTTAAACTATGTTGTCCTATGTAATGATAATAGCTTGCCAAGGATTATGTTCATTTGCTCATAGATGTATGTTGCAATCAATGCTGTAATGTTTGCTTTTGAACATTTTTAGGTTCAGAAGTGGTTGATGAAATATTTATTTTCTTTATAATTCACTTTTTATTGACAAAACAATTCGAAATGATAATAACGATTCTTTCCATCCTGCGTGATGGACACTATTTACCATTACTGTTGTATTGTTTCTGTTGAGCTATTTTAATGGGGGGGGGGAAATCATTTCCATTGCCCATATGCAAAAGCGGCTTTAGTTTCAGTTGCTGTAATAAGCAATTGTGTCGCTATAAGAGAATACGTTACGAAAATCATCGTTTTATAATTGATTGTAACCGTTTCCATACTTATTGATTTATATCTTTGTAGACAAAAAGTAGTAAAGATTCACTAAATTTTCACTAAAATACATGAAGCTGGAGTATTTTTATGCGTATGAAGGGAGGGACAAAAAAGAATATAAAAATCATTTTTATGTGACTTCCATCCATTAAAGCTTCTAAACCCACAGTACCATGGGTGAACTAAGATACTGTTCTGTATTTTTTTAACTTTATTTATATATATATTTATTTATTTTCTACATAATCCGAAAACCCTACACTTAAGTTCTTACAGTATAAAAGGAAAGTGGAGAAAGCAAAAATTCGTCAATGAATATCCCGACAGAAGAGACATAAGAACAAAAATAGAATGTCTCTGAGAGAGTGACGAGTGCAGCTATGAGAGCAGGGTGATTAATTAATCAGATCAGGGCCGCCGAGAGGGGGGGTGACATCTGAGACTTTTGTCAAGGGCCCGGCATCGAGAGGGGTCCGAACGTAGGGCCACATAACTGTGTTGATAATGCATGGTTTTAATTCTCGTAATAATGCAACAATGATAAAGGCATATCGAGAATGATACTGTGTTTTCTTTTAGACAGACGGCTACGCTCTTTAGCTCGCTTTGAGTGCCCGGAAGACACTGATTCTCTTGGCGTGGATCGCTGTAGTTATAGCGGGTGATGACTTCAATAGGTGTTCGTGCAAGGTTGTTGCACGAATGCAACATTACTGTGAATGCAATTGCTTGCATTCACAGTAATGTTCCCTGCCAGAACGCTTCGTTCTTGTTATTATTTTGAAAGACGAAGGTTTTGTGATTGTTTGTAAAGTGTGCAACTGTATAGTGTAGTGCGCTAAAAAATAAAAGTAAGTATTCTTATTAATTTGATTTTTTAATTATTGAAATTACATTTTTAATAAAAATTTGACCAACAGAAATGTATCATCATAAATCTGGAGGCAATAAAAATATAACATTTCTTTAAAAATTTATTTAAAAAAGTGTACAATAAATTCAAAATTCGATACATTACATACGATACAAAATACAAACATTAAATAAAGTATCGAATTTTGAATTTATTGTACACTTTTTTAAATAAATGTTCAATGTTTTATTTGACTTTTTTATTAAACAAAAGTTATGCACTTTTTTAAGTGGGGCCGGAACCACAGACTTGTCACAGGTCCGAAAATTTGTCTCGGCGGCACTGAATCAGATTATCCTCTTCAAGCTATTATCAATTTTTTTTCTTAGCTAAACTATCCTAAAACAGTATTCCAAACACTTCCCTAATTTGGGATATAAACAAATTTGAGTTCAGTTTTATTTTTATGTCTATTAAAAACTCGCAACACACATCGGCCTTGTGAATTCTTTGGTTATTTTATTCATAAATAAGGATGTTCGTATGAAATAATGAACATAAATAAATCCGCTATTGCGTTTTATTCCACCGAGTGAGTACAATAGGCTGGTTAGCTTTTACTTTTATTTTTATTTTTTATTTTTTTTTGTAAACTGGAAGGCAGCAATCCCATCCTTATTCATTCACAGATAGCTCGCCCAAGACAATCGATGATTTTGAATGTCCGAGAAACAGAATAAGGCAGACAACTGCTGCCATCTCGTAGTGATCCCTAACCCGATGTATTATGTGAAATAACGTGAGTCTTTATTATTATTATTATTATATGTAACTCCTCCACGGAGTCCAAGAACTCATCGCGGGAGGGCACTGTAGTCTACTTCGCTAAATACATCTCACTCTCTTCACTAGTACTCAGTTCTCCCATTTGACACTGCTACCATCAATGCCAACTACCGCCCCTCATCACCAACAACAGTATTTATTTATTTTTGTATGTAAATTGAATGTGTTCTGAAGGCCGATTGATTTGCACGCGGGATGAAAAATCCGAGTTTCGGGGAGAAAACGTATGAGATCGGGCTCACCTTCAATTGAAAAAGCCCATATAAAGATTCCCCTCGTCACGACGAGGATCGAACCCAGGTCTTTTCAAATCGAAGGGCTCAATGTTCCGCTGTTCTTCCAATTGCGCTACGGAGATTGCCAGTACCTCTACTTGCCAGTACCAAACAATGACTAACTCGAGAACCAGTTGAAGAAAGGCTTAGAAAAATTAGAATGGACTTTCTTTCTGTGCTGCCTAGCACTATAAAGACACACGTCATTCTACAAAATGCATAGGCCTTGAGAAAATTAGCGAAACATTTTAATTTAGTAATAATTAATAATAAGAAAATAAAATTAATTAACAATAGAATCTCATTTATAGTAATGGGATTCGGACCTACAGTCTTTTGGTTACAAAGCTGAAGAGATGCCCTGAACTGGATCCACCCGAAATGACTGTTTGCTCATTGTAACGATCAATATTTATATTATTATAATTATAATAATATAAATAGGCCGTCCCTCTCATACAAATCCAATCTTCTCTCAAACTCACTCCACACATTCAAAATCTCGTATGCATTCTTTCTACATAGCCTACTCATCGAATCGTTTGCGATCATAGCCCTTCTTTTTAATTCATTTTTATCATAGCAAGGTAAAATACTGACGATTTTCATTTCCTCCCTCTTCACTCTCGCCTCTTCCAACAACCCTTTCATGTTCTCTTTCAATTTCTCAATTAAACAATTTAAAGTAAGCACATGTTTATGCTTAATTAAGCATGTTAAATAAAAGTGTTTTTATTTCTTTTATTTTATTTTTTATCTCGCTTACCTTCCTGGTTTTACGCAGAACTTTTCAAGGTCTTATCACACCGTACAGTTTTATTCAATGCTCAACAAAGATTTCATTTTATCAGACAAAAAGGATGCACGATTTGTATCCCACGAGAAAGCAGATAATCATGAAAGCTGGTATGGATGATAAAGCAGTGCAAATAGGTGAATCCGGAATCTATCAAAGTATAAATAGGAAAAGGTGTGCACAGAGTACTTCGTCAGCAATCGTTCCTGTAAAGCCACCATGATGATCTTCTACGTCTGTGCCATCCTGTTGGTAGCGGCAGTGACCGCTTTACCACATGGTACGTTTATTCTTTAAAATTGTTTGTACCAATTATTTTCCTGTTTCTTTACTGTTACACTGTTTCTAGAACGAATTTTTTTTTAATATAATTTTGCATGTTTGTTATAAAATTTTAGATTCTCACATTATTTCTGAATTAAGTAGCTTTTAATAATATTTAAGAAAACGTTCAACTGCAAAGCAAATAATTTTATCGCTTTACTTCAATGAAATTGTCCGTAATATGCTTAACGTTTGTTCATACATTAATTATGCTGCTCTAGGTTCTTATTGTTTTAAGGATAGATGCGGAACCTTTATCATTTATGAAGGGACATGACAGCTGCGTGATAGTCCATGTTGATTCTGGTTGAAAGTAGCAGTCCTCTATTTTGCTCTGGTCAAAAGTACTTCGCTTTCAGTGGTAGCGTGTTTGTTTTGGGAGCTCCTGATTTGTATCGGCTTTGAGTTTTGTGACTTTCTCATGAATATTTTTGGGCCTTTGATCCATAAAATGTTGGTGTTTTTTTCTGACTTTGCTTTTCTAGATTGGTATACAACAGATTTTGGTAGAATGGCGTTAGATACTTAGACAAGAAGTTGGAGTGTTAACTTGAAATATATTCGGATCCCAGGCTATTGGTCTTTTTCAACCTGCTAGCTCTCATGGCAAGCCTTATTTTTTTCTCTTTTTGGATTTACGGACTGAATGTCATTCAGTTGCAGAGGTCAGTCAATAGTGTGGCCTAAATTTAGAACCTATATCTCTTAAGTTTTCTGTTGGTTTCAGGGAGGCCGTCTACGATAAGGTCTTCCTTATGCTGCTGTTGGTTTAATAGTTCGTTCTGCAATTTTAAAGAGTGAAGTTCTTGGCGCAAGTTCAGAGGTCACTTTTATCAGACCGTATTGGCTTTCAGTTATTACTTTGACACTTATTTTTAATACCTCAATTTGTGACTTCTTCCACTTCTAGTCCTCATATTCGTTAAACTATTTTGTGATTTGTTCGTTCTGCTAATCGAAAGAGTCATGAATAAACGTCATTACGATAAATTTCATAAATATCGAGTCCTTGTTCTTTTAAGCTTTCGTCTTGTTTTTCCTCGGGTAAAATGGGGCTGCGTTGTTAACTTATCTCCTGAAATATTGATGGGATCTCTTTGTTCTCCCAACAGACATTTCCATTCTTCACCCTTTTGCATTGACTTTCGCTGTATTCGTCAAGTTAGTTCATACAAGTTAATAACAGCGTTAAGAACTTGAACAACCTTTTGTAGTTAATTTAAAAATTGCTTTCAGTTAAAGGATTTTTATCTCATTAATAGGACCTCTCCATAAACCGATGGAAAATCCTGATCTCTTTCAAGGCGATATTATGGGAATGGACACTCCTGAGGTAGGATCCGATGTTTCATTTCATATAAGACTTTATGAATTTAATGGACGTTGAATTTACCAGTCATATACAAGAATTCTGACAGTCGCATTTTGTCACTTCATACTAATCTCTGGTACATATAATCTTCATTATGTTTCAGGAACGCAATGCCATTAAAGGTGACTATTACCGGTGGCCTAATCGAGTAATTCCTTATGTGATCGGTAACGATGCATTGGGTGAGCCAATTCGTATTTTTATAATTGATTTATATTTTAAGTTGCAATTATTTATATTTATATTCACTCAAAAAAAAAGAATAAAAATAAAACTGCCTCCTCTTTGATATCTGCAGTCAGCCATCCTGTTATCCACTATAATATATAATAAGGCAAAAGTACACTGTCCAACTTGTGCAGTTAGCAAAGTCCAAAAGTAGCATGGTGTAACCTCCCTTCTTCCCGTGTCTAAATCAACCGTAATATTATTAGAAATCGTGTGCAGATAAGATCATGTAAATCCTCGCTGTTCTTCTTAAGTCAACCCACTTCATACAGACGTGGGTTGACTTGACTGTCAACCCACTTTTGTATGCTAGCTCCTGCTACCAGATATACTAAGTTGACAGTTGGATGCAGGTCTTTCCACCATCGTTGTGTAATGGGATTATCGTACATTCCCTGTTTTGAGACTCAAATTACACGGTCTGGTCAAAGGCATAAGCAATTCAGCTGAACATTCTAATAGCACTAGCCTATGCAGCCACGCTATTACCTCTTCCTCATACACCTGAGTTTCTTCATCCATCGAGCTTCATGTTGCCTACACCAGACTGATAGCTCTTAGTAAAATAAACACTCAGTTGAACCATCTCTTCTGCATCTATTACCCTCATAATATCAGCATTCAATGAAGTTATTTTTTTGGCACACATCATTATACAGAACTGGTTAGGTTTCATACCTCGAACATAGCTTCCCGTACAAATTATACAATTTTCACAGCTGACATCGTCCTTATGAGCAGGGTGTTCCTTCCTCATTATCGTTTCCATAAGAATCTCTTGCTTAATAAGATTGCACATCCATTTCACTCCTACCCTGTTTGCGAAGTCTACAGAACATTCCAATATTGCATTACTTAAGTATTTCTTAAATGCTTCTCATTCACGGTTAATATTCCTTCCATCCAGCAACTGATACCATTCCACTGAACTCAGGATTCTCCTCCGTAGGTCATAATTTCCTGCTTTGTAGTTCAGCATACAATTTATTCTGAATGGAACATTTATGTGCTTGCCACGTCCCAGGTCACCCCAGTATGATCACTGGAGTGACTTGGGACCAAAGGAGGAAAACAGCCACGTCTAAATGAACCCCTCCCCCCTAATAGGTTTAACATTCTTTTAACTCGAGTTCCTCCTTCCACATGATGATTGAGGAAGTTGTCTGGCAACAGATCAATAAATTTGGTTTCATTCTTCTCATAAGATTTATGCACTGCACCAGGGCTGTCTAACCTTTGGTAATCCGAGGGCCGCATTTAAAAAAAAAAAAAAGATTTATCCGAGGACCGCATCCAATGCGTATCTAGTAATTTGGTGAGCAGCTCCCACACAACCTCGAAAGCTGAACAAACGAACAACACTAATTGCGCGCTCACGTTTCCCGTGAGTGTCCAGAGCATGCGCGTCTGAACCAAACAGTATAGGAACGCTTCTTTGACACATCTAATATTTGAAAAACACGTGGGTATATAGTGATGTAAAAACACTAAATAAAATTATCAACATCGAGATTATCGATTGGTGATAGAATTAAAATGTCTAAGACACATTCGATTCAGATTTTTATTTTTATTTTTTTCCTTGTGAAAATCAAAACCCACAGGCGGACCGCACAAAATCGCATCGCGGGGCGCATGCGTCCAGCGGGCAGTGCTTTAGACTTTATTACTATTATTATTATTACTACTTGACACTTCCAGGGATTCGAAAGACTCATCGAGGGAGGGCTTGTTCTACAACTTTCTATCTCCACCATTCAATCCACCAACTACAACTAACCGCAACTACACCAACGCTATCTACCGTTCACCACCACCACTACACTATCAATATTCGGATAATTAGTCCCCTATGATCATTCATTTAGTGTCTATCGTGACTGATTTGTTGATGTGCATTTCCTCGTCCTCAGAAACTGATCTTCTGATTCTGTATCTACACCCCATTCTGCGTTTGATGTTATTCGATTCTACTAATCAGCATACAGACTCAGACTGTTACATGGAAAATTGTTACTAGTATCCAATTATGACTTTCAACCCAAACTGCACTCAAATCAACCGACATCATTAACAATACCTCCCCCCCCCCCCTCCATCATATTCTGTCTGTGTTTTCTAAAAGAAATGCAGTACCCTTTAAACTCGATACCGGTTAGCATATCTGCCTCTGAGAGCCAGGTCTCAGTGCTGCCTACAGTGTGAAGCCAAAGGATATTCACTAAGGCTACAAACGCTATGCTATCTCTCTATCCCTTCGTTCCTTTTACTCCTGGCATTCATCTATAGACATAATAATCAGTACTTTAGTCTGTACTGACCCAGTTGGATCACTTGTAGACCTCTGTTCGTATCTAATGTCTCACTTACACAAGTCCGATTGGAAGAACACACAATCGTCCATTTATCATACTCACTTCCACGATTATGCACATTTGTGTCATCGATTAGATCTCATATCAATAATTTCTTTAGACTTCTGATATACTAAACGCATTGCAATGCAGGCCGTGCATCTCATATAAATAAATCCATTCTTCCCTCAAACTCACCCTATACATCCAAAATCTAGCAATCTTTCCTTCTGCACAGGCTGCTCATCTAGTCATTTGCCGTCATAATAATCTTCTCAATTCATTAAAATCGTATCTTGGTGCTAACGATTGTCCTTTTGAGAGAACTTAGTTATTTTATTGGATTATTTTTGGTTATTTTTATGGCTCGCTTGCAAACAAATCTGATCTTATTATTTTATTCCCTCACCTTAGAATTTCCTAAGTATAGGAATGCGACGTCGTTCAAGACTTTCCTTTTGTTCGTGGCAATGGCGATGAAAAGCAGAGGAAGAATCCATTGAACAAAAAATATTATCATACTTTCTCCATCACCGCATTTTAAGGTTGTGACAATGCTGTTAAGTGTTCGCTGGGGACTGTCACCCGATGTACATCGACTTTTATAGCGAGATTCATCGCTCCGGAAGCAACTGATTCCAGTTATTCACTGCTCGACTTTTGCACGTTTAAACACAACTGTCACAATTCCTGAGCATTGAACTTCGAAGTCCTTTTGAACATTATAACACTGTAAACCATTGAAATCTATATCATAGTAAGTAGGAAGGAGGAACAACAGATGTCAAACCAGGATAGTCCCCTAATCTTAATGATTTAACTTTTGTTTTACTCATGATTACTAATGATTTGCTCATGTTAATTGCTGATTGGAGGTGCTTTACCCGTCCTTATACGGTGGGAATGGAGGAAACTTGGTTTTTCACTCCCCACTCCCAAACAAGCAAACCAACCGGCCCCTTAACACACACATTTTACAAACATAAACACCTACCTTTAGAGCAGTGTTTCCCAAACTTTCAGTACCCGCTAATCCTTTTTGAACCGTAACCGTAGTAGCACCGGCGTCTCCCTTCTCTGGCAGAGACAGTCTGGAAGTTATATTTATTTAAACACGAATTATACAGAGATTTATTTTTAAATATTTGCATTACAATAAATTTAATCACTCTACTCGGTAGAAGATGAATTTCATCTTCCAGTGACCAGCTTACTGGAGGCCTGAAGTGGCTTCAAAATGTTTCGTGAATTACCAGATTATATAAAAATTTATAAAAATATAAAAATCCTTTTTTATTGGTTTATCAACCTTTAGTGGGCGGGAGGCACCTAAAATAAAAAAACTTCTGAACAATTAATAGTGATCACTTTCCCAAACTTTCGGATTGGCATATGCAGTCTTAATCATTCTTAATCTTACACTTCATGATACGAATGATTTTGAAATTTAGTGGACAGTTCGACTGAGCGGTTCAAACTATTTAAATATAAAATTGATGCAAACAATTGGAAGCACGCAGTTGAAACGCGACCATGCTATCAAGCAGACCTGACTGTAATGGAGGTCAGTCGATACAGGCCAAGAAACACATTTTGTTTCTATCTTCCTTTAGAGCTTTTCGTTATGAAAAGCTAATTATAGAATAGATCTGCACTCATTTCCGATAATACGGCGATAAAAATATAAAAGGGGGAAAAAAAAAGGGAATCAAAATTTAAACGTGTGTCGTACCCCGTAAACACCTTTCGCGTACTCCTGGGGTTACAAACATCACTTTCTTAGAGGGATGCAACACAGGAATGGCAACCGGCCATATGAAACAGCCTGAAAAACCCTCTAATTAGGTAACTCAACCCGTGTTGAACGGGCGATAATTGGATGGATGGAACTACTGATTTTTATCCGCTTAATCTTCAGGCTAAAATTTCTGAAAAGTAAAAATATTTCAACTATTTAAGATACTATTTAAGACGGACATATCCTTCTTCCCTTTCAGTCATCTATGATATTAGATAATTTCAAATGTAGTAAAACTGTTGAATCTTGTTTTAACTGAAATAGCCTTTTTTTTTTTTTTTCTTCTGCAGGAATTGCTGATGTTATTGATTCTGCTGCTCAACACATCAACCAAGCGACTGGAGGATGCATAAATCTTGTTCGTCGTACTAATCATCAGCATTATATCCATATCTTTAGGGGTGAAGGGTAAGTTAAGGGTAACAGCATATCCTTCTTCCCTTTCAGTCATCTGTAAATTCAGCTAATTTAAAATGTAGTAAAAATGAAGGAGATTTATTTTAAAGGTAAGTTAAAATCGCTGCTTGGTTTAACATGGCGAGATAAGCCAACCATAATTGATCGGTTTATCCTTCACCAAAAAACTCAAAACAAACAAAAAAAAAAAATCCAAATTTTATAAAAAAAAATAAAATAAAATAAAAATAGGATGATTTTGCTGAACAAAATATTTTTATAGTTTAGAATTTTACAAAAAAAAACGATAATTCAATGTTTAATATTTAATATTGCTTAACAGCAGAGTTCCATATTTGCTACTGGTTCAAACAATGATCAATCATAATCCTACAAAAAACATTTGAAGTAAAGAGTCTGGAAAATCCTAACCTTCTATCTTAATTATATCTCATCTTGTTGTAACATAAAACAAATAAATAACAAATATTCGAACGTCTTTTCATTCTCCGAATAGAGAAGGCATGTCGAGTGCATTCCCACACATTGTAGATAAGGTCATGTTCCTAACCGTAATTAGTTTTGGTATGTGGGGGGTGGGGATGGTTTGGTCGGTGTAGGTGTATTGGGCATGGCTACGTGTATTAATTTACAATGTTTAAAACTCAATTTTCTTCTCGAATCTGTGAGAATCCGCGTACTTGGAGCACAAATACCTTAAAAAAACAAAACAGTGAGAAAGTGGTTCCCCCCGCTGGGATTACAATCTACCCTATAAGTTATTGTTCTGAAGACGTAGCTCATAGAAGTTAGTATGAGTAGAGACAGGTATATCATTCGATAATAGGAGAGTAGTACATTTGTCGTATACGTTAAGGGTATCGCAATAGAACTGGTCCACATACTACCTTCGTTGTGCTCAGCTTAACCAACAGTCGTATGAATTTTGACACACTATTAGTGAAGATGGGAAATTAATACAGAAAAGGATAAAGTAAGGAGTAAACCTGTGCATATCAAATATAAATTTAGCGGAATCAACCCAAACACCAATGGGATTCACACATTTAACATTTCCATAATTTAAATTATACATATTTGGTCATAAAATACTTAAAAACGAGATTTGTTGTCGTTATGAGACCATAGGTACTTTATTAATACATATATTAGTATAATCCCGCCTACTAGTTTCGCTAGCGACTGTCTAGTTTTGTCAAGGCTGAACGGTACACACACCAAAAATATGAGAGAATACAGAAACGTTGCTAACTGTTAGGCAAGTTTGCAACTATGCGTGACAATGCGTGTTTGTGTTGAGAAGCTTCAGTCAGTATCATGGATACGTGTTGTATGCACACGCATTACATAATTTTTCGCGTATTGTAGTTCCGTTAAACTGAGTGAGTTGATTAAGTTTTACCATACATCTTTAAGTATGGCACCCTGATTTCTGTTGAGGTTGTTACCCGTTCTTAATACCACTGCCGCTCCCTTGAAAATTCTGTAACCGTCATCATCATCTAAGTACGGCATAGAGCTTTTTTCCCAGTCAATGGCATGGTAGGAAGTTGCAAAGTGATGGGCTATGCTTGAGGAGAGTGTTCTATTGTGATTGACATCCCCAACATGCTCCTTCTGTCTGATTTCCAGACTTCTTGAATTTTGCCCAATATATGAAAGACTGCAAGTACATCGAATTCTATAAACACCTGGATATTTGAAAAATAGTACACTGTCTTCAGGAGATCTTAATACTTGTCAGATGGTAGTGGCTGGCTTAAATACCACTCTGATGTTGTGAGAGTTTAACATTCTCGCTAATCTTGAAGAGACTGAATCTACATAAGGGATGACTGCTGTTGAAGCGTACTGGGTGACTGTTCTTTGTTGTTGGAGGTTGTCTTTATAAAGGAACTTGTTGATGATGTTTGTAGGAAAACCATTCTGCGATAGCGTTATAGCAATTTGAGGAAGTTCTGTCTGTACTTCTTCGTCTGAAATAAACTTTTTGGCTCTGTTCCGTAACATGTGAATGATGCTATGTTTTTGTGATCTATGATGGTTGGAAGAATAATGTAAATAACGTCCAGTATCTATAGGTTTTCTTTATATGGAAAGTTTGGAAATATATGTATTAACTATGGCAAAAGAATATTGTAGATACTGAATCTACATAAGGGATGACTGCTGTTGAAGCGTACTGGGTGACTGTTCTTTGTTGTTGGAGGTTGTCTTTATAAAGGAACTTGTTGATGATGTTTGTAGGAAAACCATTCTGCGATAGCGTTATAGCAATTTGAGGAAGTTCTGTCTGTACTTCTTCGTCTGAAATAAACTTTTTGGCTCTGTTCCGTAACATGTGAATGATGCTATGTTTTTGTGATCTATGATGGTTGGAAGAATAATGTAAATAACGTCCAGTATCTATAGGTTTTCTTTATATGGAAAGTTTGGAAATATATGTATTAACTATGGCAAAAGAATATTGTAGATATTTATATTAACACTTAAAATGTTTATTTTGTCATAAAATTATTATTATTAGAATATTTATAAATACTCAGTAATTCTTTTGTGTATAATTAATTTTACTTTTGTATTTTCACATCATAATTTTATAAAATAAGTTTTCTAAAAATTCACTCACAGTTTCACTCAGTCAAATCTTACAATTTAGTTCATAGATGCGATATAAAAACTATGTCAAATATCAATCACTGAAGATGTATGGATTGGGTATTTTCATTCCATTTGTTTCGTTTATTTCGTGCTTATGACTGCATAAGAAATATCTGAAACGAATGTCTAGCTGGAATGTTTATGTATTATAATGCACAAATATTTGAAAGAAAGATCTTATTAATTGAATCCCTGTATGAAATAGAAGAAATTAATCATGTTAATAGAACAATGTTCCTTCATAGTGTGTCGTGAAATTATTTTTGCTTATGAGGTGTGCTGTGACGTAAAAAAGGTTGGGAAACACTGTATAGAGTACTTTTGCGAAGAGATAAGACTGCTGGGATTGAGAGAAAGATCAAATGTCCATCTTTGCTAGTAATGGGTATTTAAGTAATGGGTCAAATTACCTGTATTCGTCTATCGATATTTAGTGGAAAGTCTATCCAAGAGAGAGTGACGTCTGTAATTCTAGTCAAAAGTGAGCGAAGAATGTCGTGAACAGGGCGAAACAGTCCATGTTTGAAATTCTTTTCCCTAAAGTAGAAAAAAGAATTACGTACATATAATACTTATCTAAAGTATTGTATGTACCATAATAGTAATAAGATGAAATACACAAAAAATCCGCAGAGAAAATATTCTCTCTGTGGATTTTCCGAATAAATAAATAACAATTATTCTTTATTTCATTTGCAGCTGTTATTCGTTCGTCGGCTGCCGTAAATCTGGTGCACAAGAGCTCTCCTTGGGACATGGTTGCGAATACTTGGGCATAGTCATCCACGAATTTTTACACGCTGTTGGCTTCTTTCATGAACAGAACAGATACGATCGTGATGACTATATAACCATCTATTGGGCAAACATTAAATCAGGTTTGTGACACTGCTGTTTCTTATTGCTCTTATTTATTTGATTATTTATTTATATTTTGTATTTAATTTTATATAATGCAGAAAGGCTGCTCTAGAGATCAAATACGGAACTTTTTCAAGCCCCTTAAAACCACACAGACAAAGGGTGTAAGCAAATTATTTGAATACGCGCTCGTAATTTAGTGTTTTATTCGATTTGGCTTTACTTTTCTTTCTTAAAATCATTAACAATATTTCAGTTAGTATAGGCATTTAAAGCATTAAAGCGTGTATATTTTTTTTTTGTGTGTGTGTGTGTTGTGTTAAGCTATGCAAATTACCTTACAACTACACAAATATGTTTGTAGTCATGTATTGTATAGTTGCTATGCAGGCTTATCTGCATATCAGCTTGCCATCTCTGCTTGCTATTACTCCATGGGTAAAAAAAAAGAACAAAAAATAAAATAAAATAAAGGTAAACGAATGATTTCTACTTGGTTTCACTGCACGTCATTGGGTGCTGTCTCCCATTCAAGCCTCAGAGAAGGGAGGGAGGGAGGGAGGGAGGGAGGGAGGGAGGTCCAAGCATACACACAACTGACAGACAGATCATACTATGTATTAATGCTGAGATGTGATTAACTCATCACATGAGAGCATTTAAGTTATGAAACCATACGACTTGGCTGTGATAAGCCATTTAGCCTAACACAGAGGGAAATACGAAGATTGAAACTACTTCAAAAATGTTTCGTTAATGAGTCAGCGCAGTGTGGTCAGCAGTCTTATGCCTATTGCTTTATCTTTTACAGGAATGCATGTTTTTAAGTTGTTTTGCGCATATGCTGTCTGCATGTAATATTTCTAAATGTAGCTGTAAATTTGATTGCTATTTGGTATTTGATAATTGAATCTCCTTAGTACTAATAGTTCTTACTTTGGCCTTTCTCTTTTGCAGCCGAGCTGCAGTCTTTGATCTCTATGGCAGTTTGGGATCTTAATCTCTTGACCAGTGAACGTTGACTGTGAATTTCTTCACCATCCACCAAAGCGTTAACCAATTGAGAGAGAGAGAGAGAGAGAGAGAGAGAGAGAGAGAGAGAGAGAAGTACCTAAATCGTATAAGACAGCCACGTGATTCGGCTGGACAAATCACCGATTTCTAATGAAATTGTAGCCTAACGTGAGAGTGTGTAAATGAAGCGAGCTTGTAATTAAATAAGTGGATCTAAACCGACAGTACTTTTTTCCCCTTCTGTTAGAGTTGTGTAAGTACTTTTCATAATCGCCGATCAAATGGTAATTAAATATCACTTTTTTTTTTTCAGACATGCAGAGCCAGTTCGCGTTGGTGCCTTCGAGTCAAATGGATAAGATTAACACTTTCGACTATTATTCCATAATGATATACGGTGAGTACGCTTTCTCAATGTACAATAATAGAAAATCCATGGAGGCCAAGAAACTTGGAGTAACACTCACGGAGCCATATACGAAATCTTCAATGACACAATCGGATGTGGCAAGAGTGAAATATGCTTATCGCTGTTGATAAAAACAAAACATGTGTTATTTGTTTCAACAGCATATAAATAAATAAATAAATTCAATCAGGAGACATTACTAATCTCTTATTTTTTTTTGTTTTTTCATTTACTGAGATATACGAACAATATGATAAGACCAATTAAGACTTCAATATACTGTAATAATTCAAGTTCATACTTCAAATGATAATATTGCCAAAAGATGTTTATTTTTAATTTAATGTTTATACATAATGTGTAATAACAAATATTGTTTTATCATTCTTTGATTTTTGTTTAAACAAAGCTAGAATAAAATCCATCGCTTATTTAAACAAAATTGTAATGCTATAGAGAAAAACCAGCAAGTTTTGCGTTAATTAACGAGCAACGAATGCCCATGCAGAACTTTACTCAAATATACTGATCACAGAACTCACTTGATAACAACATAATCTTAGATATACATAAACAACATACGAGCGCAACCTTTCAGTGTATATCTATATCTTTCGATTTTTAAAGCTTTGAATGTTTCCACAAATGGAAACAACCAAAGCATAAAAAATCGAATACAAGAAAACAAGCGACCACCTTACAGTGAAGATAAAAATGCAAACAACAACAAAAAAACTAATATAGAAACAAATTAGCCTCTGCGAAAGATATTGTGAATCAAACCCATCATCTGATATCGTATTCCCAACAATAACGGATGCAGAGCTCCCTCTAATCCCGAAATTTAAGGACTAGGAAACAATGGCCTCAGACTCATAGATAATTAAACTACTTGTAGCTAGTGCGTGTGTGTGTGTGTGTGTGTGTGTCCCATCAAAAAAAATTAATAAATGAAATCTTTGAAACTGGAAATATATCTAGCATGTTGATGACTACCTTCAATCGCACCTATATACAAACCCGGTAAAAGAAATTCAGTCAGTGAATCATGGAGCGAATCGTTCCTAAATAAACTCAACATACGAAGAAAATTCCGTATTCTATAAGCACGATATTGTTTCCAGAAAAGTGTGGGAACAACTCTCTTGGAAGATTTTAATTCTAAATCACACAATCTTAAATACACTTCTCGTGGTCCTCTTTATTGGAATGTCTAAAGCGCTTGATACACTCAAGCAGAAACGATCAGAAAAGCAAAGAGATGTGGGCAGGGTCATCTTAACACTCTAGACAACTGTTCAGCACGTCAGCGTCCAAAAGCACTGCCCCTAAGGCAATGCCTACGAGAAATGCTTTTGGACGGCGACAAAAACTGGCTATATTGTATCTCGACCATAAAAGCACTGTTTTTATATATTTTAATTTTACGGTAACCTCTGCAGTCCAAGAGGGACCACTTCTCTTCAATATCTAAATGTATGATGTTAATCAGCTACCTCGTAGACACAAGATCTTCCAATAGACTGATGACACAGCTAGAGTATCGGTCCATAATAATGGATCGGTATCACCATCTTAATCATATAGTTAATGATATTTTGGTAATCCAGTGATAAGAGTTAATGGTAAGCCAGTTAATGATATAGTCATTAACTGACTTACCAATCAACTCCATACACCTAAACTCTGACAAGATAACATTAATGATAGATTCACTGAGTGAACTACACGTACTCGCCACTGGATTAGACAGTTTTATTTGATACCATGTTGGATCTCCTTTAGCCTGAATTACAGCACATACGCCGCTTCCAACATAGATTCCAGATGTTGGATTGCATCTACGTCTACAACTTACCAGGCATTCACCAGACATCCTGTATCTGGCTCAGATTTGACTGAAGAGGGCTTTGCTCCAGATCTGTTTTTCTAACATGTCCCACATTCTCAATGGGGATCAGATCCGGGCTTTGCAGCGGCCATGGGAAGATGGTGGAAGTCAGTATCATGCTCGCTGAGCCACTGCTGAACAATTCTTGCACGATTGACGGTAGTCATTGTTGTCCATGAAAAAACCGTCACCTGCTGGATAAAAAAATCAGCATTGCAGGATGGACTTGATGGGCAACACTTAGAGGACATCCGACTTTCAATGTCAGAGGACCCGTTCCCTACCAATAGTGTTTACAAGCGAAGCTGGGTTCACTGCCTCATGAAGCTACCGTCAATACAAAACAAGGTGTACGTACGGTGACTCGTCTGGCTTCATGACTTTTCTTCCAGTGTTTAGTCACGGTACTCTTGACAGTCTGTAGACGAACTTTCCGCTTATTCGCAGAAATCAGTGCTTTCCGTAAATAGGAAAAACTGAATGCCAATACTGATTCTTTTCGATTCGATTCGCATTGTTTGGTAAGACATAGATCGGGAACAAGTTTCACTAAATGCTTTGGTCAATTGCTGCACACAGGGAAGTTCTGTTTGTCCGTACAAGCGACTCAGACGACGATTGCGATCCTGACAGACTGTCCTAGGACCACAGTTACGTCCATTAGACAAGCAAAGTCAGTTATTCTTCCACTGATTAAACATTTGGGATATCCCACCTTTTTGAGAAACCATTCGGCTCTGTTGTTTTCAAAATCGTGGCTCCAGCCAGACAGTAAGCCCTTTATCGAGCTGGGAAGGATTCTTCGTTTTTTTTTCCCCATTGTAATCATTACTACTGACGATTGCCGACCACCGGCATTCTTAAATAGTTGCCCTAGAAACGTAGGGATGCACGTGACCAAGTCTTTTGAATATACGTTGCGTAAGTGACTTTTACGTATATCTGCATCAAGGTTTCTAATTCAGTGGCCGATATTTGTAGTTCATAATAAGGATATAAGAATCCCCCATCCGTCCTCCAACATAGAGAAAACATACAGCAAACAATAATTCCTCAGAATTCCCTTGATGCCGATATGAATCTTGAATAGTCACATGTATCTACAATGAAAAGTCCGGATAACTGCTAAACTCTTAGTTCCAGCATACATAAAAACACTAATTACAAAACAGTACGTGAAGACATGTCAAGACACGCTATAACAACATACGCATTCTGTGTAGGCAATAAACTAAAGATTAATACCATGACAGTATAAAATGATAAAGTTGATGTTCGGGAACATAGAGATGATCCTCGCTTTATCCGTACTACAGTGTGATAAAATGTAAAATACAAACAGTAAACCATCTTCGTTGCACCTCAGTTATACTAAAATAAAATACAGGTAACCCTCGTATAACGCTGTACTTATACAACGCGGTTTCGATATAACGCGGTCTCAAATTGTAGTGTCCCTTGTTGAACGCGGTATTTATACAACGCAGTTTTAATATAAGATGGTCTACAAACCGTAGTATAACCTTTTCTCTTTTCATATATTTTTCAACGCGCGACTTAAAAATCAAATTTTATCTTCGTTAAATTTGTGTCTGCCCGTCTCGCGCATGTTTCCCTAATATAAATTCGCTATGCGCGAATTTATATTAGGGAAAATGCCCTTTAGCGCACATATACGTCAATTGTTTACCGTATAAAGTGTTTATTGTTGAAAATGGTCTTCGTTTTCTGCCAGGAAAGCGCGTTAAAAATCATAAGTGTGTTAATCTCAAGCTGAGCACTTTATTTTTTGGTGAGTTACATACAATATGTAATGACCACTTAGAGGGCTTTAGCGATATGGATGAATACGAAATTAGTGAATTAATTGATGGGAAAATAGATTTAAATGAGGAGGAACTGATACAATTAAGAGATGACGTGGAACCACATGGCAGGGAAAGTTCTGCAGAAGATTCTAATTGTGATGAATCCGTTAAAGAATTCAGTTTAAAGAAATTAGCAGAAGGATTGGACTTGGCAAGAAAGTTATTTTACGGATAATGATCTCTCAATGGAGGGCTCTGGAAAATTCACGAGACAATTGCATATTTGTTTAGCTCCGTATTATGAACTAAATAAAAAAAAATTGCAGCATAGTAAGCAAGATCTTATTACTGACTTCTTGATAACTAACGCCACTTTTTCTATGTGATCTGAGTCTCGTATAACGCGATTTATATAACGCGGCATTTCTATGGAACCTAACATCCGCGTTATACGAAGGTTACCTGTAATTTATAAAACTGGTTTTAATTATTTTCATAAAAGATGTCCGATAATATCTCAAAAAATCTTGAAAACATATTTATTTTATATTTCCGATACCGTACGCGAATTAAATTTTAATTCCTGCTCGCATTCGCTAAACTATATTTGTTTATATTGGTTCGGTAGTGTTTCAGTAAACAATTCATTGGTTGTCACTGCGTTGCTAAAGATTAAAAAAGAACCCTTTGTGTATATATAATTTCGATAAACATTTCCACATAAATTCAAACATTTTATTTCTTACACGTACATATCCTTTTGTCGTGTAATAAGCAACAGGGTAGAATAACAGTTATCGCAGAAATAATGCTGTTTTACTTGTGATTTATGTCAGAAGTTTATTTTTCAGTTGGTTACACTATAATAAATTTAGTTTAATCCTTTATCCAAGTGTGAGCAAACAAAGTTTGCGTCTGAAAGTATCTTCAGGACTGGGGTAAGGTGGTACAACACCCAGGCAACTCGTTGCAAAGGTGGAGCAAGCTCACAACACTTCTATCTGAGAATCTCTCATTTATGTCACTCTATGAAAACGAGATAGTGGTCTTATAGTGCGTTAATATCCGGTAAATGAATATAAACATATAAATGAATTTTTTGTTCTTTATGTTAAATCATCATCATCATCATCATCATGCGTTTCAATGATTTAGGCCCAGCATGACCTGTTCCGGCCTTAGAAGTCATCGTTGAATCGTTTAAGAGGACGTCCTGGTTTTCTTTTTCCTAATGGCTTGTACTTTAAGGCTTGTTTTGGTAATCTTTCTGTTTTCATTCTTTAAACGTGTTCCATCCATTTATGTTTATATTTTTTTATTTTTTCTATTACTGGTTCTTGGTTTAATTCTTTCATAGTTTCTTCGTTTCTTTTGTGATCAAATAGAGCATACTTTGCAGTTTTTCTCATAAACTTCATTTCTGCTGTTATTAATCTTTGTTTATCTTTTTGTTTTATTGTCCAGATTTCGCTTCCATACATTAATACTGGTAGGGCTAATGTATTGTATACTTTTAGTCTGGTTTGTTTTTGAACTAGGTTTGGTTTAAATATAGAGTTAATTACACCTGTTATTTTTAAATATTTTGCAATTTTTTTACATTAATATCTTTTTCATTTTCATAGGCGATCATACATCCTAGGTAGTTGGATGAATTCACCCGTTCTAAGATCTTGTTATCTATTACTATTTTAGTTCTTGCTGGATCTTGTCCTTTAAAGGCCATAGTTTTTGATTTTTCTGTTGATATTATCATACCATAATCTTTGGATATCTCATATAGATCTAAAATAGCTTTCTGTAAGTTATCTTCAGAATTTGTAATTATTATTTGGTCGTCGGCAAAGAGGAGAGTGTTTAAGTTCACTGTAGGAGAAAGTTTAATTCCTTAATGTAAATTTTTACTCCATTTTATTATTATTTCATTTAAGTAAATATTAAAAAGCGTTGATGAGAGGGGACATCCCTGTCGGACCCCTTGGTTTATCTCTCTCGTATATGATAGCTCGTGATTTAATCTTATTTGTATTTGATTATTTTCATATATACTTGTGATAGCTTTTAGGATATTATTTGGTATTTGTCTTTCTTTTAATATGTTAAATAATATGTTTCTTTTAACTTTGTCAAATGCTTTTTCAAAGTCAATAAATGCAATATCTGTTTCTAAATTATATTCTCTTCTTTTCTCTATTATTAATTTTAGGCAAAAGGCCGGGTCTATACATGATGTCCTTTTCTAAATCCATTCTGTACTTCTAAAATAAAGTTTTCGGAATATTTCATTAGTTTGTTATTTAAGATTCTGCTATATATTTATAACAGGAATTTAGTATACTGATACCTCTATAGTTTTTAGGGTCATCTCTATTACATTTTTTAAAGATAGGAATCACAATTGCTTTTTTCCATTCTTATTTAAAAATAATAAGAGTCTTTCTTTAAATCTTGTTGCTGCGTATTTATATAGTTCTGAACCTAGCTTATCTTCTCCAGGTGATTTTCTGTTTCTTGTTTCTTTCAGGCTGATTTTTAATTCTTCTTTAGTTATTTCCTTTTCATTTTCGTTGCTTGTTAGCCTTGGAATACCTCCAACTGGGTCTGGAAATTCACTCTTTTTGTTAATCACTGTACATAAACGCATACCTTCCAAATACGTAGGATAATTTCTTATTTATTCAATTCTTTATTTAGTTTAATTTTAAAAAGTGTGGATAAACAGCAAAAGGAAAAAAAATCTCTCATGTCGTAAAGATTCGTGTTATCTTAGCCCACAGGTGGAATCGTTGGGAATTGGGTCACTGCGAAGATAGGATAACTTATCAAGAAATATAAATATTTAAGACATACTTGCTTCTTCCTTAGAAGCACAAGAACCTGCGCTAATCCTATTAAACTTCGAAGTCTTTTCCTTTTCCAAGTTCCTTAAGTTAAAGTTTGAAGGCGCCAATAACTGTGTTCTAAAACGTTTTTTTTTTTTTTTTTTTCTGTGAAAAGGAAGTAACCCTCGTCCTGCTCTTCCAAAGTTTATGCCTTTGAGTAATTCAAGTAGAGCATTCTCCCATTATTGTTTTCTAATATACAGTATCTAAAAACAAACACATTGTCTCCCAATCTGCGTAGATTTCATTACAATTAATTGATAAATTAAAGTATTCAAAGTTATTCTGCAATTAATTGTATTGGACCAATTAAGACAAGCAATGGTGTGCTATACACCTTTTAAACTTTCATACATCGATAAAAATGCAATCATACACGGTCATACACGTGAATATATATATATATTATTTATGTTAATATCTGTAATACAGGTATATGTGAACCTTTGTGTTTAAGACAGCGCCACCTTTATTATTACTTTGTCGAAGCCTATCAAATTAATGCTTCTGGTTCTGTTTTGAATATTGACTTCAAATTGAGATTTGGGTGAACTTTAGGTTTACATTGAAAATTCCTTAAATATTAAAAAAAGTAACTAATTTATATAAATTCAAAGATATATAAAAAAAATAAAACTATTTTTAAATAATTTTTAAGTAATTGCAAAAATATTTAATACACCTTTAGAAAATTAACATAAATGTTTATTAAAATAAATTAAATTAAATAAATAAATTAGGTTAATTTATTAAATTCTTTTTAATAATTTCGCGAAGATATAATTAAATTCTGTTTAATAATTTTGCGAAGATAGGATGAGTTTTGGAATTGAATGAGGCAGAACAAAATCATTTTTAGGACTTTCAGGGTGGCAATGTTGTAGCCAATGAAGTTTTAACTGAGGCTCGGCTAATGCCGTTACTCAGCCATGACTAGAGCTTTTCGCTCAATAACACAACATCCACACAGATTTTCTTCATTCAGATGAAGAGATAAAGAGTCAAGGACTCGGTCCATCTCCCAATCCTTTTTAGGACTTTAGGATGAGTTTTATCATCAGTACTGGAATTTGAAAATAAATTTTCACAGTGTTCAACTGTTATTTAATTTATGCATTTCATGTGTAAATCATTCGAATTCCTATGGCTTTCATAACACGTAAGGATATTCTGTTCTTATGTGAAAACTCAATTCTCTGATAGAGAATCGATTTCAAACCTTTGAAATTGTACTCGTATGTGCTGAGTGATTAGTGTATCTCTCTCTCTCTAACCAGGAAGCTGCGGATTTGAATTCCTGTGTGGATATGGATGTGATTGTTTGTAGGCGGAAGTTATGGAATTCCTCGCCTCGTGTAAGACCATCGTAACGCTTAGCAGGGAAGAAATGAAGTACGCTTCAAGAAATCCCATGCTTGGACTGAGGAGCAGCAATGCAAAATATAAAAATCATGTTTGTTTTTTTTTCTTTGAGGTGTAGAATTAAAACTCGTGTTGCAAAAAAAAAAAAAAAAGCCATTTCCACTGGGCCATACTGACACATAATGACAGGAACAGAAAATTGATAGATGGTGTACTCTTTTCCACGCCACCTCAGGGGTAGAGTACCAGGCGCGTTTTTTTTAACGTGGTATCCCCAGTAGGCCTAATCCACGACTTGATAAATTTAAAAATTTATCACTTTACTTTGAGACAAAAGAGCCGAATATCATTTTTCATATCAATAAAAAAATGATATTATTAATATAAAGACTAAATAGCAATGGACCAAGGGCAGATTCCTGGAGTACACCGGTGGTTACCTTAAATCTTGGAGACGCACATTCCCCCTACACCTCTTTCTGATGGTTTCTATTTCTTCTTCGGTGATTTCCAAGAGAGGATCATCACACGTTCTATTTGTTTGGTTGTCTGTTAGAATATTTGCTTGATTACTTGAATATAAGTAGAATTTTGTTGCTATTTGAGAATTTGGGATCTGTTATTTGTTTTATGGCCAAATTCATCTACTAAAGAATTTGCCATTTTTCTAATTTCTCTTTTAACTAATTGTTTTAGTTCAATGAACTCAATTTTGTTTTGTATTGATTGGAACCTTTGTTTATCGTTAGTAGGTTTTATTGCGTTTTCGGAGTTATCAGTTATTTTTTGACTGTTTAGTTCTCTTGTTGCTATTCAGTGGTTGGTATGCTCGCTTCATTACTTCCTCTTTATTATCGCAAACCTTTCGAGGATTATTTTAATCTGGTTGATTTTTGAGTTATTAATATGAAGTTGTCTTAAACATAAGTTGTTTTAAGTTGTCTCTAAATTTCTTCTGGTTTTTTTGTAGATCTTGAACTCCTGGTTGTCTGTTTCGGAACCAATTATTCCTGTTTTGGGTGTTTTTTTTTTTTTTTTTTTGGAACCAGAAGGTTCCTCTTATTAACCTATGATCTGAATTAAAGTTGAAATTGTTGAGAACTTCAAAGTTATATAGACGAAGTGAATCTTTTAATAATACATAGTCTATTTCATGTCTTTTTTTCGTCCGGTGAAAGCCATGTCCATCTTCTTTTTTCTCTTTTCCTAAAGAAGGAATTTCCAGCTGGTGATTAAAGACGAATTATATGAATAGCCTTCCTCTGTCTTTCCTTTTCTGGCTGCCATGGTTTCCAAGAATTAAATCTTATTCTTTTCGTTGCTTAGTACATACCTACTTGGGCATTAAAGTCTCCCATTATAATGACCAAGGAGTTGTGGGGTGTTATTGCTAGTGTAAGTTCATCATACAACTCCTCTATTTTTTTTTCCTGAACATAGCTTGTGGTGGTAGCATAAACCTGTATCATTGTTAGTGATTTGTTTTGTTGCATCTCACCTCTGAAAGTCCAGTGATGTCCCAGTTGATTTTTCAGGGCTTCTTCCAGTTCTACTAATCTATCCTCTGATTGTAATGTACGGACATTCAATGAGGCGAATTTTGTTGTATACATTTGAGCGGTAGATTTAGTTATAGGTTTACTAGAAGTTTTCGTGATGATTTCCCAGTTCTTTTATCAGAGGCGGACCTTCCTTCAGAGTTTGAGTTCGCAACTTCATTAGCCTGGGAGAGATTCGTCAAAATCGGTAAATGTCCTTTTTGGCCTTGGACAGTGCCAAAAAGGACATTTCTTTTTTTTCTCTTTGCCATGAAACATGTCTTCTGCAATTGGATTATTATTATTATTACGGGACACCTCCAAGGAGTCCAAGGACTTATGTCTTGAGGGCACTCTATTGTGCTACACACGCATCTCACCATCTTCCTTACTACGTAATTCTCCAAATACAACGATTCTCCTACTACCATCAACATTATCTGCCGTTCATTACCAACAACAACAGTATTTTCCTAGCAAATTGCGCGTGTATTCATGGTCGATTTGCCTGTACGCGCGATGAAAAACCGGTGTTTGGAAAAATAAAACCATGCTACCTCCTTATCCGATAGGCCATCTCAACTTCAATTCTAAAAGTCCATATAAAGAATCCTACATTATCATACATTCTTTCAATCTACTGTTCCTGGAACAATGGGATTATCATATCTTCCCTTCTGCTGAGATTCGAATTATGCAGTCAGATGAGCATCCGTGCTCATATATTCCATCAATTCCTATTGCTGAATTTGAATTCCATTTATGCAAAAGCTCTATGAAGTCCTCCTCATGTACCTGAATTACTTTCTTCAGTGTAGAGGTAGCTGTGAGGTAATATTGCATACACCAGCTTGAAACCGTTTATCAAAATGGCACTCATTAGCTGAGCAATTGTTTCTGCATCCAACACCTGCATACTATCTGAATTGAGGGGAGTTATTCTTTCACATTCATTTTTTGTTACTTGCAACATAAGGATAGAATTCTTTTGGAGTGTTTAAGCTTGTAGAGCCAACAGTATTTCATTGCCAGAAGTAGTTTTTCGTACAATAGTGTCACTCTTTAGGCCTGAGCCCTTATAATTTTCACAGCTGACATCATCCTTATGCCTAGGATATTATTTCCATATTATCTTTTTTTTTTATTTCAAGAATTTCTTCCTTAATAAGATGCCGTATCCATTTACACTCAATACCAGTTAACATATCTGCATTTCTGAGCCATTTCTAATCAATGCTAACAATGTTAGCATTGATTAGAAATGGCTCCACCGTATTAAGGCAACAACCTGTACGCCTTTGTTCCTGATACTCCAGGCATTTGTGCGTAGCCATAAAAAGATAATAAGTTACATCTATGCTTTTTTCTTTCTTTTTTTTGTGTGTACGTTCCTCTATAGTGTGTATGACCAAGTAGGCCACCTTTCAGATTCCTGTTCACATATAATGCTTCCTCTTTCAAACATCCTAGTTATGTTTATCAAGTCTGAACTTGACCAATACGCATTTATCTTTTCATCGTAATAACCTCAGTCGTTGATCATAATTATATCATTAATACAGGGAGCGCATCTTAGTCGTTCTTACACATAAATTCTTTCCATTTCCTCATCACCTTATCTGGCTTCGTCTCTCTCTCTCTCTCTCTCTCTCTCTGGTCTTATTGCAATTTTCCTGAAGTTCCTGATACCAAATGCACATGTGCAGTCCATCCTTCCGCGTCCGGTCTGCTCTTTATTTCTTGACAGAAACTTATATCTTAGCCCTCCCAAAACTCTACTCCTCCACACATCTTTGACTCCTTTCTTCTCTCAGGTGGAGTTTGTGGATATATTCGCTTCATTATACCATGCCAAATAGTATCCAAATGGAATCTTCCCATTTTTTTCTCCTTTGCCACAACTAGTCCAGATTTACTTGCTTGTTTTTATTGTTTTATCCATGTATTAGCGTTTACAGATTTTTATTCTTCGTTGTACTGGTTTTCATAATATTTTTAATGTTCTCCTTTTTATTATTGTTTACTACTGTTAAGTTTTTAGGTATTTCCGTTTATGTAACTACTTTAATGAGATAAACGTCTGATTTCCATTTTTTTCTTGAATTGTTTCTAAAACTATTATTAAATTATTTGTAGAACTAAATATGTATAATAATTTAGAAATTTCTTTAAACAATTTTATAAAAAACTACTTAACTCACATCAATTTTTTTTTCCCATAAACTTCTAGAAATTATTTCCTAGAAAAAATATTATTTGTCAACCAACTCATTTCAGTACGTTTGGCACTGCTGATATCCTGGATCCTGGATATAGCTATCCTGCAGGATATCAAACTTCAATACACCAATTCTATTACAGCTGGGAAAACAAGAATCCTTCCTCCTCCTTCTCACTCCTACATTGCACGGGAAAGACTGTCAACAGCACTGAAGGATTATATTGGACCTGTTCCTCACATACGCACAAACGAAGAAGTAGAAACTGCAGTTAAAAATCTCACACAACAAATTAATTCTGCTATAAAGGTAGCTTCCTCCTACAAATCTGGCTGCAAGCCAGATCGTTTGCCTGAAGACATCATGAACTTGATCAGAGACAAAAACAGAGCTACGAAAAGATTACGTAACACGTGTGCGTCACAAGATAAAACAAATCTAAACAGATTAAATGGGGAAGTAAGAGATGCACTCAAAGCTCATAGAAACCAAGAATGGGAAGAAAAGTTAGCCTCCATTTCATTACTGATCACTCCATCTGGGGACTACTGAAAAATATCAAAAACAAAGTCAAATCCCTTCCCCCAATATTCTCTGGCCAGGGCCTTGCTCACACAGATGTAGACAAAGAAGAAATTATAGCATACAATTTGGAGGAGCAATGCAGGCCTTCGTATGAAAACCTTGACTTTGACCACATATATAAGATTCACAGCAAGGTCAGACACTCACTCAAACTTCCTATCACCAGTACTGACCATATTGCACCAACATCACCTGCTGAGATATATGACATTATTAAAAAATTAAAGAGCAAAAAAGCTCCTGGGCCAGACGGCATTACTAATCGGGTGATCAAACTTCTGCTCCGAAAAGCAGTAGTGCACCTGACCAGTATAATAAATGCAATTTTAAGATTTCACTATTTTCCTTCCACCTGGAAACTAGCTGATCTAATCCATATACATCAGCCAGGAAAAGACCCACACCTACCGCAAAATTATCGTCCAATCAGTCTCATCTCCAATCTGGGTAAGGTTGCGGAGAAGGTCATCCTCTCACGACTCCAAACCTCAGTAAATGACCTAAACATCCTCCCTAAAGAACAGTTTGGATTTCGACAACACCATAGTACTACCCAGCAAATCCACAGAATTGTGGAATATATCACCACCAGCTACAACTGGCGCCAGTGCACAGGCGCTGTTTTCCTAGACTTATCCAAAGCATTCGACAAAATCTGGCATTATGGACTCCTGCACAAACTTATCTCAGCCGGTACCTCACTAAAAATGGTTCATTTAATCCATTCATATCTTCAAAAAAGATCAATGCAAGTAAAACTCAACGGTTCTACATCCTCCCAGCGCCACATCTTTGCTGGAGTGCCGCAGGGATCTCTGGCTCCATTGCTGTTCTCTATATACATGTCAGACATCCCGCACAATCCGATGACTTCCATTTTAGCCCTATATGCGGATGATACGGCAATACTAACCAAATCTCTCGGACCCCATTTCATTAACAGAAAGCTTCAAGAAAACCTTCTAAAGCTGGAGGGTTGGTTCTCTAAGTGGAGATTGGAAGTCAACCCCCAGAAAACCTCAGCCGTTCTTTTCTCAAAAAGGCCAATGTCTCCTGCAGGAGATGTGTTACTATTCAATACTAAAATTCCCTGGCAGACAGAAACAAATTACCTGGGTGTAATTCTCGACAAAAAGCTATCTCAACCAACACATCAAGTCTGCATGCGCAAAAGCATCTAAAGTCATAGCTCAGATCTATCCGCTAATTAACAGAAATAGCAAGCTCAGCAACAGAATCAAATTGCAACTATACCAGATGACGATTCGTTCTATAATCACCTATGCCTCTCCGGCCTGGAGCCACACCTCTAATGCTAACATTATCAAGATACAACGAGTTCAGTATAAGTGCTTGAGAATGATTCTGAACGCCCCGTGGTATGTTAGAAACAATCAACTTCATAGAGATACAAATATGTCTTATATTTTCTCTTTTCTACAATCCTTAGCATCCAAGTTTTTCCTAAAGACGTCCACACATCCCAACGATTTGGTTCAGCAAGCTGCAGCATACGATCCAACGGACATATTCAAATATAGAAGACCAAAAGCTATATTAGCCTCCTTTAGTGATGCATAATCTACATGCCCATTCAGGGCGAGCAAACTGCTCATAAATTTTACCCTCTCTGTAGCTGTAAGAGATCGCGGGGAATATGAAAAGCATCTTGCTTCACCCCTAAAGACATAATTGTCAATCAATTGTGAATATTATTTGTCATTTTCTGGTGTGGATGTTATCGTACCATGAATTTTACCACTAAAATGTTCGAAAGAGATTTCTTTGGAAAAGTTTGATTAAAACTGGTAAGAAATAATTCAAAATGTATAGCTGAGTTGCTTTAATTCACGAAGAAACCATAAACTATAACATACGTGTGTTATAAATATGTGTTAAAAATATTTGTGTTTTAAATATTTTTCAATAAATTTTAAACCAAATCGTTAATAAATTTAAAATAAGAATTTTTAAAATTTAAATAATTTTAATAATTAAAATTTTGAGTAAAATTTTGGCATAGATATAATACACCTATTAATAAAATGAATAGAACAGAACAACAGCAACTCTAGTGTGTGTGAGAGGTTGTGACATCTCTCCAGCCAACCTTTACCCTTGGAGGGTAAGGGATGGCAATTCTGTAGCCAATGAAGTTCTAACTGAGGCTCGGCTATTGCTGTTACCCTCCTGCCATGATCAGGGCCTTAATTGCTCAATAACGCCTTATCCCTACACTATCCTCTACAGATAACGGGGAAGATGAAAAGCATTCTTGCTTCGCCCCTTTAAGCCAGTCCTTATAAGGACTAAGGAGAAGTTCGAGTTTGTAGTAGCTGTTCAGCAAGTAAGTAGCTTACTTAAACTATAGAAAATGTTGACTTAATTCAAACGTTTGGACAAAAACCTAGCACTCGATCTCCTTAAAAAACTATTAAAGAAATTTGAAGTCGAGTTAATTAAATCTATATTCATTGACAAATAATGGTCCAGAAGATGATGACATGGGAGCAGGGGAGGAGAAGATAGATTTGATGATTTCCCCATCTCTTGAGTTTGAAGAAGTACAAGCGCGTAAAAAACTCACAACTGAAGAGCTAAGCGGAGATGGCAACCGTAACACAGACACTTCAACCACTAAAGAAAAAAGTGTCTCCAATCATTCTACGAGTTAAAAGCAAATGGGCAATGCTCGTATTGATCATGAAGAATCAGAATATTGCCTGCTCATGGGCTAAAAACACAGAGGAGGGCATAAATATTCAGCATACCACAGTTGGAGACTATCGTCATCTAAACAAATTCATGGACAACTTCAACGTATAATGCCACACATTCTCCCTCAGCTCGGAAAAAAAATCTAAAAGTAGTTTTGAGAGGAGTTACCGAAGATATCGCTACAGAGGAGACATCAACAGATCTCAGCTGTCACGGTTTGCCTCCGGTCAAAGTGAGCAGAATGTTTAGAGCTGAACAAGAGATCGAAATTCAAAAAAATTCAAGGTGGAAATTCAAAACTCCCATAAAAATATTTATGACTTAACATCAATATGTGGACTCAGGATAACGCCCAAGCCTTTAAGAAAAGAAACATTCGCAGGGAAATGCCACAGATGTCAGAAATATGGCCATGCTCAGAAATTATGTAGAGCTGATTACAGATGTTTGAAATGTGGAGAGAACCAACCCACTAACACATGTAATAAGCCTAGAACTACACCGGCCAGATGTACCAACTACAATGCCCTTATCTTGCAAATTACAAAGGGTGCACGTACTGTCCAAAAAGCAGACTGGTAGTAAAATATAATCAAAAATCCTCTCAACCTCGCACGCAGCTTAAGGAAAAAAATCAAAAGGTACACATCAAATGACAAAACGTACGCCGAAGGGGCTCGCCCCATGAAAGCAACATGCCAGGAATCAAACACACCCTAACCTGACTGTGGTCAGTAAATGAAATCCCTCACTACCCTCTACAAAAAGATTCCTTCAAGAAACTCACTCTATCCTAAAAGCACTCACTATAACTAGAAATAAATTTCTGCCAAACTCCCTTCTAATTGCCGCTAGTAGAGTATATTAGAGTCTAGTACAGTATATTACTACGGGTTATAATTGGAAGCAACATACCAGTTCTGTATTCCTTGACATAGCAAAGGCTTTTGCTAAAATCTGGTACTATGATTTGCTTTACAAACTTATCACCACCAACACACCTATGAATATGATTCGTTTAATCAAGTAATAGCTTACTGATAGGAAAGAAATGCAGGTCAGAATTAATGGAACAAGCTCTATCCAAAGTAGACGTTTGGCTGGAGTTCCACAAGGATACTTACTGACCCGCTTTTGTTTTGTAATCTAGATGGCAGATATTCCACAGAAACCCCATGACGTCAATCACGGCTTTCTCTGTAGACGACACTGCAGTACTAGCTAGATCCTCACCATGTAACCCAGAACACAGCTTGTAAACTTCAAGATAGAATCTACATAGAAAAATGGTTCTCAAACTGGAAGCTTCAAGTAAACCCTCAAAAAAGCGTAGCCATACTCTTCACCAGAAGAACAATATCTTTTAAAGGGGATATTATTCTATTTGGTACACAACTCCCATGGCAAAAAGAAACCAAATATCTCCGGTTATTACAAGACAAAAGATTTGCGCTTCAGTAATTCCTAATAAGGTGGTCCCAGATTCAGACAACGGGGATAAAAAGCGTTAAGATTCACCCTTTTGCGACATTGTTACGCGTTATGCAGTTTCCGAAATATATCAAGATATTATATCGACGTACAAAAATCGACGCACAAAATCAGTTTTATTCTTGTTAAAACGCTCCAAGCACTGTTCAGAGATTTTCATGCGAGTGTGTTTTCGATCTACTGTAAGCAAGAGCGGCACCCATCTTGCGCAAAGCTTTTTCATTTACAATTCTTCATTCAAAATATATCCTACATTCTTTTGAAAATCCAATAGGCTCAGCAGTTTCACGCATTTGACTCTCGCCGGTCATTCAGTACCATATCGTGCACTTGATCAGTGATTTCTTGTGTTGTTACACTTTTCGGACGTCCTTCACGAGGATCATCTTCAAGGCTGGTACGGCCACGTTTAAACTCGGCAACCCATTTCTTAATTGTCGAAAACTAAGGAGAAGAGTGCCCATAAACTTTTATGAACTTCGAATGAATTTCTTTTGGCATTAAACCTTCTTTTACAAAGAATTTTATAACCGCACGATACTCAATTTTATCCATTTCAAGGGATACAGACAACACCTTTGCTTCAGACTGCTGTATAAAGCAAACGACTTGATAGAACGACTTGCAATTTCACATGGAATCGTATGACAAATGTACCAACTTAGAAAAAAAAATTGTACTCATTAGCGTTGCGATCTATGGTCGAGGCCGAGAAATTTTCAGGCCACCCACGTATATACAGTATTATATTAATATAATATATATATATATATATATATATATTTGTTAAAGATACAAAGCTATTTTAAACCTGGTTTTACTCCATTTCCCAAGTAAACAAACAAGTCAAGTTTGCGCCTGCAAGTGTTGCAAGTCTAGCTGACCCTGCACGTAGTGCAAGACCAAGGCAACTCATGGTAAAAGTAGAATAAGCTCTGATCACTAATCTTAATATTTACCCATAATGCAAAGCACATCTCCTGGAGGAGATGTATGATGCTTTGTATTAAAGGCAAGGAGCCACTACCCATACCGGTTTCGACCTTTATTGAGGTCTCATCAGTGGGAGCCAGGCTAGAAATATCAAGATTTTAGTAATACAGAGCTTATAAGTATTTTACCAGAACAAGTTACCATAAGGTGTTTTAACCTTATTAAATAAAAATCTCAGGAGGAGATATAAATGTAGAAAGTATTTTACTTTGGGTATGGTATCTTTAACATTTATTATACCCAAGGTAAAATACTTTCTACATTATATATATATATATATATATATATAGAAATATTTTTAGCTTGGGTATAATATACGTTAAAGATACCAAGCTATTTTAAATATTAACCTGGTTTAAATCCATTTCCCATACCTCCAGGAATAAGGAGTTTTCAACGTATTGCCTACACGGTAAAAAGTGTAGGTCTACGCGAGAGCGTAAATTAGGATAGGACAGGATATATATGAAGTATAATATAATTGCACCACTATATTTAAATACAAATAAAATAAAATTGCATTATATATAAATATGAAATAAAATATAATTGTATTTATGTATTTCGGAAAGCTAATCAGAGATAGCTGGCTCAAAACTACCACTAATTTTAACGGCAACCGATGAAGAGACTGGCAAAGAAGTAATGCCATGTCTTGGAACCTAACCCTGACAGGATACGTTGTCTGAAATAGTGTGGGAAGTGATTTAATTATAAAAAGAAAATTAAAATTCTATTTCATTAAATAAATAGAATCTATTTTTTATAATTAAAATAAATTTAGAAAAAGACATAAACTGACAACTGATAGCTTTGATAGCTTTTTGATAGCTGTGGCCAATCACAACTTTTCGTAACGATTGCCATCTAGTGACGAGAAAACACGAAAATCGCGGAGTTATTTTAGTTAGCGATGGAAATAGAAATGCAAACTATAAGCATATTATTACAGTATAACAATTGTAAACATCCTATTATATAAAATTAATTTTCTTAAATCTATTATAATGTCGACATTATTTTATATTAGATTTAAGATTAACATTTATTTTTATAGATTTAACATTACTTCAACTATTCCAATTAATCCAATTAAGTGATTATATGCATTATTGCCAAGTTAATTGCTTAATTCCCGTTATGTCCACAGCAGTAATTCAAATAAGTTCGTTATAGTTAACAAAGACAAAGAAAGACTTCACAAATTAAATATGAACGTACCAGAGTAGTCAGCGGGAAGGATTTGTTACTGTAGATATTTCCATTCTTTGGTCCAGATAGATATGAGTCCTGCACGTAACGTAAAAATCTTTGAGTGTCGCTTGAAGGTCTGCGTGTTGATGGCAATGAAACAATGCAGTGTGATATTATTGTTCCAACTGTAATAATAATCCCAGAGCTTCATTACACTGTAGAATGACTGATTGTTAAATACGGCTTTGTATATTTTACAAATAGCAGTTAGAAAGGACAAAAGAATTTTTATTATTTGAACTTTTTTTAAATTTTTTATGGAATACTAATATTATTTCTCTAAGAGAAAATAAAACTTCAATTTTATTTTAATATATATATATATATATATATGTTCATCTTTTTTTCTTTTTCTTTTCTTTTTTTGACTGACTTAAACCGATATTTATACAGGGTGGCCATAAATTAACTTTCTCTCTTTTGAGGTATCTGTAGTAAACTAATATATGAAATGAGACCACATTTTATATTGAGACTTTCGAAGGCATGGGGAGATGAATTCCGCGAAAAAAAAAAAAAAAAAAAAAGTACCAAAACTCGCCGGTAGGGGGAATTTTGGCGCTGGCGGAGCCGAAAGCAGTCAAATATTTGCAGTAAACGCAGGTAGAAATTCATTGGCTACAGCATTGCCATTCATTACCCTCCCTGGGTACCCGTTTTAGTCGCCTCGTACAACATACATGGGGTAAAATGTTCATTTAGTAAGAAATTGATTATAGCATTATGATAATACAGAAATATTAAAAGTGTGTAAAACTATTTAAAGTATTTTAGAAAAATTCTTTTATTTTTTAAAATCAAAAATCTTTACTTACAAGTAAAATATAAGTCGCATTGTAAAAATAGAAATTATTTATAGATATATCTTGCAGCTCGTATGAAGCTAGTTTAGCGACTCGTGTTCTTTCCAAGCTAGCATACAAAACTTGTAGATTGCCTACATAGCTCAATTCCTTTGACTAGAAAGGGTGAGTTCGATATACTTATTTAATAATTATAAAATATATAATTTTAACAAAGAAGAGTTACAAAGTAATTTATATGCTGTAGACGAAAGATCTTATTTTGCTTTTAAAAAAAGTCTGATTGAAATAAAAAATAAATAAAAAAACATGGACATATTATTGTGCACATCGAACGTCCCAAATTTTATAAAATCAGTTAGAATTATTGTAATATATAATTTCAACACATATTACTGGTTTTGTTTCTGCAAATGAAGGCAAAACTGAAGACTTCAAAGACTCATCCCTTGATGAGTCTTTGGACTCCCTGGAGGTGTCACGTAATAATAATAATAATAATAATAATAATAATAATAATAATAATAATAATAATTTTGTACTTCCATATTCCCTATTTAAATATCGCACAAATTTCTAGAATAACTTGAATACGAACAAACAAAACAATTCTGATGGCAGTTTTGCATTTTGTAAACGATGTCTAATGATTTCGTATGAACCAATGTGATATATATTGCAAGGTTAGATTTTATTAATCATTGAGATACTAATAAGATTTTTATTTATCACACTTAATCTCACCATTACAGACTCGTATAAACCTAATAGAGAGGCCGTTGATTTGTACTCTTTAGTATTCACTGCAATATAAAATGCAGCAACTTAGCGATTGCATACACCCGTAACAACCATTTGTACTGCACTGTGATCCTCTCATTGCTGCACATTACCCATAACAAAAAAAGAGAAAAAATCATATGAAACACTCACTATATGAATTATGGCGTTAAAGTTTTATACTTACAGTTAACAATTCGGGTCCGCGCGGTTAGCCTAGTGGCTTTGCGCTTCGCAACCATATGCCTGGGGAAGGAATGTCCTAGGTTCGATTCCCGTCGGAGACGTGAGGAGCTGAAGGATCTTCCTCAGCCATAGCCAAGTTAGCCGGTCTTGGGCGCGGGCAGTAGGGTTTTTTCCGCCAGTTCATCTGGTGTTTTTCATCCCGCAAGCAGGCAAACCGGCCCCTTGAACACACACGGATCTACAGCCAAGAATACCTTGAGGCATAGGAGTGACCATTCTATCCTCGTATTTCGGTTAGAAATCCAAGCATGCTTGGAAGGTTGTGGGCCTTAAAGGCCTGTTAAAGCCATTGGGATAGATAGATAGTTAACAATTCGGAATCCATAGTTCCGGGACTTAAAGGTAGGGAAGGAGTTGGGTATTGACGGTTCTCTCCATCACTTGAACGAGGATTGAGGTGAGAGAGATAATCTGATGGTAGTGAGATGTCAACCTTCTTGGGAATGGGCTGAACACGGACTAATTCCAGGCTGAAGATCAGATACGAGTGAAGTAAAAGAGAGAGAGAATAAAAAGGCGACATAGGACAGTTAGAGGAATGCTATTAGCACCAGGAATAGATTTTTTCGTATCTAATTTGGACAATATTCTTCTGATCTCTTTCTGGTGAGAGCACAGAGTTGGCTTTGGATATTGTGTATTTGGAATAGTTTGCCGACATTTACTGAAATCTGTTATGCACGCTTTGGAAGAAAGGTACAAGGCCAAGAAAATTGCTACTTTTTTATTTTCTAGGTGATGATACAATAGCGCCATCTAGGTGCGAAATTGGTAAAAGAAATTTGGCCAAAAATTACTACCAAATGTTTTAACAAGCGTGAAAAAGGCTTGGTTTGCCATTTGGACAATATGCGATTTCCTGTTTTTTACATATTTTTTATTTTATTATTATTATTACGTGGCACCTTCAGGGAGTCCAAAGGCTCATCGAGGGAGGGCACCTACTCTACAGCTCTCCGTCTCCACCACTCAATCCACCAACTAAAACGAACCGCAACTACACCAACGCCATCTACCGTCAACCAACACTACTATTTCCAAAGACAATCATAAACATCCTGTTATTTGTCAGAACTTCAATGATGTCTGATTTTATATTTCTTTCTTCTAAGACGCTTCTAACTGCATCAATCTTTCTTCATACCTTGCTCCCTGTGAGTCTTTTTCCTGTCACTGTAGCATCAAACACATTTCTAGGCCTTTTTGTTCTGTCCATACTGCCGTAGATTATCTCTTCTCACACATTCTTCGATGCTCACAATGTCAAGTTCTTTCTAATATCTTGTTTTTAATATGATGCCATCTGTTCATTCCCTCAATCTTTCTCAGAACCTTCATATCTGTTGTCACTAGACTTTGATCAAGTGTTTTGTTTTTAACGCTGCTCTAAGATCCATAAGTTTAAATTGGTATGCACATTGTCTTGTATATACTTTAGTGTTTTGCCTGATTTATCTCCTGTTCCGTACGAATTTATTCATTTCACTTCCCATAACACGCTTTTGCTTATTGTGTTGTCTCTTGCTAAATTACATGGTGGCTTACTTTCTTCATTTTCTATAGTTGAAACGTTTTAATCAATGGGAACATCTTTTGTCTTCTCTTTTACCTTTAGCGAGAGTTGAATCACTCGATTAGGAAATCTTCCCTTTCATATATATTTTCTTTTTTCAATTTTTTCCGTACTACATTTACTAATTCAACGCTGGTAAAATGTATGTCTGATTTGCAATTAGCGTTACAAAAAAAAAAAAAAAAAAAAAAAAAAAGCTACAGAGATTGCTGAAGATTTAATGCTGAAAATATGTCCATGACTTCATTTACTCCAAATACTTTACTGATGTATTGCATCTTCAGAGGAAATTGGCCCCCTTAGTATAATCTTATGATTATTTTCATAATTAATAATTACTCAGTTTTTGAGACTGCTCCGAAACAGAAATTTTCAGACACACATTTTAAGGAGCAAACATTGATCGCGTAAAGCAATCTTTTCCCCCACAATACACTACTAGCCTCTAAATTTAACTATTGCGTATTTTTATATATGTTTTTTGCAAAGATTTTCAAGAAAGAAGCTATAAAAGCAGAATCTATTTGAGGATACCACCAGAATATGAGCCTTTAAGCTCAAAATCCGTACACATAATGTTTTATCCGCTAGTCTTTGACCAGACAGTATAATGGTCATGAAATATCGGAAATATTGATGCAAACATTCCAAAAGTATCTTCTGTTCCTGTATAATTCATCTCCTGGAAGTAGTTTCGCCTATTTGATGACATCACACGCACTTTAGCTGTGAACTGCAGACATTCACCAGCACATGCGCATTCCAGAGAGAGAGAGAGAGAGAGAGAGAGAGAGAGAGGTATCTGATGTTCGTTCCACTGCAATTATACCTTTTCGAATTCCATGGTATCGTTAAGGTTTCTCATGACGTCATCATGCTCGTATATTCAACTACTTTATGCTACAGACATAAGGTGCTACACACGCATGTGACGTTCACGTGACAGACTTTTAATTTAGATGAGAATGGGCATATTGCCACGAAGAATTTCTAAACTGTAAGAAATATTCAAAATTTATTAGTTCTTCAGTTTTACTGTATGCCGTTCTATTCTAAATAAAACAAAACAAATAAATTAGCTTCTGTGTCCATTGTAGCATCATGTCATAAAGCAATGGAGTTAAAATAGAACCAAAATTCATTAGCCAAGTCGCTTCCACATAATATCATAATTCTCATATCGCTACTTTTAATGGCATGCACAATAAATGTAGCTGGATTGTGCAATATTTTGGTTAAAAAACCTAAAGAAATGTAAAACCAACACCATTTTTAGAGTTGGAACTTTCCATCGATAGTATTGATATTCAAATTCATTTATTGATTTATACCTAAAACGATAATAATGCAAAAAAAAACTGAACCATGTCCATATTAAAGATTCTACAGATTTATTCTTTGAAAATGAAAAATCCTTTATATATTTATTTATTTTATTTTATTGTTTGACTTGTTTTTGTGGTTTTACCCTGAACTTTCTAAAACTTGTATCAATCCATGCAGTTTTATCAGTACTCAAGATCGACTTCGTCTTTATTTTATCAGAAAGAAATTGACTGCCATTTCTATTCCCAAGTGAAAACAGATAGCAATGAAAGCTTGTGGGGATGATACAGATATCGAAAGAGGTGAAACCCGGATCTGGCAGCCTATAAATAGGAAAGATATACAGTAGTTTATCGGGATAAAACCATCCTGTAAAGGCATCATCATGATCTTCTACTTTTGTGCTGTTCTCTTGGTAGCGGTTGTGACCGCTTCAGAAAATATGGGTAAGTTTATTGGATAAATTGCCTTTTAGTTTTTTTTCTTTCTGTTTTTCTTGTGTACTATTTTCCAATTTATTGCATTTCTTAGCTTAACATATTTGCCATTAGTTGCAAAGAAGTTTACGATAAGAAACTCGGGACTGCCATGTTGTATCTGATTTGCCAAGCTTACCTGAGTTGAACCTGAATGGAACGTAACAATCTTGATTTTACCGTTTTTGACTCACGACTAAATCTGAGAGTGTGAAGAAATCAGCAATGTTGACCATAAGGCGTCAAACCAACTGATTTTTGTGTTTGCAAGCAGTGTTTTCTCAAATCAAAATATAACCAAATTTGTCGAAATTTAAAATATAAAATTAAAATATCTTATAATGTTCGTTATCTTAGGAACAATAGATTATATTTTAAATATCGACACATTTGGTTTTATTTTGATTATGACTTTCATGTAGCACGTTGGATGAGGTCTAAATCTTAATGCAGTTAAATAAAAAATATCAAACTGCAGTTATTGGTTGATTTATTTTATTTTTTTTTCATGACCGAGAGGAAACGTCTCACAATTCCTGATCCAACTAATTTAAATGTTTCAACAGAAACATTTAACATTCTTTCTCAAACGTAAAATATAGATTACCAGTTTGCACACGAATCGACGGTAATTTCTGTTTTGGGGGAAAAGATGCGAACCCACATGCATTACATTATTGTAGCAATTCGGCTACAAATAGCAGTTAAACAATAAATTTAACTTTTAATACCAAATAAATAAATTGTAAAAACTACATAATGTAAACGTGCTTTACTATTGTTTTTTTTTTTTTTTCTTTAGATATCTGAAATTAACTTATCGAGCCGCAATAGCTCCTTTGCAATCCATGGTGCCATCTGGTTGGAAAGATCTGGGTTTGAATGCGGTCTACAACGCGAAAACGTTTAGCAGGGGATTTACAACCGGTCTCGCATGTGAATTACAGGATTTTTTTTTGTCTCTGAAGCTTGGAACTTTCATTCAGCGAAACAGATAAATTCTCCAGAAGAAAATACAATTTGCAGACAATGGTGACAGAATAAACTGTCCTCTCAGGTTTCTAAGAAGCCAAGTTATTTGGCAGTGACTATCCATTGAGCCTAACACGAAAGTGAATATGGAAGATGGGAAAACTCATATGCGTTGAATTTTGGTATAAAAGAGAAGAAGTAAAACAATTTTTGTGGTGAATATGTTTAACAAAATAATTATGCTAATCATATATATGAACACAAAGTACCTAATGGACCCAGACATTCCACGGAACTCTTACCATAAAACATGATATCAGTTAAAATGTACAGCGATTGCTCTCTTTCACACGAAGCTTTCAACTGAGGAGTCATATTGTTCAATAGGAGTCAAGAGACACAATTTCAGAGGCTTGTGTTTAAACGTCACTGAACTTAACAGTAGGGTGCTGCGAAGTATAATATGTAAAAACACCATTCGTCGGCCGATACGTTGATTGCGGATTTGTGATCATCGACTGGAACACGAATCTGCACAAATGCATTCAGAACCAAGTCTCATAAACATGCTTCCATGGTAGGACCTCAACACGCAAGCTGCACATTACACCACCCAACTTGCAACATCGTCTTCAGTGGTGCAAAGAGCGTCTACAGTAGTTATGTCATGGAGCGATGAATCACACTACGCCCTCTACCGAGTAAATGAACGGGTGTGGGTGTCACGGATGCCCAGTGAACTCTTATCAGAGTGCATAACCCCAACTATGAAATTCTGGGGTGGTGGTGTGATGGTGTGGTCCTGTTTTGGGCTTGGACCTCTGTTTTCGGTGCCGCAAATACTCTCGTTTCAGATACCGGAGTATTCAGATACCATATATCTGAATGTTCAGATCTGGACATTACTCCGAGAGATATCTGAACATTCTGGACAATGCAATGCTTCCCACTTTGTGGGGTTTCTACCGAACTGGCTATTCAGTATGACAATTGTCTTGTTGAAAGAGACAATGCACCGTGTGTCATAAGACTGCTGCTCTAACTACGTAGTTTGAGACGATGATTGTTACCACATTTGACTGGCCTCTAGCGACTGCTGAACTCAACCCTACTGAACATCTGTGGAATGAATTGGAGTGTCACGCGAGGTCAATGGACGTCCGCCCTACATCAGCCTGAGACCTCATTACATAAGTGCGCCGACAAGAAAAATGGCCCAAATTCTCAATCTTATTAATGCGTGCGCCATGGCTGTTTGCTCCTCACACTATGGTGTTCGTTGACTTCTTTCCAAGGAGTATAGTATTCAATGTTAAAAAGTATAGAAGCAGTACTTAGTACTGAAACTTGTAAAAAGACGTAGTCAAAATTATTATTAGTATCATTATATATATATATATATATATATATATATATATATATATATATATATATATATATATATATATATATATATATATATATATATATATATATATATATATATATATATATATATATATATATATATATATATATATATATATATATATATATATATATATATATATATATAATATTTACATGATAACAGTTAGTTAAAATGTTTCACCTATTTTTTTTCTTTGTCATCCATAGGTTATCTTCCAATGCAGAATCCTGATCTATTTGAAGGCGATATTATAGGCATTAGCAGTCCTGAGGTATGATTTGTCTTCATATAAGTCTTTTCTTTTTCTTAATGCGAACGTCACTTATAAAAACGCGTACTTTTCCAGAACATTTGCTTATAAATAATGCATAAATGAATGAATATTCCATAATTGAAAGAAATAACATGAACTTTTATAAAATTTAGTAATATAAATATTGCCAAAAATTTATGTAATCGATTTAATCTATTTCCACCATCTAGGAACGTAATGCCATTGCTGATGCACGCATGCGCTGGCCTAATGGAATAATTCCGTATGGATTTGCCAGAAACGCCTACCGTAAGTATAAGTTGACGTCTGTTTCACGCGTTGTATTTAGAAGACATGTTTCGTTAGGGTTAGGTATCAAGAGATGGCAGCACTTGTTTGCCAGCCTCTTGTTGCAGCTCGTATATCTCTCTGATATTGATATATCGAGGCAATTTAACTTTATCCTTTCTTACTTCAGCCGCTATATCAAGTTCTATCGCATGTACCACTTTGTTAAGTAGGTTGCGCCATTGTTATATGATCTTCATTAATATTAATCTTAACGTTATGTCTCACTTCTCTTATACCTTTTCTTACATAATTTAACCTTTAAGGGCCACCAGAAATTACCCGTTCTCTGAATTCTATGAGTTATCCTGGTCACTCAGGCAAATTTATTTTTTATCTGCGCCAGCCTGGCCTTTAGGTTAGAGATAAACTCAGCCTTTAGGGTAATCATAGAATATCAGGTGCCACTAACAATGTAAATTAAATTCTTAGAAACTTGGGTTCTCTGGCTTATTTTTTTTTATTTGTAGTCGTGCCCTACTACTTTCAATTGGGGTATTCCCGCACACACACACATGATCACAGGTTCGATGTTTTATGAAGGGTTAGGGTCAGTCATCATGATCAGAAACACATGTAAGTAAGAAATCAATACATTTATTAAACTCATTATATAATGATATACAAGTTAAAGTGGTTATCAAATCTAATTTTAAACTTCTACCATTCATTCACCCTCTCACTCTTAAAAACAATTATGTATTGACTTCAAAATGTTAGCAAATTCAATAACTCAACATATAATACATTCATAATCACAGCTCAATTGGACATTAAGACATTTTAGTACGTTTTATAATCTCTCTCGGATTAATTGCGAAAGAATCTCTATCAAACTGGATAGATAAGTTCTTCACTCTTTCTTCCATTTTACAAATTTTAGGTTGGGTTCTCTTAACACTGTTAATCAATTCTCAAAAGGGGCTAGAGCAAATGAGAGTACTTATCTATTCTTTGTCGGTTTTCTTCCGTCCTTCCTTCTTTGTTTCGATTCTGGTTGTCTCGATCTTATCGCCCCGTGGGTTATACATGCTCGCGTGGGGTGGGCACTATCTCTCTGCTAAGGTTTTACGTCGATGATCTTCGCATCGCGGCCTGCGGTTAATCTTGCCGAAATCTACTGTGGTGTCATGCTGGATCCTATCATAAGTCAGCCCTCAAAAATGAGAGCTGAACTGCGAAGAAGTCTTGGGGCACACGGAGAGAAATGCAGGAACAAGAAAAAACGGGGGTGATTTACTTCCGTGTCGCGGGTTTTATTCGCTCTCCTAGAGCGCGACCTTTCCGAGTTTGAATTTCTCTTATCGTCTCCCATTGGTCTTTGGCTGGGTGACTTCACCGATCAACATACGGGACTTCTTGTTTCCGGGAACGTATGCGTCATGATGTCTTCTTATATGTGATTCCCGCGGGTGCTCACGCTGCTCTTATAGTGTTAGGGCGATCTTTGCCCTAAATAATACGCCCCTAAATAATTGCTGAATAATACGCATTCTTTCATTTACAATATTTCACTAATGATTTCTCTCATATCTTCCCCTTTTGCGGACTTACATTCATGCTAGACATATAGAGAGATTAATTTAAATTCACATAATTCACAGTTTATCATACAAGAGATTGTTACAAAAAAAAAACATAGTTACATTGCGCTAAAAGATAAGTATGCATATATAATTTTTGTTAATTGTTAGATTCTGGAATGGTGACGTCATGTAAAATTTGAAGACGCCTATTTCAGATCTAACACTCTTCATCGGTGGCTACTATAACTAGTGATAGACATGGGCCAGCTATCTCTGATTGGCTACCGGTGGAGATTGAACTACTCACTCAGTCTCCAAAAAGTTAGATAGGGTATAAAAGACTTGCCTACTCCCTATAAAGGAATAAAAGGCATTAGCTGATTTTTTTTTATGTTTCGTGTAAAATTAAAAATTATTGGTTCATAATAGGTCTGGAAACTTAAAATTAATTTTCTAGAACACTATTAAGTGCTGCTTTCGTATTTAGTTTCGATAATTTAGAAGGAAGTGCAAACAAATGTTTTTTACTATAACTACGTAGTATGCGTAAAAAGGCCTGATATTATTACCCTTCTGGTAATACTAATTAGGAAATTTTAAATCACTTCCAGTGGGAACGAAATTTGTCTGTTGAAGTTCTTACAATTGAACTAAAATAGTTTCTTTTATGTTTCAGATCTTCAAAATAACGTTAACAAAGCAGCTGCACATATCACTCAAGCGACTGGGGGATGCATCACATTTGTTCCATATAATAATCAATATCATCACATTGTGGTCTTTCCAGGCGAAGGGTAAGTTTAAATAATATCCGTCATTACCCGCATTTCATAATCGATATAAATCCACCGAAATATTATATTACTAATTTTTAACACCAGTCGCATCTAAACTTTGTCTAGAATCAAAGGCTAATTATGGGAACTATGCATGAACCTAGCACATGTGCAACGGAACTTCCCTTACGCCTCACTGAACTTTTTTTTTGGGAGGGGGGGGGGCTCCATTTGGCTTTGAGCGTATCTGGGTTTGCTTTTTTTTTTTTATTATTCGGCGTGTTACTGTGGATGCCGTACCTGAAAATATAAACATGTAAATCAACACATCATTAGCATTTTTAGGTAGTCATTGATAGAGAAAATACTGTACGCCAGTTTTTTTTTTTTTTTTTGACGAAATTCACGGCTGCGTCTATTGTTTTCATGGGTTAGCACTCAATAGCTTCTTGAGTGCTGATGAAATTCCTGAACTTATAGAGAAGTTCAGCCTATTACAAAATTACCTCACAAAGTCTGCTCGTATACCGGTCGGCATAATGCAAGTTTCTTGCATTTAGAAATCGGTTTTTGATTTGTTGATACTTTTCTTGCAACTATTTCCGATTTGGTATAAACAGAATGAAAAAGCAGCCAACTGAAATAAGGAACCAATAACGTGCAAATAGACGAAGTTCCGAAATTTGCCGCTAGATGGTGCAGAAGCCGGGCAATCTGCTGCTATATTATTTTTATTTATTGATTTATAAATGTGTTTATTTATTTTTATTACTGTGAATAGGCAAGGAGAAACTTGTTCACATTTGATTTGAAGTCCCGTGTGTTGCGTTTCTTGGGAAATATGTAAGAGAGGAGGGGGGGGCGGGCACTGTTGACATTTTCCTAAATTTGTTCTTTGAGTTTGGTCGAACTACGAAGGGGATATTGAATGCATTTAACAAGTTTAGTACACAATGACGGAATTACTGATGCTAATTCAGTGACCATGAAAGTAATTTCAGAAGATTTGGAAGTCAGAAATTAGGCTAGTAGAAGTTGAAGTTCTGGAGGTTGAGACGGTTTGCACAGTGCAAAGTCTGATGAATCAGAAGGAGGAATGCAGTGGGCATCATCATTATCTGCAAAATTGTGTATTGGGTTGGCAGCCAATCGGAGAACTGTAGGTTGTTGATATTTAGGAGGAATACGGATGGGTGGGTGAGAGGGTAGAACCTTATGGGACCTCACCATTGATCATAAAGTTTGAAGATACGAAACTACAGACCAGTAAAAAAGATCAGCTAGTTGCAAAAGTGAGGGGTCAAATCGAATGATGCGAGCTCTAGACTTTTGTACTAAGAGGACAGCCACTTGCGAATTGCTAAAGTTTTTCATAGCACTTGACCTAAGGACATGGTAAGCAGATCCCCTGTTGATGACAGTGACAAAATCTATACTAACGATGGCGAATTAGCTGGTAGCTTTCGAGACATTGAAGTAATTGAGTGTTAATGCATCTTTACATGACTATGGAGAGAACCATTGACACTTAAGTCAAAGAGTCTGTGGTTGGAAAAGTTGAGATTAATACTTGTGGAGATTGAAATTTGAGTTTTTCTCAGGAAAAATGAAAACGAACACTGTTGAGGTTGGAGCTGAGAAGTATATCTGTGAAGCGAATTTGAAAGGCCCTGTGAGGTTCTATTTTGACCAAATGGGTCACATACGTTTCCTATGCAGTGTTTGTATTCTGGTTTCCATAATGGCTATTAATATGGCTTGAGTCCTTCTTCATCCCTTGACCGGTTTTCTTCCAATTGTTGGTTTAGCCATGTTGCTTTGCTCCTGCTGAGCGAAGGTACGATCCGGTTGGGTTGGTGATAAGGAAGAAGTATATTTGAACTTGTTTGTTGCCGCTATAAATTCTGATGTGCTTGTCGGTGAGAATTTGTTCTTGGGTCCCAAGCGGTGGCACCTGGCATATTGCGAAATGACATTTTCCAATGATCTTAATGATGTCCTTTAGAGTTTCGTCTGTTTTTGATTGAGAATGAGCGTTATTTATTTATTTTCTATTTCCAGCCTCAATCGAATCATGCACTCTCAATACAATCAGCTCACGGAGTTTGCTGGGGGGGGGTGGCAGGAGGTGTTATTATTTGCTCTTATATTATATTATATTTTATTTTATTTTCCAGTTGCTATTCCTACGTTGGCTTCCAATCAAAAGGTGGACAAGAGCTCTCACTGGGAAACGGTTGCGATTTCCATGGAACAGCTGTTCATGAACTTTTGCATGCTGCAGGCTTCTACCATGAACAGAACAGGCCTGATCGTGACACATATTTAACAATCTATTGGAATAATATTAAGCAAGGTAAGTATCAATGTGCAATTTAACGTAACGTAGTAAGTACATAAAAATAATTCTAAAAATGCTTTTCAAATTATCAATAAGTTAACCAAACCTTTTACTTCAAGTAATTGGAGTATAGAAGATGAAGATGGAACTCTTATCATGGATAACCAGAAAATAGTTAATAGATGATAATGTTACGCAACCAAGCATTTTCAAAAGGACCTTCAACTGACTGATGATATTTTGGACGGAATTTTGCCAGGAGGTTCGGAGGAAGGAGATTATCCGATATTAAAAGAAGAATTCATTGCAGTTAACGCCTCAAAAATAGGAAAATCACCGGGAATTGATGGTGGCATTATGGAAGATTCTAGAACATTTTGGTATTGACAACAAAATCATTAAGATTATTAAATCTCTTTATTCCTCATCTGATATGAGAATTGAAATTAAAAATTACAGCAGTGAATCATTCCGGGCAGAATGGGGGTAAGACAGGGATGCATCTTTTCCCCTCTTCTTTTTAATTGTTTTCTGGAATAGGTCATAGATGAAGCTCTTTATGAATATGACAATGGAATAGTAGTTGACGGACTAAGAATAAATAACTTACGTTTTGCTGACGATATCGATCTTCTGGCAGAAAGTGAAGAAGAATTACAAGAGATAACGAAGAATTTTCGGAACATTAAAAAAATATGGATTATACATAAACCTACAAAAAACAAAAACAATGATAACCTCAAAATCAGATTAAATTCTTAAAGATACAAATTGGCAATAAACAAATTGAGAATGTAAACAAGTTCACTTATCTAGGAAGCACGTTGAGTCAAAATGATCGTTCAAAAACCGACATTAAATACCCAATTGCTAAGGCAACCGTGGCCCTACAAAAGTTAAAACCATTGTGGGGAGATAACAGAATAGCAATCACAACCAGACTAAGACTAATTGACACCTTGGTGAATTCTGTCCTCTTGTATGGTTGTGAGGCCTGGACTTTATTGAAGGACGATGAGAGGAGACTCTTGTCTTTCGAAATGAAAACTTACAGAAGACTTTTGAGAATTCCCTATACCGCTCACGAAACCAATGAAAATGTCCGAAAACTGATTGATTCGATAGACGGGGAAAAAAGGGGAAAATATTCTGACAGTCATCAGAAGAAGACAGATGAAAAGGTTCGGACTTGTGGAGAGGGCTAACGGCATTCCAAAGCAAAACACTAGAAGGAATCGTTCCAGGATCAAGGGTTAGGGGCCGCCCTCGATTAAAATGGACTGATAACATCAAAAAATGGACAAATTCCTCCCTTTCTCAACTGACATCAAGAACAAGAGACTGAGATGACTGGAGGAGGCTAACAAAAAGCATCATCTACCAGCCATGAGTGACCCAACGGTCCATTTAGGACTACGGGAGAAGAAGAAGAAGTAAGTACATATATTCTCATCCTGTTCATGTTCGAAATAAATTTCATGAGCTTCGTATTAAGGAGTGAAGAAAACTCTTTCCCCTTCCCCATATGGTCTCAATCGGTTCATTATCGGGCTAATCTTAGATAAATACTGTACTTAAGAAAGGCAGAAGAGATAATAGAGTAACCGTAATTTATTTTTGGACTATTTTCTGTGACGTAACGTTATATAAACGTTGCAAAGAACCTTTATCAAGATTTTAAATTGAACATTAGTTATTCTTATACGGAGATGGCAAAGTTTTTTCTCTTAGAAACTCAGGTTTTTCATCCACAAGGAGGCAACCAGTGAGCGACAGGAGAACACACGCAATTTATACACAAAAATATATATTTAGGCATAAGACTGTACCTTATTCTGAAATTATGGTTATGAAAGCCATTATGGGCAGGTCGTGGGCCTTGAGGACTTATTAGTACTGCAGATTATTATTATTATTAAACTTATATATGTTGTATTTTGGCTTTCAAGCATTCTGCTCAAAGACCCTCCATAAGTTTAATAGCTGAGAATGAATGTTACAACTAATTAGATGCATGTCGTAACGTTTTGCAAGCTTGTAGGTTTATAATTATTAAATGTATGTTATTACAAAATAGCATCTTTTTTTACTGAGTAATTTATAAACTTGGAAATTTTTTGCAAACTTTTAAATCCAAGAATGACATTTACACGAATGACAGATGTATCAGAAATAAAGAAGACCTGTGTTGGGCATTGGTCAGCTCGACTCAGCCAAAAATTATCAGCAGCAGCAGTAAGACCTGGTTGACAGAGAATGATGTAGTTACAGGGAGCATAAAAATCCACTTGATTTTAAAAATCAAGTAGATTTTTATGTAGAAACTATGTAAGTTTTGTAAAAAATAAGTTGACCAGAGAGCTTACGGGAATACGCTCGCCTGCATTTACGAGTCACCCTAACATTTCATTTCATTTTTAAAGGAGCTATAAAATATCGTGCTGAATGCACACTTCTCTAAATTCTATTAATGCGATCCAAAAAATTGAATTCTTTAACTGAATCCATAAGATTGAAGTATGCACCTCCGCCACATCCTTTAGCCTTTATCGAAAGGCAGCTCAAATTATCAACGAACCAAGACTTTCAAGAAAAGGAGAGAGAGAGAGAGAGAGAGAGAGAGAGAGAGAGAGAGAGAGAGAGAGAGAGAAGCCTGATAAGTGCTGCAATCTCTCTCTCTCTCTCTCACACACACACACACACACACGCACGCACGCACGCTCTCTCTGTTTCTCTCTCTCTCAATAACAAGAGTGTTGTTAGGATATTTAACCTTAATACTCATATTATTGTTTGTAAGAGTGCGAGTTCTACTGTCGATTTTTTTTAATATGCAAGGTTTAAAAAACTGAGTTTCCTAGCAGGAAAAGCCTTCTCGTGCATACTAAAGACTGTCTCCAAAATTGGCTTGAAGAAAGACCTAGAAAGAATTCCTCTAATCTCGAATCCTGTAAGAGTGTTTGGGCTGATGCCATTTCCACAGGACAACAAAATCACCTGAATTTCTATAAAACATATTATGCTATTATATTTTTATTTAAATTATTCCTACGAATTTGTTTGCATTATGCGCTGATTGTCACATAATTTTCAATCTCAAAATTAATTAAATTTGCTATCATTAGCAAGAACAATTATTATTATATGTTCTGTTAAAATCATGGAAAGCGGCTTCAGAAGTTCCATTTTTGGTCTCTAGAGAAGTTTCCGGATTATCTATTCACAATATTAAATCCCATCCATGAAGATTATGAACACTGACCTATTCGATAAGCCAGTACTGCACTCAGCAGCTAATCTCAGCTATTAAACTTCCAATGGTATTCTGCGTTCCATTCGACTTTTATTGTGTGTGTGTGTGTGTGTGTGTGTGTGTGTGTGTGTGTGTGTGTGTGTGTGTGTGTGTGTGTGTGTGTGTGTGTGTGTGTGTGTGTGTGTGTGTGTGTGTGTGTGTGTGTGTGTGTGTGTGTGTGTGTGTGTGTGTGTGTGTGTGTGTGGTGGGAAAGAAGTGGAAGTTACAGAATTTTACTGTCAAGTTTGCATTACTTGTGATCTGTGTGGTGAATGGAACTTTTGGGTATCTGTTTCTGCTTTCATTTTAAAGATGTTTTACTCTTGTTTTCATTCTTGGTTGTGTTGAATAAACCTTAACATTTTACGCTATAACAAATCAGGAATAAGAAATTGGTATGCAAGACTTGGGTTCGAATCATCTCTTGGACACCAAGAAGTTTCATAAGAGCCATTTTAAAGTTAGCAGTTTTTGATACGGAAGTGGCATTCTTTTTCTTCCATGAAATTCTGATTTTTCATCAAAACAGACAAACCCGCCACAAAAACATACGGAATTGGTATCCCTAATTAATGCTCAGGTCTCATTTCAACTTCGATCATAATTCCAAACGACAGCTGCCACATTCAAAAGCGTCTATCTGAATTGAAAAAATATGTATCGTGATTAAACACCTTTTCAACGCCTTATATTGTTTGCTAACGATGAAGCCAGTAACAGGTCGAACATACTTGTAAGTTGCGTTTTTTTGGGATTGTACTTGCCTTATTTGCCGTAGCATTTCCATGGACTCTTTTCAGCACCCTTTCAATCTATTCATTTGGTCCACCTGACTGTGCCTTCGGTTTAATTTTACCATTGTTTTCCATTCCATTTTAATGACGTCATCAATAGTTACCCGGCTGTGATTGTGTGCAATTCCACGAACTGATTGAAGACTGATGTGGAAGTCTATAGCAATACTCGACGGAGAATGATTCGGTGGGAGATGGGAAATCCATCTCCCACCTAATAAGCGAAGTGGTAGTTTGAAACCGGTGTTAGTTATGTGCTCCCAAACATCCATATTTAACCCGCTACTCCTACGGTATTGACGTAGCGGATTAAATACATCCATTTAAAAGAAGTATTCGATATGAAAATTTTATTTTGTTTTATTTTATGCATGTTTTTCATTATTTACTAATCAAGATGATCAAATAAATAACCGTTTTTACTTTTCAGATATGCAGAATCAATTCACTTTGATGAGTCAATTTCAGGTGAAAATGTTGTCAGACTTTGATTACTATTCCATAATGATATATGGCGAGTATGCCTTTACCGCCAACGGAAGAAAAACTATGGAAGCTAAACAATCAAACGTACAACTCCAGGAGCCATATGAAAAATATGGAATGACCCAACATGATATCATAAGAGCGAAACGTCTCTACGGCTGCATGTGAAGCAAATACAAAGCTATGTAATAGAGAAAATAAAGACATTTGTGTCGTTTATTGTGAACCTCAATTTGTTCGATCTATGAATCTGGATGTAATGCATACAGCTGATTTTAAAAATAAGCAATACGAACATCTCCCGAAGAATTGAGGGTATTGTAAACTGATCCTTGTTCTAATACATAGAATGCACCAAATTTGTCATTATTGACTGCTGAGTCAGTCATTAATCAACTCAACAAAACAGTAATAACAATCATCCATTATATGATTAGCTGGAATTATACATTTTATACGGTTTGTCAGTTATCAACAAAACGTGGGGTTTTTTTAGTGGTGATTCCCATGAACTCTTAGAACTCTTTGACACACATTAGTAACTTTGTGGCTAAGGTTTCGATTAAATATTGTATTTTTTAACCACTTCAGGTTTCTAACACGGTGAGGGTCCTTGAACATCATCCATCTGAAGACAAACACCTATATCATCAACATTATCAGAGGTTCTAACAGACACTTTAGCGATCACGTCCTTCCAGTATCCTTGGATTACGTAACCGTAATTTGGTGAGGATAAGGTGATTAGCTCTATGACTCTAAATATTCTTTGTGTATAAATTGCGTGTGTTCTCCTGACTGCGATGTGAAAAACCCCAGTTTTAGGGAAGAAAATTCCTTCCTTCCACCGACTGTATAAGACTGGCTATTCACCTTTAGTTATAAAACTCTGATAAAGGTACTTCGGGTTCTAGACAGGATTTTTGAACCCAGGTTTTTCTAACGAAAGTTTTCGCCCATACTGACTGGGCTACGGTAGCTCGTTTCGAAACCGGACATCAAATATGAATAAATCAGGGACTGAATGAGAGGAAGTTCATCTGAATGCGTCACGTGCTGGCGACTGTCCCGAATGATGGAATATAACAACAGATGACCATTAACAGCACTACACACACACACACACACACACACACACACACACACACACACACACACACACACACACACACACACACACACACACACACACACACACACACACACACAAAATACTGTTAATATGGATCAAGGAATAACAGCATTGGATACCAGAGGATTGGCCAAAGAAACTTGAAATGATGAATCTTGATTTCTATTATTTCATGCAAACAGCAACACATTACCATGCCACCATCATGCTAAGTACAATGGCGTGGGGTGACGGGCTGGGGCATTTTTCTTACGTTCCCTATCTCCAGTTCTCTTAAACCAGTAAGGCATGATTTGAACCTAAGCTCAAGACCAAGTACCTCCATTTAAAATTATATATAAGTGATGAACACTTTATAAAGGATAATTCCCCATGTTACAGGACACCAAATAATGACAGTCACTTTCCCTTAATGGTTCCCTTTTCTTACTTACCGGATGTTTAATGAACTCACCTGCGAAGTTCCCGTAGCCTCGTAGAGATGTTGCCCTTTACGCATCTCATCTCAGCATCAACCGTTTTATGTTGCATAGGCAGGGAAACATGCAGTTAACAACATGTCTGAATGGTCTGAATAGTAAAAAGTGTAGGTTTGCTATATTTTTAACAAGAGAAATAATATAATTTGCAAATTACAACATAAAATGACTGTGTGTAGTATAGTCCTACCACAGAATCGAGATCTGTCGTTGGCAGACTGCCAAGAAGAGTCAATTCGTGTTGAAGGGGAGAAGGAAATAAAGGATGTACGAATTGGTCATTAACTAGCGAAATCGCGTGCTTTTATACGTAAAATTTTCCAACTGTTATACTTATACAAGCAAAATAGTTACCACTTTAAAAACCACAACGATCATGAAAGAGAAGTTATTTTCCGACGTGTAATAATAAACAGCTCATCCCACAATTGATTGCCCTATTATCGGAATGGATTCTCTTTCTTTTGACATGCGCAGAAGTGTCGAAGGGTCATGTATCTGTGGGCGTACTATACTGTACGCAGTAAATAATAATGAAACATGAGTGCACAGTGCTTCCCTGCACCAACAGAAAAATAATCAACAGGAAACAGGAAACACACGGAGCGAAAGAAATTCTTCAAAGCCGCTGCTGTAATTTGGACAAATCATCAGGAGTAGCAGGGAGAGGCTACATCAAAGAACTTCTTCAAAGTGAGGAATTGCAACACGGCATTATAATGAGGTTCGCCATATGCCTAATTTGTGGAAGTTTTAGGCTCATCTTCAGGGGTTGAGGTGACAACAGGAGTGGGGTGGGTGGCTTTAAAAATATGTACATTACGTCCAATTAGTCTGCTGAGTTTACATTTTCCTTTCTGCATATATTTCTCTATAGAAATCCAGTATTATGTGTTTTTAGCTGTGTGATCTTCATCGGAGAGCTCTTCCCTCACAGCTTCCCCTAAATGCGCTAATTATTCATTGCCATCCTCCAATTCCAACTCTTTATAACGTAGCACACTACCTTGTCACCAATCTCTTTTTTTTTTGTTGTTGTTGTTGTTGTCAAATCTTGTGAATGTACGAGCATATATTTTCAGAAGTTTCTTGCAAACAGGCTGAACAATGCAAGGTATATTTTTATTTTCCAAAAGCGATCACCTTTGCAAAAATATTTAATGAATTCCTTGACACTGAAGGACTAAATACCGAGATAAGGAATATAAAAAAAAAAAAAATAAGCAGTTGATTTTTCACACCAAATAGCTGATGAAAAAAAAATAAGAAGAGAAAATATAGGATAGAGAGGTATACAAAGTAATAAGGTGCACAGCAGGAGCTTTTCTTGAAGTACGCAACGTTTCACCAGGCATCTAACCTACTGTACTATCTACGTTCAGCCTCTTTCAAAACAGAAAAAAATTAGGTATTGCATTATCATTCCATCCAGAATCTTTTAAATTTTCGCATGAGTGCCAGAACACCCAGGTTTCTGCACTTTCACGCACCCTCTTCCTCCTGGATATAAATGAGATTTCGTCACTGAAATCAAATTCAATTCATACTTTTGCTGCTCACAGTACATCTCATTCCCATTCTTCACTTGACAAACCTTGTTGCGCTCGAACATTCCAAGCTTCACGTTCTTCATCATCGATGCCTTAAATGCTGATCTCTTGCCATTCTTCAATTGGGTAAGGATATCGTGTAAAACGCTGAAACTTTGACTACGTGCCAGAGTTTACCATTCTAGTACAATAATATTCTTTAACAATAGACAAGACCTAGAAATACAGTTCCGGAATAACCAAAACATGGAATAATTACTGGAGATTAGGCTAGTGGGTGAAGGTTCATTTGTCCATCGCTCCTAAAAGCAAGTTGATCTATTTAGTATTCCAGAAAAGAGAGTATTCCACTTCATGGTAATAATAATAATCCTTAAAATTCCACAGTACGACATAATCCATTGATTTAAAAGAGCTGCCTATACTTTTAACAGGTTCCTTTTTTAAAAAAAAAAAATTACTTTATTTTATTTTTCACTCGATGGAGAAAAACTTCATTCAATGAACAAGGCTTGTCCACCCTCAAGTCGCAACCTAATTTTATATCGCTAAACCTCACTAGGAACATCTATGAATAAAGACTATACCACTGATAGAAAGATCGATGCACCTTACCATTTTCACTTGGTAGCCTCACGAATTTCTAAAAATGTGAATTCAGTAAATGCCAAGAAGAATCAGTCTTAATCAAACTTCAAAATAAGTCTTTTATCCTTCGTAAATAAATAACATATGAGAGCTGAGGATCTAGAAACATATCCACTCTCTCTCTCTCTCTCTCTCTCTCTCTCTGCAGTTTTGCCATAACGGATGCTTGCGACTCAAGACGCATGCAGTCGTAATACAAGACTCGCAGGTGCCCATATGTTCGCTTTTTTATTAGTTCCTTTTTGAGACTTCGTTGCCATATAAAAAAAGCAGTATTTCAAAGTGATTTCTTCAGTCATAACATTTAAAGCAGAAATGCGATATTAGCTACCAAGAGCTCAAGAGCTAGAAGAAAGTCAGTAGAATCACCAGATATAAGTTATCTCTTTGGAAGAATGGGGAGGAATAAAAAACTAAACTAAAACCAGCGATGAGGCCTTGAACTTCTTGGAGATATCATGTAAAAATAACAATTATTATTATTAGCTTGGAATGAACATGAGTCATGCAATCTGGTTTTACAAGAATTATAGATTTTATTTACAAAACAACAAATAATTCTTTTAAATAAAATAATGCAACTTATATTTTACTTACAATATAATAAATATATTTAAATTTAATAAAGAATTTCTAAAATTTAAAAATAAAATAGAATATACCTTTAATTATTTCATATCATAATGTTTATAATAAATCTATGACTTAATTTAATGTGTATGTGTATACATATAATATCAGTCATAGATATCAGTCATAGATTTATTTATATATACATAATATACATATAATATCAGTCATAGATTTATTTATGACTGAATTATACTTTTCCCTATCATAGGACACTAGCAATCCCGCCTATATATATACAGGGTGTTCGGGATAAATTTGACAGTTTCGTAAGGAAAAAGAAAATCTTCTTTGTATCTATTAAATTTAATGAATTGACAAAAAAACATTACAGGCAGAGTTAATTACAATACTATCAACAAGATTTACTCAAAATAACCACCATTAGCATCGATCACAGCTTCAATTCTGCTTCGGAACCTCGAACAAGCTGATGCTACAGTCTCCCTGGGAAGGGCCGCAAAAACTGTTTTAATTTTATCCATTAACTGGGCTTTTGTATTACTGGAAGTGCGATTGGTGTCTTTTTCAACTGCGCCCCATACAAAATAATCCATGGGGTTAAGGTCTGGGGAGTTTGGAGGCCAAACATTTGGACTGGTGAAGTCGTAGAAATTTTCAGACAACCATTTTTGACTTTTCCCAGAGGTGTGGCAAGGGGCCGAATCCTGCTGCCATACATACGGCCTACCATTGGCTACCCTTGTTATCCAGGGCTTGACTACAGTTAGCAACTCCACGAACAAAGCCCGAATTCCAATGCCAGGGTTCTTCAACACCTGTTCCTGCAGATTTGCGAGGAATTCTGCTGTACGAACGCAATCAGATCGTCTGCTAGGGATCTTTCTTCTTGCTACATCCTCGTAGTCACCATTGCAAGTCTCTAGTTCATGCCTGATTGTTTTTACTGTATTCAGGGAGCATTGGGCAGCAGTCGTAATATCCTTATTTTGATGGCGGGCACGAATCATCATGATACAAGTTATTCTCTTCCATGATTCAGGTGGGTTCCAGCTATCCATCCTTTCTGACATCTTGTATATGAATGAAGAAGGGTCCAAACTTTTAAATGAAGAGAAGTGTGTGTTAATACATGTAACTTACGGAAAAATATAATTAATTATAAATATGTCAAATTTATCCCGAACACCCTGTATATATATATATATATATATATATATAGACACAGTATGTTTCTTACTCTCTCCCCCTCTGCATGAAACATGCAAGAGATCTAATGGCCGGCAGGCCCCACCCGCAATGAGGACCAGTGGTGGATTTGTGGTTTTATTTAGGGAGGTAGGATTTCAATCTATGGCCAAGTGATTTTGCGACACTCCTTTTTCCTATCATAGGACAGCTAGTTGTATTTTATTGCTGGTAGACACCTAAGAGTGTCTACGGGATTTTCTAGTGGACCCTCAAAAGTCCACAGGATTATCTTTAACTTGCTCGGGACACCTGAGCAATCTCTACTCTTTCTCCATCTGTGTCTTAACACATTTCTAAATTATGGTCATGGCAAAACTTCTGAATGAGGCCAAATTGGAGGAAGTATACATGGAATTCCTCAGACTAGGAAAGCTGCTGAGTGATAATTGGCCAGGAAAAGTCAAATTCTTTGACACATTCCCACCCCCCCACAATATGGATGACATAACTCTGAGGAGTTATGAAGAGCCCATAACGCTGACGCAATCAGATTTTGCACACTCCCCAAGTATGGAAGATGCTACATCCCAAGACAGCAATTATCATACCTTGGAAACAGATACATAGTTCCAAATGGTCAAAAAGAAGAGGAAAATCTCCACCAATGTGGAAGAACCCAAAACAACAGGGATAGAAGCATTCAATGGTCCCTAAAGAAAAGATATCACCAGTCATATTAAGGGATAAGGAAAAATGGATCCCTGTCTCTTCAGCCCTCAGAGAACAAAACATCTCATTCTCATTGGCCAAAAACTCAGATGAGGGAGTTAAAATACAACCCACTACTGTCATTAATTACAGACAGATGACCAGATTTATGGACAATGCTAACGTCCCATTTCACACCTTCACTTTACCCAGTGAAAAGAACCTGAAGATGGTTCTACGTGGGGTAGCTGAAAGTATCACTCCTGAAGATGTGAGCACTGATCTCTCCGGACAGGGCCTGTCCCCAGTAAAAGTGAGCAGGATGCTCAGATCTAATAAAAGACCAATGCCTTTGGTGCTGGTGGAAATAAGCAATACACAAAAGCAGAGCTATGAACTGACAGTAGTATGCGGACTCAAGATTTCAACTGAGCCTCTTAGAAAAAGAGCATCTGCAGGTCGGTATCATAGATACCAAAGGTTTGGACATGCCCAAAAATTATGCGAGGCAGCCTTCAGGTGCTTGAAGTACGGCGAGGGACACCAGACCATCACACGCATCAAGCCATCACAACTCGAGCATGCTGTGCAAACTGCAGAGGACCTCACCCCGCCAACTAGAAGGGATGCCTTTCCAATCCAAAAAATCGAGGATCAACAAACGTCAATCTGGCTCCTCCATGTAACAACGTTTTAAGCAACCAAACTGATCGTCTTCCAGTCCGAAACACCTCGCCTTCAACCTCACAGGAAGGAACAACCATGACCAAAACATATGCTGAGGCAGCAAGAACTAAGCCTCCTACATCTCTCTAGCTAGAAAGCTCCAACCTAACAACCGTTTTGACAGCCTCACTTGTCACCATGCTGCAGGAATTCAGAAAGACATGCCCCTCAACATCTTCCAGAAAGAGATTCCTGCAAGGCACTCAAAACATTTTAACAGCCATCTGTCATGAGTAATAAATTCAAACCAAAAGCTTTTAGGTTAATCGCATGGAATGCAAATGGATTAAACAAGATTTTGGAACTTAAGAATTTGCGACTCGTCTCAGTGCTGATATCATCTTGATTGGTGAAACACACCTAAGACTAGTTAATAACCCAAAAATCCGTGGATACGCTATGTACAGAAACGACAGAATTAGCACAAGAGGTGGAGGCACAGCCATATATATATTAAGAGTTATTTGAATCATAATACAATAGACAAGCCCAAAACAGAAAACCTGGAGGTGACCAGTGTGGAGGTACATACCTTCAATGCTGGAAGTCTCAAGATCTATGCTGCTTATAACCCTCCGAGCATTCCTCTGCTGACAACAGATCTGGACTCCATACTTGGTCCAAATGACTCCATAATAATAGCAGGAGATCTCAACTCAAAACACAGTACAGCTCATCAACTAACACCAAAGGCTCATCAACTAACACTTTTCAACTTTGCAATGCCTAACTCTGTTGTTGTGCCAGACCCTACCGAGCCCACCAACTTCAGCCCTTCAGGTAGCTTCGATGTACTAGACATTGTCATCTTTAAAAATTTAAGATACCAATGCAAATTGGAATCAGTCAACGAATTATCTTCTGACCACAGTCCCATAGTACTTAATCAATGTTCATCAGATCAATTCTCTCCTCTGCACACATTCATACCATGGGACAAGTTAGCCAAGCTTCTTCCCGATCATATTGGTCTGGTGCCCAATATCAGTAAAAAGGAAGTGATTGACACAGCAGTAAATAACTTAACCATACAAATTCAGAAAGCAATAGAATCAGTCAAACAATCCACTCTCTTCCACCCAACCAACCGTATCCCTGAAGAAATCATGGAGATAATCAGAGCAAAAAATTGAGCCAGAAAGAGATACCACAATACCAGAGCCCCACAAGGTAAAACAGTATTGAACAATCTAAACAGGCAGGTCCGGGAAGCTCTTCAAAAACACAGAACCAGCAATGGGAAACCAAATTGGCTAACATCAATACTGAGGATCATTCTGTATGGAAATTCCAAAGAGCAATCCGCACCAAAAAGCAACTCATACCTCCTATACAAACCAAGAAAGGGACAGTTCACAAAGATGAAGAGAAAGCCGAAGCACTAGTAGATAACCTAGAATCTCAGTGCAATCCATCTTATACATATCTAAATATCAACCTTATGTACAAGATTCACCGTCATGTTAGGACAACCTTAAGACAGAACACTGTTAACTCCGAACATATTACTCCTACAAATCCGACAGAAATGATAAATATCATCTTCCATCTAAACAGTAAAAAAGCTCCAGGATGGCATAACTAACAGAATAGTAAAACTACTTCCAAGAAAGGCCATAGTCCATCTCGTCAACATTACAAATGCCATCTTTAGATTCCAGCATTTCCTACTACATAGAAAACAGCCACCATCATGCCATTGAAGAAGCCAGGAAAAAATCCTCACCTTCCCGAAAGCTGCAGATCCATAAGCCTATTGTCCAGCCTCGGAAAGTTTACAGAGAAAGTGATCCTCTCAAGATTCCAATCAGAAACAGATGTTAGGAATTTTGCCACAATGAACAGTTCGGCTTCCGTAGGGCCCATAGTACACCTCAACAAGTGCACCGGCTGGTAGAAATTATTACTAAAGGTTTCAACTGGAAACTCAATACAGCTGCCATCTTCATCGATGCAGAGAAGGCGTTTGACAAAGTATGGCATCAAGGCCTTCTCTACAAACTGATAAAATTTAACTTTCCAGTCAAGTTAATAAAAATAATACATTTTTACCTGAAAGACAGATATATGCAGGTCAGGGTCGGCGAAACGGTTTCGATCAGACGCAGGATCTCTGCAGGCGTATCTCAGGGAACTCTTCTGGCACCTCTCCTGTTCTCAATCTATGTAGCGGACATCCCTCTCAACCCAAGAACGACAATCACTTTATATGCAGATGATACTGCACTGATGGCAAGATCACTGAGCCCAAAACTGGCAACTAAAAGACTCTAAACCAGCATACACATTTTAGAAAAGTGGATGGCAGACTGGAGGATCCAAGTTAACCCCCAGAAAAGCTCAGCTGTATTGAATGATATAATCACGTAATCACAAGAAAGATATTTATTTAACCAAATATTTCGGTCTGGAAATAGCAGACCATCGTCGGTGGTATTACAAGAACAGTTTAAAAAATATACAAGCTAGAATACTAACAATAGATCGTTGAAATTAGAACATGCCGCGTGATGTTATATCACTAAGTATGAAACGAAATATTTTGAAGTAGAAACATGATTGAATTTGCTATTAAAAAAAAAAAAAAAAAAAAAAAAAAAAAAAAAAAAAAAATTAATGGGTAATCTTGATTAGGCTTTCCCAGATTTTTGATATAGATATGCAGTCATTACGATTCAGGTTGGGATGATGGAGCAAGGCCTCCACGCTTTCCTTGAACAAACGTTCGAACCTATAACGGGATCTATGTAAGAGGCGCGTTTTGGACCAAAGGATGCTGTGGTCAGTTTCAATCCCGTGTTGAGCCAAACCAGACTTTTCAGGTTTATTGTGAAGAATGGATGATTGATGTTCTTGGATTCTTTTTTCAAGAGAACGTCCAGTCTGTCCAAAGTAAGAGAGATCACAGTTGCAAGGAATTTGATAAACTCCAGGAAGAGATAAAGTTGAGCGTTTGTCTTTAGGAGAAGGAAATTGAGAAGACAATTTGTTAATAGGAGAATACGTAGCTGTTAAATCATATTTCTTCAAAATTCTTGCGATAGGTTCTGAAATACCGGAGATATAAGGAATAGGTACTCGACGTATTGAATCTTTGTTGTTTTGTGGAGGATTATAAGATGTAAGAAGACGTTGAATACTTTTTTCAGAAAAGCCATTGAGTTTCATGTGTTGCTGGATAGTAGAAAGTTCTTTCTGTAGATAATCAAAAGTAGAACAATTAGTTTTGGCTCTTTTGATGAGACATTTTATAATTCCTGTTTTATGACATGGATGATGGGCTGATCAGCCCATCATCCATGTCATAAAACAGGAATTATAAAATGTCTCATCAAAAGAGCCAAAACTAATTGTTCTACTTTTGATTATCTACAGAAAGAACTTTCTACTATCCAGCAACACATGAAACTCAATGGCTTTTCTGAAAAAAGTATTCAACGTCTTCTTACATCTTATAATCCTCCACAAAACAACAAAGATTCAATACGTCGAGTACCTATTCCTTATATCTCCGGTATTTCAGAACCTATCGCAAGAATTTTGAAGAAATATGATTTAACAGCTACGTATTCTCCTATTAACAAATTGTCTTCTCAATTTCCTTCTCCTAAAGACAAACGCTCAACTTTATCTCTTCCTGGAGTTTATCAAATTCCTTGCAACTGTGATCTCTCTTACTTTGGACAGACTGGACGTTCTCTTGAAAAAAGAATCCAAGAACATCAATCATCCATTCTTCACAATAAACCTGAAAAGTCTGGTTTGGCTCAACACGGGATTGAAACTGACCACAGCATCCTTTGGTCCAAAACGCGCCTCTTACATAGATCCCGTTATAGGTTCGAACGTTTGTTCAAGGAAAGCGTGGAGGCCTTGCTCCATCATCCCAACCTGAATCGTAATGACTGCATATCTATATCAAAAATCTGGGAAAGCCTAATCAAGATTACCCATTAATTTTTTTTTTTTTTTTTTTTTTTTTTTTTTTTTTTTTTTTTTAATAGCAAATTCAATCATGTTTCTACTTCAAAATATTTCGTTTCATACTTAGTGATATAACATCACGCGGCATGTTCTAATTTCAACGATCTATTGTTAGTATTCTAGCTTGTATATTTTTTAAACTGTTCTTGTAATACCACCGACGATGGTCTGCTATTTCCAGACCGAAATATTTGGTTAAATAAATATCTTTCTTGTGATTACGTGATTATATCATTCAGTCTTATGTCGCAAGTATCCTTAAAACAACAGCTCAGCTGTATTGTTTACTAGAAAGAAAATCCATACCATGGAGGATATTTATTTAATGGGAGTAAAGATTCCATGGCAGACTGAAGTTAAATATCTTGGAGTGATTCTTGATAGTAAACTCCTATTCAGCAAACATAGTTACATTACCTCAAAGACATCCAAAGTCTTAGCACAGCTCTATCCTATGATCAACAGACAAAGTAAACTGGATACGCAAACAAAATTAACAATTTACAAGATGGTAATTCGACCGATCATCACTTACCCATCCCCAGCGTGGAGCCTCACCGCGAATTCCAACATTCTAAAACTTCAGAGATTACAGATTAAGTGCCTGAGAATGATTCTGGATGCCCCTTGGTTTATAAGAAACACCCAGATCCATAGAGAAGTTAATATCCCTTATATCTCTTCCCTTCTCCTAAATCTAGCTGAGAGGTTCTTTACCAAGGCAAGCAACCATCCTAATTAATCAAGGAAGCTTTGGAATATAATGAAGCAGAAATCAACATATATAAAAGACCAAGCTCTATCTTAAGTTCAGCTGAACACAACTAACTTCACTGCCCTCAATGGGCGAGCATATAGCTCACAAACACTCCATTCAAAGTTCTTTCATTACAAGACAAAGGAGAATATGAAAAGTAATTTTGCTTCACCCATCTAGCCAGAAATGTTAATGAAATGTTAATGTTAATATATAACCATTTAATGTCAATTGTCATTTAATGTATAACCATTAGAATCTCCATGCGGATAGACGTGTTTTATTTACTGTGCTTGAAAATCGAACTCGTTTAGGCTGTACTTCACAATTTACGGAGGTATTCCGTGAATCTTGCATTGCACTGGTTCTAATCCTGCACGCATTCCTGCTATCTCCGCGATACAAGAAATGTTTATAAGGTCAATGGCCGCGTAGGCCCCCACCCGCAATTGATGACCAATGGTGGATGTTTGGTTTTAGGGAGGTAGGAAATCCGAGCTGAGCCAAGCAGTTTCACGGTCTCTTTCCACAACACAACAACACCTGTCTCAGCCCTAAACTGGCTATCAGAAGACTGCAAAGCAGTATTCATACACTGGAGAAGTGGCTGATAGAATGGAGGATCTAAGCAAACCCCCAGAACAGTTCAGCCATACTGTTCTCCAAAAAGAAAGTCCAGACCAAGGAGGAGATACACCTGCTAGGAGTCAAGTCAAATATATCGGTGTGATGCTTGACAAAAAAACTCCAGTCATATAAAATTCACCAGTCATATAAAACGCATAAGCTCGAAGACATCCAAAGTAATCGCGCAACTCTATCCCATGACCAACAGAAGAAGCAAACTGGATAATCGGAACAAACTACTCATATACAGGATGGTAATACGTCCAGTCATCACTTTCGCATCTCCGAGGTATGGAGCCATACCTCGGATACAAACATTCAAAAACTGCAGAGGATACAGAATTAATGCCGGAGAATGATTCTGGACTCCCCATGGTTCATTCGAAATTCCCCGATTCACAGAGAAGTCAACATTCCCTACATCACCACCCTTCTTCATGATCTAGCAGAAAAGTTCACCGACCAGCAATCATCCAAACCCACTTATCAAGCAAACTTCAGACTACAATGAAGCAGAATTCTACAAACATAAAAGACCCAAGTCAATTCTATGCTCAGCTGAACACAGCTTGTGATAGCTGAACTGCTCTTCTCACTGCCCTTCCAGGGCGAGCTTAAAGCTCAATAACTCTCCACTCAAAGAACTTCCCTCTCAGACAAAGGGGAATATGAAAAGCATATATGCTTCACCCATCCCATCAAACTAGTAACGTTCTGCGTTCTGCGTTAATATATAACCTACACCAAGTTCATAATACCAGGTGTCGGATTGGACATTAAATAAACGCAAACATTTACACGATAATGCTATTGTTATCTTACACCTATCCGGTCTCGAAACATTTACAAAAACTCTTCATTTGAACGTGAGTGACTCAGACGTAAAGCGAAGGGTTTTGTCATCTCTTGCGAAAGACACCCTACGCAGTTAACAACCTAATATACATTACATTACATTAGCCAGGCGGTATCAGCCTCTGGAGACTTTTGACCTCAAGCACCATATGTCGTTGCTGGGCACGGTCCTCTGCAACTGTTCGCCACATTCTGGTCTCCAGCTCGACAGACTGCAGCTCTTCCTTCTCCTGATCCGCCCATCTCCTTCTCAGTCTCCATGGTGACCTCCCTGATCGGGGTCGGCCCTCCCACACTTGTCTCACAGTCCTTTCGGGGCCCATACGGTACAGGTGCCCCAGCCACTGAAGAAGCCTGGCACGCAGCTCCATCAAGAGTCTGCCGAGTTGTATAAAGTGTGTATGGCAGCATTTGACCGCCTCCTCCAGACTCTGTCTGTCATGACCCCTCCATAGATACGTCGTAGCAACTTGTTCTCAAATACTCTCAGGTGATCGGCTTGTCTTGCCGTGAGAGTCAACGCTTCGGCACCGTAGAGGAGAACAGGCCTGATCAAAGTCTTGTATAGTCCCACCTTTGTAGTCCAAGACAGCCAGCGCGAGGCGAAAAGGGGACGCACCTGATAATAGGCCACATTCGCTGCATTTACCCAACTATGGATATCGGCCTCAACTTTGTTGTCTTCAGTCACGAAAGAACCCAAGTACCTGAATACCTTCACCCTCTCAAACTGTGCAAATTCCTCTGGATCTTGAGCAGCATGGCGACTCATTAAAAGGTATTTTGTCTTCTCGGCGTTTATCTTCAGGCCAACTTCTTCTGCAGCTTCCTCAATAGCAGTAACCAATGCCACTGCGTGGTCACGTTGATGCGCCATGACGTTCAGGTCATCCACGTAGCCAAAAATCCTAACTTGCACCCCTATGTCGACTCCACCTGCGACTTGCTGTGTGTTTCTAATTACTTTTTCCAACACTAGATTGAAGAGAATCGGAGAAAGCCAACCACCCTGCTTCACACCGGTCTGTACTTGAAACGGGTCCCACAGGTCACCTTCTACTTTCACTCTTGATCTCGAACCAGCTACGCACACTTACTCGGATAGCACGAGTAATCTCACTAAATCTCGGCTCTTCAATAAATGGCTCAGCAGTTTGATAAGAAGTATAATCCTCCGATATTGACGTTCCAACATTGACATTCAAAACGTTCGCGAAATATCAACGCCACCGAGCGAGAACATCTTTTGAGTTTGTTAATAGATTTCCACTCTCATCTCTTATGGTTGCCGCTTGTGTCTGGGCACCTCGCATGGCTTTGATCGTCCTGTACATCTCCCGTCCATTATTCGTCACCCTATTACTCTCTATACTTGCCACTTTCTCATTAAGATACTTCCGCTTTCGTTTCGCTACAGCTTCTTCACACTCTCTATTAAACCCATGCTTTTCTCTTCCTCTTTCCCACAGTTCTCGAGGCAGCTAACGGGACCGTATTTTTGATGGTGTCCCACATCCCATCCGGATCATCCTCTTCCTCTTGCAACTCTAACTGGAAAGCCCTCTTGCATTCCGCTGTTTTCAACTTGTCCAGGTCCCATGCCGATCGTATGGTAGGACACGCGGGCTTCTGAATCGCAATTCTATTCCTGAAATCGTAGCTACCAGATAGTGGTCGCTATCTCCATCTGCTTCTCTGAAACTTCTCACGTACGAGATGGAGCTGTGGTGACGTCGATACACTAGTACGTGGTCTATTTGGTTAGCTGTTTTACCGTCCGGCGATCTCCAGGTCTGCTTGTGGACGCAAACATAGTGCTCTTTACAAAGCATCCATAGCGGCGGCAAAACTCGCAAGTCGGATTCCGTTATCATTGTCCTCCTCATGTAGGTTCTCACTACCCACGAAAGGGCGCCACACAGGCTCTCTCCTCAACTTCGCGTTGAAATCTCCCACTACTAGCTTGACGTCATAGGACGGTAGATTATCACAAGTACTTCGTTGAAACAATCTTTAGCTTCTTCCGAACTCTCTTCAATAGGCACATAACAGTTCACAATACACACATTTTGAAAACGTCCCTTTACTCTAATAGTACACAGCCGATTGTTCACAGGTTCAGTTCCGAGTACTTTTCGTCGTCTGTCGTCACCACTGTAGTACAGCATGTACCCCTGATTTGCGGTCGAGCCATGTCCCAGCTATCGCGCCTCTTGTACAGCACAAAGTCCAATTTTATACTGTCATAAGATATTCGTCACATTAAAAAGAGCTCCATCTTTCACCAAACTGCGTATGTTCCAGGTCCCAAAACGATTAATAATCATCGTCGCAAAGCGTCCGAATTCCGAGGCTTCTGTGGGGCTTGTTTCGTAACCAGTAGGGTTTTTACAGGAGGGGTGGTTGGCCCCTCGCTAACCCTCCCCTTATATTAGGATTCCTTAACTAAATTGAACAGCATAGTACTAGCGACAGAAATCCTTAAGTAGTTGCATACAAAGTACACACACCTAAAGTACTGTGAAAAGCTTCTCCTCAAATTAGGCTTAGTTGCTCACACATTCTCTACCACTACAGTTTCATAAAGTATACTCACTAAAAACCAATAGACAATTTACACAAATCTATATGTAATGTGCTTAACCTAAACATCATAGTTTTAAAAGAAATACTCCTCAACAAAAATATTTCACTAAAACGCGTAAACAACTTCATACAGCTAAATCAACCACCAGTCACACGTCACAGCGCTAACCTAATATAACGGCCTTATATCCCTAACTGCTTCTTCCAGAATTCTACTCAACACCAAATGCCTCAAATGCACGCTACCTGGCCACTGAAATACGTGTAAATGAAGGATCCTACAATCTTAGATGGGATTCCATCTATGATTGTAGATGGAATCCAGGCGTTCTCAACCAAAAGGAGCTACTTCTTTGTTAGCAAATGATAACCATGTCGATGGTGGCATTTCAGTATATCATCCTTCTTAACTTTGTTTATCTAAAAAAAAATTCTAGGTAAAAGTAGATTGAATACTGATGTAAAAAATGTGAATATTAAACTTGGCCAGAAGTCTTGAGTCGAAGAGTTGTGCGCCTTTCCAATCAGACCTATGGAATGTTTCCATTGCATTAGCAGAAAGGCCTGTTTTCTCGTGATGAGCTGTACAGATATCTTTTGTGTTTTTTATTTTATTTTATTTTTAATTTATTTTACCATGCATTTAGTGTATGGAAGGTTGCAAGTATATTTAATTGAGTATACTCCTGGATGTGGGTATCCTTGAATCTGCTGGATCAAAAAAAAAAAAAAAATCAGCTGACGTCTTTTTAATCCCATATAGGGAGTAGGCGAGGCCGTTTTACCCCCTATCTAACTTTTGGAGACCGAGTGGGCAGTTCAGTCTCCACTGGTAGCCAGTCAGCAATAGCTGGCCCAAGGCTATCACTAATTAATCAGTAGGCAATGAAGAAGGCAGCAAACAAGCTGCGTCATCTCGTGGTGTCTGAAAAATAGTGGGATTCGACGGCCGATTTTGTTGGGTGTACAGGACGAAAAACCGAGTTTCCCGGAGAAAAAACCTGCTTGCCCGTGTCAGAGATCGACTAACTGGGGAACCAGTTAAAAAAAAAAAAAAAAAGGCTTCATTCGAGTCTAATCGGCGACTAGACTCGAACTTATGTTTTTTTTTTTTTTTTTTTTTCATGCAGTCGATCGCCGTAGAGTGCAAACGCCACTGGCGTTTGTAAATGCTTTTGATGTACTTCTGTAAAATTTCTACGTATTTACCTGTTAACGGTGCGTCAAACATACGTTGATTCTAAAATTAAAACTTTCTTTAAGTGAATCCCACCCAAGAAAGGCTGTAAATCTTTCGTATCTTAGCACAGTGGTCAGATTAAGGAATAGATAATGAAGAAGGGCTGTGATGTAGGGAATGTTGACTTCTCTGTGAATCTGGGAATTTCTAATGAACCATGGGGAGTCCAGAATCATTCTCAGGCATTTGTTCTGTATTCTCTGCAGCTTTTGAATATTTGTATTCGAGGTGTGGCTCCATGCTGGAGATGCGTAAGTGATGACTGGAGACGTATTACCATCTTGTATATGAGTAGTTTGTTTCGGGTATCCAGTTTACTTCATCTGTTAATCATGGGATAGATCTGGGCGATTGCTTTGAATGTCTTCGAGCTTATGTGTTTTATATGATTGGTGAATTGGAGTTTTTTGTCAACCGTGTCAACCAGATACCTGCCAGGATCTTGTGTCTGGTTGATACGGTTTCATTTATTTTTGCTTGCATGAATCTGTCTTTAAGGTAACTATCTATGATTTTTATTAGATTAGTTAGCATGTTAAATTTGATCATTTTTTAGAGAAGACCCTGGTGCCACACCTTGTCGAAAGCCTTCGCAGCGTCTATGAAGGCCGCAGCAGTGTGGAGGTTCCAGTTGAAACCTGAGGTGATAAATTCAACCAGTCGGTGTATCTGATGTGTGGTGCTATGGGTTTTTCTGAATCCGAACTGCTCGTTAGGGATAATATCTAGTTTATCTGTTGCTGATTGTAGCCTTGTAAGGATGACTTTTTCTGCAACCTTACCTAGGTTGGACAGTAGGCTTATAGGTCTGTAGCTTTCGGAGAGTTGAGGGTTTTTTTTTCGAATCTTTTGATTGGTGTGATGTCAGCCGTTTACCCTGCTAAGGGAAAATATTTGAATCTGAGGATAGCATTGATAATATTGACTAGGTGCACAACTAAAATCCTTAAAAGGACTGACTTAAAAGGGCAAAGCAAGAATGCTTGTCATATTCCCCGTTATCTATAGCGGACAGTGCAAGGAGATGTTATTGAGCTAAAGCTCTGATCATGCAGTTAGAACAGTATTGCCATCCATTATCCTCCCAAGGTACCGATTTTAGTCGCCTCGTACGACATGCCTGAGCTACATTTGGGCTATTCTTAATCCGGCCACCAGACGGGGTGCACAACTAAAGTTCTTAAAAGAACTGGGAGATGGACTGAGTCCTTGACTCTTTATCCCGTCATCTGAATGAAGAAAATCTGTGTGGATGGAGTGTTATTGAGCTAAAAAGCTCTAGTCATGGCTCGGTAACGGCAATAGCCGAGTCTCACTTAAAACTTCATTGGTTACAGCATTGCCATTTGTTACCCGGGAAGTCCTAAAAAGGACTTTTGGCCGTTTTGACAAGTCCTTAGTCCTTATAAGGACTGGCTTAAAGGGGCGAAGCAATAATGCTTTTTATCTTCCCCGTTATCTGTAGAGGACAGTGTAGGTATAAGGTGCTATTGAGCTATTAAAGCTCTGATCATGGCAGGAGGGTAACAGCAATAGCCGAGCCTCAGTTGGAACTTCATTGGTTACAGCATTGCCATCCATTACCCTCCAAGGGTATTGGATTGAATGAATCAATCACCGCATCTCACGGTCGATTGATTCACTCCGCTGATCGTTTTGACAAGTCCTTATAGTCCTTATAATAAGGACTGGCTTAAAGGGGCGAAGCAAGAATGCTTTTCATCTTCCCCGTTATCTGTAGAGGACAGTGTAGGTATAAGGTGTTATTGAGCTATTAAAGCTCTGATCATGGCAGGAGGGTAACAGCAATAGCCGACCCTCAGTTAGAACTTCATTAGCTAAGCATTGCCATCCATTACCCTCCAAGGGTATTGGATTTTGGATTGAACGAATCAATCACCGCATCTCACGGTCGATTGATTTAAAAAGTGACATCATAAAATAATTGTATACCATTATTATATAAAAGAAATAAAGGTGTCTTCAATTTTTTTTTTATACTCAAAAATTATACCAAAAAGTTTATATCCTTTATACCAAATATTAAATATAAGTTGCATTATATTTCCTAAGGAAATAAATATTTTAGAAATAAAGCCTGTAGTTGTGTAAAACGAGTTTTTTTCGATGTATTACAGTAAACACAATGTGACATATAATAAAAAATACGTTCTTATTATTTCCTAGAGAAATTATAAATATTTTATTGATAAGATTGTAACTCATGTGAAATTAGTTGCATAATTGTTGCATTTAATGATGCTAACAAGCCAAGTTTTTTGCACATTGCTTTATACTTTTTACAAAATCATTCTTTTCTTTCTGTTAACATTCGTTAATTTCATGAAGTCGCTAGTATCATTCCTCCTGTGTGTAATATTACCGCTGTTACTTTTTAATACTACTGCGCATGTCTCAAATTCCAAGAATCCATGATAGCAAGATTGCAGATAGTAAAAGACGGATATATTGAAAGAATATTCGGATCTCGTATGGAATATTTTGTGAATTTTATTCAAAAATGAGTCTGTTATTTTATTCAAAAATGAGTCTGTAATACGACATGACAAAGTAAATTCCTGGTTATCGTGTGTGTGTGTGTGACATGTTCTGAGATAATTCCATCCGAGATAATGTAATATCACTAGCAATAGTCTTCTGGTGTAGTTCGCAAAAATGAATCAAATTCCCTATTCCTATATATTAGTAAATTAGTAAAAATAACCAAGGAAATGATTTACAAACATAAAGATGCAACATTTTTTTATGTTTAAATGATAAATTATCTCAAGCATTCAAAATGTTCTCAGTTTTCATCAAGAAATGAACACATTAGGACTTCGATTTTTCACAATCGTGAAATACGAATATTAAAATTGCCAGCAGTAATTCAATTGTAATTTATTGATATATAATACTTAAAGGTATATAAATCTATTTACATTTTATAAAGAAAATTTATTTCTTTTTAAAAATAAACTTATTAAATTAAAAGCAAAATATAATTTTAAATATATTTTTAGGAAAAATCATTTGTTTATAATATATATAAATTGCTTAGAAATGGTTTGTTTGACTCCTTATTCGTTCTGAAAAAAACATTTAATAAAATTGCTTCATATTTCACTCGGCGTTAAGCTGAACCTCTGTTTTGTCTTCTTACTTTTATCAATGTAAACATGTCAGCTTTTAAATGTCTGTTGTTAAAATATTAATTAAAGAACATCTTCAGGAGTAAGTTTCTATATTTCGAATAACTGCTTCACAAAATATACAGATTTTTAAAAGTGGTTTAAAACTCAGTCTTGGATCCACCCCGTTTCGAAAGTGACCCATCTTAAAACAATTCCTACAGGTTCTAAATAAATTTGGAGTAAAAAAAAAAAATAAAAAAATCAAGAAACCTAAATAAACTCTTAGAAAACTTATATTTTAAGGCACGTCCGGATGCAACAAAGAAATAATTTATTTGAGAAAAGTTTTTATCATCTTCGGCTATTTATAATAATAAAAGCATTTTATAGAGGATAGATCCAAGCTGTTCCCAGAAGGACTGGTAAAATTCAGTGGTGAGCCCGTCTATGCCAGGAGATTCATCTTTAGGTAAGGAGGTGCAGGGGCAGTTGTCAGATCGTGTAACGTGATGGGGAGTTGTGTGTTACACCTTGTTGTTGGTGAGAGCCTTTTCACATCGGAGAGAATTATATTCGTGGCCTCCATAGATATTGAGTTGGCTTGGTATAAATTTTTGTAAAGTACTGCAAGGTATATAAGAGGATTTCGTCATGATGTTTCCACTATCTGTTTTAATATCAGATATAGTGGTGCACTCTTGTTGGCGTTTTTCTAATGAGAAGAAATACTTTGTGGGTGCATCTGCGAAGTTAATGTGTTTGTGCCGTGCTCTTATTAGTTCTCCTCTTGCAGAGTGCTCTAGGTGTGAGCGTATGGTGACCTCTAGGGACTGGTATTCCTCAGATTCTGGATGATGCAATTGCTGTGGTTGTTGCAGATTTTTAAGGACTGAATGCTTATTCAAATTTCTTTGGTGACTATATTTTTGGGTAAATACCCTAACTTTGGATTTAAAAAGTGACCACCACTCGGAAATTGATTATGAAGTAGGTATATCTCTGATGAGAGTTTCGATATAGATTTTGGAGGTTCTGGGATATTCTATATCCTGTAGTAGGCTGTTGTTAAATATCCAGTATGTTCCTCCTTTGTGTCTGGTGTGTCCAGGAAAGCAAATGCTAAGAAGGATGAAATCATGGTCTGATGCACATGAGATGGATGGTATCTATTCTATATACGTATTATATAAAAAGATAAGCCGAAATTTGAAACGTTTTTTTTTTTTAATCGTTTTGAAACGTCCACAATGTGTTTGTCTTCATGAGACAATAATTTGTTGTTGTCTCATGAATTCGAAGCTTATTAAAAAGCTTAGAGGATGCAAGCAGAGATATTACATCGCAACCGAGATCAATAACAACAACAACAAATATATATTTATTACATTGAAGTGCTGTAGTTACAGCGGTTAAAAGTTTTTAAATAGAAAACCTATAAATCGTGTACAAATAGTTTGAATGAGTCACGTCTGTAGTAAATTAACCCAAGATAAAAGAAAAAAAATTTTATAGATTGCTTCATAATCTATAAATAATCTTTTGTCTCTACTCATAAATCATGACCATAAACCTGTGATGAGTTTGCTGACAACGATATCCTTTAGCTGAGAAGAAATGTGTTCGAATCCCGCTTACGACACGAAAAATCTTTTGTCTTCGAGACCTGAAATTGAAGTAGAAGTAATAAAAAGTGGACATACGGGCACTTCTGGTATTGTCTTCTATTACATCTGTGCATGTTAAAAGTTAAAAGAATCTATAACGGCAAGAAAGTTGGATACAAAGATCTTCAAAATCTCATATGGAACAAATATAATTTCGTGTTTAAATTTTGCAACGCAAGGATTCAATGTTTTTAAAATCCTAATGAAAAGAAACAATGAAAATTAGAATGGTTGAAAGAGTTTTAACCCTGTAGTGTGACTCTGAAGTATTTTTCGCTCTGAAGTGTTTCAGGACAATCCTTAATCTATCTATGGTATTAACATATCCATAGGATGCAAAAATGGTAATTTATTTTAGGAAAGATCCCAGTTCGAATCCGGTCTAAGGTTCGCGGAATTTTTATCACGACTTTTCAAATGAAGGTGAGTTTGATGTATTTGGTATTCTGTTGAATTCTTGCAATGGCATTTCCACAGAATTAATTAAGTGTGCGAGGACGGTATGTTAATAGTGTGTTCTTACATTGTGTTTTTCAATGCTTCATAAAAAAACTTTTCCGTCTAAGACCTTATGCGACTGAATAACTCACCTTCAATTGCAAAGCGCTTATAAAGGCTTTTTTAACGTCCTAGTTCGGAAAAGCTGAGTTCAAATTGTTGTTAGTAAAAGCAATGGTTCTCAAAATTCTCATGAGAAAAAATAAATTCTCATTTTAGTAAAATAAATAAGGAAATTATTGAAACAATCGTAAAATGGTTTAGGTATTATAGACAAATAAATTTTGTTTTACCTAATCTTCCCACTACAAACTTTAACACCTTCATTAATATATATATATATATATATATATATATATATATATATATATATATATATATATATATATATATATATATACAGGGTGTTCGGGATAAATTTGACATATTTATAATTAATTATATTTTTCCGTAAGTTACATGTATTAACACACACTTCTCTTCATTTAAAAGTTTGGACCCTTCTTCATTCATATACAAGATGTCAGAAAGGATGGATAGCTGGAACCCACCTGAATCATGGAAGAGAATAACTTGTATCATGATGATTCGTGCCCGCCATCAAAATAAGGATATTACGACTGCTGCCCAATGCTCCCTGAATACAGTAAAAACAATCAGGCATGAACTAGAGACTTGCAATGGTGACTACGAGGATGTAGCAAGAAGAAAGATCCCTAGCAGACGATCTGATTGCGTTCGTACAGCAGAATTCCTCGCAAATCTGCAGGAACAGGTGTTGAAGAACCCTGGCATTGGAATTCGGGCTTTGTTCGTGGAGTTGCTAACTGTAGTCAAGCCCTGGATAACAAGGGTAGCCAATGGTAGGCCGTATGTATGGCAGCAGGATTCGACCCCTTGCCACACCTCTGGGAAAAGTCAAAAATGGTTGTCTGAAAATTTCTACGACTTCACCAGTCCAAATGTTTGGCCTCCAAACTCCCCAGACCTTAACCCCATGGATTATTTTGTATGGGGCGCAGTTGAAAAAGACACCAATCGCACTTCCAGTAATACAAAAGCCCAGTTAATGGATAAAATTAAAACAGTTTTTGCGGCCCTTCCCAGGGAGACTGTAGCATCAGCTTGTTTGAGGTTCCGAAGCAGAATTGAAGCTGTGATCGATGCTAATGGTGGTTATTTTGAGTAAATCTTGTTGATAGTATTGTAATTAACTCTGCCTGTAATGTTTTTTTGTCAATTCATTAAATTTAATAGATACAAAGAAGATTTTCTTTTTCCTTACGAAACTGTCAAATTTATCCCGAACACCCTGTATATATACACACACACACACACACTAGTGGCCAAACTTGTGGAAACCTTTTGGAAAAAGTGTATTTTTGAGGTTTGATGGCACATAACACCACTTTTGTTTTGGTGTAATACCATAAAATTATATATCCATGGAAAGATAATTTAATCAAGAACGTAATTCAACAACATTTATTCAATTATCTTTATTCTATGGAAAGTTATAGCCAAATAACCAGAAAAAGGAAGCACAACTTGCTTAGGTTGATATGAAGTAGCTTTCCTTCATTTGAATGTAGTCAATGAACATGATTGTTTAGAGAGCCAATCAGGTGTCATCTTATTTTGGCAATGAGCCAATAATGTCACAGTAAGATTCAGCTATTGATGTCATGTATTGGAGCTGAGAGGAGGACATTTGTCAGTTGGTTATGTGATTGCTATCAAGTTGGTTGGGTTTTTTTTGTGTGTTCTTTCATTTAGTGGGCTTGTAAAACGTAATAATATTAAAGAAATTGCACAAAGAGTTCACTGGTCACCCAGAAAGCGATGTAAAATAGTACTATTAAGCGAACAAGGCTACAGTTATGAAGAAATTAGAAGAAAAATTGGTGGAAACTTAACCAAAGGTGGTATTTCTAAATTTTTGAAGAGGTATAAGGAGACTCAGTCACTACAAAACCAGACTGGTAAAGTCAGGAAAAGGTGCACAACAGCAACTGATGATAGAAGAATTGAGAGACTGTGCCTACATGACAGAAGAAAATCATCTAGGTGTATACAAGATGAAATGGGGGCAATACAATGTGAAGTTGAGTGCAAGGACTGTTCGGCACAGACTGCAGGAATTTGGTCTAAATGCTAGAATTCAACGAAAAAAAAGCCATTTTTATCTCTCAAACAAAGATTGAAAAGATCAAACTGGGCTAAACCATGTTAACTGGACAGCAGAACAATGGGACAGTGTTATTTGGAGTGATTAGACCAAAACCTCCCTGTTTGGTTGTGATAGCATAAAATACGTGAGAAGAATCGGAGAATTACATCTTGATTGCATTACACCTACCGTGAAACACCCAGTTAGTTTTATGATCTGGGGTTGTATGACATCAAAAGGTGTGGGCAGAATTTACGTGATTAATGGGAATATAAATGCCCAAAAATACATAAATGAAATACTTGAGCCCAAATTGAAGCCTTCCGCACGTGATCTGTTCCAAGATAATGAAACATTTATATTTCTACAGGATTCAGCTCAATGTCATGTTGCTGCTGTGGGCAAAAAGTGGTTTCAAGATAATCATATTCCAGTGCTGGAATGGCCAGGGAATAGCCCAGACCTTAACCCAATCGAAAATCTGTGGAGCAGACTAAAGAAACTTGTCAGTCAGAAGCAATCCAGCAATAAATCCCAATTAATAGAAGCAATAATTCAATCATGATTTCACATTATAACAGCTGCAGAACTAAAAAACTTGGTTACCCAACTAAGTATTAACTCACATTGTGAGAATTTTTGTATATCTCATTATTTCTATGTGTTTCACTTTTCTTCTTTATAACTGCTGTTCTAATAAAAAAAAATCCTTCATAAAAGTTATTGCATTACATACTTGGTTAAATTACCTTTCCATTGATATATAATCTTATGGTATTACGCCAAAAACAAGTGGTGTTATGAGCCATCAAACCTCAAAAATACACTGTTTCTAAAAGGGTTCCACAATTTTGGCCACTAGTTTAATTACATAAAATATAATTGGTCTGTTTCATCTGTAAGATTCAAATCAAAACTGAAATAGCAAAATTTTTCAAGGATTTCGAATTTAAATAAAATCTGGCTTCAAGTCGCTAGTAGGATTAGTGGATTAAGAACTGACAAAAAGTAATGTATTAGGTTCAAGCGTTTTGCGAAATATCTAGTTTTTATTATCACATTACATGCATGCACATAGAGAAACTGATATCACCATAATATTATCTTATGCCATGATCCATAACAAGTTTTTGATTGTCAAAATCATAATGGAGAATTTTCAGAAGTCGATTGATATCTGATATAGCTTGGCTGAAGATATAATTTAATTAGCATATTATGATATGAAATATTTAAAGGTATGTAAGAAATATTTAAAAATTTAAGGAGTTACTTCAAAACTTTTAAATATTTTGTAATATTTTAAATAAAATATAAGTTGCATTGTTATTTCTAAAATATATTTTGATAAGTATTTAAATTATTTAAAATGATTTGTAAGACTCATCTATTCTAATCTAAAAAACAATTTTCCTTATAGTGCCCTCTCTCGGTAAGTCCTTGGACTCCTTGGAGGTGTTAATATAATACGTAGCATACTTTGCATAACAATTTTTAAATTTTTATACTTTATCAAGTCAAGGCAACTCTCTACTTATAATTTTAAGTTAAAAAGATGGAGCTTTAATATCTGCTAATTATTTGTATGTACGATTATTACCATAACAAGTCAACGAAAAGTGCAACCGGTAATTTGCTTGTGTAAAATATATGAATATTTGTCATATAATAATTGTTACTTTATAATATAAAATATTTAAAGTTATGCAAAGATTATATAAAATTTTTGAGAAATTTAATTATTTTAAAACATTTTATTAAAAAAATTTAAGTAAAATATAAATTGCATTATTATTTCTAAGTTTATGAATTATTTATATTATTTGCACGAGTCACATACTGTCCAGTCTGGTAAACATTCTCCTCGTTGCAATGGTTATGGCTACTCACATATATAATAAGAGAAATATGAATATGAAATATGGGAAATGTTATGCGTTTTAGTTTTGTCAGTGGCAAAGTAGTTTCAGCTATTATTGCGTTTGTTGGTGAATTATTAATTAAAGAAAAACTTTCAGCAATGAATTCATATAATCAAATAACTATGTTATTTATAATATAACAGAGAATAACATTTCCAAAATAGATTGAATTTTAGAAACTTTCCGAATTTTAATGCAAGTTGCTAGCTTTGTACTGAATTTAGAATGTATTACTGCTTTGTATTCAGTACGTCAGCCATTTTGTTTCTTAAAAGATTTGCAGCTTTCAATTTTTAACTGCACATTCCAGATAACTTTCGATTTCAAAAAAAAAAAAGAAAGATAAATGACGAGATATAAATAAGACCATTATGTAAATGTACATTTTTAAACTCTTTCATTGCAATAAAGAAGTGAACACCACAAATATTTCATCGTTTAAGTAGTCTAAAATCGTCACCATTTTAAAATTGGCTATCTTTAAGATTTACACAAGTCTGGGCCTTATAAATAAGTGCCAAGACTACCAACAGTGACTGCCAAATGTCTTCTTCGAACAAGTCAGAATTCTGCCCAGGAAGATTTGGTGTGTTGACTCGTATAAATAATATAAATAATTTATAAACTTAAAAATAATATTTATATTTTACTCAAATTTTTTTAATATTTTTAAATAATTAAATTTCTCAAAAATTTTATATAATCTTAGATACCTTTAAATATTTTATATCTTGAAAATATAAAAAAAAAAAAAAAAAAAAAAAAATCTCATTAAGTAGCCTGATTTTCCTCGCCAAAGAGGTGGCACCTATTCATCACTACTTAATTCTCCAAATATACACACAATGAAAATTATTCTGCGACTGTTGTGCGATTAATATTTTAAAAATTTTAAAACTTAATTAGAGGTAAAACAATGCAGTATAATTGGAACTTAGTGGTGACTTAAGTACTTGTGTGAAAATACCAAATGTCCTCTTGCTTTATTTGCACTATTTTTAAACTTTTCTCACCCCATCAATTCACAGTTAACTTGAGACTTAAAGTACGAGATAAGATTTAAAAGATACAAGCACCTGCTGCTGTCTCACACCGAACGTCTGCTAATAGAGAAGAAATTCATACAAAATTAGGATAAGAAGGTATATAAGATTAAGCTCTATCGCCGAAATTCTTTTTGGAAAGGAAAGAACTCACGTTTGGCCAGAAACCATGAAACTATTTCTCGACATTGCTGTGTTGGTGGCTGTTTTAATAACAACCAGTCATGCAAGTAAGTAGGAAATGTTTTAATGTACAAAATTTGTTACTATTTTCGACAGTGTTATGGAGGTTTTCTATAAGAGATATAATTTGAAAATATAATTGTTCTCATTATGTGGCATCCTTCTAAAATTGTGTAATTCAATAGTTTTAAAAGGGTTAAATTAGAGTGACTAATAATATGAATAACGAAAAAGTCTCATAATTCGGATAAATCATCAATTATATTATACTGAGAAAATTTATGATCTAATAGTTGGTTTGCCACTTCTTCGATAGTCCTATTTGTGTTTTCGAGATCGGGTGCTTGCGTTTTTCAGTAAGCTCATCATTCAGTGCCAAGGGATAGTCTCGTTGGTTGGGTTAGTGGAATTGTTCTCTTTCCTGCTTCTAAATAATGTTGTGCTAAAGTTTTTGAGGAATTTCTAGAAATACTACATCTTTAGATTAAAACTGGAATCATCGTATGTTATTCTTCTTTATTGCAAATAGTCAGTCATCACCGAGTCAGATTTTTACAGCTTAAATAAATTGTTAAAGAAATCATTTTTATTTTAAGACTGCATTGAGCATCGAGACAGTTAGGGGGGGAGTAAGCGAAGAGAAACTTCGTGACAAATAAGGTTGTAGTCATCGCGTATGGTTCTTTTAAATTGTATCAGATTGGAATCGAAAAATTGCACAGTGTGCATGTCGGCGTTAAAAAAAAAAAAAAAACTTTACTTGCATGTGCTCAGTAATCAACGTATTTCCGCTAATAGGAGCACATCGTCAAAAATCGACGTGCTATCAAAACAATTTTCTACCTATCGCATAGTTCTTTCTTTAATGGCATTAAATGAAAAAAAAATTGATCACGGTATATTTAACTTATTATAACTGGATGATTAAAATTAAAGATAACAATGTTTTTTTTCTTTCTTTTTATTAGTGAACGAAGGAGATAAGCCAATGCAGAATAATCGTTTTCTAGAAGGTGACCTTTTAGATTTTCAAAGACCTGAAGTAAGCAAGAGAATTGTTTATCGCATGATTTTTTTTCCTTCTCAATGCAGTTTATTACACTGATCTCATCTTTCTCTCTCTCTCTCGAAATATTTATAACTCTTCTTGTTAAATATGTCTGCCCGCAAAATAATGTGACAAATACTTAAGCTAAGCTAAAAGAAGCTTAGTGCAATACCAGGTTAACCGATCGAAAACATACACTGCTTGAAAAGAAGTCAATAGACACCCTCATGGGCAAGGTGCATCTTGCCATGCAACGAGTCAAGTGTTTGTAGCCATTAAATTGGAGGAATGTGATGCTTCCAAGTCAGTGGAACTGTATCCGGGTGCAATGGATGAGAGAAGAGAACTGACAGAGTTTGAAAGAGCAGTTGTGATTGGATGCCATGTTGCAGACCTATCTGTTCGGTAAACTGTGGATAAATTTGGCCATCCCACGCCAACAATTAGTGATAGCATACTGAAATGGAAGCGCAGAGAGTCCTTATGGTCCTTAGGGAGGCCCAGTGAATGTCTCTTTCCAGAGTGCGTAACTCCAACTATGAAATTCGGAGCTGGAGGTATGATGGCATGGTCCTGTTTTTCCTGGTTTGGATCTCTGTTTGTGGTGCCACAAACATTGAACTCTGAATGGTATCTAAACCTTCTGGACAATGCATTGCTTCCTACTTTGTAGCGTTCCTACGTAACTGACCACTGCTTGTTTCAGCAAGACAATGCACCCTGTTATAAGGCTGCTGCTGTAACTGCGTGGTTTGTGGACACGAACGTTCACCATATTTGACTGGCCTCTTTGAGATGAACTGGAGCGTCGGATGAGGTCAAAGGACGTCCACCCCCACAACAGTATGACCTCATTACATGCCTACAGAAAGAATGGTCCAAAATTCCCATTCATCGCTATCGTGTGATTGTGGAAAGTATACCCCGCAGGCAGTGGCGGCTCGTGGCTTGAAATCGTGGGGATGCTGCAACTTTCAAAATATACATACACACTCTAAGTGCAGTGTATGTATATTTGGATAAAATATCAAAATGATGGTAAAAATAAAAATTAAAAAAACTTAAACATGAAAAATATTGTTTATTATCGATAAAATTATACAATTTAGTATAATTCAAAATTACTTAAAAATAAAATCCATTATCATAACCCCAATAATGTTCTAAAATAAAAGCTATAAGAAATGTTATGTCTTTAATTGTAATGTCCAAATATTTAAAGAGACGGAATAAACACGATAACACTACGAACATTCTACTACTGGCGCAATCTACTACTGGTGCATATAAACAACAGTGGAACTGCGCGACGGACAGTGCCTCATTACGCTAATAGCTCGCATCTCACTATGACGTGCATGTGCTTGCACACATAACAATATGACACTGTGGTAAACACAGTGCTGCTAGCGCCCTCCTAAGTGCTACAAGATGGATTTTTATTATTTTTATAGAAAATAAGAGAATTGTTGATAAAAAAGTAAATATTACAAGCAAATATAAATAAATTAATATATATATTTATATATATCGAGAAAAATTGGGGATGCTGCAGTTCTGCAGTGCCTATGCATGAGCCGCCCATCCCCGTAGAATTACTGTAGTCATCGCAGCAAAAGGAGGTCTACATCTTAATAAGGTGAGCTGTTCGTTCTTCGCCCTATGGTGTCCGTTGACTTCTTGCTAAGCAGTATATTGCATATGAGGGAAAATAATAGTTTATGAGACTAAGGCTTTCTTTGTTTCAATAATGAACGTTTAGATTCTATTTTAGTTATTTTTCATTTTTGTCTATTTATTTTTTAGGATCGTAAAGATGGACTGCCCTGGCCTGATGGAATTATTCCTTACGAAATAGATTCGTCTTTACCAGGTGAGTTTTCCTCTTGCATTAAATAGCTAAAATATGATTTAACGTATAGACTATGAAGTTGACTAAATTCTCAAACAGGATACAGAAGAAAGTGTTTTTTTCATTAATATTTTATTTTCCACAATGTCTCCAAAAGCAAATATTTGATGTAATAGTCCCTCTGGCATGCAAATTCCGAGTATTCAATTGAAATTCATCTACTACTCAACAGATCCGCACACAACGCAAATTTCCCATATCCATAAAAAGACGGGTTGCAACCACATCACTTCATTCCCGATCTTTGGTTTGTTTAGTAAGTAAGCGACGTCTTAAGAAACTTCACAATATAGTAAGTCGCCATCATCATCATTTAGTTGATTCTTTGAGATGGTGGACGAGTAGAAGCAGGAAAACCCCAAGCGAAGGTGGTAGTTCGCTTAATGTTATCACGTTTTAAGTCTAAAAAACAGATTCTAGATCTGGATTGATTTGAGCAGAACAAGAAATGGTATCATTCTCCTCTATATAATATAATGTCCCTTAATATGTTAGCAGCAGCAAAGTCATTACACTGGGAATAGAATTCAAGATGGGACTAATTTTAAAAGAAAAGTACATTAATCTGGACTAAGCTAAGCCTACTCTGTTTTTCAGTAATAGCAAGGACTCCTGGGACTGTACAACTTGTATCAAGGGAGGATGGCAAAGTTACAAATTGACCCAGCTTCCCTGTAGACTTTCCAATAAACGTAATTTTGTCTGCTGATTGCATGTGCTGTAAAATTAGCTGATTTATAGAAAAATCTTTGGAAGTATAAATAGGTGTGGAACATTAAACTTAGATGAATATGTTATAACAAGCTCTTTACATAGTAGCACATTTGTTCATACCGAAAACTAAATCTCTGTGTGTTTCATCTATCTATCTAGAAAACGTGATTAGCCGAATCCAAGAAGCCATGGCAGAAATTCAGTCTAAAACGTGTGTGACATTTCTTCCAAGAATTAGAGAAAGAGATTATGTGGAAATAGTTGCAGATGAAAGGTGAGTAAACGATAGTTTTTTACAATATATATTTCTCTATTATTCTTAAAAATATTGTCAGCTACAAGGTCCTCAGTTTTTTTTTTTTTTATCACAGTCAACATAAACATAATATTCCTAACCGAATAATTCTATTCCAACAATTCTATAAATCCGAGGTCATCTAAAACACCAGGCTGCTAAAATATTCTCGGTGTGTTCGCTCTGTACTACCTTCGCAATGGACCATTACGGCCAGTGATCCCGAAGTAGCACAGGATACACCCAATAACGGATTTATTTATTTAAACCTTCTCCGTGATTTGAAATCAATACTATCCTTATGGTTTGAACCTTGTTTAGAAAATAGGAATGCTTTCATAATGGATGATCACTAAAAAAAAAAAATAACGTACTTCACGTTAAAAAAACACTTATAGTCCTTATGAGGACTGGCTTAAAGGGGCGAAGCAATAATGCTCTTCATCTTCGCCGTGATGTGTAAAGGACAATGTGGGAATAAGGTGTTATTGAGCTATTAAAGCTCTGATCATGACAGAGGGTAACAGCAATATAGCCGAAGCCCAGTTAGGACTTCATTGGCTACAGCCTTGCTATCCATTACCCTCCCAGGGTTTCATCCATCCCAGATACCATCGTTAAAAAAAAAACACTTATCCTTATAAGGACTGGCTTAAAGGGACGAAGCAAGAATGCTTTTCATCTTCCCCGTTATCTGTAGAGTAGAGATAAAGCTCTGATCATGGCAGGAGAGTAACAGAAATAGCCGAGCCTCAGATAGAACTTCATTGGCTGAAAGCATTGCCATCCATTATAACCCTCCAAAGGTATTGGATTCTGATATTTCTAATCAAATATCAAATATAAAGGATGACGAACAAAATCAAAAAAAAAATATTTCAAATATATCCGTTTTCTTATGGTGTTTTATTTTATTTTTTTAATTTAATTTTTATTTTATTGTTTATTTATTGTTAATAATAATAATATTATTTAACAATAAATATTAAACAGTATTATTATTTAATATTATTAAAATAATATTGTTTATTTTTCCCTTAAATTCTGCGTATGAAATTATCATCTTGTGCACAATACCAATTGCAATTTCACACAAAGAATCCATAAAAATGGTCTTCTATGGACGTCAATATCGTTTCGACACTGTTTGCATTCCGATCCACCCTTATAGATTTGTCTAATGTCTATAAATAATAGCGTATAAGCCTCACATAAGACATTTTTATAAACTACTTGTATTTGTTATTCAAAAACCAATTTTTAAAAAAAAAAAAAATTATTTTTAGCTTCGCTTCACATGTTGGTATGATTGGTGGCGCTCAGAAACTCACCGTGAAAGCAGACAACGACAACATTGGTCTGATACTCCACCAATTGGGACACGTCCTTGGTTTTCTCCACGAACACAATCGTTCCGATCGGGATTTCTATTTGCTCATTAACTTTAACTGGATCGAAATAGGTATGTTTCGACATTCATATAAGTAGATATAATAAAATATAAAATTTAAGAATATATATTTATGATTATTATTTTATCTTTTTTATTATTTTAAGACTATCATATTTGTGTGTTTGTATTCTTCTCGTATCTTGATTAATTTTTATTTCATTCTAATGCTATTTTCAGGCCAAAGCAGAAATTTCATTAAAATGAAGGATGAACAAAATCTAAACCATGTCACGACAGAAGTATTTGATCACGATTCCGTAATGATGTTCGGCGACAGGGCCTATTCTGCCTACGGAAACCGGCCATCCATCTCAGCTAAAAAGGGCGTTCGACTTCCTGCAGTCTCTGAAAAAAGAGGACTATCAGAAAAGGATGTAACTAGAATTATAAATCTGTACCATTGTTTGTAACGAGCTCACAAGTCTCGCGCATGCTTACTGGCTCTGAAAATATGAACTTAGTAAAATAAACTTGCAATCAGAATGAGTTTTTTTTTTATTATTATTATTATTTTATTTTAACCGAGGACTTCTCAATGGTTATAATACAATTTTACACAGTCCATGTTTTTCTATCAAATATAAATTTGAAATAATTTTTTTTAAATATATTCAAAAATTATTAATAATTTATTATATTTATAATATTTGAAAACAATTATTAAAGACTAATTTAACTCTAAATATTTATAAATAATTAAAACACCATACAATTCCATATTAAATAGTATATATAGATTTTGCGTATTACGAATTTTTAACTTTTGATAAATTATGGCACTGTGGATTGCTATGCAAACTCATTTCAGCTGGCATACCATCGGATATGGTCCACCTTATAAAATTATATCTTTGCGACAGGCACATACAGGTCAAGTTAAACGGCACAAGCTCAACTTAGCGACGGATCTTGGCAGGAGTGTCCCAAGGGTCCCTGCCGACATTGTTACTGTTCTCAGTATATGTGGTAGACATCCCGCACAATTCAATGACATTCATTATAGCCCTTACGCAGACGATCCAGCAATACTAGCCAGATCTCTTCAACCACATCTTGTCACCAAAAAACTTCAAGAAAATCTATTCAACCTAGAGCAATGGTTCTCCAAATAGAGATTGCAAGTAAATCCCCAAAAGAATATTGCCATGCTCTTCACTAAAAGTTCAACATCTCGTAAAGGAGATCTCCTCCTACTCAATACCAAAATTCATTGGCAATCAGAAGCCAAATATCTTCATGTATTGCTGGACAGAAAATTAACCTTCAACCCACATATCAAAGCCTCGTGCACAAAGGCATCCAAAGTCATCACGCAGCTCTACACTCTAATCAACAGGAAGAGCAAATTAGACACCAAAATCAAAGTACTTTTCTACCAGTTGATGATTCTTCCCGTAATTACTTATACGTTCCCAGCTTGGAGCCACACCTCCAACACTAATGTCCCCAAATTGCAACGAGTGCAAAGCATGTCTACGTGTGATTCTAAATACGCCATGGTTTATCATGCGTATTTAGAATCACACGTCCAACTTCATTGGGATACAAATATCCCCTATATCTACTCTTTCTTGCAATCTTTAGCAGTAAAGGTCTTTTCAAAATCATGCACACACCTCAATAAACTAGTCTAACAAGCTGCAAACTACGATGAGACTGATTTCTTCAAGCACAAAAGATTAAAAGCCATCTTAGTTTCATGCAATGATCCATAATCTTCATACCCATTTAAGGTGAGCATTTAGCTCAAAAACGTTTCTCCTTCACACCCTATCAGATAGCAGGGATTATAAAAGCCTTTTGCTTCGCCCTTATAGCGAGTAATGTTTCGCGAATTTAAAATTAAAAAAAAAAAAAAAAAAGTCCTGAAGTGGCCTCCAATATCCAGTATTAAGTGCAAGATAGGGTTACAATTTTTCATAGGTGGAATTTACAAATGAAAAAACAAAAAATGCTATTGACAAGCAGTTACATGTACTACTTCGAATTTGAAGTCAGCAAAGAGAAAAAAATGACTCAGATTATATTTTTCTCTGTTTTAATTAGATGATACCTCTCAAACACCTAGTGTTTGAGAGGTGTGAAATAATGAAATAATGAAATAATAATAATAATAATGAAAAAAAAAGGTGTGATTCTAAGTACTAGCATTGCTTTTTATTTCAGTTACTCCGTTCGTATGCATATTCGATTGACGGACAAACAGTTTTTGACAAGTCACATGCAGTTATATAAAACCACGTTGTATGAATTGTTGTTAATGTTAGCTGTACTTCAGAATGTTGCAACGTGTCCACTTAGCTCGTTCAACAATACTAACTGTACACTATTACTTTTTTACCAAATGCTAGCAAATTAAATCATATTAAACCAACTACCAACAATGGTGAGGTGTTATAAATAAATATGTTGCGTTATTTTCCAGTTTTTTTAATAAAATAAATTTAAAAAAATAAATAATATATATAATAAATAAATAAATTCAAACAGTGTGTGCGCTCTTTGAACTATAACCCTATTCCTTTGATGCGAACCCTATTCCTTTTGACCACAGATGCGAAATCTGCAGCTAACAATGAACCGAGAAGGGTCAATTCATGTTGAAGGGGAGAAAGAAACAAGGCGATGTACGAATGGGTCACGAACATGCAAAATCACGTGCTTCATACGTAAAAGTTTCCAACTGTTATACAAGCAAAATAGTTCCCACTTTAAAAACGACAATGTTCGTAAAAGAAAAGTAATTTTTTTCCGACGTACTATAATAAACACTCATCCCACCAAATGCATTGATTACCCTGATATCGGAATGGATTCCCCTTGTTCTGACATGCGCAGAAGTGTTGAAGACTCTCGCATCTGTGGGCGTAGAATACGTTATCTAATTTTATTTTTAAAAAAATTAAAAAAAAAAATAAAACATTGTTTAGAGGAGACTCGAAAGTTTTATTCTTCTTTTTCTCACTAACACCAATGACATTGACTCTTGTCAATGGTACCGCTAGCTCCAATGGTTTCCGTGGACGGTTCTTAACCACAAAAGATTCCATGGATGGGATTTGTTTATTTTAAGAATATTATGGAAAAAATCATCGTCATCGTAACACTAATTAGGTGTATAGACCATATTGGTCTTTTCCAGTCTCATTATCCATCCAATATCCTTTTTTGAAGTCTACCCTGCCTTCTCTTTCCAATTGGCTTATATTTCAGCATTTGTTTAGGATGTCGCGTGTTGGCCATTCGGTTTACATGTTCAATCCATTTTTGTTTAAATCAATAATCTAATATTGCTTGTACGCGGTGCATTTTAAAGTAATGGGGCATATGATTTGTTTACAATATATGGTATGACATTTCGGTGGTATGCGTGAGAGCTCTGTACTCATCCAAGAGTTCCTAAAGATGATGAGTTGAGATTTGTTGCTGTTTACCATGATGGAAAAGAGTGATTATGTTAAAGTCTGTCTGTAATATAAATTACAACTAACATTAACGCAATGTTGGCAATGCCTTCAATTTCAATGCAGTGTGCGTAATTTCGATGTAAGGCAAAGATGAAATAAAGATTTATTTTTCCACTTTTTTTTTTAATCTCGTCTTTAACTCAATAACTTCATCATAAATTTAAGTTGAACAATGGTAGAGCTTCTTGATCCTTAGTACATCGCTTTCGCTGAGACCAGGCTTTTCGTTTGTATCCTTCAGCGTTGTTCCATCCTTTGCCTCCATCGTCTTGGAGAAACCATCCTTAGAGAATGCAGTTTCACCGTAGAGCATGATGGAATTGTAATCGAAGCTTATGCCTAGGAGGTCATTCTCACTGGGGGCATGTTTGTAGAAATTCGATTCCAAACCTGAAATAATAATAATAATATAAAAAATAGACTGGCATCTCAGTAAACATAAATTTGATTATCAGAATTAAATACTTCCACTTGTTCAATTAAAATAAATAAATAAAATAAAAGTACATTAAAAATTAACATTTTATGTGGTTTCTCAACTATGTCAGCCTGTTTTCTATCCAGTCACTTGCTACGTATTTATTAACAGTTTGTGATTATTTTACACTTTTTTGCTTATTTTTTAAATTAAGGTTTGCAGGCCTTTTCGTTATTAATGGACATATTCCACACCTCATCAGGTTTTAGATCACGTGTCAGATATCGACGAAAGAAACTTATAGATTTAACTCTAGTGAACAACGCTTTTTTCAGCTGGTTCCTGAGATTTTTTTTTTCTTTAAATCTTCAACTCCTGAATATGGTTTCTTGTCCCTTACAAAATTTGTCATTTTACTCCCATAAATGGAGAAAAAACAATTGACTGCCGAACAAACAGTCATTCTAATGAAAATTAGGAACACTAGATGGCGACACTTGTCGGTACTAATCTCATATACATTTCATCTAGTCAGCGCTGCAGAGAAATTGAAATATAAAATATACTTGAATGGTTAAAAAAAAAAAATTCCATGGTCGCTACTCCAGTGAACTGGTATTCACTTTTATTTCTATTGAAATTTAAGAGGAATTTCCTTATTTGCAATAATAAAACTGCTGTCCATTTTCATTAATCAATTATAAGCCGAATAACGTTTTTGTAAATAATTCAAAATAGTGATATGTTTTCGAAATATGGCTGTGCTCATTCTTACCTGGTTGTATGTTGTCCCAGTGGATCCTTAAATATTCGTCCCTGTCAGATCGGGTGTGTTCGTGAAAGAAACCAATCGCATGGTTTAGCTGATGAACCACTGTGCTAAAAATAAGGCAGACGGGTGCTAAAGAAACTTCCTGTTCGCCTCCTTGCATGCCGACATATGAATAACAACTGCAAAAGAGAAATAACTGTTAATTACGATGAGAGATTATTCTAAATTTGTGTTATTCCACAAATCGCGCAGATTACAACTGGATTAGAAATATTCCCAGCTTGGGTAAAATTCCAGTACCGATAAAATGATATTTGGGTCAATAAATTACTATTCATTTCTTTTGAGGTCAACATAAAGAACAGAATTTGACTTCTGATACATTGATCACTGTTGTATTTTTATTATATTTCTTTTATTATTATTATTATTATATTACATCATATCCTTGCTGTCATTAAGAAATCGTTTGCACGGAATCAAGTAAAACATGATGTCGCATCTAGCTAGATATACTTCAACTTTACTGCCTCCAAGGGTGAAGCAAGATGCTTTTCATATTCCCCGCTGTCTGAATGGATACAGTGAAGAAAAACGTTTATGAGCAATATGCTTGCCCTGAGAGGGCAAGGGGATTATAGATCGTTTCTTGAAATCAGGATAGCTTGAGGTCTTTTTTGTTTGTAGAGATCCGTTTCATCATAGTCAGCAGCTGCTTGCACCAGTAAATTGCTTGCTATGCTTGCTGCGCAAGTTCATTAATTGAGAAAGAAGTAATATTTATTTGTTAATAAATGCATGCATTTATAAGCATTCCATTTAGGCTTTTATTTTTGTAGACAGAAGACGTCTTAAGCTTGCGCGGCAATAATTGACCTTTGCGTTGTGTATCGAAGGCCGATGCTTGCTCGTCTAGTCAAAGCTACCTTGGCTTGCTTGGTTGTAGGAGCTTCCAGGTCCTCGCAGCAGCACTGTGATTTTATACGCGCGCATAGCCATTTCACGTCGTCTCACTCTGTTGCTTAAACACAGGCCATACGCAGTCAACGTAGCTCTAGTCAGTGAGCTTCAGCCAGCCTTTACAAGTGTGCGTGTTGCTTGAGAAAATTAAGTTACAATCAACTTTTTATGACGATGTTATTGACCCGCTCAAGAAGAAGAACCGTAGGGTAGAATTTGTATTCAAGTAGCTAAATTGAAAAAAGATGGAATATCAATTGTTAAATAAATGTTGTATTTGCGTGATTAAATGTACATAAATTTCTAAATATATAATTATAAATGGTCAGTAATTCATTATTCCGCTAATCAGACTTCAATCGCACCTCTCACTCCCTGAATGATAACAAGAGCAAGCATGAATTTCTCGCCCCTGGTGAATTGGGATGTGTAGACGTTTTTTAGGAAATACTTTAGCTAGATACTTTCAAAGTAACTTTTATATCAATTCTCATTATGAAAAAATTATAAGTAGCTTGCATATTCTTCATTTTTAGATAAAATTTTAAGGTATTTAAAATAATACTTAAAAATTCAAATTGAAATATTTGCGCTATTATTTCATAAAAATATATTAAATTAGCAGTATATATTTTAAAGTATCATGTATGATATCACTTTATTAACGACCACAGAATATAGCAAAGCAACTTTATAGACACAGATTGAGCTGGTTGTTGTGGTCCCTCAGCTATAACTTTTAAGACACCCCCCCCCCCTGTAGGTGAGTACATTTTAAGTAATCTATATTGAAGCTCCCCAGTCTTTTGATAACGAAAAGTGACACATTATTCAAATTCTTTCTTACCCTCGACCGCTCTTTATATTGATAAAGTTTTCGTGATTTGTCGTCTTGGCAACAAAATCTACGCATGTAAGATGCTCGAAGTGTTCCATCGCTCTGATGATTACTCCTTCTTCTCCTTCTATAAAATAAAATAAAATAAGCAAATAAATAAAAATATTCCAGAGGAAATTAATCCACAAACAAAAGATACAATTTTTTTTAAAAAAATTATTAACTTAACGTTAACTTAGACTCACAACTTTCTGACATAGTTCTTAATGTGGCTAAACGCTCTATACAACATTCATATAAAAAACAGAATCAACATCTAAACCGCAAATTTGATGTCCTTGTTTCTAGATAAATAAGGCCTTTCCATATCTTTCAACATATCTTCTTCTGAAAATAAAGCGCTACATTCCTTAACAAACAACAGTCACCTTGTTATCACTAAAGCAGACAAGGGAAAAGCGACAGTAATTATGGATTCTTCAAACTACAGAAGAAAAATTTCTCTTTTACTTCGAAATCGCTCAACATACCAAGAACTTGATCACGAACCCACTAACAGGCAACTGAAGAAATTAAATTCCCTTCTAGATGAGGTGATATGCTTAGATGCAGACACGATAGAAAGGTTAAAAACACGTTTTGCAAGACCTCCTAGATTTTACGGACAAGACTGGCATTCCTCTCCGTCCTAGTGGACTGTATTGATTCACCTACTCATCGCATAGCCAAATATTTAGCGAAATTATTGAAATCACATATAGGCAAATCACGTTCTGTTTTGAAAAACTCCTTGGATTTCTTAAATAAATTAAAAAATATCATTACAACCTACTGATCTTATGGTGAGCTTCAATGCAGAATCGCTACATACTAATGTACTTCTCAAAGAGACTTTACAATTACTTGCTGACATCTTCCCACAAGATATCGTAAAATTATTCGATTTCGTGATGCACTCTGGATATTTCTCGTGTCAAAACAAATTCTACAACCAAGTGGAAGGAACGGCCATGGGAAGTCCACTTTCACCTGCTTTTATTTGGAACATCTAGAAGAAGTCCTTTTTTTATCTATATTCCCTCAACCATCCTTTTTGGTTAGATATATAGACGATATCTTTTCAGTGTGGCGTCACAGCAGAGATTCCTTACCTTTCTTTTTAGCCAAAATCATTTCCTTACATCCTCGTATTAAGTTTACCATGGAGATTGAAAAAGACAACAAGTTATCCTTTTTAGACATCCTTCTCATCCGCTCACCTTCAGGTATTCTGACAACAACAGTTTACAGTCAACGTCCAGTAAAACTGGACGTTATATTCTCGATCTTCCCATCATCCTTATCAAAACACAGGAATCATAAATATGTTTACTTCAAGGAGCCAGAACTAATTGTTCAACTCCTCATGAATTACAGAAAGAACTTTCAACTATCAAACATCGCATGAAACTAAATGGCTTCTCCGAAAAGAGTACACAACATCTGTTCGATTCTTACAATCCAATCCAAAACAGCAAAGATTCAATACGTCGAGTTCCAATTCCATATATTTCCGGGATTTCAGAACCAATTTCAAGAATTTTGAAGAAATATGATTTAACATCCGCTTATATCCCTATTAACAAAATATCCACCTATTTCTCCTCTTCTAAAAATAAACGCTCAACTGCGTCTCTGCCTGGTGTGTATCAAGTTCCTGCAATCTGTCGTACTTTGGAGAAACCGGACGCTCTATAGAAAAAAGAATACAAAAACATCAATCCTACATTCTTCACAACAAATCCGATAAGAGACAGGGATAGAGACAAGCCACAACATTTTCTGGTCCAAGACTCGCCTTCTACACAGATGTCGCTATAAATTCGAACGCCTATTCAAAGAGAGTGCTGAGGCCTTACTTCAACGCCCTAACTTGAATCAAAATGACTGTATATCCTTGTCAAAAATATGGGAAAGTTTAATCCGGATAACACACTGGGTTTTTTTTTTTAATTGAGACCTAATCTAATTGTTATCTTTAATTGAGTTTATAAATTAAGATTGTTATATGAAATTGTGAATTAATACCTATAATTTATTCATCACTCAAGAATAGAATACAATTTTTTTTTTTCTTTTTCTTTTTTTTTTTTTTGTATTTTCAAAAACTCATTTCGCTTCATTCATTCGTATTGCAGGGTTTGTTACTTACCGAGAGAATTATCGATTACATAAGGAATTTCTCCCTGGGGCCATTTCAACTTCTCATTGACGACTGCATTTCGTTCCTGAAATGGGAAAATAGTTATGGAAGTAAAATTCACATCGATGCCAGTTTAGTGGTAATTTGAATATTCAGCATAGGTATTCAAATTTCGAAATACAAATTTCGTATTCAAAGAAAAAAAGCTTCCAATAAAATTTTAAGTATTATTATTTTGTTAAAAATCAAATGGTATATTCTGTTTTTTTTTTATTTTAGAAAATAAATACAATTACAAAATAATATTCAGTATCTATTATTATTTTATAGAAGAAACAATATTTTTTTAAATAAAAGATATAAAATGTCTGAAAGTAATTTGTATTACTTTACATTTCAAGTGTTAACTTAAAAAGAACCTAAAATTGCTTCGTACTTGATGGTACATTCGTGAAATTTGTTGATTGACAGTAGAAACGTGTCATTCAATATTACTACATTTGTTATTTAATTATAAAATTAAAGAATAACTTCGTCTTAAGTAAATATATTCTAAAAGCGCTTTATGTTTAAAATACAAATACTTTTTATAAGCTTCATCTATTTTAACATGAATTTTCTTTCGCTCAGTCTTACACCAAAATTTTAATACGTTAATTATATTATAAAATACAGTACCTCGAAATTATGAATGCCTAATATGTCTCCTTCAAACAAATCGAGATTCTGCCGATAACCTATTGTTAATTTAAAAAAAAATGAGAATGATTTCTATCTAAACGCAATTTTCAATTTAATCCATATTAGAAAGCTTAAACAGCTTAAACAACAAAAATGTCTTCATCTTACCATACGTATGGCAGTCGGCTATTGCTACCACCAGTAATACAGCGAAACAGACACGATTCATATTCTGCTGGAATCAGTGGTTCGTCTTTGTTAGGATGCACTTTTTTTCCCACTTTTATGGCCCTGTTTAGGAGTTGTTTATCTTCATTTCTTTGGAATGACAACACCTGCTGAAGGAATTTCACACGTGTGGATTTCACACATTTCAAGGGAAAATAAAATAAAATAAAAAGCTCGCATTTAGAAACAAGAATCGGATAACAAAATATGAAATGAATGTCAGAGAATTTATCTAAAATGGCTGACATTAATTGCTATAGACATGTTTTTAATCCTGACAACAGCTTCTTGATTTAATAGAGGATGACTTTAAAAAGAAATGAAAAGTAATGTAGTTAGGTTATGGTAATTAATTCTGTCTTTATAGTCTCGTAACAGAATTTTAATAATCACCATTATTAGCCTAGGAATCTAAAGAATACAATCTATGAAAAACACAGCGTATTAAAAATTATTAGATAATAGTATGCTCCTTGGAAATATTGCACTGTGTTTTACTTTATGTAAATAATTTGCTTCGATCCGATACATGTTAATAGATTCTAATAGAGTATAAGCTGATGATGCCCCTATTTCGCTCTTCCTAGCTTAAAAGCTGTGCGTTTGAATCCTACTGCAGGAACTGATGTTGGCGAAATGCGAAATTTTCTTTTGAAATTCTTCTAAATGTGAAATTTAGTTATCTCGTGTCTAGTCATATCGTTCAAGACCTTTCTCCAATCGACTTCTCAGTCCGAGAATGACACGTGCAGTTTTAAAAAGAGTGTTGGGTTCAAAACCTGTTCACTACGCGAGGATCTTTATGAGGGCTTCTTAAAATGAGTGTGAGTTCCATGTACGGAGGTGGCAGAGTTTTCCTCTCGTAAACTCAGTTTCTCCTGATGTAGAGGGAAGGAGATGCCGCACGTTCGCACTTTTTTTTTTTTTTGCCTTCGTGCAGAATATAGGTTTTGTATCTAAGGATTGCGTTGCTTCAGCAAAACTTTAGCATCCATGGATGTTGTTATGGCATTAGGCAAATGCTGATAGATAATGTGAGGCATGCGCGGAAGGATTTATATCACATTCTCCTTAACGTACTCGCTATCTACTTTTGTAGCATAGAGGTTAGCATAGAGGAAACTGTTCTACGGAGTGTGTAAGTGTGTTTTTTATTATTATTATTTAATTAGTCTATTTGCCATGCAACACAAGACAGCTGACTATGATCGCTATAGTTCTATCAGTTCAATAATATTACTTCGTAGTATAAAAACTAAGAATATCGATGTCGCCATAAGTTCCTTATACCAATCTAACCCAAAAGCGGAACAGAAACAGAACTTCTGCCAAAATTCTTCTTGTCCAAGGCGATGCAAACAGCGTTATTACTGCTTTTTGCTCTGTCAAAAGGCATTCACTAATACAGTTTTCTACTATCCAAGCCATATGTGAATTCGAATTCAATGTTTGTGAAAGTGATCAAATGACAAACAGTTCTCGAACCCACTGCGAGGTCACTAACCTATTTATTGGCGATTTGAAATAGCTTGAACAATCATATTTGACTGAAAATTAGGATATTCTAGAATTATCTAATCCTTTGACAAGTCGACGGTATTAAATGATGTACGATAGCTTCATAACCTTCGAAGAGTGATGCATTAAAAAGAAAAAAGAAAGAAAGAAAAAGAAACGCCGGCATGATTGGCCTAGTGGTTAGCGTATCCGCTCTTCAGCCAAAAGGCTGTGGGTTCGAATCCCGCCTTGGGCATGGATGTTTGTTTATGAAAATACTAGTGGTGGTCGGCCGTAGATGGCGTCGGTGTAGATGATGAAGGTAGTTGCGGCTGGTGGATTGGTAGAGACAGGGAGTTGTAGAGGAGGTGCCCTCCCTCAATGAGTCTTTGGACTCCCTGGAGGTGTCATGTAATAATAATAATAAAGAATTATTCATGGAGAGCAATACCGTATAACATAATATAATCTCCCATACATCACAATATTCTTATGGTTTAAACGCACGACTATAGAACTGCTGTGAGAACAGTGGATTAAATCTGTTAAAAGCGTGTGTTCTTCTGGCTTGTTTGCCGAATTTTCTGAAGGTTCAAACACTGCCACGTCCTTCCGAGGTTTCTAACCCGGGCCTTTTCAGCCAAAGAACATTGTTGCTGCAATCAAATGAAGAAAATTTATCGTTTTCATTGGTGTTGCTTGGAATTAACAGGGGAAACTGCTAAGGCTATGAGGCCAGTGCACTTTGTCTATTAATTGCCTGCGTTTGAGAGGAAAATAAAAGATTCCTAGAAATAAATTCCATAAAAAAAATCGGGAATCCTCTCGAAGAATAATTAATACTTAAAGAATATGTACTAAGAAAAAGAATTAATCAAATTGATGCTATTGAAAAAGCATGGGTTTGATGAATTAGCCATAAAGAGTCTCGCTGTAACTCTAACAGAAATACGGAACCCTGTTATGTCTTGCCACCGACTATCTGTTGAGTTTGCTGTGGCCTAAGATTGAGGACTCTATGAGAGAAAGCTAGTATCACATCCCATTAATGTGGTACCAGTGGCAAGAGCTCGTCGAAGTCGTAACTGGTATCACGAACGTGATTTGCGCTCCTGATAAATGAGATCCATCTCTGATAAGTCCCATTTTAAATTACAAACGGACTGTAGGTGTTGTTTGATCTGGAGAACACGGGGAATGCGATATATCACTCAACGAATAGGACATTTATAGTGCGCCTCGTGCCAAGCAGAATAATAAACAGCCACATTCCTCTTCATGTTCACTATAGAGATTCCAAAATTGCCCACTGGTACCAAGAACAAATCCTCGAATCCTGTGTGCGACTTTGTAGGGGTAAAATGCTACTGCTGATAGAGTTCAAATGGTGGAGGAGTATCTAGAAACTGAAGATAGCCAATGACTACCGTGGCCAGTAAGATCAACACACTTAAATCTATTCGAACATTTATGGAATGCCCTTGGATGTCGCGTTCAATGTCCACAGCCACCTCCTCATTCCCGTGGTGAGCTAAAAGTGGAAATGAGTCTGGTGTGGTGTATGAACGAAATTGGTTTGTCACAGAATCTTATAGACCCCCATCGAACATGGCACTCCCCACTGCCAGGCCTGTTTAGCATTAGAGAGGATGGATCTTTCCCCATATTGATGTTATGTGACTATATTTTCGAACTTATCGTGTCGACTTCTCTAATGTGATTTTTTACTTCTTACACACCTATATTATAATGTCCCTTATACCCGTTCAACATTATTCTAGACACCACATCAAATTTTGTCCTGCACCGCAAATACACTCGAGTTACACGTTTCCAAGCTTTAGTTAATTTTGTAGAGCAGTGTATCTTCATTTCATTAATATTTTTATTATCTTCATTTTAATATTGTATTTCATTTTGATTATTTTCAAAGTTTTGGCTTTTGCCATAACTTTGTTTCTGAACTTGGTGAAATTTTCAAAGAAAGATTGCTGAGTACAAGCGAAACATCATGTACACCGATAGATCGTATGGAGAAGCTACAGAATTAAGCGACGAATCAAAACACCCCCTTCTCATCAGATGAAAATGTTTGAGTAGTGGAAGATGCCCAAATAATAATAATAATGTGATGTGGGGAATGTGTCATATAATTTGGACTTTGGAGCATCATGGCAGAGAATGCCATGATGCTCTGAAAGTGAATAACAATATTATCCATAATTGAGATTATTTCTTATTTATCCATACAGCGATCAAATATTTTGTGAAATGGCCACTAATATGGTAATTGTCAGCTTAGTTTAGAACTTATCTATTAAAGACATTAACGATTCATACAAGGGAAGTCGTTTTTGAAATGTCCACAAACCAAAGAAAAAATTATTGACAAAACTGTTAGTTTTTGATCTCACCCGAAAGACTGCTCGCTTTCGAAACCATATTCGTTCCGTATTCTTTTGCGTTCATGAAGGAATCTACAATTCTTTTTGAGAAGGACTAAAAAAAAATAGCTGTTAGCATGTTTAAATATGACCACCCTATACACCTTGTGTATTATCAATACTATTAGACTTTGACTCGGGAAAACAGTTGGAAGGTTTCCCATTGTCTATCTTTCAAAGAAACACTATAAAAACACCACGTCACAAGTGATTGCTGTAATGCAATGATGGAGAGAATTGCAATCGTTTTCATTTTGGGGTTGGCAGCGGTACATGGGAAAGGTAAGTGAAATCCCCCAACTTGTTTTCTATGTACTATTCTTTATTACTCAGCAAGAAACTCTGAAAGTTATTTTTAATATCGTAAGAGGAGGAGAAAAACCATAAAAATACTAAATAATATTCAAATTTTGTTAGGTGGGGACCCACGAAACCGGCTATTGGAAAACAAAGCACTGTATCAAGGGGATATTGCAGGAATTGACGTCTCTAGGGTAAGCAGAATAACCATTTCTTCTTCTTTAGTGAGATAATGTTGCGTCTTTTAGGATGAGTGCATAGTAGCACTAGGTCTGTTGAAGAAAGAGCTTCCAGGTTCTATTCTAATAGTTATCGATCTTTGGCAACAAACTGGTTTCTTCTTCTTGAAAAAAAACAAAGTTCAAAGGTGCGCCATTTCTAGGATTTTTAGATGAAAATTGTGAAGTTCTGTCAAATCTTGGTGGTCTGGATGGAATCGTAGCATATTCCCTCTCCAATTAACAGGATGTTAGTTCAGATTCTGCCTCAGGCATAGATGGTTTGTAAATATCTTTAAGTGACAGATAAGTATCGTAGCCCAGCTTATGAGTGCGCCATCCCACTTATTGGAAGGTGGAAGTCTCCACGCTCGGAAATTTCAAATTCCATGTTCGGTCTCTAAAGTTGGTAGAATTTCCTGATAATCTAAACCTTAGTTCGCACACGCTAAGGCTTAGATACTAATACTAATATATGACAGAGTAACAATCTTTTCATGCAAAAAAAATATAATAAAATAAAAATTAACTACCGAGTATCTGTTATTGGAAGAATAAAATTAAATATTGCACAACTAAGAATTAAGATAAGGTTTAGATTCCGTATTTGACCATCAAGTGTGAACTTTCTGATCATTTTGCTGCCACAGTCGATTTTTTTAAAACTCTTGAACAGACAAATCAGCTGTAGAACACATGCGAATAACAGACTTGATATACTGGCCTCTGATAGATTTGGTTACCCTGATATTACTTCCAAATTCTTTTTCTTTTTTTTTTACTCGTCGTCATCCAGTAGCATCCTCTAGCAAGAGGGTTGCAGCAGATGAGCAGCTCTTCTCCATTTCTCTCTGTCTGTCGCGTCCATCATTCTTAAACCAGTCCATTCCACGATGTCATTAAACCACTCTTTAGTTGGTCTTCCACGTCTTCTCTTTCCCTCAACTTTCCCTTGTAATATAGTTCTTGTCAGGTGTCCCGAAGAACCTCTCAGAAGATGTCCTGCAAATCTAGTCTTTCTTTGCATAATATTCTTTAACAGTGTTCTTTCCATCCCATCTTTACTGCTCATCCAAACTAGGGAAAAAGTAGAAGCATATTGATTTCCCGTTGCCTTCTATGCATGAAGAGGTGAAAAAAGTAGAAACATTGAAAGAATCACCCCTAGCCCTCGATTACTCTAATAGCATTGGGGGGAAGGAACAAGAAAGAAGAAAAGGATCGAAAGAAATAAGAGTAGGGACCATCCTATAGATAATATAACAGATGTATATTACATGAAATAAAGGTATGGTCCAGCATTAGGTACTTCGGGTTCGCCACTCCCGTACTCACTAAAGTGAGCCCTTGAGGTATTTTTTTACTCAAGAAACTAAAAATATTTTAAATTAATGTTTTATTGCAACCGAGCTATTTGCTTACATAGCATATCTACAGAGGATGGACAACAAACGTAGAGTTGCGCAATCAGCTTTTTCGTGACTGTACACGTCTTATCAGAGGGAAACAAAGGTTCCTCTGTATTTTATCACATGAAACGTCGAACAGATGTCGTTTAGTGTATTAAACGACAGCTGTTACACTTACTATTTCTGTAATTACAGGAATAGTAAGATAAGGCACGGGATTCATTGCATTTGAAATCCCCCCCTCTCCCCCAAACACACACACACACACACTTCACTCCCGGCATGGATTGAAAAATTAGGATGAAGGAAATAGAAGATTTCCACAACAGAATTCTTCAATATTTTAATTAAAGAATTCCTGCCTAATCAATTCTATTGTAATCAGTACAAGATGGAGACATAAAAAAGAGTACATCATTGTGATTCCTTTCTGTCCATCTATGAGATTTTTTTTCATTAATAAGATGTACTGCCTTCTAATAATCATTTAATTTCTTCTTTTTATCTTGTTCTTAGGACCGCAATGCTGTTCCTGCGTATGTTGATACATGGCCCAAGGGTGTCGTTCCTTATGAAATTAACCCTTCCTTGAGTGAGTATTCGAAACCTTGAGTTTCTAAAATATAACAAATAATTTACTGCAAGTTACGCTCTACATAAAGCAAACAAATTAATTCATTTAAAAAAAAAAATTTTTCCTAAAAAACTTATGGATTACTAATTTTGAGATTTGGTTGCTGCTCGCCAGTTATATGATTAGTGACGATTGAAGTGATGTTTAATTGTAATTAATGTGCCCATAACTATTAGGTATAAATTCAGTTTAGAGAATATTCAAATCCAAGATTTAATTATATTAATAATAATATAATAATTTCTTTCCTGTAGAGAGTTACCAAAGCAAAATATTGGATGCGATGGAGGAATACCACAAAAAAACGTGCATAAAATTTGTACAAAGAAAACAGACGGATAGAGATTACCTCAACATACGTCCTATAGATGGGTAAGATGAAATTTTGCTCGCACACACATACATATTCTACGAAGAAGAAAACGCCTGAATGTGGGTTCTTACCAGTTGTTGTTGGAACTTTTTTTTTCACTCTAATCAGCAATGTTCACCTACTTTCAATCTTTCCATGACTTGTAACGTGGGCTTAGCATGAATTCTTTGCATCGGTGATTGATTCGTTCTTTTTTCCATCTCAAGAGATTCATTTACCCATCTTCACTATAGGTTTATTTCTTTCAATGGCGTTCATCATCCCTAAAACGATGTATGTCTCTCCAATCCAAGATAAAATTGCATGAATAGCGATTACCGATGACGGCAACTTCGATATTGTTCTTGTTCCTCTATACTTTCTGTGTACTCGGTTTCGATGAAGTCCTTTGGTTTGTCTGGGCTTAAATTTGATCTTCTAACAAGATCAAATACGTATTTGATCTTCTTAGACTCCAACTGACACCAAATAATTTCAAACTGACTGCTAGCTGGAAATTCGTTAATATTATTTCAGCCATAGCTTTCTACCTCAACTGGATTGAAATCGTCCGATCAGCCCAGACAACTCTCTCTTCCTATATTGTCTATCCTAACACTGTACCCTTTACACTCGATACAAGTTATCACATATGGCTCTGAGACCCGAAGTCTTCCAAATGTCCACGATGTGAGGGTCCATCATATTCACCAAGACCAAAATCTCTAGTAAGTAGGAACTTTTTTTTCCTGTTTCTCCTGGCAGACATAAATTGCAGACCTAAGTTACCTACATGCTTTTTTGTACCCTCAGCTCTGTAGTGTTGCTACCTAGTTGGATAACTTAAGACTCTATTCGTATATAATGCGTCACTTACACAGACATCCTTGCACATACATAGGGGGCGATCCTTTCATCCTTATCATATTTGCATTATCAACACAGTTGCATGACTTTGTCGCAGTGAAGCATACATTCTGAACATTCCTCCCATGATGATGTAGTTTCCAGCACTCTCAGTATTAGGCTTCATCACGCTGCTTGCGCATCGAATCATTTGCCATTATATCCCTTCTTCGTAATCCAGTGCTATTATACCTAAGTAATACACTAACAATTTGCACTGTCTCCCTCTTCACTCTCGCTTCTTCCAGCATTCCTTTCATATCCTCTTTCGTACTGTATAACGTATGCAATATCGGGTATAAAATGTTAGTAAATGCAACTCTGTAAACTGAATAAACTGCATAATGACGTCATACAGATATTCATAGAGGCTTGTATATAAGATATTTTTCATGCTTGATCTCTACCAATTATTAACATATGTCTTGTAATTTATTAATGTTTTTTTTAGATGCTACTCGTATCTTGGCGTGTACGGGGGTGCTCAAGATGTGTCTCTAGACGCGGGATGTTACGACATAGGGACTATAATACATGAACTAGGGCATGCTGTTGGTTTTGATCATGAACAAAATCGTTCAGATAGGGATGATTATTTGATAATTAATTGGAATAACATCGAAGAGGGTAAATATCTTCGGGTGTCCATACTATCAATATTATATAAAATATTTTCCATAACGATTTGTAATAAGGTTTTCATTTTAAAGTCAGAGCTTTCTTATATATACATATTTTTTTTTTTTATTTCACAGGGGCCCTAGACCAATTCGAAAAACTCCCTCCTAGCAACAGATTACTGGCTCCATTTGATTTCGATTCCATCATGCTGTACGGTCGCACTGCATTCTCTAAAGATGGCTTTTCAAAAACGATGACCCCGAGACCCAAAGGAGTTATAATGAGAGAAGTATACGACAAAACAGAATTATCTGAGAGCAATGTCCAAAGTATAAACAAGTTATACAACTGCCGGTAGATGGTCTCAGATTCTGTACTTATGATGTAACATCGTTGAAAAGTTCTGAATTTTATAATAAAGACAAATCAAAACGTCATCATGGCGTCATCCACGTTTTCTTCCAATAAATTCGTGAATTATTATAGCAAGTTACATGAAAAGAATATTTATTACTTACAAATAAATATTTTTCTAAAATAACAATTACCACTAAAATCTGAAAGTTTTAAGAAATCTTTATCCCAATTTTTTTAATTAAATTTTATTTTAATTTTTTAGCCCACTGGATTTAAGCGAAAGAGTTCGTTGTTTTGGCAGGTACTGATCTGAAGGGAGAAAAGTACAGTATGAGGGAGGACGGTTGTGCAGGAAGAATGGGGTGCAGTTTCTGAATGTATGTAGTGAGTGAAGCCAATGAAGGAAATGAGTGTGAACTGGGGAGAAATGCTATTTTAGTTTGTGAGGTTGTAAATAGGAATGGGATTGTGAATACAAGGCATAAGGTTAATTATGGGCCTGCCAGGTTGGTATGATTTAATTCCAGGATTATCAGGGCCAAGAAGGAGAAATTTTAGCATTGGTTAGTTCCTATTGGCAGAAAATTATTATTATTAGTGAGACGTGGTTGACTAAGGGTGTTATTAGCATACAAAGTGAAAGTTATGGTATTTTAGGGCGGATAGAGCAAACAGACTCCGGAGGGGGGTATTACTGATGATATCAGATGAGTTGCAACCCAAGGTACAGGAAATCAATAAAACTGAAAACTGTGTATTTGAAGCTGTCTGGCGTAAGATACAAGCTAGCGCGACAAAGAGTGAACAGGGGACATCGTTGACAAAATCATATTAAAAATGAAGATATTAAAATGGAACTCGGTAATGTTAGCATTCAGAAATGTGTGAGCAGTGCCAATCTTAGGTGGTATGGTCATTTAAACAAAGTGAGAAAGGAAAAGTTAACGTGATACAAGAATGGCAGTAAAAAGACCTAGAAGAAGGTCAAGACTTGAGCAGACTTACCACCTTGGTGAGTTGGTGGAAATTATCTGGATTCAGATATTAAAAGTAAAATTAGTCTTGTTGCAGTTGACGTAAAGTCGACTAGAATATTTAGTTTTTTTTCGGATATATATCGGAACAATTAAAGTTTCTCAAAGATGTGGTTTCTTCTCATCTCAAACATAAAAAACTAATCTTGAACATTTCATAAGTTAAAATACAGTAATTACAATAATACAGGAACGATAAACTCCAGAAATCTGATTTAAATCACGCACATTTGAATTGTAAATTACACGAATATTATAAAGATTATAACACAAAAAGTTCAATTCCTAAAACTAACGACTTACAAATTCCTAGTTAGAACCAAAAACGTTGTTCATAACTGAGTACTTCAAGCGGTGACATAGTTTCAACTGTTTCGGGTGTAATTTTATGTTTATTTATGAAGCCGATATAAACAGAAACAAAAATGAATAGATTCAAACATATGTGAAACAAATTCAGGGAAATTTAAAAGGTATGAACCAGAAAAGACACACAAAAAAAATTCTTTAATCGAGAGTTATTGAGCTTTAAGCTCGCCCTGGAAGGGCAGTGCGATTAGCCGTGTTCAGCTGAGCATAGAACTGACGTGGATCTTTTGTATTTGTAGAATTCCGCTTCATTGTAGTCTGAAGCTTGCTTGATCAGCAGGTTTGAATGATTGCTTGTCTTGGTGAAGAATTTTTCTGCTAGATCGTGAAGGAGGGATGTGATGTAGGGAATGTTGACTTCTCTGTGAATCTGGGAGTTTCTAATGAACCGTGGGGCGTCTAGAATCATTCTCAGGCATTTGTTCTTTATCCTCTGCAGCTTCCGAGGTATGGCTCCATGCAGGAGATGCGTCAGTGATGACTGGGCGTATTACCATCCTGTATATGAGTAGTTTGTTCCGAGTTTCCAGTTTGCTTCTTCTGTTGATCATGGGATAGAGTTGCGCGATTACTTTGGATGTCTTCGAGCTTGTGTTTTATATGCCTGGTGAATTCAATCAAGTCCTTATAGTCCTTATAAGGACTGGCTTAAAGGGGTGAAGCAAGAATGCTTTTCATCTTGCCGTTATCTGTAGAGGACAGTATAGGGATAAGGTGTTATTGAGCTATTAAAACTCTTATCATGGCAGGAGGGTAACGGCAATAGCCGAGCCTCAGAACTTCATTGGCTACAGTATTGCCATCCATTACCCTCCAAGAGTATTAATCACCGCAAATTGTGTAAGGTGTATCATGAAAATATTCAGAATCATTTTTTATGAAAATAAAATATTACTTTTTAATTCATTGTTTCTAAATATTTTAGTATCAATTCGTTTTATATTAAATACTTAATTCTTTAAGGGAAAAAGTAGATTAAAAATATGAATCGCCCATTAAACTGATGGCATACGTAGTCGCTACACTACATTATTATCAGCCGAAACTGTTCAAGCAAATCCTCTTTCTTCTTAATATATATATATATATATATATATATATATATATATATATATATATATATATATATATATATATATATATATATATATATATATATATATATATAGCACTGGTAGGGCATGTTGTTACCAACAATCTTAAACAAACTTTTTACGTCTGTTAGAATAATTTCAAACAATCATTCATTATTCTCCGAATACGCTAAATCTCCATCTCACAAGCGGAGAATATTTCTCGTAGATGAAGACCTCTCAAAATACACTATATGATGAACATAACCCATTGCTTGCTAATCCCACCTGTAGCTCTAATACTAAAAGGCATTAATATGGAGTTGGTCCATCGTCCATGGCTCTATCATCATCATCATCAGCCATTTTCTGTCGACTGCTGAACGGACTGCAGCAAAGTCCTCCCCCAAAGTTCCATTCATTCCTATCTTACTCTCCTATAACAGCCTTTAATCTTCTGTATATTTTGATGCATTTAGGTGTACTGCTGCGGTAATTTTCTGCCATTTTTCAGAAAAGCATTAGTAAAGTCGATATTGATGTCGAATGATTCTGCCTGGCTTGCAATTGGCATTCCAATTCATCCGACAGGTCATCGACGGTTCTTCAACACTCCTCTCATTCAAGCCAATTGTGCACTACCATCGCTTTGTGGACTGGGATATCGTGTTGATAGAGGAAAACACCTTCATCGAACTGTTGCCATAAAGTTGAAAGCACATCAATTGTCTAACATATCCTTATAAGCCGCACTCTAAGATTCCCTAGTAATGAACCGAGAGAACCCAGTCCGAGCCATAAAAAACAGCTCCAGACCATGCATGCTCAGGAAAATTTCATAGTTCGCGCAGCACATTCGGGCAGACACCGTTCTCCTGGCATCCACCCAAATGTCTGAGTGCCAGATGGTGAAGTTTGCGTCATCATTCCACTGCTCCAAAGTGCAATCGCTGCGAGGTTTATACCATTTTATCTGACACTTCGCGGTTGGCCTTGCTGATGTTATTGTTTCAAATGTGAATTTTTCAAACATCTGAGTTTGTGAGTATGATAACAGAATTAAAACTATGTAAAAAACACGATGAAAATGCAAAATAGAAGGAAATTTCATAAATGAATCAAGTTCTTAAAGAAAAACGATGTAAAAAGAGCTGTTAACCAGTATTATCTGTTTAATAATTATGGTCACAATATTTAGTGAAGATGGTAAATTAAATATGGAAATAGACAACAGAATTAACAAAGCTGGTATGGTGGGAAGTCAATTGGATCTGGATCTGAGAGCTGGATCAAATGGATCTGAGAGCTGGGTCAGAAGTAAAACACTTGACCAAAGACTAGAGACTGCAGATATGCGAGTCCTGAGAAAGATTAGAGGCGTGAACAGATAGAATCAATGGCAATATCTTAATAAAAACGAGGATATTAGGAAAGAACTTGACATTATCAGCATCCAGGAATGCGTTAGCAGAGCTAATCTCAGGTGGTATGGTCACTTAAACAGAATGGGAGAGGAAAGATTAGCAAAAGAAGTGTTCTCTACCAGGTTGGCAAGAAAAGACCCGGAGGAAGACCAAGATATAGATGGACTGATACGGTACAAAGTGCCTGAGAAGACAGAAATATAAGATCTGATAATGTTGGAGTTGACAAGTAACAGACCGATTTGGAGGAAAATTGTAGACAGGAAGCTAGTAATAATGTAAATTTTTCATGTGGTACTATAATAATTATCCTTGAGGGTTCATATCAGGAATTTCATGATGTTGATGATCCTTATGTTGTAACGCGCAAAAGGAGAAAATTATTGGCATCTTAAACCACTGGTAGTCGATAAAGTTGCATCCAGGGATAATATGCTTTCCTTGACAGTAAATAGAGGCATGCGAGTGTTCATTGATTTTTATCTCCGGTGGACTGTTGAATTTGGGAGTAGTACCTGTTGAAATGCTGTTGAAAATTTGCAGTGGTAATTCCAGTTCATCGCAAAAAAAGTGAAAAGTTATAGAATGGCGAGTTTTCGAAGTGTCGGAGACAAAGTAATGGAAAAATAGGAATCTTATCTAGGATTTTTATTGATTCTGAATAGATATCAGGAATATATGCTAGTAAACAAAATCAATAAATGAATAATATATTTATTGATTATACTTTTACAAAAATGACACTAATTATAAAGAAATGTTCTTGCTTTTTGTTTAGCAAAATCTTCCAAAATTTTAATCAAATTTTAAATGTCTTGCTTCGGAGCTCGATTGGGTCTAATCGGCCCAATCGACTTAAGATCAGTCCTGTCTGAAGGAGTCTTCAAAGAGCCAGGTTGTTAATAACGATTTGCCACAGAGTTCGGTGCTCTGTGGTAAATTTCTCTGCTCGATGATGATATAAATTTGGGCAGAGTAGTCAATAGCTCTACTGACCTAAAGTCCTTCGCAGGATGATCTTAAAAAAATTGAAAAAATGGATAGGGAAGTCAGGTTTAATATTGAATTGGAGGAAAGGTGTATATTAATAAATACCATGATTTCGGTATTTTGGTTGATAGGGAATTTAAATTCAGGAATCATATTCTCAAGATGACTGCTAAAGCTCGACCGATTGTAGGATTGATTTGCTTTAATCAGGCAAATATTAGATTATGGCTCCAATCAAAGATTTCTAATGGATGTCAAGAAAATCAAAGGTATTTATTAACTAATTATGAAGTGGCTCTATAATGAGAGTTACGAGAATTAGCTAGTTACATGTTATATAATGAATGAATTAGATAAACTTATCTAACAGAAGATGTAATCTAACATATAAGTTTGTTCAAGGCATATGCACAGTCCAGTGCAATATATTTTGACTACCATCCTAATAGGTCGTTATCTTCTCTATCAATGCCCCGCTGCGGAGGGACAGTAAGAGAGGAGATTGACTGTATAAGACCTTTGATCGTTGCAGGAGACATGGTGTACCATTTTGTCAGATTTCTTCCCGAAGACCTACAATTGATCGCTGGAATTCAAAAGTCGAGTCTCTCGGTCCATGTCATCCTAGAGATGAGATGTTCTGTGGAATTTATATCCAGAGAATTCGACGGCAATGGAAACACCTGGAAGTTGTTATTGCGTTCGGCGCTATCGAACAATACTGGGGGAAAGTGGTACAACGCATTATCTGCTGGAACACGCCTGTGCAAACTGTGAAGATAGTCACCATGAAGCGGAGTACCCATCACCTTGTAAGAGATTCCCAGAACCCCGAAATCATAACGCTGCTACCTGATAAACCATAACATCAAGATGATTCCTCTCTCCAGATTTTCGTCCACTCCTCCATCTACCATCCAACCGGCACAGCTGGAAACAGATCATCCGAAAAGGTAAATACTTTCCGTTCTTCAATATCCCAATGACGCATCTCAAATGCAAAATCATCGTCCACTGTCTGCAGACAGATGTAAGAATGGGTATCTTGATTGGAACTTACGTTTGGTTGTGATCTGGGAAACCATTCGTTTAATGTTTTCACCGTGACAAGAGTGCCACCATATATCAGGCTCTGTTACATGAGAAAATTACGTGGAATGAGCTATCGGTTATGTTAAAAAAAAAAAAGAAAAAAAAGAATATGCTAGAATGAGGGAGAGGAGAAAATGAACGCACGCACAATAAAGTAATGACCACACCTGTATTAATGTATGAATCAGAAATATGGACTTTGAAGAAAAAAGATCTGCTTTGAATACGACCTCTGCTGTGATAAAATTCTTAGGATCAGATCAAAAATTAATATATTAGAAAGCTAATATAAAGAGTGAATAGATAATTGCCTGAATGGTGAATAAAAGAGGAAATGCTCTGATATGATAAAATAGCAGAATACATAACAAAATGGAAATTGCTGTAAAAAAAAGAACGACGGAAGGAAGCTCACCAAGAGAAGTTCTGACGTTGAAATTCTAGATTACAACAGCCAGAAGAGCGAAAAGATTGTAAAAGAAGAGCTAGTGCAGTGTCAAAATTCCTAATCCTAACCTAATAAGCATTACTTCATTACCATTAACGTGTCTGACTGGATGGGTGAAGCACTAATGCTTTTCATATTCCCCTTCATCTGTAATGAGAGTTGTTTGGGAATGGGAGATTTGTAAGCAATTAAGCTCGCCCTCTGGGAGCAGTTGGGTTAGCTATGATCAGTTGAGAGAAGAAAAGCCTTCGGTCTTTTGTGTTTGTAGTAATCATTCTCATTGTATTTGACAGCTGGTACGATCAGTGGGTTTGAATGTGAACTTGACTTCACAAAGAATTTTTCTGCAAGATTACGAAGAAGGGAGAAGATGTATGGAATGCCGGTTTCTCGGTGAATCTGTGAATTTCTGATGAACCATGGTGCATCCAGGATCATCCTAAGGCATTTGTTTTGGATTCTCTGCAATTTTGAAATGTTTGATCTTGAAGTGTGACTCCATGCTGGTGAGGCGTAGGTTATGACTGGACGTATTACCATCCGGTAAAGAAGCAATTTATTATGTAAGTTCAATTTGCTCTTGCGGGTGATCAATGGGTAGAGCTGTGCTATTTCTTTGGAAGATTTGCAGCCAGTGACCAAAGACCATAGGATCTTATGACCAGAGAGCAGGATGTCTTCTTTATTGCAGACCTTTCTCCTAGAAAACCGCATGGCTGAGCTTTTGAGGGGGTTCACTTGAATCCTCCAGTTGGTGAACCAGTTTGCTAGCTCACTGATACTTCCTTGGAGTCTGGTGATTGCTAGGCGAAAGCTCAGCGACCTTGCTAGAATAGCGGTGTCGTCGGCATAAAGGGCCGTAGTGGTTGTTCTTGAATTGAGAGGAATATCTGCTACGTAAGTTGTGAAAAGTATTGGGGCCAGAAGAGAACCCTGAGGTACTCCAGCCAGAATTTTGAGCCTTGATGACACAGTTCCATTGAGTTTTATTTGCATGTATCTTTCACTAATATATGAATAAATGAGTTTCACTAGGTTAATTGGGATATTCTTTTCAATTAGTTTGAAGATAAGGCCTTGATGCCAGACCTTATCAAAGGCCTTGGCAACATCCAAAAATACAGCAGCAGTGTGAAGGTGCCAGTTAAAACCATGAGTGATATGTTCTGTTAGTCGGAGAATTTGTTGTACTGTGTTGTGAGCTTTGCGAAACCAAAATTGCTCATTTGGAATTATTTTCTGTTTGTCCACTGGTGATTGTAGTCTTGATAGGATAACCCTTTCTGTTACTTTGCCGAGGCGGTAAAGAAGACTGATGGGCTTCGGGAAAATTGTGGGTTATTACCAGGCTTTTTCAGAGGTATAACATCAGCGATTTTTCAATCTGTGGGAAAGTACTGGAATCTTAAAATGGAATTGGTAATATTAAACTAGATGAATTATGGCTTTTCGTGGGAGTAGCTTTATTATTCTATTGGTAATGCCGCCGGGGCCATGACCCTTTTTTTTCTTCAGATAGGAGATAATATTGATTATTTCTGTTGGAGATGTGGGGATGATGGTTTCTGAATCATCGTTAGGCTGTCTTAATGCTTTTCTAACTTACGATGAACTTTGTAAATGAGATTGATATTTAAGTTTACATAAGATGGGCTGCATTGATTTTCCAGATTGTCAATTAGGGCTTCTACTTTTTCTTCATCTGAGTGTGCAATTCCAAGATTGGTCTTCAAAGAGGGAAGGGAGTTGTCTTTTAGTACGAATAGATTTTATAAATTTCCACATGGAGTTATCTTCTGGGTTGATTTCCATGAGTTTGGATTCCCGTTTGGAATTCCTGGGTCTCTGTAGGGCTTCTCGAACCTGTGTTCAGGTTGTTTAAGGTTGTTTTGTCCTGCGGGGCTCTAGTGTTGTGATATCGCTTTCTGGCTTTGTTTTTGGTCCTAATCAGGTCCATTATCTCTTCTGGGATCCAGTTGGGAGCTTGGAAGACAGTGGTTTGAGTGACTGATGCTATTGCTGTGTTGATTTGCCTAGTTAAATTGCTTACAGCTTGGTCTATGTCTTCTTTTTTACGAATGACAGGGGTGGGCCGATGTGGACTGGGAGAACCTTAGAGAGCTTGTCCCATGGTAAGAAAGAATGATGGGGAGAGAACTGATCTTGAAGTCCTAGCTTGAGTAGGATGGGATTATGATCTGAGTTAAGCTCTTCTAATGCCTCCAGCTGGTATTGATATTTGATGTTCCTGAGGATAACTATGTCTAATACATCAGAACTTCCTGATGGGCTGCAATGGGGGTGGGCTCAATGAGTCCAGCTACTATTGATGAGTTGAGTAACGTGTAATTGAATAAGGTACGGATTTTGGAGTTGATTGACGAACTGAACGAAGCCGTATTTTTGGAGTTGAGGTCTCCTGCTATAATTATGGAATCTGTGGAGCCGAGGATGGAGTCTAAGTCTGCGTCAATAGTGGAATGCTTGGAGGATTGTACGCTGCGTAGATTTTGAGTTTCTCTGCTTATTAGTGTGCACCTCTACACCTGTTACTTCAAGGTTTAGAGTTTGGGGGATGGTCAATGCATTGTGGCTCAAATAATTTTTAATAAAAATAGCTGTGCCGTCTCCACTAGAATTAAGTCTGTCTGGCCTATATAGAATATATCCTCTTAGTCTTAGGTTGTTTGATGGTCTGAGGTGATATTCACTGATCAAGATTATGTCTGGATTGTATCTCTTTGTGAATTCTTGCAGCTCAAGAATTTTATTTGTTAAGACATTAGCATTCCACGTTGTTGTCATGAGGGAATTCGGTTTAAATTTCTTAAACATTATAGAGAGCTCTTAATATGGATTGGGTTTCTAGATAAAATCTCTTTCTGGAAGATGGTGAGGTGCTTACTTTGCTGAATTCGTGCAGCATTGTTGCAAGTGAAGAGGTTAGAGCTGATGTGAGTTTGGAGCTTGTCTGCTCTTGCAATGAAGGAGTCTGAGTTCTTACCGCTTCAGCATATGATTTGGACATGGGTGAAGGTCGAGTGCTTTCCTGTGCTGCCAAATGTGAGGTATTATGATTTGGAGGGAGACCTGTTTGGTTGTTTGTGTCATTGCTTGGAGGAGCATGGTTCGTTCTTGTTGATCCACGGTTTTTTGGATGGAAAAGGCATCCCTTGTAATTAGCGGGATGTGGTCCTCTACAGTTGGCACAGCAGGCAGGTGTGGATCTGGGCTTGGTATAGGAGTTGGTTTGGTGATCCTCACCACATTTTAGGCATCTGTAGGCAGCACTTTTTGGGCGAGCCCGAACCTTTGGCATCTGTAGCACTGCCCTGCCGATGCCTTCTTCCTTAGAGGTTCGGTTGTAATTTTAAGCTTACAAATGTCAGTTAGTTCATAGATTCTTTTTTGTGTATTGGAGATTTCGACCAACACCAGTGACATTGGTCTTTTATCTGACCTCAGCATCCTGCTAACTTTGATTGGGGTTAATCCTTGACTGATGAGGTCAGCTGTGATCTCATCAGTTGTGATGCCCTCAGCCACCTCTCTTAGAACAGCTTTTAGGTTCTTCTCGCTTGCTAGCGCAAAGGTGTGGAAGGGCAATTTAGAGTTGTCCGGAATTTTTGTCATCTTGCGATAATCTGTGACAGTGGTAGGATGAATCTTTAGACCCTGTCAGTATTTCTTGCCCAGGAGAAATTGATATTTTGTTCCCCTAGGGATCATGAGACTGAGGTCCATTTATCTTTATCTCGAAGGATAACTGGATGGACCTTTTCTTTTCTATCTTGGGTGACTTGATTTTTGAGAGTTGTTACATCCTCTTCCGTTTCATCTTCCGATGTTTTGTGTCTTTTATTAGATTGTTCCTCCTGCGAAAAATCGAACTGTCGGGGAGTCTTTGTAGGTTGAACAGGTGTAAAGTCCCCTTCGGTGTCATTTACTTCAGTGAAGAGATTCAAGCAACCAGGATATTCCGTTTTAATTTCTTTACAATGAATTTGAGAATGTCAAGTGACATATCTTTGTTTAACTGTTGAAGGGCGTCCTTAATATCTTTTACATTCTCCATCCTTGTGTACAATGAAGGAATATTCCGATGTCTTTGAATATCCCTGTCGACCTAGGAGGGTCTATTGACAAATCCCTTAGACTCACGCAACAGTCTACCAGCTAAGCAATGTGTAATCACAAAAATAGTCAAAACGACGAAAGCTTACCTCTAAATATCATTCGGAAGTCCAAACAATATCACACTAATCAGTAAATGCTAACTAACGCCATCTTAATCAATTCGACCGTATGTTCGCTCGCAAGTAATTCACTTCAGCATTGTGTAGAATACACAATTAGAATACACAAATGTAGAATGAAGAGCATTGTAGAATACACAATGCTCTTCAGCATTGTGTCGAATTAATTCTAATAATATTATGAAAAACATAATAAGGTGTATTTTAATATTGTTTTTAATTTTTTAAAATAAAAAAATTAAGTATTTTAAAGGAATTACTAATCATTTTTATATTATATTATTAATTATTTATATGAAAATATAAAAAACTATAAATTATTTATCACGAAGATAACTTTGTGGCCAATGCATCATTATTATCAGCATCGTCAGTAGAAATAAAATTAACCTCTCGCTAGAGCGGTAACATTTCAAACGAATTGTCCACATGCTGTTAGATTTGTAAACAAACCATGTTTTTCTCCGAATACGCTTGATTTCCTCTTCCCCCTGAGGGAGTCTATTTCGTACACATCAAGACCACTCGAAATATATTAAGAACAATGGATGTGTACTTATACATGGATGTTCAGATTTACAATTTAGTGTTCATTTTTGTTATAAGAAATCACGAAATTGACTTTTGTGACATTCTACACCTTCTGTTCAAAAAGAAACCGAACTTTTCGACAATAGGAGAAACTAGTGGCGCCACCTGTTGTATCTTTTTGTTGTCGAAAGCGGCAACTTTCATTAGTGTTGTGCCCACTGTTTATGACATTTGTTTCATTAGAAGCCGAGTTATAGCCAAGAGTGACAGTGTGTTTTGACGAATGGTCGCAAAATGAATTTCAAACAGAGAGCTGCGATTGACTTTTGTTTTAAACTTGATAAAAGTTTTACCGAAACGCATCAAATGCTTCAAAAAACATATTGTGATGAATGCTTATCCCGTACTCAAGTTTACGAGTGGTTTAAGCGATTTCAAAGTGGTCGTGAGACGCTTGAGGACGACGAAAAGCTGGGCGGTCGAAAAATGGACTGAGCGAAGTTAATTTCCAAAAAGTGCGTGATTTCACCAAAGAAAACCCGAAATCGTCCGTGAGATTGATTGAAGATGAATTGGGGATTCCAAAATCAACTGCGCACAACATTTTGACCGAGAGTTTGGGCCTTCGTAAATTGAATTCGTTTGATTTGTTCCCCACAAGTTAACCGACGACCAAAAAATGTATCGAATTGAACACTGCAAGGACCTCATTAAAACAGCTCGTAAATACTGAAACTTCCTTGAAACGATCGTTATTGGTGACGAAACGTGGTGTTTTGAGTATGAGCCCGAAACAAAGCGCCAGAGTGCTGAATGGAGACTACCAGAAGAGGGGCACCCGAAAAAAAGTCGCTTGGAGAAGGCAAAAGTAAAGACAATGCTGATTTGGTCCTACGATTCCAAGGACATTATCCACAAAGAATTCGTTCCGCCTGGCCAAACGATCAATGGTGAGTTTTATCTCGAAGTTTTGAAGCGATTGATAGCGAGAATTCGTCACATTTACGCATGAATATCGTGCCCACCGACCGTTCGTCAAAACACACCGTCACTCTTGGCACTATAACTAATATCATAAACAGTTGACACAACACTAATAAAGGTTGTCGCTTTCGACAACAAAAAAGATACAACAGGTGGCGCCACTAGTTTCTTCTATTTTCGAAAAATTCGGTTTCTTTTTGGACAAAGGGTGAAAGAATGCCAAATTGCATGCACTTCGCATACTGATTTATTTTCACTAATTGTCTCACTGAAATAATCCTTGTTCATTTGTTCTTTTTTGTTTATTTCTTTTAATTTCTATTTCAAAATGATTCCGTTTATTTAAAAGATATGATCTCAACTTCATTTCTCCTAAAATCACATCCAACTTATTACAGGAAAAGATTGTCCTTCATTTTGGTGGAAAAACAGACCAAAAATACTTGTCAACACTTATCGAAAGTTTTTAAAGTTTATGTTATATTACGTTATAAATTCCTTTTTCTTTTTTTTTTTATTTTAAGCATCGAAATGTAAGAAATATTCTTAAACCAGAAACATATTTACGCCATTCTTTTTTTTTAAAGCAATAAAACATTTATTTTTTAAAAAATTAATCATGCTTCGATGATTACATTAAGAGTTCCAAAGGTAGATACATTGAAGTAGCAGCATGTGAAATAACCATTTGGTAAGAATTGCATAAGAAAACAGATGACTCTTCTCATAGAATGTCCTTCTTGATATTAACACGTACATTTCTGTATAAAACACTAAGTAATACGACTGTTTTGGTGTACATAGTAAAGACTTAATAACACTGAAAAGATGAAATTTTTATGTCTTGTGGTATTAATCTTAGGAGTTCAAGGGGATGACAGTAAGTAAAACAGTTTATCATTATAATAATTGACGATTATTAATATATTAAATGACTCTTCTCTCTCCCCCCCCCCTCTCTCTCTCTCTCTCTCTCTCTCTCTCTCTCTCTCTCTCTCTCTCTCTCTCTCTCTCTCTTTCTTTCTCTTATGAATTCAATTTTAAATCTTACAGTTTACTTGGGAGACCTTCCGCTCTTGAATCCCGATCTGTTTGAAGGAGATATTATTGACTTCAACGATGCTCAGGTAATTTTGTTCTACCATTTAGCGTATATTTGATTACTAGTACAACCTTCTTCTCTAGTATTTTCACAAGAAAATACGCTGCTCTATTTACAAATCACCTTAACTTCGACTCCATGTATACAAGTTACCTCCTATATAAGAAATTGTTTCGTGCACGAGTTGCAACCATTTGTCATTATCTTTCAGGACAGAAATGCAGTCCCGACGGACGATCGAACGTGGCCAGAAGGAAGAATTCCGTACCTTATAGAAAGCGATCTCGGTTAGTTTTGAGGGTTTTTTTTTTTTTCTGTATACTTTATTTTAAGTTAAATACGAGAGTAAATCAAAAAAGTAAATGTAGTTTGTTTTTCATTAAATCTAAATTAGCGAAATGTGCATTAAATATTTCGTATTCTTTTCCCACGCGGTCTGCTTGCTTTTCTAACATTTCCACATTCTTCGTTCATGAAATTTGCGATTGCTCCTGTTGGCAAATAGAATTCTTTTCGTTGACTTCAAGCGAAAAATTCTAATTTTTTCGGTTGACCAAAAAACGTAACAATCACTTAGGAATGAAAAGGTGATAGTTCATGTATTTTTCGAATGATTTTAATGATTGCATTGAATGAATGAAGTCGAATATGGATATGGTGTGAAAGGTCACCTTTTGACATCGATCGGTTATGTTCAAGATGAAAGCACGGGAGGGACAAATCCTATTTTGAGATTTTAGCTTCCACCCACTGGAATATTTTTGGATCATTTTGGAACGCGCACTTTTCATCATAATCCGAAAAGCATCATTCTTTTGTAAATCTTAAAAGGTTTCAACCTTTTGATCACCAAAAATTTGATAACAATTCGTTGCTCATTGGAGGAGTAATAGGAAAAAAGAAGCGATTCATCCCTCCAAGGTTTGAACACGCATTTCAATTACTTGAACATCCTCTATATGTGATGACCTTAAAAACTCGTTCTGATATAAACACAAAATTGCCTTTATTATTTTTTGTCTTTAATACTTATGTTAATTCATTCTATCGAATGAATTCCTTAAAATTTACCGTGACTTAACAGGTTGGTCTCACTCTCAGTGAAAGTTGAAGGATAGAAATGGCTGCTCATCTATCTTCAAAAAGTCACTTAGAGCTAAAAGACTTCGTTTACTCCCTTTTGAGAATGAAAGGTGTCAGAAAGTTGTTTTTCTTATCCTGGTTTTACTTGTAAATTTTTTATAATTTCAAAGTATCCTAACGTAATAAGAATGCGCTATTATACTGTACATAGTGACCTCTAGATAGCTTTTCTGTAACTATTAGGGCAGTTTTCATTTCAATTTCTACCTATGCTACTCTTTGGCACGTTTTCTCTTTCAGACGAGCAAAAACATCTGATTTTGAACGCAATGCAGGAATACGAAGACAACACGTGTATAAAGTTTGTACCATGGGATGAAGAAGAAGAAGATCACTTGGTCATTTTCAAAGGAAAAGGGTAAGATGGAATATAATTTCTTAACACAGTAGTGCTGACGATGTAAAAAATGTTTTTGGCATTTTAAATCCTGTAATGGTTGTTTGTTTTAAACAGAATTTCCGCATTATAAAGCTGTCTTTTGTCATCGTCATTTATATAAATAACTCGCGCAAGTAAACACGTGGGTGTGTTTGGTTTCAATCTTATGCATGCTTTAATTGGATTCTTATCATTTCAGGTGTTTCTCCACTGTAGGAAGAAAAGGCGGAGTTCAAGTTCTGTCTCTGGGAAGAGGGTGTTACAACCATCCTACAATAGTGCACGAATTGGGTCATGTAGTAGGCTTTGAACATGAGCATAATCGTTCGGACCGTGACGACTACGTTAAAATCAATTGGGTCAATGTCATGACGAGTGAGTTTTTCTTCGCATTTCAATAAGGTTGAAGAGGTGAAGGAGGACTGTTCGTTTTAAAATTTCTGATTTTATTCCTTTAAAATTCCTGAAGTTATAAATCTAGCGAAGAGTTCTACGAAGTTAGGTGGGTACTTTCTGTGCACGTGTTGAAGCTAAACGAGTTGTTGGTTTGCTTAAAATATATGCTGTAATTTCATATATTTCTTAAAATATATGTTGTTACAACTCGCCGAACAACGCTAAGCATCATGCAGCACCTTTTTTAATGTTCCTTTAGGTCACTAAGTGTCACTTCAAGGTAGTGACACTTAGTGATCTTAGTAATCTCTTAGTGACACTTAGTAATCCTCTACCCTGTAAATATATAATTAATTGCTGATACGAGGATATGATTACTATTATTATCAGCAGATCTCCATAAAACATCGTCCCTACCTAAATTACCTAATCTTTCCCTCTTTAATACACATTCTTCTCTTTATTAATATAGCAAATCTTCGCTTCTATCTTCTAGGCTCACCAATATTAAAATGTTTGTGTAGATTCGATCTTCTTCTACTAGTTTTACTGTGTTGAAAACTATCTTCCAAGCACATAAAAAAATGTTGAGACTCGTCAACTACATCAAATGTAGATTGGATTCTGCAAATCAGTTATAGTAACCAACGGATTCGCGTGGAAAGTTGGCTATAAAACGATATTAGCAATAAACAGAATCGTTATAATTCATTTTAGTGATCTTTCAAGAATATTTTAACACTCTAGAGATGGACACAGTATTCTAATTTGTAATTTGAATAAATCATTCGCTGTATACCTCTTAGGATTTAGAAAATCAGTATTTTCTCCATTCACTGACGGTTTTTTTTTTTGTTTTATTTTTCAGAAACTACGTGTAATAAAAGTTATAAATATCTGCATACTCTGGAGAATCTCTAAAAGTTTTTGAGGTTGAAGAGACACTGGCGTAGTAGGTAATCCGACTTCGCTTGCATTATTAGGAACTTCTGAAGAAAGGAAATTCTCTATGTGCAGTGACTGACAAAAGAAGTAACAGGCGCTTAATAAAAAAAAAAAAAATTAAAAAAAAGAAGAAGAAGAAGAAGAAGGGAAAAAAAAAAAAGAAAGAGGAATGTTTCTGAGAATGTCTCTATGCAACGCCTAATAGACCTGAAAATGTCTGAAATTGTTGCATCAGTTTGTCCGAAGCTTTTTATTTACAACTGTGAAATGCCTGAAGATCAATTAGGTCGTGAATGGGAAATAAGTATGCCAATCATTGATTAATAAAGGAGTTCAGGGGGGAAATAATAATTGTAGAGAAAGGGGGAATGCAGGTAGTAAATTTTGGGGTACATCATCTATATATCGAACACCTTAGCTTCCAGTCATGTCTCGCCACTTCTACCCGGTTTGGACTGCCTTTAATTTCTACGGACTCTATCAAGAAAAAAAGAGAAAAAAAAAGGGGAACTTCATTCCTCCATACTTAAATCATTAAGTTAATCCGACCTTGCAATTAAGTATTTCTTTTATTTGCTTCATTTAATGATGTGATTCTTACAGTTTTTGTATTATATTATATTATTTACAACAATTTGGTGTCTCTGAAGTCATCTTTAACTTACTTCTGCTTAACAGGCGCCACGAACCAGTTCGTTAAACTCATGCCTTCGCAAAATCGGCTGTTGACTACTTTTGACTACGACTCCGTGATGCTGTATGGCAACACCACCTTCTCCAAGGATTGGTACTCGAAGACGATGGAGGCTAGAGTTCCAGGAGTCAAATTGTTGGATGTGTACGACAAGCCAGGGATGAGCAAAAGTGACATTGAGCGCGTTAACAAACTGTACAAATGCAAATAATGTTGTTTGAGTGTGTGTAGCAGCTAATAAAGCCAGTAGCAGCACCGTAGTATCACTTTATTTCAATCATCTGTAGTTTATTTAAATTCTTCTCTTTATTCTTCTTAAAATTCTTCTCGTCTCAGATGAGATTCGAACCCAAGCCCTAACCAAAAGGCTCCTTTGATACCAACTAAGTTACGGAAGCTCCATGAGTATGTAAACATAAATACAATTTTGATATATAAAAAAAATTACAAAATAGAAGCAAGAAACGGTTTTAGTAATGTGTGCTTTCATAAGGTCATTAATAGTTCGATATTACGAAGAAAAATTCTGTGAATGCCAAGAAATTTTGCATATTAATACCTTACTAGCATCTCTGAAACAAGTGAGATGGTCCACCCTTAAAATATATCATTAATTTCTAAATGAAATAAAGACATTTTGATCCGCGCGGTAATTCTTGTGTTCCCCGACACACATAACGCGCGCGCGCACACACACGCGCACACACACACACACACACACACACACACTGACCAGTGTACATGAAATTAAACTTACTTCTTTACTAAAGGCAGAACATCCGTTAGAATTGAGTGCATAGTCATTATATAAAGAATATTGTCACTTTGATTTGTTTGTTGTTCAGTAAAACGGTCAGAGTAGGTAATGTTACATCTTCAAGAATGACAACTTGTCGTAGATCAGTGACAACATGTTTGTCATTGCTTCAAATGTTCGTCGCCCAAGGTCTGGTTTACTGCAGAATTATAAGTCATTTATCAGTGTAGAAATCATTATAATAATGATAACAGAGTGACTATTAAAATGAAAAAAAAAAAAAAATAACTCTGAAATTCTAGTTGTACAAAGATATCCTAAAAAAAAAAAAAGATTGTCATAGGGATTCTTTGTTGCTATAAACATCTTGAAATCAATAGAATGCCGTGTTTGCCCAAATGCTTGCTTAATACCAGAAATCGAAACTGCTGTGACGTGGAAAAGAATGTTGGCTAATACTTTGTATACCCGTGTTTTTATGGTAACCAAGAATAGTTCAACTGAGGATTCTGAGTAACCACGTGTTGCTCTGAGTTACAATAAATGTTTATTTTCCCTTTATGTTGAAAATTAATAGAGTGTACTCACTGACAAGTGAATTACTTTCGCCATAAGGTCACAACTGCTGCTTAACTTGTTCTAGTGTGTGTGTGCGCGTCACATATGCTTTTTTATTCTATTAAGTACATTGGAATTCTTGCATTAAACTTCACAAACAGAGATTCGTACCTCCTCAACCCCACTTTTCTATCTCAATGATAATTTTTCAATATAAGATGGCAAAGGTTTACTCTTATAAACGACTTGGATGGAAGTTTCGCATCGTTTTGCTAAAAATAAATAAATAAATAAATAAATAATAAAAATAAAAAAGATTAATTATAGCGAATAAAGAAAAAAAAAGTAAAAAAGTTCAGATCTGATGATAATGAATAATGTAATGCAATCATTTCAGATTATTTGTACATAGTTTCTTTCTTTTTTTTTTAATCCCTTCTTTTACTTAAAATAAGACATATACTAACAGAGAGAACGAATAGGCGAAGTAAGTTACTTAAATTATTTTTAGGCGCATTAACCATGCTACCGGCCAGGACTTCCACATTTCCACGGATGCGAAGTGCATATTAAAATTGTAATACCATTGATATTACATTGAAATTTGTGATGGATACGAAGCTTTTGAGGGTGCGTATTTGATCTTTAATGGCCAGTAAGGTGGTTTGCTTACCATAATTAGTTCTATTTACGATGCCATCAAAATTTTTCTTATTTCTCTTTCTCTCTCTCTCAACAATGATGATATTTACACCCCCACGCGTTCTGTAATAATATATGAGTTTGATAAAGAAACATGTATAGCAGAATAACAGTTGTTAGTTTGAAACAAAATGGCTACCAAAGCAGAGTGAGCGGGAACATTGTAATAATGGAAAACTCAAATTGTACACCATCTGTCGACCCTTTACGTATCATAACTTCCTGTAGACTCCACCGGACATCTGTATAAAAAAAAAAAAAGCTTGTTTGGAAACCAATCCAGTGTCTGCGTTCTTCTCGTTGCTTACAGCTTTTCGTGCATAAAATTTACTTAAAACTTAAAAAAAAAAAAAATGAACAAAGTAAAGAATGGATTATGCAAGTCTGCTGTACTTACACTTATGGAAGAGTTTTGTACTAACCACAGCAGCGTCACCTGGTAATCAGTCATGGAAATTTTTTGCTCGCATCTTGTATTGTGTCTATGTGAAATTATTCGTGTGTACAAAATAAAAGAATAAAAGGATAAAATAACATCTTTTAAATTAACATTGTAATCAAGAGGTTTCTTGTGAATAATGATCGCTAACGCCATATTGTTGACACTCGTGGATTTCTTTTGGTCCTCGTCAAAATAAAAATTTCGAAAAATGTTTATATTAATGTCACAAGCACATAACGCAATGAAATCTTTTTATTTCTTTATTCTCACTCTTTTGGCTTGCATTTATACAGTTTATTAACCCTATCCACATCACTTTCACTGAGCCCAGGTTTTTCCATTACATCGACTATCTTCCTTCCCTGTTCTTTGGCTTCCATGGTCTTCGAAAACCAATCATTAGAAAAAGTCAGGTTTCCATACAACATTACGGAATCGTAGTCGAATTTGTTGAGCAACCTGTTTTCTTGAGGCATCAGTTTCGTAAACTGATTGAGGGCACCTAAACGAAGTAAAAAAATGTAGGAATTACTTGAGGGATGTAAAAACACGAAACACATTATTAATATCTCGCGCACTGTTTTAATTGTGTTATCAATACGTTGACCATTTCACTTACTTTTCCTGATATTATCCCAGTAAATAATTAAATATTCATCTCGATCTGATCTGTTGTGTTCATGATGGAATCCTATAGCGTGACCCAGTTCGTGTAGAACCGTGGCATGATAGTAACACCCATTCCCTAGGGTCAGGGCCTGCACGTTGCCATGTCTGCCAATAAACGATGCACAGCTAAAAGAAGACAAACTTCTTAATCATATAATTAAATGAAGGGAGTAACTAAAAATCTACATATAAAGTTCAATAAGAGCAAAACTAGACGACCAACACCAGATTTGTTTCATAAAAACTTAACTATTTTCCTAAAATCATCACCTATTGCCGCTAGAGGTCATTAGTATCGGCCAAAAAAAAAAGAAATCCTCTCTATTTTTAAAAGAGTTAGTACGACTACCTTCTGGGACCAGCTAACTCAGTGCTGAGCATAAAATGTCCCAAAAGATTCTTCAAATCCAATAAGAATTGGTGCCTTTGATGGTGCCATTTTAAATGTCTACAGTAGTATTTACTTTATAAATGTTTCATGGAATGATATTCGGATTTATGGACTAAAAAGTAAAAAAGTTACATAATAATTTTATATTACACTCTCCAAAATAAATAAATATTATTTTCGAACAATTAAACAACGAAATCATTATCTGAGTTTTTGTCATTTGGATTAGCAATATTTGCATGCCACTAGTTGAAGAACTATCTCTTCGTCATTTTATATTGATTATATTTTGCATTTTATTCGTATCTTACCCTCTTCCTTTATATAACAGCACATAATCAGTTTCTCCATTGTGTGGAACAAATTGGATACATGTTTTGTCTTCATATTCCTTCATCGCTCCAAGAATCAACTCTCTGTGTTCCTCTGTAAGTAAATAGGACAGATAAAAATTATAAGAAAGGCGAATACAATATTGTAATTTATTTCTCACTTTATAAATTTCGCATGGTTTTATAATTGACTATAAGGAAAAATCTCCCTTTTTTTTTATGTACTTTTATCCTTTCTTACCTAAGGGAGATTCCATTTCATAGGGAATGATTCCATTGGGCCAAATGAGATCGTCAGTCGCAACAGCACTTCTCTCCTACGAAAAAAAAAAAAAAAAAAAATCGAGAATATGTATCACATATTAACTGGGAAATGCAAACAGTCATTTCAAAAGAAAAAAGAAAAAAAATTCACGAGGCATACAACTTACGTGGTATTGAGAAACTCCTAAAATGTCACCTTCAAAAAGATCTGGATCTTGCATGGGAAGATCCCCGAGATGTACTAAAAAAAAAAATGAATAAAGATAAAAGTACAATTTAAAAAAATAATGGAAATAAATTTATCTTTGTTTTCTATATATATATATATATATTCCCAAGTTGAGATCTTCCCAAGGACAAAAATCAGTGAAAGTCTAGTAGGATGAGCTTTCCACACTCGCTCAGAACAGATGGCATAAGTCGTATATATTTGTACTTATTCGGGCTCGCTTGCAAACTGATCCTTGAGTTTGCTAAAATAGAAGCTCTTCTGGAAGCTGTAGCTCTCTCCTGACTGTTGCAGTCATCAGCTGCACAGTCAGGAGTTGTGTTTCTAGAATGTAGTCCTTGATGAGACGATTGCCTTGGTTAAGACACGTTAGTGTTTTCTATTTTTATTCGAAAAGCATGGGAATGCTTTGCAAGCTCTTTTTAATGTTAGCAATATTTATTTGCTCACTCTTTAACGGCAATAATTCCGAGCTATCTAAAATTCGGCCACAAAATGCATCTTCGTACGCGTCATGAATAATAAATTCCCATTCAATATCTCGACTGTGGTTTATTCAACGTACGCTTGCGCATAAAATTAAAAATATAAAAAGAAACACTTATCAGAACATCAGGGAAGGACGACTGGATGTCAAACAATTTTTAATTTTAGATCACGATAATATTCTTGGAAGCTGTGACGTGCAATGTTTGGAAATTTCCATAATAGTGACAGAAAGCGCTGACGCCTTAGTTTTAAGGAAGTGTGGAATAGCAAAGCGGAATTAACGAACGCAAAGTACGGTCGTAAGTGTGATTTCTTAGTGCAAATATTAGCTGGCCTAATAATGTATCATTTTATCGTTCAGGGAATGAGTTTTAATGCTAAATAACGCTTTTAAAAATGGGTCTTAAAAGGGATCAAGTTGAATGACAAACGAATTCGTAAGAAATTGTTCCAAAGAAATCTATAGACATTTTCTTACAGGAAAAAACTCAACTAATCCTTTAATTTAAGAATACAGTGATATGAATTAAAAAATATTTAATTAGCTAATGGGATTTAGTATAATATGAACTCACTATTAATTGCAGCAGCATAAGCAATGCAAACACAAAACAGCGCCAAGGTCTTCATCTTGAAATGACTGGAATTCCTTTAACACCGAAATAATTCAGTTTCGGAATTTTATATCCTATGAAGAGTTTCTTATCACCTGTGGAAAAATACACCACCTGTCTCCTTCTCACCAGAAAAAGACAGCAGTGTGTAAGCCTATGACGTGTAAGCAGCAGATTAAGCCCCGATTATTTTTTCTTTTTTTAACTTAATAAAAAAAAATTAATTAAAAGTATTATTCAAGTGGTTATTTATTTATCTTTCATGCACACTTTTGCCGTATAGTTTGTGATTTTAGAATGCAAGGAACATTTCCTAAGTCTTTTTAAATCGAGGCTAAGTTAACCGGTCTCGGGCAAAGGGGTAATTTTTTATTCCTTGTAAATCTTTGTGTTATGATATGCCTGAAAATATACTTTTAGATACGAAAAGAAAAAAAATTGTGATTTTTGATTTATTATTTTATTATGATTTTATTTATCATTTTATGATTATGGTTTCTGGTTTTGATTTGTAATTATGATTTCAAAATGTCAGCAACTATGCTTTGATTTAAATCTTGATTTATGATTTTTTTATTATAATTTTGATTTTATGATTAAAAGAATTAGCGTGTTTATACAAGAGTTTATTTTTATTTTACGAAATTTTTTGATTATTCCTGTAATAATTGCAGTTACAACTAACTTTTTCATATTTCCAAAATCCAAACAGAATCTATTCCTTTAAATGTGTTTTAATATTGCGAAATTATTTCATTTCTGCACTTAAATTAGGTACGCACTACAAATAGAATAAGAAAACAATCTGCAAGAAATTAAAAAAAAAAAAAAAAAAAAAGGAACCCTTATTTCGATCTACCTATTACTACATCTTGTAAAACATAGGATGTATATATTTTTTAAATATCTGCTAAATACAATTATTTTAATAAGAATTCACTTATACTTATTATTAAAGAATTCTTTCCAGTTTTTACGCAAGCATATCTTAATACACCTTTTCTTTTTTTATATATGAAAATTATTAATAATACTAAAGCAGTAACCAACGAGCGCATTTTGTAATGCAATTTAAATATAATGCAATTTAAATCTCAAATCTCAAAAATGCAACGTGTATTCAAGGGACAAAATGTATGTAGCGGATTACCTAACAAACTAAGACAGCCTACAAAAATGTTTCAAACGTTACAATTTCGGGGAAAAAATGCTGAATCTTCGAAGGACACTCTCGTTATATAAAAATAGTTACTTTGACAGTAATGCTGATCACTTCCTTGCACTCGAAGGGTGTGGTACATTGTGTGATCTTGAACGTATTAACTTGACAAGTAAGAACAATTGGTGAGACTGAAAACAAAATTTATAGATTAATATGAAGTTAGAGGTAAACTACTCTTAGTAATCTGCTTGAAATTTTCCAAGTGTTTGTTTTAAAAAAAATTCAGTACACACACAGAAATTGTAAACACAAATCCCCTACTATTACACAAACAAGCATTGTGTGAGTGAGGAATTCTAACATCAGGTGGCGTAAAACTCAGCAGAATATACAGTACGGTGCCTATGGATTTACTGTAAGAATGCACGTAGATATTATTATACTGGATTGTGTAATAAATTGTGTTTGCGATTTTTAATATCTAAATAATTAAAAGGGACTGTTCCAATCTGCTATGCCACGTGTCTAGATATCTAACTGTGCATTTTCCAGATCTTGTTATCTCAGGTACGTCAATAGAAATATAATTTCTTAGATTTGTATCAAAGTCTTATGCTTCAAGTTTTAGACTCAACAAATGGCTGAAATATGCATGATAGAAGCATTTATTCGTTAACTGTGAAGGTTTTCTTATGTAATAAGATTAAATTTTATTTTTAATCATAATTCATGTTAATATATAGTTGATTAATTTAACGTTCGATAAAAAGTACATTCTAGGCAACAACACCATAATTAGAATTACATGTCACAACTATATTAAAAGGTACACTTTTTTTGGATTACTTAATACATGAAATATTTAAGTTAGCAATTTCTTTTGAACGATGTTCAGCGGATCGGCATACGTATGCATATATTGGACAAGCATCTCGAGAGTTTTTAAAATAGTGGTTGTAAATAAAATATGATACTTCATAATTAAAACACGAGTGCTTCTAGATTTTTGATGGACCGATGATTTACGAGACATAATTGTGTACTATGTATTTGTTGGCTAATTTTGAAGATATATTTCTCTTACCACACTATTCCCACGTCTTTTCCCATCTTAAGTGTTCATAAATCATTACCAATTGTATAGCACTTTTTTTTTTCTTTTTGAAGCTATAATAAGTGTTTCGCTATCACTCCAGAATACGCCACCGCCCACTAAAAGCATATAAGTTGTATGAGAGTGCCTGTATTTGTACGTGATGCGTGAAAGCCCCAGACTGTAATAATATGCACTTACAGGCGATTACAAGTTAACTTCGTTCTTCAATTGCAGGATGAGAAGGAAAAATCCTTGATTTTTACTTGAATACCTGCGGTTAAGTTCTGTAATTTTCGTAATACCAATTTTCGAACCGGATCAAATGAATAATACTCAAACAGGAAAATCCAGGCGTTTTTGTACGCCCTAATGACACCATTATGTAAGACATAATTCTGAAGGAAGAACAGAGGGGAGAGGAATCGGTGTGTAGTTCTGGATATGACGTGTAGATGGCGCCACGGAGTTAATCGTTGATTTTAATTTTTATGTAAATACTCTCCAAGGGGGAGAAGGAAGCAGATGATGATGCCTAATAGGCTTTTTTTTGTTGTTGTTTTCATTTTTTGAATAATATGTTTTTGTTAAAGTGTATTCAAAATGAATTTGAATTAAACTTATCTTCATTTCAACGAACTTATAAGAACTATTTTTATCAATTAAGTTGCAAAATGCACAAAACTATACGAAGCACTGGTTAGACAAACATAACCTCCCCCCATTCCACGGAGTGAGAGGATTACTGCACCGCTTTCATCTTCTATAATTTGACGTAGCTGGGCAACTTTGGGTGACGTGCTAGTGAGGATTAAGCAAACAGATAGGAAGCTTACAGATAATCCGATGCGCCACTACGCAAGGGGAAAACAGAGCAGATTTGCTTTCTTTCCCCCTGGACAAAGTAAAAGGTTGGGGATCAAGGGAAAGATTGAATTTGCCTCCAGTGTTGTATTATAGATGTGTGTTTACAAAAAGCTTTCTTACTGGCTGTGTTTCGGGAAGATTAAAATCCAATAAAACGAGAGATGTGAAGCGATTTTACTGGAACTTAAATCTGGGACTGGAAAAGTGTCTCTGCATGCTTTGCAGAACAGCGGATTCTTAAAAGGTCGGAAGGGTTTTCAGAGACCCACAAACATTCAAACACGTTAATTGTATCGAAAAATTTCTCTGATCATTTGGTATAAAAATAACCCCGCAAATGAAGATAGATAAACTACTATTTGCATATGATCAAATAGTATTAGCTACATCAGAAGATGATTTACAAAGATCATTAAATGGTATCTCAAAACAATATAATAATGACAATATCTAAAGAAAAAATAAATAATGGCATTCAAAGGAGAAAACCCAATAAGAAGTAAAATAGTGATAGATGATAAAATATTAGAATAAGTAAATACTTTCAGATACTTGGGATGTGATCTATCATAAGGAGAAAAAGACATAGACACTAAAATATCAAACTTTGTCCAAGTAAATGGCATAATAAATAATATATTTAAGCCATCCCTGGTACAAAAACAAACTAGATTCAGACTATATAATGTCTTGTTAAAACCAACTCTACTATACGGAAGCGAAACATGGACCATGAAAAGGAAAGATGAAAAACGAATTCAAACAGCAGAAATGAAGTTCCTTAGAAAAACAGCTGGATATACCAAGTGGGACCACAAAACAAATGAAAAAATCTTACAATCCCTGAAAATAAAACCAATTAATTACTACATAAGACAGTATAAACAAAAATGGCTAGAACATTTAAATCGAATGGACAACAGCAGACTACCAAAAATATTATACAGATACAAAATAAGCGGGAAAAGAAGAATCGGAAGACATGAGACCGGAACAGGCCACTTGGCCTAAAATCCATGTTACGAAGAAGAAGAATTTCTCTAATCTTTTGATTGTCCAATTATTTTGATACTTGAGTGTTTGCAATTTACAATAAAAATGAAAGCTCACGGAAAAGAAATGAAACGTATATCCGCGATTTGGATCCTCTCAAAATCAGTTTAAAATATCTTCGTTCATTTATTGTGGGAACACATCATATACCGTACCACCTGGTATACGCAAGCAGAATCTTTTGTCATGAGAACACGAAACCCAATGGTGCTTTTTCAGTTAGAGTAAAAATTGGACTGAATTAATATAAGTTGAAAGCAAGTAGCTTTAAAGGGATCTGAAATACAGTTGTGGAATAATGCTTGCTATAATTTCTTTATTGGGGATATTGGAATAACAGAGTGAATAGTGTGTAGTAACTTGCCATGATTCCAAGATACAAAGCGATTACCTCCTGCAGTTTCAAACCAAACATTTTGAATTTTAAACTTCTCTCTGCTTTTTAATTTCTTTTTATTCTGTTGAACAGAACAGTGCTAAATTGCTGACCAGTTTTTCTTCCAACTTTATGATTATTTGCACTTTCTGGGCGAAGAGGTATCGTTGCATGTAGGTCAAGCACATGCAGTAGATGCTCGAGGCAGTCAACGATCCTACAGAATAAAACTGCTAACGTTGTAGGTCACATATTTCATCGAAAACTGATTAATCCATATTTTGTTTTCTTCAGAATTTTGCAAGAGGGAGTTGCTGTCAAATCTTCCGTAATTTCGAGGGAGTTCACTTTTTTCGCAGAGTCGTTTCCATGACAACTTACCAAATTAATTGACACCACTTTTAAGAAAAACGTCTTGATTCTTCCTCCTCCCCCCTCCCCCTAGTTCAGTTCGTTTTTCACCTTAAAAATACGACACGTGATTGGCGATGGTTTCTGCCGATATGAGGACAGTGGCCACACTAACGTCTTTTTCACTCATTGCACCGGGTTGGCTGGCGTTTGAAGAGTGACCTTGTTTTCGAAGTGGCCGTCAAAACAATCTGACCCTCTCTTACGGCTTTGATAGAATAATGGTGACGGTGGGTGGGTCTGGGAGGCCATTTGTAGCCTTTAGTTGGTGATCAAAGAGAGGGGACCGAGGTCATCCGTCATGTTGAAAACTTAGCAGTTCCTGCTGCTAAGGAAAGTTTTACGCACGAGGCTCTAAATGTACTCCTCAGCACTCTTTTCCGTGTGCGGATTGGAAGCAGCAAAATGTTTCCATTTTGTCTGCTTACTCGCACTAGAAACCAGTGGTAAGTTTGTGCTTGTACTCTGCAAAAAAGCTTCGAAAGGAAAAAAACAAAAGTCGCTAACAATTCTTGAATAGTTCTCGAAAAACTGAAAGAATAACTGTAGGCAAAATTATTTAAAACAGAAGTGTCAATACATATACCAAAAAAAAAAAAAAAGAAAGAAAGAAAGAAAAGAGTTTTAGATTCAGTTAAGGGGATAATAAATCCCTCATTATTTTATTTTAAAGCCGGATACGAAACTTGGAGATCGAAATCTAAGCGTTTCATGCCGAAGAACTATCGGCGAGTCCAAGTGTACTAGGGCAACTCGTTGCAAAGGTGGAGCAAGATCCGTCACTATCCTTAATATTTTAGAGGAGTTTTAGATCAATTGGTTTTGATAAACCATTTTTGTAATTGGTCTTTCTCTACAAGAATCCGAAATATTAGTTCGCGAAACGTACAATCGCATTTATTTCTATTTCTAGATTTAATCCAATTTCGATATTTTTCAATCCATACAAAAATTTAAGTGCTTCGATATCTCCTGGGAATGATTCTGCTTTAAAAAAAAAAACACTGCAAATAAAAATAGATTGTGATGAATCCTAATAATTCTCGGTACCAAATTTCATCAAAATCAGTCATGCCAGAGTTGTCGTTGGCATGGACAAAACGAAAATTCGCTTTAACTGGAAGGTATGACAGTAACTCTAGTAATAATCATCTTAAAGCAAGCAGCAAATTCGTCTGTCACAAATTATTCGATGCCAAACTAACTACTGTACTTATTCTGAACATAAATCTGATAATAACAGTGAAAAAGATTTAAAGTGGAAAGAGAAAATGAGAGATGGATGGAGTAACTGTACACACACTGTAGAGAGGTACCTGCATCTGGGGGATATACAACTAATACAATCATTTAATACACAATTTTTATAGTTTCATATGTTTCCATGGCAACATCAAATTCTGCTTGCGTTGTAGAAGAGTTATCGTATGGTATATTTACAAAAACAATGCTCAGTGACTATATGCGCGCTGTTACTTAGGCTACAAATATTCGTTCGAAATCAATGACAAGAATGCACGAAATATATTTCAGGGCGCTGAGAGATTAATAATTTCTCGATGTGTGATCTCTCACATTTATTTTTGAAAGAAAATTGATAGTCATATGCTAAATCGGCAATCAGTGGTTGCCAAACTATGAAATGATACCCTGTTCTTGAGTGGCAAGAGATCCGGTGGAGGGAGGAAAGAGATGCAAGAGTAAAATGAAGAAATAATTATACCAAATGGAGTACATTGCACGTGGTGAGAATAAAGAAACATCAGACGCATGGGACTAACAACAAAACTCGAGAAAGTCATGCCCAAAAGCATACGAGTTGAAGCAGACTTCGATTTTTTCCTGAGGGAAGCATTTCACCATCACGATTAACACATTTATCTGAAAAAAGATCCGCATTACAGATAAAGCGTTTGTTACCTTCCTCTCCGAGGAGGTTTATAAATTTTCTTGAGGCGAGTCGAGTCTTCATTGATCACATGACTAACACTGCACTAAATTTACCACATCAAAAGTTCGCGCAAATTTCACACTGAGCTTAAGTTTGTGCAGTGATAGTAAGACCCCCCCCTTCTTGAGATCGGGGGGGGGGGAATAATTTTCTTTAAGGAAGAATGGAATGACCAAGGTAGATTTAATTTCGTATTGCAAGACGGAGGTAACTCGTCTTACAGATGATACGCGACCTTCCTTATCATGATGGTTTTATAATGAGCCTGCCTCAATAGATTGGACATGTGATGAAAATTTCCAAATATGCCTACGGTCGTGGTTCGCCTTGGGAGGAAATGATCGCTACTCAGAGAATAAGGTTTCGGATTTCTTCCCTCTCTCCCTTTTAGCCTTGATGTTCTATAGAAAGCGATCGTTCGGTTAGTCATAGATCTTCGAAGCTGACAGCTGTAGCGCCATTGAGATCATCCTTAGTGGCCCCTGAAGGAAAAGAAACCATATCAGTCCTTTGCTGTAATAGCACCTCTTGTGGATGGACACACCCCACAATTTCTTATAAAGAAAATTTCTTTGTCAGGCATCTTATGCGAACAGAAAATTGCCAAGTGCCAATAAGCATCTATTCGATTGATCGTAATGAAAGTTTGGCTAATAAGCGCCCTCTAGGGACAGTTCTGAACGTGCTCTCAACAAGAGGTCATTGTTTAAATATAGAAGCAGCATTACAATAGCGTAAATGCCCAAAAATTTGCTTCATAAGATACTTTGTTCACTGTTCATGCTCATGTTTTGTCCCGTTAGGGGGTTATGCAAAAACTATGGGCTTTATGGCTATCCTAAACAGTGGGATACTGTACTGCAATGCCTTGTGGTTCACCTCATATACGAAAAGATATCCTTTAACTCTATGGAGCCAGGTCGAGAGGTCAACACCTAAAAAGACGAAAAGGGACACCTACCAAGCGTTAGTGTTGAAACGATGCGCCGCTTTAATACCGCAAGGATGCTGCTAGGAAACTCCCCCACTGTGTACTGTAGGGGGCGCTAGAGTTATGTGTCTAGACTGCTTTTCGTCTACGCGGTAATTAGGTGACTTGGGGGTCGTGATAGACGCACAGCTGGCGGCTCCATCTATTCGCTGTTGGAAAGGCATGAATGTACAGTGCTGCCACCTGTACTTAAAATGGACAACATTTCTTGATTTCATCTTTCCGTGTAAGGTCTTGCTGTTTGCACATTGTATTATGCGCCACCTATCGGAAATTAATAAAACTATTAAAGTTGCGCTATTGGTAATATTATCAGTGGCGTAATAAACAGTTAAACATCCATTACCCCAAACTATCGATCCTTATTTCGTCTTTTTGTTGCTCTTATTTGAATGACTGTATAAACTGGTTTCAATTTCGTTTATCTTTAATTCAATCGCGACTTTAGCATTTCCTTTATGAAAATTATTTTAAGTTATCATTCTTCCTTTGTATTATCGCTTTAACAAGAGAATGAATACAGAATCCCTGAAATTCTGTATTTAAAAAAAAAGTTTTTAACACGAAATTTATACATATATCAATAGATGGCGCTTAGGTGCAATCGCTTTTGAAATAATGCGTTAGAAAATATTCAAACGGGACACATTCATCCCTCCTGTTTTCACCACCCCTTGATTCTCTTCCACCATTATAAAATCACATTAGGTAGTAATCAATAAAAAGCCTAGTAATCTATCAAGGCACCAGGAACATTTCTACGATCCCCCGCTGGCTATAGGCAGCGTTTGCATGGTGAGTCACCCTTCTGGTTCTATTGATCAGCGATATTGAGGGAGGTGCCAAGAGAAACAAGCAGACGCGGACCTGGATTTCATTACGGACATGACATGCGTGACAGCTAGGCCTAGCTGCACATAATCTACGCATGAGTCAGGCGCTCTTGTGCTCCTAATACAACGTCCTGTGTAAGGTGCATTAGAATTACAATAGGGGGACATCTCGGGGATCTCATGGTTGATATTCTGTCTGTCAGTTAAGCTGATCTCAACAATGTCGCTTCTGTCACTCGAAACTTGAAGAGCTATGGTTTTAGTTAGGAGTGGTTGGTTACGAAATGAAGTTAAAAATAAAAGAAAAAAAATGTTTGCTGTTAAAGTAAATAAAAATGAATAAAAAATAAACATTGTTTCCCTCTCCGGTGTAATATTTGCCAAAAAAAAACGAAGCTACTTAGGAACAGGAATGCCAATGAGCGCATGCGCACATTCGAACCCGTAAGGGAAGGATGTGATTCAAGGTATGCCATGTATGCGGATGGTACTGCATTCTTTAAAGATGAGTGAAGAAAATTAGACGATGAACAACTAATAAAACAACGCTAACGAATCTTAAAAGATTTCCATGGCCTTGAAAAGAAAAACGAATCAATGAAGTGAGTTCAATGAGTTCTTTGGGCAACACGTGCTTCTCTTTCTAAGTGCGGTTATTGGTCTGCGCGCCATCCTCCCGTTACCATGGCTACCTACCACCTAAGTAGTGTTCATTACCTTCATAGTAGCAGACACGAGCTGAGAGACGTTACCGTGCTTTCGCTTCCACTAGCAGAACCGCTTCTAGGCACGTCTGCGGTGCTCAGACGATGTGGGTCGTATCCTGAATGATACTTGTTCTTATCCCCGGCGAACAGCTGCAGGTTTCGGATTACGTGGGGTTTTAGTAGGGGTGTTCCTGGCGTGCGGGTCGTGGGAAACGGAAGAAGGTCCAATCCCCCTTCGCTTCCCCCCCCCTCCTCACTCTGTGTCTCTTTAGTACTGCGTATACGTTTAGTGTAGTTCAATCAATGCAGATTACATCCAGGAGGTGACGCCATCGTAGACCGGCGCTTCCGAAAATTTAAAACTTTAGATTTTGAATTAATTTACACTAACAGGTACTTTCCCCCCACCACCTGGTCCTTCTTGACTCCTGTTTTATTTTGGTAATTAGGAGCAGTTCGATTCCTGCCCTACATATATTTGATGGGTGCTTTTTGTAGTTCTTGATGGGAGAAATCGACTTGATTTCATTCGTTGCAAACATGACGGAAACCAAATGGCTCCTTGCAGGAGAGAAAAATCAATACGTTGTGTCTTAAATAAGCACTTGAAGACAGCAAAGGTGTTTGTCACATTGAATAGCAGCGCCTCCTACAACAATGATAAGATTAGAATGATGATTATATTAACTAGAATTGAAACACAGAGCATTTTCAAATCAGTATATTTAGTACAGCTGACAAAAATAAAGTTTTATCTTATTATTTGGAAGCAACAAAGTAAAATTTTGGCTAATACGAACTTTTAAATATCCATGTATACAGTAACATTCATATTTTGATGTTAACGTCAAAACGTTTTACCTAAATAATGTAATATGATGAAAACCACCAAAATTGTTTATCCAAAGCATCAAATGCACACTCTGCTTTAAAAAGAGTTCATCGAGTCCAGGAACTAAGGTATGAATCCGAAACTATGCGTCTCGCATATCTCGCTAAGTGGGAACATTATGATAAGTGTTTATTTTTCTGGCATTACGTTTTAACCAAAACACAACCTGCGTAGCATTAGTTGACTACTCTATTTCTTTGTATTCTTCGGGAATTACCTGAGCATCTCGCAGTCAGTAGTTTTTGTCTTATATATTTATTATTATAAAATATATAAAAAAATATATTTTGGACTTTTTTCTTAAAATGAACAGAAATAGCAAAAATTATTATAAAATATTATTTTTAATAGAAATATATATTACAATGGTAAATACACGAGTTGATAAACTATCCGACAACTACTTTTATGAAAATATAAGAGAAATACGCTGTCGACATTGGCATCTTAAAAAAAAAAAAAAAAAAAACTGGGAATATTTATAAAGATGTTTCCCTTTCAGATAAGTTCTAGTGCAGTCGCCTCTGTAATCAAAGTATTTGCATGATGGTTTGTGTGTGTTCTACCTTTTTATTCCTGAGGGTCTCTCGGAACTGATTGCATATTAATACGCTCCACTGAGCCAAGTTCTTCGTAATTTTCTCGTTATTAGCCAATCTAGATCTCTACCATCCCCTCTTCTGTATTTTTGTAGCGCTCACATGAGTGCATGCATGCGGTCTTGTACACATTCCAAAACCTCTTTCACAGTTGAAAGATTCCCATCCTTCACCTCGTCCAAAAGGAAAATTGCGAGTTCTCAAGAACCTTTTCATTACTAGATTGTATTCCCTCAATACACGAACCCATCTGAACATCGCTTACAAAAATATGAAACTTAAGTTGCGTTTATCCCCCACCCCTCCCAACACCACAGAGGCGATATTTAGAATGGTAATTCCAATCTTCGAGACAGTCGAAGAAATGTGTAAACTTCTATGGGATGTTGATCGTGTCGTTCTTTAGTAACTTGAATGCTACTGTATATACACGAATATCAAATATATAACTGCTGTTTAGGTATAAGTATTTACTTAGTAATGTTAATAATTCTATATAACTATTTATTTCCAATGAGAAAAATAATTTGAAAATTATATATTTTAAAAATCTTAATAAAAAGAAACATTTTTCAAAACACACCTTATAATTTTAGTGATAGTAAAGTATAACCTTGATTACTA